>NC_139901.1:5307958-6040458 GCF_905171665.1 Trachurus trachurus | reverse complement strand
AGCAAGTGTAGAGCCTTAACTGGTTTCACTTTCATTCAGTTGAATCATGATTTGACCATATCAGCTTAGTAACTATCACAGCAATGCGAAGTCTGAGTTTGACAAAACAAAACATTGTTGCCTTGCCAACGCTTTATTTGTAGTTATTTATTTAGTCACGATGACTCAAGACACCGGCTCATTTCAGTTCAGGGTTAGATAATTTGCAAATAAAAGAAAACAGTTGAAAACAGTGTCTTAAATTGTAAAATAAAGAGATGAATTCAGGGAAATTATGACAAAACTAAGATTGTCATCCATTTCACTTTGTCATTCAACTTTTCCTTCACCATGGCTCACTTGCATCTTGTGCTGAGAACATGTGATAAAGCTTTTGTATGACAGGCTTCATGCTCATGCGTGATGGTGATGATGATGATGATGATGATGATGATGATGATGATGATGATGATGATGATGATGATGATGCTATTGTTTGTGATGTTAGTAAGAGGTCAAAGGTCACGAAGACTGAACCGTTTGGTGCTGTGCAGCTGGATGTGTAACTTGGATTAACCTTAGGTTTTTGGTTTCAAGTCGGCAGCCCTCCCTGTCGTCAAGGTGATAGTGGAGCCAGGGGTAAGAAGAACCCCCCTCCTCCTCCTCCATTTGAAGCCCCCTCCCCCTCTGTGTTAATGCAGAAGTTACAGCAACATGTTTTTTTTTTTCGTTGTTGTCGTTTTTTTTTATGTTGTTGTCGCTCTCTGTCACTCCCTTGCTGAAACATTGAGATGCTTTCTTCTTCCAGAGATTCTGGTTTCACTTATTCAGTTCAATGTGAGGGTTTGTGAGTCAACTCAATGTTTTGAATCCACCTGGACTGTTGCATTTTGGCTCCACCTTTTGTACAGCAGACATTTTGTCCTGTCTGTGTGCATGGCATGACACAGGGCCACAGTAACACTGTATGGTGTTCATCTGGTCATTTCTTCATTAGAACAGAGCTTCTCCAAGTCAGACACTTATCCATGTTAAGTTGACTTTTCTGGGTCTTGTGTGTTTGTTCAATAACAACAACACAGTAAATGATCATCTTGGTGTTTGTATCAAGTGTAATCAGTTACTGTTCACTGCTTTCTGGTTTGTTCGTCTTTCCTTGTTTTTAATCAGCCATTCAGAGTTCAATGTACCGTATGTGTCGGGTCCTGTCGCTCTGTTAATGGCATGGTATTTAAGACACTCACTCCACATGCATGTTGGTGGATTCAGAGAGAATATTGATCACAGTAACTCTTAACCACCTGTGCACTGCCTGTGAGACAATGTCACATGAGGAGTGAACGAGTGCATGTATGGCTGCATGGATGAGTTAGTGCTTTCAGAAGTTTCTCGGTTGTCTTGTGTTTTGTAATCCTGCCTCAACTCCTCCACCTCAGAACACGGAGGACAGCGCTCGTATTTCCATCACCTTCTTTCGCCTGTTCAGGGTGATGAGGCTGGTCAAACTGCTGAGCAGGGGGGAGGGCATCAGGACTCTGCTGTGGACCTTCATCAAGTCCTTCCAGGTGAGATCATAGCAGACGAGCAGCCAATAAATGTACCTTTGAAATTACAATTTGCATGTGAGGTGAGGTAGTATAAGTCATGAGAACAACATGAAAAAAGACAATTTAACTCTTTATAGGGCACTCAGGGCCGTTATTGGAGTTTTTCCTCTTTTTTTTCTTGCTGTAAGTCAAGGTCAGTGAACCATGTATGGTTCTTAACCCTTTAAAGGTAATACTACTAAAAAAAGTTGTACCTGCTTTGGTGTGAGTGTGTACAATGAAAACATGTAAATCCAGTTTGAGGAAGACATCTTGATGATCATTGCACAAGTACTGTACAATGAAATTGATTCAGTGCTATTAAAGGGATACTTCACCCAAAATCAATAATTCACCAATTTTCTACTCATTGTCATGCCAAGGAAGGGTTCGGAGAACTTTCAGAGTTATCAAAACGCTTTTGGAGTTCCAGGGGGGCTCCGGCTGGCAACAGATTTTTATATAATGGCGGTGGATAGAGTTAACTTTTGAATCGTCCAAAACACACACTATGAAACATCCAAATCAATCAATCAATCAATCAATCAATCAATCAATCAACTTTATTTGTATAGCACATTTAAAAAACCACAGGGTAAACCAAAGTGCTTTACATTGGGACATACGAGTACCTCCATACTGCTAGTCTCCAAAAGCGTTTTGATAACTCTGAAAGTTCTCCGAACGCTTCCTTGGCATGACGGTGAGTAGAAAATTGGTGAATTATTGATTTTGGATGAAGTATCCTTTTAAAAAAGATATAAAGAGACAAACAACAGTAGAAAGACACAGCAGATGAATTAAGATTTTTAAAAAAATGAAAAATCAACAAATGAACTATGCAGATTTATACAAAAAAGCTATTGCACCAGCAAACAGTACATTGCACAGAGTATCGTGTCATTTGAATGTATGTGTTTGAATCTCATCTGCAAGAACATAGGCGTACACATGAGTCCCTGGGTGAACTTGGTTGCAGTAGGTTTAATAATTTCACTGTGCCCAGACAACTCTTTTAGACACTGTCTGGAGTCTCATCATGTACAATCATACACAGTGTGTGGTAAGTTATCAGTAGAAGGTATGAACTAACCAGCCAGCAGCTACTTTCTGACAGAATCAGTTTGTATGACAATTCACATCACAGACAATGAGATATTTCATTTATACAAAGAGAAATGTGAATATGGCTTCGATTCTTTATGAAACTGATCAAATGTCTGTGATGAATGAAAACACTGTGGAGGATCCATGAGAAAGGAGCAGATATCCATGATGTTACGACGAAGCTTTGCACAAGGTGAAAGATCAAGTCCACTAACTGTGTTTTTTTCCCACTCAGGCTCTTCCCTATGTTGCGCTGCTGATTGCCATGTTGTTCTTCATATATGCTGTCATCGGCATGCAGGTAAAATGTCATCATTTCTTTGTAAACCAGAGTAGATGGCCTGCAGGATATGTTTTGCCAGTGTTTTGCCTTCTAGGTTGTTTCCTTCTAGTTCTGTAGCCATCGTTGGCTCATTACGTTTTCTGTGGCTGCTTTCAGGTGTTTGGGAAAATAGCCATGGTGGACGGAACACAAATCAATCGCAACAACAACTTTCAAACCTTTCCTCAAGCTGTGCTGATGCTCTTCAGGTATTAGCTTAACCCTTAGGGGTCTGAGCCTTTTTTGACAGTTTTTGAATACTTTTGATTTTGCCTGTTTAAGAAAATATTTAACGTGCCCATGCTTGGTATCTTTTTTTTTTCACCACAACTTCATCTATATGATCTGATAATTATTATTTTTTCACTTTAACCTACTTTATTAACACAATGGGCCCGTAAATACACAGAAATCATTAAATCAAAATTGAAAATATATACTCGCCTGATCACTGTCAGACATCTCTGATATATTCATCACATATACTGTAGTATCAGCTGATTCAACCACTTTGAGACCACTTGAGAAAGAAATGCAACACCCGCTACCCCATCCCATAAATATATAAATATGTTTTGTACTATTTGTAATATTGCAATATGTATATGGTCTGTCAATGTAAAAAAAAAAAAAAAAAAAACTGGTAGAGAGTTTCAAATCCTCAAATTTGAGTGAAGTTGAAGGCAGCACGGCGCTTTGAGGATGTCATGTGATCATTAAGGTTAAAGTGTTGTTTCATCTTATTTCATATGTCTTCTGCTGCTGCATTAGTAATGAGTGTTTCTGTGTGTTAGGTGTGCTACAGGTGAGGCCTGGCAGGAGATCATGCTGGCCTGTCTACCAGGGAAGCTGTGTGACTCTGAGTCCGACTACAACCCCGGAGAGGAGAGAACCTGTGGCAGTGGTTTCGCCATCATCTACTTCATCAGCTTCTACATGCTCTGTGCTTTCCTGGTGATCTTCACTTTTAATCACACAGCTCTCAGCTGTCGTATTCCTGTATACGATCCAGAAAAATGCAAACATTTTTTAACGTTACCCGTGCTGCTTTCAGATCATCAACCTGTTCGTAGCTGTCATCATGGATAACTTTGACTATCTGACGCGTGATTGGTCCATTCTGGGGCCGCATCACCTGGATGAGTTTAAAAGGATCTGGTCCGAATACGATCCCGAAGCCAAGTGAGTCATCATTTCTCTGTGTACTCAACGCTGTGGCTTAGAAACAGTGTCAGTGCAGATGGGATGCTTGATGTATCTCATCCATTAAATTGAATAAAGTTCTGTTTGTCTTTTTACTTTCTATCGCTTTTGCAGTAAAGTTGATGTATAGTTGTTATATAATGATGGTTATAGCTCAGTGTGTGTGTGTGTTGTTTCCAGGGGCAGAATAAAGCATCTTGATGTGGTGACTCTGCTGAGGAGGATCCAGCCTCCTCTGGGCTTTGGGAAGCTCTGCCCTCACAGGGTGGCTTGTAAGGTGTGTTTCCACAATGCATGGTTGTCGTTGTACTCATTACATATTTAACGCTGTAGTAATGTGTATTTTAAATTGTCTTTCAGCGTCTGGTGGCAATGAACATGCCTCTGAACAGCGATGGAACCGTCATGTTTAATGCCACTTTGTTCGCTTTGGTACGAACTGCTCTCAAGATTAAGACTGAGGGTGAGTGTGCAGCAACAAGAGCACTATATGAAAAACACTGAATCTTTTTGTAAGTCCTGTGAGAATGACAAGTAAGGAGTTGGGTCAGAGTGTCCTGTTCTGCAAACTCGAATTTCCAGGCAGAGAATCGTCATGTTTTATGTTTTATGATCCTCAATGAATCCACAGGCCATGAAAAGGGGCAGACAAGCAATGATGCCTTATACTGTACTGTAGTCTGCACATGGAGAGAGGACAGTGTCAGGATAGTGACATGAATACACAGAAGACAAATAGGACCAGATTTTCTAGTATAACACCAAATTATAATGCACTTTAGCACTTTATAATGTGAGGTCATGGCCTAAGGTTATTATACAGAGAAACAAACAGATCCCACAGATAGATAGATAGATAGATAGATAGATAGATAGATAGATAGATAGATAGATAGATAGATAGATAGATAGATAGATAGATAGATAGATAGATAGATAGATAGATAGATAGATAGAATCCTGGTTGCTGTAACTAAACTAAAGTATCACACTCATTTCTAAGGAAACCTGGAGCAGGCCAATGAGGAGCTTCGAGCTGTGATCAAGAAGATCTGGAAGAGGACCAGCATGAAGCTGCTGGACCAAGTGGTGCCCCCTGCAGGCGGTCAGTGGTCCCTACAGCAGCTTTCCATCAATCTGAATACAAGCTGCCTCATTAGCATTTTCAAAAGAATGAATAATATTGACCTCAAATGTTAACCAGACAAAATTACATGCACAGGGGAAGGGACATCACGTCTCTATTTTATGTAATTCACTTACATCAAGTCCTTGTTTGTGTTCGCATTAATTGAAAGCGAGTGAGGTCACACTGTAGACATGTCTTTGTTAGTGCTGATGTGGTTTAATAGGGGGAACAGTGGTCAGTAGACATACATTTGAATGGAATTTGTCTTTTTCCACTCTATACTGTGCATGTCAGGGAGTCACAGCACGTTCTACACAGAGGCAGATGTGTTCTCACTGTTTTCATAGTCTCAAGCTCAGATGAAAAGCATGTAGCTGTGGTGTTTGGGAGCAATCTACACCTTTGGGCCAACTGTTTTTTTTTTTAGAACTAACTCAAATACACAAAAGATAATACACAATATTTAGACTGAGGAAAACAAATCACTTCACAAAGACATCCAGCAGAAACTTCCAGCATCCTGTTTTTGCTTTTCTCAAACTGCAACACCCACCTGCTGAGCACAGCCGACACACAGCGAGAGATAAGAGAACATGATCGACTGAGAGCACTTCCTTTCACCACAGTTCACGGAAACTCTTCTTATCACTGTCGGGCAGAAACGATGTACTGTAACTGCTGTTTCTGTCATAATACCACAGGTTTGTCTGGTATCAGTGTTTGCAGGTCTGAAGTTGCACCGCCTTCAGCTTTTGACTTACACAACGTGAAGGAAAACATTCAGAAACTGCTAACATATGTGTTTCTCTGTTCATAACCAACTCTTTTCTCACAAATAATTTCACCAACAACTCAATCGAAGCTCCACTACAGACTTTCCTACATCATATCGACACATGATGAGTCTTTGAGTGCATGTACCCACAGTCTATGCTTCAGCTGTGCTGCTTGTCAGAACTAAATCAGATGCTCTCCCTCTCTCTCTCTATTTCTCTCTCTCTCTCTCTTTCTCTCTCTCTGTTATCCTTACTGCCAAGCCCCCCCCCCCCTCTCCTCCACAGCTTTGTCTGCTTTCAGCACCGTGCCTAGTCAGCTGCTGGCCTTCTTCTCTTCTCTTTCTGCCGTCCTGAGCTCTTTGGAGCAGTTCTGTTTTAGTCTGGTGGCATGAACCTACAGACACCGCTTAAAACTCATTAAGGCCCTGCACAGAAAAAGAACATGCAGAATTCTTATGAGAACGCATTTTATTTATTTATTTATTTAAAGGTTTAGTAATCAGCGACAATGCACATTGATAAAACATTTTAACAAATGTAAACATGCCAGAATTAGCCAAAAGGCTATTTTACATCTACTGTCCCTGGACTGATGTTAAGTACCCTAGTCACCCTAAAAGAGAATAAAATGATTTCATCAAATCTAAATATTTTTTCAAGTGGCTGGCTTCAGGGAGAATATATCAAAATGAGGTAACACTTTATCTGAAGGTATCGTCATAAATATTATACTACTACTACTACTACTAAGTGTCATTCGGTAATGACAGGTTGACATTGTTCGGGTTGTCAACTTGACATTAATCAAAGTGACATGACCAGAAGTTGTCTTCGTCTTGACAACTTGACATTCAATTTGTGTGGGATGTCCTTATTATGACAACCTGACATTAATCAAAGTGACATTACCAAAAAATGTCTTTGTCATGACAACTTGACATTAACGAAATATGCACCTATTTTGGAAAGGTCAAAGAATTTCCTCATTACATCATTGTCATAATTTTGTCATGACAGTCAGTTTATCCTTCATGATATGTTAATGACAAGTAAAGTGTTACCCAAAATGACCATGATCACTTCAAAACAAAAAACAAGAAGAGTTTGAATCTATAAGTATCATTTATTTGATAAACAAATAGGCCTATACATTCATATAAAAAAAAAAGGATTAAAGACAGAGCTTCCTCCTGCATGTTTCCTTTCTGTACAGAGCCTTTCATAGTTTCTCTCTGGCTGTCTCACATGATGTAGAGAAATCTGTTTCTGAAGATGGATCAAGCTAATCGCTCTTTGAGTCAGTTAAGAAACGACAACCTCCATCTTTAAGCATTTGCCACTTTTACCTGATCCTCCCCAGCTGCAGTGGGTCAGAGAAAGGTGGCAACAAAACACAACTCATACACACCATGCGATTCAGCCTCCATTTTTTCTGGTTAAGTCGCTTTCCCCGAAAAACCACTACATCTGAGTGAATCAGACCCTCGCTCCATGGGCCTCCCTGCATGGCAAATAGTGTGTGTGGCTACAGCTTCCTTTATGGCTAAATGTAGCTTCCAGTCGCCGTTTACTTTGCTGCTTCCTTGCATGTGCTCGTTGCAACAGGTATCGCTGTTTCTCTGGGATGCATATAGATACCTAAATATAGAGTGATATGGCAGGACTGTGTGGTAGGAACTGGTTAGATGTAATGAGATTGGGAGTGTTCACTGCAGTTATAATACTGTACGTTATGTACCAACCAATCAGTCATTGGAACATTTAGGTCACGGTGGAGTTGAAGCACTTATCTGTGTGTGTGTTTTTGTCTCGTCTTCCTGTGTTGTTGGGTTTAGGAGGGATGTTTCACAACCACATGTGTTTGAGAGATTACTAAAATGGAAGTTGCAGACATAGATATGATCTACTGCCGGTTTTCGTTTACCTGTGTCGTGTGTGTGTGTTGAAATGTCATCTGAAGCTGAGTGTACAAGATTCTTGCAGATGTTTGAAAGTGCACCCAGCGGTCTGCTCATCCTCCATGCATTAAGATATTTAAACTGTACCCGGAAAAAGCAGTCAGCCATCCTGTCGACACAGCATTATCTCAGGACCTGACCCATAACACACACTGTTCTCTTTCCAGATAAGAAGTCGGCTTAGTGTAGAAGTCCGTAGTGTGTTCACTGCTGTTGTGATCACTTGACATTGTATTTCCAGCACTGTGTGTACTGCTGATGCAGTGAGGATTGACACTTGGCTAATTAACATAACATAACACAACAATGGTCACAGATGATTATACAGGAGTGCTTTGTTCAGTCTTAAGATGTTGTCCTCTTCTATGGTGATACACGTCATAGATGTGTTTGTGTAGTGTGATAGAAGTGGGTGAGGTCTCTCCATAGAGAGATTATTAATGTGTAATCGTAGCGAAGAGGATAGTGTTATTGTGATGTTCAGGTCCAGAGCTGGTATTGATATGGGAGGCTTTGTTGTGTCTGGTCTGTTCACTCAGACGACGAGGTAACAGTGGGGAAGTTCTATGCCACCTTCCTGATACAGGACTACTTCAGGAAGTTCAAGAGGCGCAAAGAGCAAGGGCTTGTGGGAAGGCGTTCATGGGAGAGGCTGAACACCACCATGGCTCTACAAGTAAGTTAAGAACAGTGCATCAGTTCAATAGATTCACTGCACCGGTGCATTGGACCTGTCAGTAACTCATAATAATAATAATCATCATCATCATCATCATCATCTGTGCTGCTTAAACTTAGGCCTCATATTAGATCTGTGCAAATTTGCAAAAGTGAAAAATGAAATTAAAACGGCAAGCAGCACTGAGCAGGAACTGTTTCTATGTTGTTGTTGTTGTTCTAGAGACCCCTTGAAATGGCAAATATGTGTACAATATTAAAGTCCCCCTAAACCCAAAATTTACTTTTTGAAATTATTAACATGTCAATGTAGTGTTTGGGTTCTGCTACAAGACATTTCAGCAGCGAAGTCGCTAATACACACCATAACTGAGCATTTTAGATTTGAAAAGTCTGAGATTTGAAGAGTCTGAAAAAGTTGGATTCAGTTTTTCAGCACCCAGTCAGGTTTAATACGCCCTCGAGCAGCCAATCCCATTGATTTCTTTTTTTCCTTATACAGCTAGATTAATTGATTATTTTCTATTTAAGCGCCGTCACTGAGCAACCCAGTGGTGGTGGGCCATGACGCATTTGTATTCTCATGAATATTCATAGAAACTGGATTTTTCAATGAGGGAGAAATAGTAGATGTGTTTTTTGCCTCTTTGAGAGTTTTTTTAAACAACTTTTTTGTGGGAAAGCAATTTTAATCAAAAAATAGTCATAGCAGAGCTTTTTTTTTTTTTTTATTTAAATGCCTCTTTAGGGGGACTTAAAGGTATAATATGTAAGAATGTGGCCAAAAACGGTTACTGCAGTCAAATTCAAAACACAGCGATCTCATTTTTTCTCCCAGTCGTAGCGGCAGCTCGGTGGAAGCAGACTGAGGCTGAAACGCCACTGATGCCGCCGTGACTGGGAGAGAGGGCTAGGTGGCGCAACATGTAAACATGTAAATTCAAAACATAAACATGATTTGCAGTCTGCAAAAAAAGATTTATAATGCGAATACTCTGGCTGTACCATTGTTGTTGGTGAGTTCATCATGTTATATGAACATTATTCCTGAGTCTCTGTGACATATTAGGAGGATTTTACGGCCAGTTGCTTTAGATTTCTTACATACTGTACCTTTAAATTCAAAATGTCATACATCCTGTTGGGCTGACGGTTCAGCTCCAGTCATTGTGGTACTTGTGTTGTGATAAAATTTGGTCAGACTTGTGTGTCAACTTACAATAACTTCCATTCTCACGGTGAGATATCATCAACACCAACAAGAAACACTCACCGTGTGCAGTACAGAGCATCATTGAGCTCTCCAACAGTATTTGATGATGACCGGGGCCGGCTGTGGTCAATCTGCTGGGTGAAGCACGTCAAACTGTAAACTATGACAGTTTGTGTTTCAGAAATAGCAGGTAGTGGTGTGGAGCATGTGTCCACCACAACGCAGAACATCTTTCACCATGACACATCAAGTTGGCATACCCCAAAGCAGTGATCGCTGGTTTGACGATCATGCCATTCCCCGAGTCTCTCTCCCTGCTTTTCTGTCTCTCTTCACTGTCCGATCAAATAAAGGCATAAAAAGCACCTGATAAAATAACTTTTCAGAGAAAAGAAACATCAAGTTGCTGTAAATCAAGCACACATTGTCTAAACTGCCCCAAAATGAATACATGAAAACCATTAAAGCACCTACCCACAAGTCATGGTTTACATACTGCTGCTTCTCCTGGCAGGTTGTCTCAGCCTTTGCTCGATGATGTGTCACAGCCGTAGAGGAAGTTATTGGAAGTCGACCCCACGCCTTGAGGCTGAATTCCAATCCGGCCCCCTACAGATTCACTGACATAGAGGCGCCGCCACGTCAAGTGTGTGAGGGCTGTCCCATTATCAAGTCAGTGAGTCAGTGAGTCAGTGAGTGAGCCCTTTATGCCCCTTTACTATAAGTCAGCCTCGATGCTGACTTTTAAAAAAAATTCTTTAAAGAGACCCCGAGGAGTTTGTATTTGGTTATAAAAAAGTCTCATATTAATGTGGATGAATCTACGTTACCCACTTGTTAATATGTCAATTTTTCGATAAATATATTGTTTTGTCTTTATCGTTTTGTAGTTATTTTGATATTATTATTTAGTGGTCGGCTCGCCCAGCATTTCCTACTGCGTCATGGAGATAACGCCGCCGGATCACTAGTTGGCATTGTTTATGGTCGGAACTACGACGATATCTGATCGTCTTCAAACCTCCGACTTTCATTCTTGATCAATGAAAACATTCTTGGTAAATGCTTTCGCTTTCATCCGTCTTGCGCTGTCCAAGAATTTCACTGTGTGCGTAGAGGCTCATGGGAAATGTAGTGTGAAAACACCTCGCTTTCCAAAACTCCTCGTAGTCCCTTTAAACAAAAAAAACAAAATTGTAATTACAAATTAATAATTGTGTAGACAAACATATGTAATCATTTTATCCATGCAAAACAAATCAAAAGGAAGGACAAAAACACAAAAAAAAAACCCTAACCCTAGCATCGATGCTGACTTGGCGTAAGGATATTACCCACAGTTCATAGCATTGTGACATCAAATACAGGGGACGCTGTCAGACCACTAGGAGTGTCCCATTCCTATTTATAGCATGTGAAGCCCTTACAGACTGTCACACTCAGTCACTGACAGCTGACATCAGGTAAGTCAGTGAGGGTTCATGAGTCTTTAGGGGGCGGAAAGGGCCTGAATGTCATGAAGTCTGGTGTTGCAGTACTGAACGACTCTGTTATAGAGTTGATGAATCACTGAGTCACTGATGGAAAAAAGAGAGAAAAACACATCAACATTTACCGACACGATTACTCAGTTTCCTCTTAAGCAGATGCAGATAGATACGTATATGACAGCTACGAGGGTTGGTCTCATCACTGCTCTCGCTCTCTGCAGGCTGGTCTGCGCACGCTGCATGACATTGGACCAGAGATCCGTCGAGCCATATCATGCGACCTGCAGGAGGAGGGGATGGTAGATGCAAATGAGGACGAAGAGGAAGAAATCTACAGGGTGAACGTCTTATCAAAAAAACACTCTGAATAATGTTTGGACTGGCTTGTACCTATGCATTTGTCCTGACGGTTGTCTCTTTACAGCGTAACGGTGGTTTGTTTGGCAACCATGTCAACCATGTCAGTGGCAATCAGCAAGGCCACTCCCACCCGACCACCGCCACCCAACGCCCGCTGCAGATCCTCCCCTTCTCCTGCAGCTCCTCAACTGACCCCGCCCAAACTGGCGGGAGAGCCGGCGGCAATGACAGGGAAGGAGAGCTAGAGATGAACTCCTCACCCATCCAGTACAATCATCATTATCACTCCCCTCATCCGTACAATTACCCTCACTGTAATTCCATCTGCCATCAATCCCCAATACCCTGCAATGCTAACCTCAACAATGCCAACGTGCCCTCGCTTCTCTCCATGACCAGTGGGAGGCAGCAGAAGTGTCTGTTAAGGCGAGATCGACCGTCCTCGGCCAAGGCTGGATCAGTAACTGCTCACAGCAAAGGAGCATACGACAAGCCATGGAAGTCACACTCCATAAGGTCAATGGGTCACCTTTGCACAAACAGTTTCCTGTTATTGCAGTTATTATGTATGTACATAGCATGGGGCTGAGTTGTTACAGGAGCAATTATATACTGTATATATATATATAGCATGAGAGAGAACAGTTGACTGAGATATTTGAGACTAGATGAAACGTAGAACAGTATTGAGAAGACTTTGGGACATCACTGTAACATCTCCACAGTACTAAGCCTGTCAAATTAAATTCAATGTGTGTGTTTTTTTCTTCACTCCATCATGTAACATGTTTATTTTATTAAAATGGCAGAGCTATAATTTTAAAGTACACCCAAATTAAAAGAAAACACAATTAACTCCTTCGATATTGTGATATCTAGTCACATAGTTTCTGCTTTATTTGCTGTGTTTTGAACTCTCAGCATCTGAAATTTGCTTCACCACCCTGATAAAGAGCAGATAGAATATGAGAGTGGACAGAAAATATATGGAAAAAAGAGCAATGCCCCTTTTACTCTTAATCATTGGGAGACTTTGTTAACAGTTTTCGTTGGGACAACTTTCTGCTGAATATGTGTAGGCTACCCCAGGCCACTGGCTCTGCCTTTCCTGTCTTAGTTCAGCATTTTAATTTGTGTGCTTTTGTCTTTGTCTTTTGGCTGCCTCCTGTTCCAAACAACCCTGTCCTGTGTGGATTAACCCGTCCTTCTCCTCGGAACAGGACATGCTACTACGAGGCCTTCATGAGGTGTGTGCATGTTACCACTCGATAATCGCAATCTGCTGTTTTAAATGGCAGGAAGATGGGAATGATGTGTCAGTAAAGTGACCAAAGAAACACTGTGGTCAAACACAACTCTGTGTTTAAGTGAATTCAGTGCTTCACAACACTGGACACCAAGATTTCCACCAGCAAAAGAAGGACATCTAATTATAAGATATATTCTAGACGTCATAAATTATGAATGTATTACCACTTATCTAATTTGCACTGATCAGTGTCAAACCTTGTTTCCTGACGTTGTGAAAACAGGTCAGAGACTGGTGCTGTGAGGAAGACCATCAGTCAGGACGAGCCAACGGGCGGGGGGCGTATGGGGGACGAGCGGGGCTCAGGAGAGTACTACAGCAGAGACGAATCTCATGAAGATGACATCATTCTTACAAAGGACAGGTACGGCGGCAGCAGCAGCTGATCCGGACATGTTTCTATCATTTTTTCAGTCTTCAAATTCATCATCAAAGAGTCACAGTGTTAATTGAAGCTCATCTTCTGCTGCACCTCGACCACACCTCTCCAGCAACCCCATAAATACCAATTTAACTCTTCTTTTGCTCTGGTATTCTGCAGCAGAGATGAGAATGCTATCTTCTTAACACGTGTAGCATGACGTTATCCCTTTGTTCACATGATCCAGAGCACAAATTTTATCTCTCTGTTCAAAAGGTCAAAGGTTCCATGTCACTTCCCATCAGCCCATGCTGATCCAACATCCCTGCCTCTGTGCCCGAGATCCATCGTCTGTGGTCAAAAGGCCACGTAGACTCCAGCTGGCCCTGAATGGTCTAAACCAGCGGTTCCCAACCTTTTTTGGCTCGTGACCCAATTTTGACATCAACAAATTTCTGGAGCCCCCGTCAATCAAGATGCACCAGCTCAGATATTTTTATATGCTGCATTTAATTTGAACTCCATTTATATTCAAGAAAGTGAAAGTATAGAATACAGTTGTTTGAGATTGCATGTGGTGTTTTTAATCATAATTTAAAAAAGAATAGTAATTAGTTAAAAAAAAAATTATCAGTAATTTTTTTATTCAATTACTAGACATTTCTGGCGACTCCATTTGAATTCCAGGTGACCCCACGTGGGGTCCCGACCCCAAGGTTGAAAAACACTGGTCTAAACCCTGCCCACAATCAGTCCTTTGGTTTTCAGTCAGATCAAACATCGCCAGGGCTACAGCAGCCTGCTCCCATCATCAGCCTGTGCAGTCACTGACTTCAGATGAAAAAACCAGCACCACCTGGATTACCACAGCAAACTGCTACTCATCTACATCCTCTCCAACAGCCAGCAATGCTGGAAGAACCTGACACCAGGATGTCAGAGTTATTTCAGTGCAGTTGGGGCTCATGGTACCTGGATACCAGTACCTTCTGCTTCCTCTGTCCTCCAACCAGAACAGCTTGCAGGTGTTGGGGCTGCAGTGTTTGAGCTCCTTGCACTCTCGGCGCCATAAGCCCCTGCTGTGCACATCAGCTGGAGCCATCAGGGATGGGATGCTAGCAATTTCAAAAATTCAGTTTTGTGATATATAGGTTCCTTTGTTGCTCTAATCTGCACCAAACGCCTACTTCTCTCCCTTAAAGGCCATCTCCACTTCAGCCAATGCATCATTCTATTTCAATGTTTGAACCAGAACTATATCACCTGCAGTATGTCATCCTCAAACCTTTCTTCAGTTTGGAGAATTTTTTAACACAACCAATATAATATCGTCTCCCCATCTTGTCACCATGACTTTTCCCCCACCTGTTAGAGCATGTATCATCGAAGCAAATCTTAGAGGTATCAGGTTCTTCACCCAATTTATAACTGGTAGGCCAGACCCAGCTTTAAACCATCCTCAGATAACCTCTCTCCTCAAAATGCCTTTGTTGCCTAGCAGTCATATTCTTGCTCATGTTCTTCAGGTTTCTGAGATGTTATGAATCCACTGCCTCAGCCATTCTATTAAAAAGTATAGTTCAACATTTTGGCAAATTCGCCTATTGCCATTATCCCTATAGTCATAGGAGTAGGTTTGTGGACAAGTTGTGACCTGCACATTCAGCACGCTATGAAATAATCAGAGACAGAGTTGTTTTGGAGGCAAATGCATAGCCGGAACTACCGGCTACCTTATCTCCTGATAAAGTCCTTTATTCTAGTCAATTCTGGTTCCATTCAGTTTCAGTCATGTGAGACGGTCCTCCTCAACGCTTTGTGAATTTGGTTCTTAAACATCTCAGAGCTTTCTCCTTTTGTTTTGCAGGTTGAGCAACAAGAGTCCGTGTGATGCAGATGAAGACTTTGACCTTGAAGCCTCCAGGGTCAACCACCAGCCTGATAGAGACTACGATGATGATCAAATGCTGATCCGCCACAACAGTGACAGCAGGCGGTCACCAAGGAGATGGTTTTTACCCTCCCCTCAAGGTGAGATACCACAGTGCAGCAGAATTGTTTTGAGTCACCTTGAAGTGATAGAGTTCATGTGAGTTGATGGCAAGTTATTCAGATGAAATCATTTTACAAGTCAGAACTTTTTAATAAGAAGGTTTTAATGCACAATATCAACAAACTGTGTCATTTCATTGTTATTATTATTATTTACAGCCATTTCACTGTAACTGCACAATAGAATAATGATAATAACAATAATAACCCTTTATTTCAATAGCACCTCATTCTTGACAAATGATTTACATACTGTTAAACATAAAGATTTTATAATTGATTTAAACATGATTATTTATATGTATTTTCATCAAAATCTATACATATTTTACATATCCATAGGTTTGAACATTTTTTGTTCTTATATTTTCTCTCAGCCTCCAACAGACCGACATTTAATTTTGAGTGTCTTCGCAGAAGAAGTAGTCAGGACGACGCTCCTCCCTCTCCATCCTGCACAGCTCTTCCGCTGCACCTGGTCCAGCAACAGGTGCCTTTATCTTGTCTTTATGAATATTACAACGAAGTGCTGCCAGAATGCAGTTGTAAATAATCTGTCACATCTCTGCTCTGTGCGCCACATTGTGACAGATAATGGCCGTGGCTGGTCTCGATGCCAGCAGGCTCCACCGTCTGTCTCCAACGAGGTCGCTGCACTCCTGGGCCACGCCTCCCGCTTCACCCATCAGTCTGAACTATTCCCCCTGCTACACTCCACTCATACAGGTCCTAAATCACTGTTTGTCTTGCGCTGCCATCAATGGACTTAGACAGAACTACGTGTGTTGCTTGGAACTGGACAAAACTGTCTGTTGGAAAACTTAGTCAGAAATGATCATTTTGTTACCAAGCAGTGTAAAGAAAGAGTGAGGAGGGCAGTACAAGTGTTTGTAACTAATTCCTATTGTCAACATAATATAAAGGTGTCATGTTCGGGTGTGTTCTCAGGTGGACTGGCACAGTTCTGGCAGTGTGGGCAGCCTACCAGGAGCAATGAAGAGGAGCCGGTGGTACACAGACGGTCAGGACGGCCCTCCCAGCCGCAGCCACTCGCCATCGCATCTTCAGTTACCGGCTGAGAGCTGCACGCATTTCCTGCAGAAGAGAGGCAGCGCCAACAGTCTGGTGGAGGCTGTGAGTAGGGGGGGGGGAGGGTTATGTTTTCACCTGAGTGCATTTGTTTGGTCGTTGGGGGGATTCTGCAGAAAGTAACCTGGGATGGAGCATGGGCCAGGGAGTCAGTGGAGCAGCAGCAGCAGAGTTACAACCAGCACAGCCACAGCACTCAGATTTTCATTACAATCTCCAAATGAAGAGTTACCAAACCCAAGCAGACGTGCAGCCCTGCGGCTCTGGTGTCAGGTCGAACGTGGAGCTAAAGGTTGAGATGTGATTTTCAACTCAACTCAACTTTTATTCATTTTGTCCCCCAGGGGGGCAATTTGTTTTGCAGTAGACAAGCAAAGGACATTGGGATAACACAACCCCTGAAACAAACACATACAATTACACAAATCACAGTTTAGTTTTAAATGCACAACAGCGGCTTCAGCCCTAAAATAACTGATCTGACTGACTGGTTTCCTAGTATGTACTCAGGAACTGCAGATAAGAGTGACACGAGATACAGATGCACTGAGCAGAGAGAGCAACGTCATGGTAATGAGGCTCTGATCGAGGTCGATACCAAACAGGCTGCTACGTCCTGTGGGCTGTGAGAAACAAAAAAGGAAATGTGGCTGACACGTAGGAGTTGACCTGGAGGTGTATGTATGTACTGAGGGTTTAGTCTTTGGTCTGAGTCTCTTTGGTGCTCTGCTGCATGCTATCTACTGTCTCTCTCCAGAACGTCCATCTCCCTGTGTCACTGGGGCTGTAATAAAGGCAAAAGCTTGAAAAATCATCTAAATAACATCTGACCATACAGCCCTGCCATGTGACTTTGTTTTTACTAGTCTGGTTTTTATGTGGCTTGGATTTTATGTGTCACTTTGGACGATAAAATAATAATTATATGTCCTTACTGCCAGTTTGAGCATCACCTGTGAGCATGACTCAGCAAACAGCCACACCTACTAGCACAGACAGTTCAGAAAGCCACAGATATCCCTGTTACAGTGATTGTCTGATGTGAGTCACTGATGAACCCCTACTCTGCCAATTCTTTTTAGGTGTGATTTTCTCTCTTGTGGTTTCCAGGTGTTGATCTCCGAGGGTCTGGGGAAATATGCCAGAGATCCCAAGTTCGTGTCAGCAACCAAACATGAGATTGCAGACGCCTGTGAGATGACTATCGATGAGATGGAGAGCGCTGCCAGTAACCTCTTGAACGGCAGTATGGGTAATGGAGACAATGGTGGGACAGGGAACATCAGCCCGGACCCACACACCACTGCTCATTTGAAGGAACGCAGTATCCATGACTACAGCGACGAGGAGCCGTACACGGCTCTAAAATGCGAGGAGGACTTAACAGATGAGATGATATGCATCACATCCTTATAGCAGCGGCTCACACTGGATTATTTATAGGTCACATAGACTCTAGGGTTTTTTCACTTGAATTCCACAGTGTTCAAGTGCAACCTGCAGTAGACACAAGACGCAAAACACCAAGAGACATGAGAACAAAGTGCCTTGTTTTCTCTTTCTGTGGAGTGGAAAATGGGAAATGAGATGACGGGGTTAATGGAAGAGCTGAGATTCATGACGCTCCTTTTTAAGTCGTTTTTCATGTTTCTGATTACTAACAGTGACTTGGTGCAGCAGATGAATTCGGCAGCCTTGCAAAGCCAGTGCAAAGCTTGTGAAGCTCCACAGAGTGCAGCAGCTTAGAGTGCTGCAGCATGCTCTGCGCAACTTATGTACTATATATTTATAATTTTTATGTCTTTGGTCTTAAAACACTGGATTTTAACAAGAGGGTCAGGTTAATTGCTGAGACAATCTTTACTGCATGTCATTGCCCCAGTCTCTCTCCTCTCTCTTCACTGTCCTGTCTGATAAAGGCATAAAATGCCCCAAAATAACATTGAACATGATTTATGTACATCAGATACAAACGCCATGAACAGTCCAGTGAGTGGTGCATTGATGAGGAAATGTGTGAGCTGGCTTTGCAAAGCTGCACTTGTCCTGCTCCAAATGTCAGAGTCCCTGTTTCCTCACATGTATATACTATGCTTGATTTTAATCTTCTATGGTCATAATGATGACAATTTAAATTACATTTTGGTCTCCATGTCTCAGATAAGACAAAAAAACACAACACAATATAGTATC
Organism: Trachurus trachurus; assembly: GCF_905171665.1. NCBI lineage: Eukaryota > Metazoa > Chordata > Actinopteri > Carangiformes > Carangidae > Trachurus > Trachurus trachurus. The sequence goes on along the minus strand of NC_139901.1, from coordinate 6,021,653 downwards.
TCTGGAGAAAATTAAGAGACCACTTCAAAATGATCAGTTCCTCTGATTTTACTATTCATAGGCATGTGTTTGAGTAAAATGAACACTTTTTTGTTTCATTCTGTAACCTACTGACAAAATTTCTCCCAAATTGGAAATAAAAATATTGTCATTTAGAGCATTTATTTGCAGAAAATGGCAACAGGTCAAAATAACAAAAAAAAATTCTGGTGTTTTCAGACCTTGTATAATGCAAAGAAAACAAGTTCATATTCATTTTGAAACAACACAACACTACTTTTTCAACTTAGGAAGAGTTTAGCAATCAAAACTGGTGGAATAATCCCAATTTTTAATCACAGCAGCGTTTTTTTTTATAATCTTTCTTCCTCATTAAAGGGACAACGAGGAGTTTTGGAAAAGCGAAGCGTTTTCACACTACATTTATGAGCCTCCGCGCGCACCGTAAAATTCTTTTGACCGGCGCAAGACGGACTCATGTTTTCATTCATCAAGAATTAAAGTCAGAGGTTCAAAGAGGTTCACATACCGTAGTAGTTCCGACCATAAACGGCGATTCAGCTGCGTTATTCTCATGACTCGTTGCGAAACCGAAAGTAAAAAACGCTGGTCGGCTCGACCAGCATCTCCGCCACCACTAATAATAACAAAATAACGATAGAGACAAAACTATATATTTATCGAAAATGGGCCCATTAACAAGTGTGGGTAGCGGAGATTCATCCACATTAACGTGAGACTTTTTTATAACCGAATAGAAACTCCTCGTTGTCCCTTTAAATATGATTTGGTTCAGGTGACCAGCTAAGTAGAGTGAGGTGCTTGTGTTGGAGTTCAATAGACACTGGAATCGATGGCTGCCATACATGTAGAGAAGCTGATCTATTAAGAACATTTTGGAGTGGTCTCTTTATTTTTTCCAGAGCTATATATAATTTTATTTTTTTTGTCAGTTGATCTTAACACAGAGTGCTGAGCACGCCAATCCATAGTTGTGTCAGCTGGTGAATCTGGGAGCTGCTCTGAGATCAGGGTTTCAGCGTTTCAACACTGCTTGGTTCAGGGGAAATCACATATCAATGAAAAAGAGTCAGTCATGTCCTCAGACATATCCTTCTGTTTCATGTGAGTGCTGATATGGTACACAGAAACATCTGTAGGTCTTTTCCCCTCTGTACCAACAGAGCACACACCTACTGTAGTTGTGAATTAACAAACTATTCCATTTTACTGCTTTATTATGAAAACAAAAGAAATTGTCATCATTAACTCCGTGTAAAGTGTGGAGAGCTGGTTCCAAACTCTCAGAATATGCAATGATTCATTTCTTACACCAGATTCAGGCCACAGGAAGTTCTATACATTTTAATGCTGCATCATGTGAGACTTACGACTGTGTGTGTTGTGTTAAAAGAGCACATGCTTCATAGTCATGTTTGGCTTTTGTTTGTCTATTCCCTTGAATCTCAGATTACATCCAGTGTGTTTGTTCTCTGTGGCACCTGATAACTTGTTTCATGGTCAGATCACAACACACAGGTCCTGATCTGCTGTAAGAAGCTGCAGTGTCTTCAACTTCAACCAGTGGAGGATGGATGGAGGGATGGATGTACAGAGTGTTCTTGGGAGTGACAATTTGTCGGCTGCCGCCTTTTATTTGTAGGATTTCTTTTTGTTCATGTCTAAAACAGCTGCTTGTCTGAAGACAGGATACTGGGGAGAAGCAACATGTCTCACCTGCTGTTCTGCACATCAGCTCCACCACTAACCAGTGTTTATCTACCACTGCCAACTGTAACATGTCTTCAGGTCAACCTTTCAGAAACAACACTGGGTCACAGCAGGGTCATCACGCCTCTCTGTTTTTTTCCTCTGTCTAAATACTGTTGTGAGGGCAACACTCAATTTGTGCAACAAAGGGCTCCTTCAGATATACAACCAAACCAAGAGATCATTGCTTACAATGACATGCACAATAATATATTTTTTTTCTGAGTAATTTCTTTTCCATTTTTCGGCTTTTCCAAGGTGTGTAGCTGGAACATGATTGATGTAAGTTTGCTGTTGGGTGTTGTGATGAAACACAATGAGCTATTACCTGGAAAACTGTTCATATGTAAAAACAAGACAAGTTTGTCTGTATAGCCCACTCCTCTCCTCTCTCCAGAAGATTCATATACACAGACTTTAAAGGCCAATAGCTGATAAATATAATTTATGCATTTTCTAACTGCATGTAAATAACTGTGTTTGATTAAGACCTTTAATAAATATTATTACCTCAGTAGCTATCCAGGTGTATTGGTTAACGTGTCAGGGAAACTGTGGCCATGGCTCCATTTGCACAAAATGAAAGACAAATATTTTCTAAAGTAGGACTAAATGTGAACCGCTATCAATTTTTTGCGGGAATTGATTTGATTGAAATAGCTCCTGGATGTTCCACATTGTCCAAATGATGGTTAGTTCTTGGTTATTTGAGAAACAGAGGCATTCAAATCCTTCACAGACAAAATAATCTCAGTGTTTGACTGCTGATTTCTGGAAAAAGAAAAACCACTATTAGCCTGTGAATATTCTCATTCATCCAGGTCATAGTTATCTCAAAGGAAATTTCAATCGAACGCAACTGGACTTGGTTATTTTTTCTTAGAAGACGTCTCAAAAATCACTATTCGCACGCAGAAACCACACATTGGCCAAATTTGTCATTTTGTGTAAACTGTCTTGGATTCTGGTGAATTTTTGCTTTAGAGTAATCAAGATAACTTCAGAAGCCATATTCATACACGCTGTAAGCCGATGTTTGGATCTTTGCTGCACATCGCTCTGAACCTGCCAAGCAGCAGATGAAGCTGTGTCACAAACACAGAGCTGCAGCGTCTTGTACCGTGTGACTGCCACTTGTTCGGGGATCAAACTCAAGAGTGTGCCATGTTTTCCTCAGCTCCTGCTGCAGCTTTTGTCTAGAACTCATGTTGACATTTACACAGTGACGATGGGGAGGACTGTGAAGGTAGACACTAATCACTAGATCGACACCAAATGCTTTATTTAAAATGAGCCTGTCTAATCGGTTTCACTAACTCACTGCTTTTGTAAGACCACTGACTTTGCACAGTTCAGATTCTTTTCAGTTGACAGAACCAAACTTGTTGCTCTTTACTCGTCAGGAACTCAGAGAAAAAGAAAAAAAAAATCTCCAGATGTGTCGAATCCATTGTTTTATTAGAAGAAGCTTAGTGACTAAAATCAGCGACCAAAATCTTTGTTGTGCAACTGACAGCTTTATTTTCTGTACTGTTCCACTGCTTTACAGATGCATATGACATGGTTACAATGTATGAAATCTGTACAGAGTTTGTAAAAAATGAGTGATGAACCTTTTTTTTTTCATTTCTGCTTTCTACCCATTTGTTGTATGAAAACTTAAAAATCTTGGCTCTATCTACTTTGTAGCATAAGTACTAGTAGTACCTTAGAGATTTTGTACCAATGAAAACAAAAACCCTGTTTTGTACATTTAAATTCTCACCTGAAATGAACATGAGCCTGCTGAGGATTTTTGTATGGACCACTGAATAAAGTAATGAGGACGATATCAGGATGGTCTCTAAGTGTTTGCTTATAATCAGTACAAAAAATTATTAAACAAAACCAAAAACATGCTAAATTAAAAGCTTTATGAATCTTCACAGCAATACTCCCTTCACAACTCATCATGACACAAATGATGTCAACATTCAAGAAATATTGTACAATACTGCACATACTGTAATATAAACTTCACAGTAATGAAGCTAGGCTAAGAGAGTTAGCACCATAGTGAAAAAGCCTATAAGACATTATTCCATTTCATTTTAACATTAGAAAGAGAAAACAAGAATTATGTAAATGTAATTAAATGTCAGTGTTATTTGATTTAAGATCTGTTCAGAAATCAGGCAAATGGTGATTGAATCTCAAAAGGCGCATGATTCTATCCACACTCAACTCCATTTGATCATTTACACACAAAGCTCATTTGTAAACAAGGTAATACAAAATATTTTGTTTGTTTTTAGTGCATATTTGAATGTAGCGTTTATAACACAATTATGCCTATAATTATCCAGTTCTGATATTCTGAGATCAGTCCATGGTTGAAATAAATCAATATAGCAGTGTTATACCTTAGAGTAAAACTACAATAGTGTAATTAGGGTTGCTTCAGTTGCGACAACTGAACAACTAATTAAAAATGTTAACCAACCAGTGCCAGAAACAAGCCTGTTTTCCCGAGAATATGGGTGGGTCACAAAAATACCTAGATACCAAATGCTAATCTGATGTCGACAACTGGATGGACCCAGTCTCAACACCCGAGGGGTAATTTCGACAGTATTCTTCAAGCTTCTTCAGAAGCGTCGCTAGGTGTTGGTGTGTTGTGTCCAAACATGTAAAGGTATGAGAAGAACCTCTTATTTGATTATTACTGTATAAGATAGCCAAACAATTAGTATTGCATTTCTTACTAAACTACCTGAGGGTAGTGTTTTGTGTCCCGTGGAATTCGCAAGAAATTTGTTTGAAATTTGGACGTCAACTGCTTTGTTTAAGAGTATTCTCATCTGTTGTAAACGTGTGCAACAACCGTATGAAAAGTGTTCAATCTGATAATTCTCAGGAAGCGACATGACTTTTACCTTACTGATAAGTGTGGCAACAGAGACACTAAATTTCTGGCAGGACAGGACAGGAAACAGTCAGCATAAAATTATCACCACCAGTGGCACAAAAGCCACTGTGTAGGGGTGAACCTGAGGTCTTTCATGCTGTCATCAAGCGCTACAAATGTCAGTATTTCATAAATACTGGCAGTCAAAATTAACCATCTCTGTATATTTGGAAGTACAAATCTGTTGGTCCAGTCTCTTTTTGTTTGTGGAGTCAACTCAGTTAACCTGTGCAAACAACCGGTTTTAGTTCCCTCTTATTCCCATTAGGATAGCTAAAGATGTATTGGATGGAATTTAGAATTCAACACAAAAAAGTGGACGAGTGACGAGGCAAATGAGACAACAGTCAGAATATCAAGTGATACAGGAATACCATTTCCAATGTAAACAGCTAAAACCAACTGTATTCAACACCAAATCTATGTTTTACCATCACCATGGTGACTCAGACGTTTTAATAAACAACGCCCTGATAGAATCAGACAACAGCGCTGTTGACTGGTGGTGTTACGTGACGACTGATGTGTTGTCTCTGATCACTCGTATACTTAACTATTCATCTCTGCGTGTCGAGTGTAGGCGGTTGGTACACGGGAACACCTGGGTCAACAAGAGGCTGGCGACCTCTGATGATGTCAGCAGCCTTCTCTGCCATCATGATGGTGGGAGAGTTAAGGTTGCCGCTGACGACGCTGGGCATGATGGAAGCATCGACCACGCGTAGCCGCTCCAGACCCAGAACGCGCGTGTTTGAGTCGACGACCGCCATGGGGTCGGAGGGAGAGCCCATCTTGCAGGTGCAGGACGGGTGGTAGGCGCTGTCTGCCTTCCGGCGGACAAATGCATCGATGTCGGCGTCTGATTGGACCTGAGGACCGGGCTGGACCTCAGGACCACGGAACGGGTCGAAGGCCTTCTGAGCAAAAATCTCCCTGGAGAGTTTGACGCTCTCTCTGAACTCCCACACATCCATATCTGAGTGGAGAGCAAATGACAATTACATTTCTATCATTGAGTCCGTCAACCCAACTGCCAGCTTTCATTCCAAAATAACTGTTGACGTTGATGAGATGCACTTTACACTTTAAGATGTAAACATTGGTGATCTTTTTTCCTCATACCTAGAGCATTCCATTATATTCGTGTAATAGTCAGTTACCGGGCTCCTTTACTGTGGAACCAGCTCTCTCCATGGGTCAAAGAGGCAGACACTGTAACTACATTTAAGTCTAGACTTAAGACATTCCTCTACAACAGAGCTTTTACTTAGGGCTGGTTCAGGTAGCTCTGAACCACTTTATAGCTACGCTGCTATAGGCTTAGACTGCTGGGGGACACATCTGGTTACACAGAGCCCTCTCCTTTCCTTTCCCCTCCTCTCCTCTCCTCTCCTCTCCTCTCCTCTCCTCTCCTCTCCTCTCCTCTCCTCTCCTCTCCTCTCAGTACAGTATATTTGTCATTGTCATTTTTTTCTGTTGTACTTTGTAATTTGGCTTTGGTGTCTCGCACTCTCTCTGTTTCTGCAGATCCACCAGAGCTCCATCTCTCTGCACCAGCCGCCGCCTGCGGCGACTGGGTCTTGATAGGTCAGGGACTAAATCTTACCGGTGGACAGGTAGTTTGGCTGGATGGTTGGGTGATCCAGGGGGTTGGTGCTCTTCAGCTTCAGCCATCCGGTACTAGTGCTTCTCATTGGTCCCACGTGAACCTACAACACAACATCAATTAACACCAAGTTTTTTGTACTTTGTAAGTCATTGAGGAACCTGAAGAACATATGCAAACCCAATGCGCACATGCAAAAATAGGCCCACTGTAAATACCACCAAATACTGCCAATTCTTCAACGACGAAGAACCCAATGATATCTGGCACATTTATAGATCGAACAATACAAAATACGTAGTGTACACAATGTGGGCACAAGAAAGCCTGATCGGTAGCCTAGAAATCTAGACGCACCCTAGCGGCAGCAAATATATTTGCTCTGTAGGTGGGTCTAGAAACGAGCCATAGGAACTTTTTGAGTCTCGAACACCGATTGTGTTCACCAATCACAGCGCTCTATCTGTTTAGAGAGTTGTTGGGCTTAACGTGACGACAACATACATTTTAATTGGCTTGTCAGGCTAACGTCATCCTGCTCTTTGCTCCGATTGGTCGTAGCGCTACCCTATTGCGTGCAGAGGCAGTTTGAAAGACAGCCTTCATCCCGCCCCCTGGATTGAGCCGAGGTCTACTGGTCGTTGCCAGACTAGACATTTTAATGATATGGTCTGGCTTGTCAGGCTACCTGATCAGTGCAGTTCTTTGGAAAAGAAGTAAAGTCACACCCAGGAATTTTCTTGGAAGCTCCTGTTTCATAACTGTCTATGGTGTCAGTGGTTACTCTGTAATGAATGAGCTTTTATACCAGTCACGGTTACTTCTGAGGCTATTTTGCTATGTATAGGTGCTATAATATACTATATGTACTAATATATATGTTCTTTGAAATCTTTAGTGGGAGAACAAACCAGCACCGCCATCTTGCTACATGCTCACAGCAGCAGACACACCAAGGTCAATCACACAATCACACAAAAAGCAAACACAGAAACCACAGGCACCTGATACGCCTCTATTTTGGAGGCAACTCGTCCGTGGTCGATGACTTGTGAGGGTAGGAAGTGGAACTGAATGTCGGGGTGTGTGACTTTCGGACGACTACGGATAAAACCCCCACTCTCCAAGTGGGCTGTAGCTCCGTAACCTGGGGAGACAACGACACAGACTGATGACATCTATCTTGCCTGCCTCTCTCCAACCTTGCTCCGTATTATGAAAATACTGCCTGCACTACACATTTTCCTGCCACAATGACAGGAAAATGATTTATTTTTTTAATATTTGAAAATATTTCAAATTATTTGCAAATAAATGACTGCATTATTTTTTCTTACATGTTTGTTTGAGAAATAATGAAACAGTAGGAATCAGCTCACACAAGATACATTGGCATTTTTCTTAAACCCATCTGATCCCCAACCCACCCGCATAGAGAGAGACAAATTAATGAGGTAGAAGAGTGAGGTAAATGCAAATACTTTTTTTTTTTTTTTTTTTCCACGTGACAACAAAAACTCATGTGTAAATACTCCAAAGTTGGCAAATTCAGGTCATGGTTTTACACTTTGCACTTTAAACTTTAGTAAGATAAAATTGAGTTTAAACTGACTTTATATTGAAATAGAAAAATAGAAATTGTATGTTCAATAGGAAAAGCAGTTTTCCTCAGACTCTATTATCACAATATTTCAACAATCATCAAAGTTGTCTATAACTGATAGTCCTTCATTCAAAATAATGTGCCCCGAGTGATAGAATCTCACAGAAATAAATTATTTTTGAGGAGAATGTGTGTATGTGTTTGTTTACCAGTGAACATGGTGAGCCACTCGAGGCCTATTTTGACCATGTGGAAAGGTTTCTGGGCCTTGTACAGGGTGATGGGTTTAGTGCACTGCTGCTGAACGTACAGCTCCAGATGATCCTGCAGGTTACTGCCGACGCCTGGCAAACAAAAAGACACCAGAGTATGAGTCAAAGAACATACACATTAAAAAACAGTCTGACTGTTTTTTGAAATGGGAAGTGGGAAACGAAACTTTACAGTAGGCCCATAAAATATACCTGGTAAGTGCTGAACAACAGAGACACCAAGTTGGTTCAGTTCATCAGCATTTCCCACCCCAGACAGCATGAGAAGCTGAGGGGAGTTGATTGCTCCTCCGCTCAGTATCACCTCTTTATCTGCAAACACCTGAGGAGAGAACAGGAAAACTGATGACAGAGTCACTCTACAAGATTACCGGTGTATGATCATGTCAGAGCTTCTATGGCCAGGCACATCAGACGGTCAGTTCGCCAACTTCACAATAACAATTTTAAAATGTAAATGTCAACCCCAAAGTCATATGAATATACTGCCCATACCATGGTCCGCATTAAAAACATTAGATAGAGAAAACAAACACTCCAAGGATCCCACCGTTTTGTACTGTAGTCGTTTGTGCATGTGCTTGAGATTTGTGCAACAATGTGTTGATGGCGAGGAGGCAAGTATCCATCACAGGCTTTAATAAATCAGCTCAAACAGAGCAGAGGCGTATATGACACAATGTGTTATGCAACAAGATGATCACATACATGGCAAACAGACCTGGGTGAACAGCATGGAGAAAAAAAATTTAAAAAGAAATGCCACAAAAAAAGAAATGAAAGCATATTTGCTGGCTGATGATTGACTTTAAAGGGATAGTTCAACATTTTGGCAAATTGGCCCATTGCCATAATCGCTATAGTCATAGCAGTAGGTTCATTACCTTTAATTGTCGGTGTAAGCTATTTTCAGTACGGCGGAGCGCAGCAGCTGGCTGCTCAGAGCTACGCTATGGAGGCTAATGGAATTTCTTGGTTTCCCTCATTAAACTCATCAAATTCAACATCCCAAAACTCCACAGCGCTTTTGTAGACAAGTTGTGACCTGCACAACCACCACGCTATGAGATAATGACGGAACGATACGAAACGGAGCCGTTTTCGAGGTAAATACAGGGTAAATACGGAGACTGCTTGCTGAAAAACTGTCCCTGAACGCAACGCGCATCAGCGGTTTTGTATGAATTTACCTCGAAAACGGCTCCGTTTCGTATCGTTCCGTCATTATCTCATAGCGTGGTGGTTGTGCAGGTCACAACTTGTCTACAAAAGCGCTGTGGAGTTTTGGGATTTTGTATTTGATGAGTTTGATGAGGGAAACCAAGAAATTCCCTTAGCCTCCATAGTGTAGCTCTGAGCAGCCAGCTGCTGCGCTCCGCTGTACTAAAAATAGCTTACACCTACAATTAAAGGTAACGAACCTACTGCTATGACTATAGCAATTATGGCAATGGGCCAATTTGCCAAAATGTTGAACTATCCCTTTAATTGAGCTGCTCATAAATGCACACATTTTGGCATTGGCATCGGCCAGCGAAAAACCCATATCGGTTGATCTCTAATTTAAAGCCTCCAAATTGCAAACTCTGCACCAAAATCGTACATTTGAATCAAAACGGCTGACTTCCTGCAGTTGTTTTTCTGCATCGGTGCGTCTGATACCGATTTTCATCCACTTACTAAAACGTAATCCAATGTGTCGAGGTTGTCGGCCACTCCAGGGGAGGCTATTGACTCATTCTGCACCACCTATGTGCAAATGTGCATGTGGAAAGTTTCTGGTGAATTTTTGAGGAGTCCTCAAACAGCCAATTCAACTGTGGTAATAAAATGCTTGAAAATGTTCCGCCGTATTTTTTCTGATGCGGTTGCTGAATGAAGTCATGGTTCCTTTTAGTATGAAGTAAACAGGGGTGCGGCTTGCTCATGTTTTCGCATATTTCTGCCTGATAGGATCGTCTGTTTCGTTGCAAATTCATTAGAAAAACTTGTGAAATGTGGAGTCACATTTTTTCTGCTTAACAGAATCCTCAATGACCTCGATGACTGAGAACCTACGCAAGCATAATTCCCCCATCTATTAAAAATGTGAATTGTTAGAGGTAAATCTATCCATCTCACCCTTTTCTTCAGTCCCTTCTGTATGTATTCCACTCCCACAGCACGGGTTCCATCAAACAGGATCTTGGTGGTCAGGCAGTGCACCTCCGTCTTCAAGTTGGGGCGACCCAGGGCCGGTCTCAGATAGGCGCTGGCTGTGCTCCACCTCTTCCCTGGGCAGATGTGGGCAGTAACATGCAGACAATATATGAAATCGCTGCTCCATAATAGACATGCTACATAAATGCTGCTATACGCATCTTTTTAATACGGTATTTCTTCTTCTACTCATGAAACCTTTAAAAATGGTCATGTCCATCCAGCCAAGGCCTTCCTGTTGGTATCCATTCATGTCATCAGTGAAGGGGTACCCCGCCTGCTGCCCTGCTTCAATGAAAGCCTTGTGAAGAGGATGGTCGGTCTTCCCTCTGGACACATTAAGAGGTCCACTCCCCCCCCGGTATCTACGGAAGACAAGAAACACAACATTTAACATTTCACCAGTTTTGTTTGAAAATACAACACTATGTCTTAAAGAATCCTGTACAAGGAATGACTGATCAACGCTGCCAAGACCTTAATAATTCGCCCATTGCCATAATCCAATGGCTCCCATCCTTCTTTGGCTCTTGACCCCATTTTGACATCACAAATTTTGGGCGACCCCGTCAATCAAGATGCGCTTGCTCAGATATTTTATATGCTGCATTTTATTTGAACTCAATTTATATTCGATAAAGTAAAGTGATAAAGTTGTGTCATCATTTTAAAAAAAGAATTACAAATATATTTTTATCAGTAATAATTTTTATCAATTACTAGACATTTCAGGCGACCCCATTTGAATTCCAGGGGACCCCACATGGTCCCTATAGTCATCGGGGTAGGTTAATTGCCCATCACTCTGCCCAGCAGCCGTGTCTGGAATGTCGTTATGCATTTGCCTCAAAAACAACTCCGTCTGTATGATATGATCATAGCGTGGTGAATGTGCAGGTCACAACAGCAGTACTATGATCTGTTCAGAGCTGTGTATGCCAGAGGGATCTTTTCAGTTTTGCATTGTAATAATAATGCTATTTTAACAATATGTTAGTATTTCTTGCTGTGTTAGGCTCTTTAAACATCCATCCTTCGACTGTTCCTCCAGGTAGATAGGACAGGAGTATATCTGTGGTTTGCTCTTGCACAAGTTTTCACACTCTGCCTGATAAGATCAGCAGTGTGTCACGACTAATGATTCATAAGAAACCTGTGAATTTTCTGATGAATGCATTGTGCAGTCTGTGGGTTGTTCACTTGAAGTGTGGTTTTGTGGCCTTAGGGCTTCTTATTTTATCATCATCATCCGGGACCGGTACCACCAAACAGGTCATTGATTCACTTGATTCAAGGTCCCTTCATATTAGAATTTTCTGGACATAAATTTCAAGGTACCAAAAGACAACAGGTTGGGCACCTGTTTTCTCCGAGCTCATGACACTGAGCTTTCCTGAAGTAAGGCAGACAGTGTTGGTAATCCCAGCCGTCCGCCCCCTCTCTCTGCCAGCGGTTGTAGTCTTCAGCGTGTCCACGGATGTACACCATGGCATTGAGTGACGATGAGCCGCCCCAAACACGCCCCCTTGGCCAGTACATCACCCGGTTATCCATGTGGGCCTGAGGCAGAGTGTGGTAGTACCAGTTATACCTGAAGGGAAGCATAAAGAAAATACAGTGAACCATCAAAAGGAGCTCTAATAGCGCTGTATACTTTGTCCACCTCTCCTTGTAATTAATAACAGACACCAAGACAAAATTAAGTTGTCTCACATCTGGGCCAGAAACATTTCAGAAATAGTGAAAGACAGCTGAAATAATTGAATACTGTCATTTAATTTATTACTGTACTTGTCATCACAAAGGTTGTAGGTCAGCGCTGCTGGCATGTGGATCTTCCATGAGAGTCGTAAGCTGTTCAGTGACATGTCCTTAGGCCCCGCCTCCAGGAGAAGCACAGATTCATGGGCATCCTCAGTGAGACGATTGGCAAGGACGCAGCCCGCCGACCCCGCTCCGACAACGATGTAGCTGTAAGATGGTGTTTTCTGAGGTGGTGATGATGAGTTGCAATGAGCAGCTGAGGCACTAAAGAATCTGCGATGGCGGGCGGAGGGGTAGGAAAAGGATGGCCCAGTGTTTCGTGTTTCGGGGACAGAGCGACGATCTTGACTGCAGCAGGTTAACCACTTCCTGCTGTCCCTCAGACATCTTGCAGTCACAACTCTCCTTGCACCGGTGTGGCCTACTGAAGCCACAGACAACATCCTGGTTCTGGGGGGACTTCCTTCATTCACTGGAAATCACAACAGTACATGTTAAAGCCGGACACACTGTGGGGAGCAGGCTGAGTCTGTGACTAACCAAAACTGGCACATTTGATGGTGATGAATTCAATTTAAAGCCTAAATTGTTGTTGGTGAGAAGGGGAGGAATTATGTCTTCTGTCTCCACCTTTTTGGTTTATACATCAGTTGTATGATTCTTGCAATCAGCATAGGCCTACATCAGTAGAGTCTTTTACTTTCTTTTAAGACATAGCCTAAGACTTTTTATTGAACCGACGTGTGGGAAATTCACTTGCAACAGTAGCATAGAAGTACAGGATACATAGATGTAAGGAATACAAATATAAAGACCCTCAAAACTGTGTTCTTAATTAGCAAATTTCCATATTAGTATTATAGAATTGTGGGAAATGCACTTTTTTATTTTTTTAATATTTGGGGAGGGCTCTCATTTGGACCCCGCCCCCCACTGATACAATGAAACCAAAGAAAGAGTCCATGTTTTAGACTTATTGCATAATTTTAACTTGAGACTGACTAACATTTTGTTTCCGCCCTCTTTACACATTAAGCTTTTGTAAAATGTATCGGTACCTTTGGTTTTACTCGATATCGGGTCAGAATAAAAACCAGTGGTACCGCACAGCAGCCTATGATCCAGGCCCAGTGGAGGGATATCTAGGTCATGTCGATAAACCAGGCTCTCACTTCTCGGTGTGTGGAAGTAACCGGACTTTGAACAGCCCGAAATAATAGCAAACGGAGACATCAAATCATTCACCAACAGTAAACACCCTGATGCTGGACTTTCGCTCTTATAACTTCCCTTTATAGATCAATGAAAAGTCATCGATGAGAGGCCAGTATGCACGCGCAAGCCTTTCAGTGTAACATTTTAAGGTCTGTGGGTCAGCTGCTGCACCAAGAGCTGCATTTGTTGACACGTTGTTTCTTGACTAAAAAAAACACACACATTTTGAATGTTGACAAAGTACGGTCAAACTGTGTGTGAGCTGCTCGCTAGGGACAGACCACAGACAGGCTGACGGTGACAGCGCTGTTAGACTTGTAAACACGGCTCCACACGACGTCGCTCCGCAGCTCGGAGCTGCAGTAACTTACGTTAAACTGTCCCGCAGGACGTGGAAACCGCCACAGGAAACTTTACCAACTCCACTCAACTTTAACCAATGTTGGTGCGGGAGTTTGGTACTGTCGACACAGCGAGAGTGACACTGTTTACAACCGGAATTGAGGTCGGAAAGCTGCTCTTACCTCGGCGACTGGACACACGGACTGAACCGAGCGAGGGGCGAGTAACGGGCAGGAAGGGGGCGGGGCCAGCGGCTGGATTTATACCGTAGTTAACTACCGATAACGGTGAACAGTGAGAGACAGGCTGCGACTGACTGAGGTTTCACATTACAGATGCGCTACAGGTACTGTAGGTTGTCGGTATCAATGATGAAAATATTATGCTGTGGATTATTCATTCATTCATTCATTCATTCATTCTTTAAAACCAACAGTTGCTCCAAGATGTGGAGAGAAGCGCTGATTTTCCTCTTTTGCGTCCAGGCTGGTGTGTTTGCACATGAAACTGTAAGTTAAGTTGTTGAACTAAACAGATGATCTATTATTTCATGTAAGACTGTAAGTTATCTAAGTGATGTATTTCTGGGGTTTGTTTACAGAAAGTAGACTGTGCTCAGTACTATAGCGGTAAGTTATGATGTTTTACTGATCTCTATAGCCTACTCGATCTGCAGACAGTGTTTGAAACTATAGAAACAAACTACTTAGGCTACTTCTCCTTTTACTTGGAGAAGTAAAATGCTATAGTATTTTAATTCTCCAAAGCTTATACTTGCATGAAACTTTTCACAAAATTTTCTTTTATAGGGCTATTTCAAGAAGTCATTTGCATGGACAGTGAAACATCTATCACCTGTAACAGTAGCCCACCAAAATAAATAGGCTACCCTAAAATTGATTCAATTGATATAAAAAAAATTGCCCAACAAATGGAATTTAGCACAATCTGTTGTCACTTTACGAGATCATCATACTGAATATTCTTGTTGATGTGAATACTGGAAACAGCTTAGTGCCCTCTAGGGTTTCAACATAAATTGTCACATGATATGTTTCACTTTATTTCAACAGCTGAATTAAGGGGAATAATAAGCACATTATTTGTGGACCTCGATCAACACCATTGTCATTTGTTTCAGGTATTCCTACTTCTAGTAATACCTCTCCGTCTTTCCTTGCGGGCCTGGAAGTTGAACAAGTGACAGTGGAAGGACAAGACATGCTGAACATCAGCTGGGCAGTCACAATTGATGGTAGGTGCAGTCACCCTCAGAATTGATTATTGATGACGTTATTCAATTAAAAGGAAGTAGGCTGATTACTCATTATTTGCTATAACAATGAAAGCTGTTATGCATTAGATATTTCTCTTACCTCTCAGTTTTCTTTACTCAGCACATAGGACTTTTGTACAGTGGCCCTGACAGCTCAAGACGCTGCAACTTAAAGGGATAGTTCAACATTTTGGCAAATTTGCCTATTACCACAATCCCTATAGTCTTGGGTAGGTTCATTACTTGTTGTCGGTGCAAGCTATTTTTAGATCGGTGGGGCAGAGCTGCTCACCTAAAGGCTGGCACACATTACAGGATTCTTCAAACCTTCACAGATTTGGAGACCACACACTTGATGATAACAAAAGACAAATCGCATGAGATCTCTCTCTTCTGATCTTATAGTGTGTGGTGTAGTTTCTCCAGCAGAGTATCAGGTTCTTCACGCTCAATATTCCAAATCTCACGTGGTCAAACGTGACTTCAGTGTAAACAAACATGGCAGACGAACAGGAAGATGCAATGGTGGTTGTTTTCTGCCGTTTACTGTCTGAAAAAACACACACACAAAAAACAAAACGACTATGGAAAAAGTCATAGAGACAGCGCGAATGTGGGTTGTTACAGCACAAGTTGGAAGCTGTGCGCTCTGGCCCCAAACACCCCACACTACAGGATTTCTAGTGGCAAATAGCCTATTAAACATGTTCAGTATTTACGATCTCTCCTTCCGATGCCTTCCGAGCGGATCGGACCGGACAAAATCACTCCCACACCACATGAAAATCAGACATGATGTTGTTTACAAACATCAGACAATCGGGCAGACAACCTTTGCTGGCTTTGATCGGAAGGGGGAGATCGGGACAAAAATCAGCCCGATTATCCTGTAGACTAGTGTACCCTCCTTAACGCAACAGAGGCAAACAGAATGTTCGCCTTTCCCTCATCAGAGTCATAAAATAAGCAATCCAACAACTCCAAAACTCCAAATGTGCAGTCTGTGAGGACAATTTTCCCCATGGGGACAAATAAACCTAATCTAATCTAAAAAATACTCTTGTGGACAAGTTGTGACCTGCACATTCACCACGCTATGAGATAATAATGGAACATTACGAGATGGAGTCGTTTTCGAGGCAAATGCAGCCGGAACTACATTCCAGACATGGCTGCTGGGCGGAGTGATTTCAAAAACGCAAGTAGTTCCGAGTATCTGCTTCATGTGTCGGAATGTTAACACGGCGTGGTGAATGTGCAGATCACAACTTGTCCACGAGAGTGTTTTATAGTGTGGCTGCACCTGGAGAGGAACACACCAAACAGACGAGCTCCCGACGCCGTCCGACGAGGCCCGACGTCTTCAGATTTAGAAAATAATAAGAGAGTCAAATTCATGTTCAGCACCAGGCACGTGCAGAAATCTTTGGGGGGTCAGGTGCTCAAAAAAACCAACATATGAGTCTTGGTCTTGATGTATAATTGAGAGGGTGAGAAAATTACTGTTTGAATTTTGTAGACCTTGTAGTAGTAGACCTAAGAGACATACAAAAACAGAAACAAGAAGCCTGACATACTTTTTCTCCTCAAGCAGCACACTGTGTGGTTAGCTGGCAGCTAGAACTGCAAAACCACACAGTGAAAATGCAATCAGCAATAATTCTTGTGTTATAGTGCGTCTGTAGTCAGGTCATTTCATTTATCTAAATGTATTATTTTTTTTTAAATGTTATTCTTTAAGGGCCACAGGCAGGCCTTCAGGCAAGAGGGAAAAGATGATCTTCATGACTGAACTCTTCCTAAAAGAAATAACATTTTGATTCTCTGTCTGTCCAGCTAGCATCGACTATCTGACTGGCACATTGATCAAAACGGGACCTTCATCATACCTCTGCAAATACAACCCAAGTTTAAGCAGAGAAGATATCAGTGAAGATCAGGTGCTAAGGATGTAATCTGCAACAATAAAAGTCAAAATGCATTTGAAACTATGGACCTACCAAAGTGTGTGTGAGGTTGAAAAGGTTACAATAACTGAAATGACTGTCCATCATCTTTTCAAACCCAGAAATGGTTTCATCTTTTAGTAAAGGCAAGGTACGGTGTCTACATCCACATCCGAGCTGCCAATGTCCCTTTGCCTCCAATGAATAGTGGCCTCGCTTATAAGTCTACATCTATTATGATATCTCGTCCAACACCAAGTAAGTTATTGTTATTATTATTATTATTATTATTATTATTATTATTATTATTATTATTATTATTATTATTATTATTATTATTATTATTATTATTATTAATATTATTATTATTATTATTATTATTATTTTGTTGGTCCTCAAAAATGTATTAAAGCTTCAAAAGTGTTAAAATGGTGAGACTGTCTCTTTGTTGTCTTTGCAGCAGTTACACTGAGCTCTACTCAAGCCCCTACAACAGGTGAGCGATCACATTTGCTTGTGCAAGTCTGTAGTATGTGTATATAATGTACAACAAAAATATTGATTTTATCTATCTTTGTTACTTCTTTTTAAAGTGCTCACTTCAACTGAGATCCCTACTTCATGTGAGAACCTACAGTTAAAACACTAAATCATGTAAACCTAAGCATAACATAGACAACTCAGTACAAATGACATAAGCAACGTGGTGTGTGTTTTGTGTTTGTCTGTGCAGCCTTCAGAACAGAACACGGCATTGGACTCATTTTCGGAGGACTGACCGCTTTGATGCTCCTGTGTTCCTGCTACATGATATGTAAATACAACTCTCAACAAACATTTGTGCCTTTATTTGCCAGGACAGAGAGACTGGGGGAATGACACATAGTAAATACCAGCATGGTCTTGGAATCGATCCAGCCATCACTTCTTTGGGCAGTGCCAACACGGGACATGCTCTCAAACACTAAGCACCCCGATACATCGTGTTTAAAACATGAATTTTGTATTAAATTGCAGATGATGAATAGGAGAAGAGTCAACTTATAGGGATAGTTCACCCAAAATTCTAATTTCACTAATATCTACTCACCCTCATGTGGACTAAGGGCTGGGAGAAGTTTCAGAGTCCTCTGTGCCTTCTCTGAGTTCCAGCGGGGCTCCTTGCAGCACTGCATATCCATATGACGGTTGCGAACGGAGCTCACTTTTCTTCATCCAAAAAGACACACCAAATAACATCCAAATACCTCCATAGTGCTCGTCTGTAATGTCCCTCTTGCCGTGAACTGGGTGTCAATGCAAATCGCGCGAGATTGGGACGGACCAGGAAGAGCAGTGCTGGGAGCTTCCGCTACAAACAAGCTTAAAACATAGACTTATTTCACTTTTTTCGGAACAATTTCTCATGTCGGGGCTTCAATACAAGAGGGACATTACAGACGAGCACTATGGAGGTATTTGGATGTTTTTTGGTGTGTCTTTTTGGACGAAGAAAAGTGAGCTCCGTTCGCAACCGTCATATGGACATGCAGTGCTGCACGGAGCCCCGCTGGAACTCAGAGAAGGTACGGAGGACTCTGAAACTTCTCCCAGCCCTTAGTCCACATGAGGGTGAAATTTGAATTTTGGGTGAACTATCCCTTTAATGCACTCTTCTGTGTGTGCATAACAGGGCTTATTACAGTTCTAATTTCAGCAAGTGTTTTTTTCTGATTTGATTTGTGATGCAATGAAAGACAAAGAGATTTTTCTATGAAATTACATTTTATTGCAATTGAGTCAGGGAGAACTTACAAACAATACGGCATCTACATTGATATCAGTTAACTCCAAAGCAGTCTTTTGCCCCCCGGTTGCGCACCCACCTAGAATTTTTTGTACACAAGAAACCCGACTATAGACTCAGCTTTCATTTGAGAATTCACAGTACCTGTGACGGTCTGTGGCACTTATACAGGTGCATCTCAATAAAATAGAATATCATGGAAAAGTTTATTTAGCCCATGTCAGTAGGCACGACAACACGACAAGTGAGAATCTAGATGGTTATCTCCGGATTTCCAAATGAGACCTTTGAGACACTGTACTATGTCTGTTACCCTGTGCTGAAGATTGCTGACCTCTCCTTCCCAATGTTTTCCTCCACCCCAGATAAAAACTGTGGAGCCAACATTGCCGAATCGTTTGGTTTCAGAAGGTTACCTCAAACTCCCATGGTTCCCGTCCCCGTGCTGGTGGTGTACCCTGCTGAGAACGCAGCCTTCCAGCAGGCCGTGGTGGCCCTGGCTGAGTTCCTGCAGTGGCACGGCGGCTGCAGTGTGACTATTGACATGTGGCAGCAGAGGAAGATTGCAGAGCTGGGGCCGATGCGCTGGCTGGCAGAAGAGGCCAAGGCTGCAGAGAGAGTTCTCATTGTCTGCCCACAGGTGCAGATTGTCCTTTTTTATCATCTATTTGTTCCTGTCTGATGAGAAGTGTATATGATGTTACTGTGTGACCAGGAACTTTCTAGGTTGTCTTATCTTATCTTATCTTATCTCATCTTATCTTATCTTATAGTCTACTTTCCAACAATGAGTACCCGGAAATGTTGAGTAGCCCAAAGTTTTATGTTAGAAATAGATAGTATGGGTTCCCAGTATTCAGAAACTGCCGGATGCTAACTTATATATATTTGAAATCCATCAAAATCGGCCCACTGGCGGTTAAAATCTGGTCACTTCCGGTTTAGACAGCCATTTTGAATTTTGAAAATGTCAGAAATGGATTCAGCATCATCAATAACCCCCAAAACCACTCCAATATTGCCCAGATCAGCCAAGTCAATTTTATTGAAATATTGCCCATATAGGCAATTATGCTAATTTATGCTAATTATTTCAGTTATGCTAATTGCCCAATATATATAAGTTAGCATCCGGCAGTTTCTGAATACTGGGGACCCATACTATATATTTCTAACATAAAACTTTGGGGTACTCAACATTTCACAATGGGGCCCTATGGGCTGGCAAGTAGACTATTATCTTATCTGTTTGGCTATAACCAATATGTTATCACCTTGGCATGGAAAATAACAACTCATTAAATGATCTTTATATCATCTTTGATATTTAGTGATTAACTTTATAGACCTAATTTTGGGGTGTGTCAACAAGAACTATTGTGTTAATCTTTGGAATAGATGAATTAACAACAACATCTTCTACACTGCCACAGTAAAGTAAAATACCACAATGCTGCATTTAAACAGTGTGTTTGTAGTGATGAGTGAAGAGTTGACTTGTTCATACTCCTCGTTTTCTCCTCTCTTCTCTCAGCTCTCTTCACCGCCCAGCCGCTCTCCTCCCAACCACAACTTTCCAGCAGCCTCCGTCCCAGCTACGGCTCATGACCTCTATCCCCTCATTCTCAACATGGTTGCCGGCTTCACAAAAAGTGCCAGTGACCTGAGGAAGTTCTGGGTGGTGCAGCTGGCCGAGCAGCAGGAGAAGAAGCAGAGGAGCAAAGCGCTGGAACTGAGGGCCTGCAAGACTTTTTGTTTGATGAAGGATCTGAAGAAACTCTGTCATGGTCTTCATACTCACAGGGGAGACAAGAAGAAGGTCTCAGATGTGATCTTCAGACCAGGGATTTTCTACAGTGATAAGAGTACAGTGAAATTAAGAGAAGCTGTAGAAAAGGTTTTCCAGAGAGGTGGAACCACAGAGAACATCCCTGTCTGAACATCTGTGATGAGAACATTTAGATAAGTATCAGAATTTTTTTTTTACTATTTCTTTTACTCTTTTATAAAAAATAAATAAATAAATAAAATAACAGATGACTTATACATTTTTCTGTCACCAAAACCTAAGCTTAGCCTCTTTTTTGTTTTGTTCATTTTATCCAGTTTTATTTGTCTTTTCTAGTGGTATAATGACATGCTTCAAATATGCTTAGCTAGTTGTTCATCTGTTGTTCACCATGTGCCAAAACCATGTTGAAACTTCCTGGCTGGTCAACACCAGCTCAAAGAAAGGAATGGGCAACAACTGTCTTGAGATAATTTTGTATAAAAGATTCAAGAAATGTATTTATGTGTTTGATTGTTTGCCATGCTACTTTGTATTGTCCCCCTCTTATTTACCAAGAGAAAGAGATTTGAAATAGTAATATGGTTGTGTGCAACCATTATGTCCTTTGCACATAAAGTATACAAAGAACCATCCCCTAAATAAAGAGGTCCTTTGGTGTTGGTTCTTCATAGAATTGTAGCTTTTTGAAAAAAAAAAACACTACTTTTTACTGTATACCATAATATTTTTAACAGCTTCCATTATCACCACAAGAGATTTTGTTTGTTTTACTCAAGGCAGTTTTATTTGTATAGCCCATTTGTACAAACAGTTTGTCTCAAAGGGCTTGGGCAAACTACTGTCTGTGGGCCATATATGCAGCCCAATGTGCTTTTTAATCTGGCCCATCAAATATTGGTACAAAATTGACCAAATTATAACAAAGACATTAAACTTTTTTAACAAAAAAAAAAGGGTGTTGAGTCTACTGTGTGTTTGTGTGCTTGCTTTGTCCTTGTGGTGGAATGAAGAGGTTATGTGGGGGAAAAAATCCATATTAAGGGACAATAAAAGTCTAAAGTTCACACAAACACTCTCCATCCATTTAATACTGGCCCGGCCGCCAAATTTTAAAACTCACTGTGGCCCCTGAGCCAAAAAGTTTGCCCACCCCTGATTTAAGAGCGTTGAATGCCGTGGTGGTAGCACTTAACTTGTGTGTACTTGTGCTACAGAACATTGTTTAACACTGATCAGACTGAAACAGTTTTGTATCTGTAGCCTCCATTCATGTGCACGTTACACACAGTAGAAGTAGGCCTACATCCTGGTAAGGTGTCTGTCACAGGCCCATCACAGAAAATCAACACCAACAGTGTCAGAAGTCTGTCTGAAGCTGGTGGCTGATGGTGAATCTTCAGTGTCACAGAGATAATGGTTTGTAAATCATCAACTAGATTTATGTTGAAAGAAAAACATGATTACGTTACAAATAATATTTGTAAGCTAATTGTAATTCTGTGAACTTTTTATTTAATCAGGAATCCAAGTTAGAATAAAATATTATTTTGAGTTCCTAAAATTATTTGAAAAAAAATAATAAGAAAAGTTCCTCAAAATCTATTCAGAATGTATTAATTGAGTATATCTGTGGGTCATTTTTATTTATTTTCTTGCTTTCTATTGGAATTATTGTTAATATATATTTAACTTATACATGTACTTATTTTGTATATTCTTTGTAACAAAGAATAAAGAATTTGAAAAAAAAAAAAAGTAAAGTAAAAAAAAAAAAAAAAATCCATGGACCAACCTATGGGACCAACAGAAACCGCGGCTTTGTACCATGTGACCAAACGCGGAAGTACAATCCGCCGCTGCTGCAAAAAACGTTGAACTGGGTTTGGAGGCTGTGTACAGCGGGAGTTACCATAGTTTAACTGTGAATATTTGGGCTGAATTCAAAGACAGGATGACACAGGCTGAGAAAGACCAGGACAGCGGGAAGGAGAAAGAGAAGGAGAAAGAGAAGGAGCAGCAGCGCGGGGTGAAGAGACCGATCGCTCCTCCGGCCATCCCAGAGCCAACACAGGAGGTGAGCTGAGTTCAGCTGAGTCCATCGGGTCTATATAGCCTATCTGTGGCTCACTTGTGAACATGCCTGCATTTTAATACTAATAATAGCCTAACTGTCCATTATTTTTGGATTTTTAACTGACTGCAAGTGTTGAATCCAGACGGTCAATACTTTATTGCTTTAGTAGTTACTGTAGTGTAGGTCACAACTGTCACAACAGAGTTATGGATATTGTTTAGACACCAAAAAGCAGCATTAAGACAGTTAATTAAAGCCCACAACACAAGACAGCATGCATGAGCTGAATGATTAAACCTCAGTTCTCTAAATGTAATAAAGTACAAAGGAACAGCCTCACAACAACAGTAACAACCATTTTACTCACAGGTTATAATAGAAGCTAAGCGCCACCAGCTGCTGTTATTATAGTTGTAGCCTAATGTAGGAGTCAATAATAACTTTAGGAAAACCTAATTTAACCCACATTATCTGAGGATCAAGGACTATTGCCATGCAGACAGACACTAACCTGTATGCACAGTCTCTGATCTCTTCATGGAGGTTCTGAGGCTGACTCTTTGTTTCATGGTTTTCAACAAAAATGTAAACTTAAATCAGTATTGAGGGAGGCACAATCGCATTCATCATTTTGTAGAGGTATACTTACTTAAAAAGCTAACCTGGAAATCATCCACTCCAGCCTGTTTGCTCAGTGTCCCATCTTTTTTTTTTTTAATTCAAGAATCCAGAACAGCTCCTGCTTCGTATTTATTGTTCAGTACTTTTTTTTGTCTTTTCTATTTTTTCTCTTATCTTATACTCAAATGGCAGGCCAAACCCCATTATAAATTACAATAGCTGATTTCCTCAGATACCTAATTTTACCAACTGTTTAAAAACCTGTCAAACATCCCACTCAAACTTTGGTCCATTGAGTTGAACAGTTGTCAGCTATCCAAGTCTCATATGATCCTCCTGCATGTTGCTGTGTATGTACGTTTGTATTTGTCATGACGTGATCAGGCTTCTGATAACTCCTGTTTATTTTCGTCTTTTACAGCAAATACAGAGTAATTTTGTGGTGGTCATCCATCCTGGTTCGAGATCGCTGCGTATTGGCAGAGCAACAGACACTCTTCCTGTGACAATCCCACATGTGATAGCACGCAGACACAAGCAGAGCGGACAGCCCAGATACGAAGATGCCTGGCTTTTGAGAGAAGGTCTCAATGTGAGTCTAAAAAAAAATCACAATTGAAATGGAAATCTAAATTGAACACGAAGGGCTGCAGTCCATGAACAGTCTTAGGCACTGTCTTACTATACTGTTCAAATTCATTTCATATCCAGGTTATTTTGCCCTTGACCTTCATACCCTCTTCATTCTTTCCACCAGAAGCCGGAGAGTAAAGAGCAGAGGCAGAACGGGCTCAAAATGGTTGACCAGGCTATCTGGTCCAAGAAGATGTCAAACGGTGTGCGGAGGACTCCTGTGTCTGCTGAGCAGGTGTGTTGTATGACAGAGTGGGAAAGAGACGTGAGAGAAATGACACTGATGCAAAGCAGTTTAAATTGTATTTCCTATACGAAAGGTGCAATTTTTTATTTTTTATTTTTGGGCTTTTTATGCCTTTATTGGATAGTATCCACAAGTTTCCGAACGTGATCTATGGTCAAAACCGGAAGCCGGTTTTGGTGGAATTATATGTTACGTTTCCATGGTTTTTAGTCGTTGTCATAGTTGCAGTAAACGCATGGATCTATTAACACTGGCTTTTAACACGGATGTCAATTTGTGTGATATCCACTGTTAAAAGCTGGTGTGATGATCCATGCGTTTTACAGATTTTCATTGAAAAAAAAAAAAATCCATGCATTTACTGCGACTACTGAAACCATGGAAACGTAAACATAAAATTCCACCGGAAAAGCAAACCCGGCTTACGTTTTTGACGTTCGGAAAAAGGTGGATAGTTGAGAGAGACAGGAAGTGGGGAGGCAGAGAGAGGGGGAATGACATGCAGTAAAGGGCTGCCCGATGCAGGATTCAAACCGGGCTCAACCCACTGCGCCACTCGTCGCCCCAGGTGCTATATTTTTATTGGCTTATATCAGGGGTCTCAAACTCATTTTAGTTCAGGGGCCACATTCACCGCAATTTGATCTCAAGTGGGCCAGACCGGTAAAATAAGAGCAAAATAACCTATAAATAATGTGTAGTTAACTCTTAATGTTCCTCTTTATTTTAGTGCAAAGAAGTACATTATTAAGATGTTTACATTAAATGAACAAAACATGTTATGAACAACCTGAAATTTCATGAGAAAAACACATGCAATTTCAACAATATTATGCCTCTTCTGTCTTTAATGTAATTTTCACACATGGCAAATTCATCCCACGGGCCGGATTGGACCCTCTGGTGGGCCGGTTTTGGCCCACGGACCGCATGTTTGACATCCCTGGCTTATAAAAAGCATGGGTGATTGGTCTAGTGTTTATATCAGTGCACAATGTGACCTCTGTTGCTTTTGTGGTGTATGTAGTGAACTTGTGGACAATAATTAAAAACATTTCCACACATCAAATAAAAGATAAGAAACCAGAATGAAGATAAAATTACAAACAGAGTTTTTAACTGTTACTTTTTACGACGTCACGTTTCCAAAAATACTAATAAAGCACAATAAAACACAACACAAGCTAGGCCCTTCATAATCCAGGGGTCATACTTTTTCATGTCAATACTTTATTTATTTATTATGTTAAAGGAGCATTATCGCAAATCCAAATTCTTAATTCGGCCACTAGATGGAGCCAGGCGGAGCATATCAGATATAAACAAGTGGGCAGCTGTCAGAGAGAGACAGGAGCCTCGTTTAGTCCTCCCCCTCCCCCCCTCCTCCCTCCTCCTCCCTCACCAGGCTGAATGAACGTGCAATCGCGGGAAAAAGAAAACTCGCTAGTGGAAGCGGCAGCTCTACTCGCGCACAACGGCAACAACAGCAACTGCAACTTCCTCCTACAAATGTATGATCGTTGGTGTGACGTGCAGACCGCAGTGGGACGATTCAGTGACTGTAAGCAGCCTAACACTGCTACATTACAATTTACTGTTGCATTTTTCCGGTTCGGAGGTCGGATTTGCCAGTTCCAAGTGCAATTGAACGCAGCAAGCGCCGGGCCGGCTTGGATCATAACAAAGACAAATGCTGCATTTGCCCCACGGACACTATACTGTTGGCGATTTTTTTTGTAAATTTAGTTATGGCTCCCCCCGACCCATCTTTTGCATATTTCAGCTTGTTTTATGCTATTACTGCTGTATTTGCGATAATGCTCCTTTAATACTCACTGTTGTGACAAAAATATTACATGAAAAAATAAAGCTTACAGTAGACATTTCCAGTACATGCCCTTATCTGCATGTCTGTGTCTTTGTGTAGGCCAGAGCATATAACTGTCAGATCTGTCCAGCTGTGCTAGACAGCAGCTCCAGAGTGAAGTGGACCAACACAGCCCACCATCCTCCTCATCTGGTGGGAGAAGAGGTCAGTGAACGTGTCTCAGCAAGGTTTTTTTTTTTTATCTTATATTATCTTACATTTACCTTGAGTCTCTCTCCCTCTCTCTTTCTCTCCTCCGACAATCTCCAGGCTCTTTATGTGAATCCTGCAGACTGTTATAACATCCATTGGCCAATAGTCAGAGGTCAGTTCAATGTGCACCCCGGTCCTGGAGGCTCACTGACAGCCGTCCTGGCCGACCTCGAGGCGATCTGGAGCCACGTCCTTCAAAAGCTCCTGGAGATCCCCCTCAAAGATTTAAAAGTAGGAGAAACATCTTCACCTCCTCGTATCACTTCACTCTGTGGAGGCAATGATTAAAGTGTTTCGCTCACCGAGAAGACATCTGTCAACACACTGAGTAGAGAAAAAGAAAACATGGTGGTCTGTAAACCTGTTGATAGTGGAAAGACTTCTCACATTAACATTTCACCTGTGCACTGGTTCCCTGCCAGTATTACAGATGCATTCTACTGGTCCCTGATATCTACAACAGACAGCATATCAAGGAACTCGTCAACATGCTGCTGCTTAATATGGGCTTCTCAGGTATTACACACACACACACACACAATGTACATGTAGGACAGTACACACAACAAAGATCATCTTTCTCTTTAAAGGGGAATTTCAGTTTTTTTACAATATGGATCTTATTTTTTAGCATAAAATATGATCATCTACCCACTCAGATAACTTTGGTGTCATTACAAGTTGTTCCGACGAAATTAGATCCAGCCGAGAGCCGCGTATATCTGTATAATGTGAGTCTATAGGGCAGCAGAATGCAGCCTCTAAATAACACATTATCTGCCGCGAAGCTCGTTCATTTGACCAATATTTTGTTCTGATAGGCTAGTGCTATTCCCCTCTGAGTCCGGGGTTAGCTGTTATCAACATCCGGGGTCTGTAGGTTGACCTACTGACCTCTGACCTGGATGATGTCATCTCTGAGCGCCGCGCGGCTCATTCTGATAATAATGATTCCACTTCGGCATTTGGGTCCATTTTCAGTGCAACTTGCCGGAGCTTTAGTAAGTCCAGGTTGCGGAGAGGAAGCCTGGGGAAGCTGAATTTCGTCCAGCAACAAGCCGCGCAGCGCTCAGAGATGACATTATCCAGGTCAGAGGTTAGTAGGTCAACCTACAGACCCCGGATGTTGATAACAGCTAACCAGCTAACTCAGAGGGGAATAGCACTAGCATATCATAACTAAATATTGGTGAAATGAACGAGTTTTGCGGCAGATAATGTGTTATTTAGAGGCTGCACTGCGCTGCCCCGTGTTCTCGCATTATACGGATATACGCGGCTCTCGGCTGGAGCTAATTTCGTCAGAACGACCAAAGTTACCTGGGTGAGTAAATGATCGTATTTTATGCTAGAAATAATGTCCAGATTGTAAAAAACTGAAATTTAATTTAACTTGATTTAATTTACCTTCCGTGTGTGTTTGTGTGTGTGTGTAGCAATCATCGTGCACCAGGAGTCGGTGTGTGCTACATTTGGCAGTGGGTTGAGCAGCGCTTGTGTGGTGGATGTGGGAGATCAGAAGACCAGTATCTGCTGCGTGGAGGATGGAGTGTCTCATCGGAACTCAAGGTCAGTCTGTTTGATACAGCTCCATGAAAAATGTCTTTACCTTGGTTTGAATACAAAGACAGCGCACGCTTCTATACCTGAACACCAGAACAGTGTTAGCCACAGTGTTTGTGTTTGATTGTGTTTCTATTATATCTTCATTTCGATGTGTGTTCCACTGAACGTTCCGCCGCTCTGTTGGGATCCTCAGGTTGTGTTTGGCGTACGGAGGTTCAGACGTGAGCCGTACATTCTTCTGGCTCCTGCAGAGGGCGGGGTTTCCCTACAGGGACTGTCAGCTCTCCAGCAGGCTCGACTGTCAGCTGCTGCAGCAACTTAAAGAAACCTTCTGCCACCTGGACCAAGTGTGTGTTTTTCTTGTGAAAATCGTTTGTGAGAATAAAGCATCAGAACTGTTTCTGCTTAAACAGCCATAGTTGCTCTTAATAGTGGAAGAGAGAAACCTGTAGGTATTCTGATTTATTCAAAAGGTGTGTCTCCTCTACGTGTTCTCAACAGGACACGTCAGGACTACAAGATCATGAATTCAAGACACGTTTCCCAGAAGCCCCAGCGCGGCTCTACCAGGTTCGACTAGGGGATGAAAAATTACAGGTACAGTTTTGAAAAAGTGTCTCCAGCTTGTTGAATAGAATTATTCTTCATCTATGGTCGTGTTCATCTGTCTCACGCCAACACCTCCACTTCCACTACCTTAGCAGTTTTGTGTGAGCCAGAACATCCTGGAAATTGTGTACAAAAGCATAGTGAGCCAGTCAAACAGCACCTGACATAGAGTCAGGTGCTGGTAGGCAGCAGGAATGTAAAACATAAACTTGAAATTGAATTGAAATCCTTAATCAAATCAATGAAACTGAAGGCACATTCCCACATTGTGGATGATTAAATTGTTTTATTTAATCCTATCCTATGTTTTACTTCC
Source organism: Trachurus trachurus (assembly GCF_905171665.1). Taxonomy (NCBI): domain Eukaryota; kingdom Metazoa; phylum Chordata; class Actinopteri; order Carangiformes; family Carangidae; genus Trachurus; species Trachurus trachurus. The sequence goes on along the minus strand of NC_139901.1, from coordinate 5,992,989 downwards.
CCTGTTTGTGTGTGTGCACATGTGTTAGGCACCAATGGGACTTTTCTATCCAACCACATTTGGCATCGTAGGTCAGAAGATGACATCGCTCCAGTACCGTTCCCAGGGCGACTCAGAAGATCCTCATGATGAACACTACCTGCTGGCCACACAGAGCAAACAGGACCAGGTAACACACACACACACACACACACACACACACACACACACACACACACACACACACACACACACACACACACACACACACACACACGGACGTAATTTTAGGGGGGGACGCAGGGGACATGTCCCCCCCACTTTTTCAAAACGCCGTTTTTGTCCCCCGCTGTTTTTACCGTCCACAAACAATGTTACACTGTATTAACACTAGCACCGCCATTGCACACTATATACCTATAACCGCCATGAGTCGTTCATTGGACGAACTGTAATAAAGCGTTAATTAGTGCTGTATAGGTGTTACATTTGTCGTAGTCTTTTAACAGCTACTCTGGGCCATGAAGTAGGCTGCACCCCGCAGCCTCCGCGAGGCAGGGGGGGCGGGGGGGGGACATACCGTAGGAACCCCGCCCCCGCCTGTAAAGCCGGGTTTCCACCGTATAAACGACCTTTTTTTTCTCTCTCTCCCTTTTACGGCAACATCCATAGTCCTTAGTGATCTTTGTTTGATATGTCAGGTGGAGCTGCCCATCATACCGACGCAGGATTGCGCCCCCCCTCCCCGCGTGCGCTCACGTCGGCGCTTTACATGAAGAGCACAGCGACTCTGTTTTTACACTAGTTTGCTCCTAAATACTGGCTTTATAAAACGAATTTCGTTTTCTTTTGATATCATATTGATATTTCCCCCCTGAATGTAGGCTACACCTCTTCTACAACTAGTCTGTCCAGTCTGGAAAATAATTTCTGCACCGTGCGTGTGCATCTGCGCAGCCTGCGCACGTGTACACACAGAGATACACATTAACACGCACGCACGCACGCACGCACGCACGCACACACACACACACACACACACACACACACACACACACACACACACAGAGAGAGAGAGGGGGGGGGGGGGAGAGAGAGCGCATAAGCCCAATAATGCCGGCGCAAATCGGTGAATTCTCTGGTCGTCCAATGAACGAACGTGGCGGTTACAGGTAAAAATGAGAAAACATGATCGATATTTTTTTGTGTGAGTAATATTGATTGTATTTAACAAAACGGGGTGCTGCCCAACATCATTTTAGGAAAGGTCACAGACTGGTGGACTTCAATGTATTTTTTAAATAAAGTTATGCACAAATGAAAATCAAAGTCGTCCAATGAACGGCAGTTGGCGGTTCTAGTGTTCATAGTCACAGCCATAGTCATTGTTCAGTCATTGTTTTATGGTATCTGTGCATCCCTAGTAGAAAACTAAAAGAACTGCTAGAAAACTGTAAGAAACTGAAAGAGTTTGGGTTTTATTAAAAATATGTCCCCCCCACTTCTAAAATCAAAATTTCGTCCATGCACACACACACACACACACACACACACACACACACACACACACACACACACACACACACACACACACACACACACACACACACTCAGACATATATCTAGCACACTGACTTGTAGATAGACAGATGCTCTCTGCTCCCTGACCTCTTTTGCTCATTCTCTCATTTTGTTTCCAACAGTCCTCCAAATCTGCTGCCGATCGAAAGGGTGTCTCCAGGTCGGGTGGAGCTCTGGATGGTGAGATGAGCAGTCAAGGTGGGATGGGAGAGCTGTCTGACCTGCCCAGGGGCTGCGGGAGTGGTGGCATTGGAGGAGGGCTGCAGGGAGAGATGGAGCTTGGGTCTGCTCAGGGAGAGTGTCTGATGGGGACAGGAGAGGTGGATGAACCGCTCTCTGCTCACCTCTCCAGGAAGACTGCAATAATGAGCCAGTTTGAGAGCAAAGCACTGGGCCTTGATAAGGCCATACTGCATAGCATCGACTGCTGTGGTAAGTGGTATTTCACACACACACACACACATACAGTCATACATATATCCATACAGTCCTGTAAAAAAGTATTTCCCCCTCCATATTTCTTAATTTTTTTTGCATATTTGTTGTAAATGTTTAAGATCGTCAAACTAATTTTAATATTTAACGAAGATAACCCAAGTAAATATAAAATGCGTTTTTTAAATGATGATTTCATTTGTTAAATGAAAAAAGCTATCCAAACCTACCTGGCCCTGTGAAAAAATAATTGCCCCCCCTTGTTAAATCATGAACTAACTGTGATAAACCAAATTCTTTGGAAAGCTGAGTTTATTTTAACTACTATCCACACCGTGGCCTGATCACTGTCAGACCTGTTGAATCAAGAAACCACTTCAATAGAACCTGTCTAAGGCCCCGTCCAGACGAAGCCGTTTTTTTCTAATCCGGATAAATACTTTATCGGATTGGCCTCGCGTCCACACGGATCCGGCGTTTTCAGGGGGTGAAAACGGTATTTTTTGAAAACGGGTCCCAGAGTGGGAAAATTTGAAAACGCCGCCCCAGCGTATCCGTCTGGACGGCCAATACGGATTTTTTCAGAAACGATGATGTCATGCCCCCCGCCGCTCTACCTGTAACCTGACACACACACACACACACACACACACACACACACACACACACACACACACACACACACACACACACACACACACACCGCTGCAGCAGCTGCTGCACACTGACAGTCTATGCACGTAACAACAACAACGGCCGACTAACGTCGCGTCGCTCAGACGCTGCGGCTGAATCGCGCCTGTTTAATCATCACTGATCATCATATTTACTCTGACACGACTCCCTGTCAACATTTAATCCCATGTCTGAGTTTGAATACAGCGGGGAACTTCTTCTATTGAATTACAGCGGGGACTTCCCGTCTTCTTCAGCTGTCTTATGTGTGGCAGGCAGCGCTACAGCGACACACACGCTCCACACACACGCCTGCTGTATGTAGGTACTACAGCGTTTTGGGTCGTTTTCAGGTGATCGTGTGGACGCAGATATTTTTGAAAACGATGCCGTGTTTACGGAGATTTTTTTCAAAACGATTAAGAAAAAGATCGGATTCGGTGAAGCCGCGTATTCGTCTGGACGGGGCCTAAGAATGTGAAGTAGGCTAAGAGATCTCAAACAGCAACACATCATGCTGCGATCTAAAGAAAATTCAAGAAAAGATGAAAAAACTAAATCATTGACATCTACATGTATCACTCTGGAAAGTGTAACAAAGCCATTTCTAAAGCTTTTGGACTCCAGTGAACCACAGTGAGAGCTTTTATCTACTAACGGACCTTGAGGTCATGAACTGGCGGCCGGACGTTCTCCTTCAGGATCTGCTGGTAGAGACCAGAATTCATGGTTCCATCAATTTCTGCAAGTCGTCCAGGTCCTGAAGCAGCCGGCAGCCCCAGACCATCACACTACCACTACCATATTTAACTTTTGCTATGCTGCTGCTCTTTTTGTGCACAGAAATGCTGTGTTACTTTTACACTGATGTACCAGGACACACACCTTCCAAAAAGTTCAGCTTTTGTCTCGTCAGTCCACAGAATCATTTCTCCAGATTTTTGGTGATGATCAAGATGTTTTTTTTGGAGTGTTGTTTTTGCTCAGCAGTGGTTTTCACCTTGGAAATCTGCCATAGGTGACATTTTTGCCCAGTCTCTGTCTTATTTTTGAGTCATGAACAGTGACATTAACTGAGGTCAGTGAGGCCTGCAGGTCTTTAGAAGTTGTTCTGGGTTCTTTTGTGACCTCCTGGAGGAGTAGTCGCTGCGCTCTTTGAGTATTTTGGGTGGGCGGTCACTCCTGGGAAGATTCACAACTGTTCCAAGTTTTCTCCGTTTTGTAAGCATTCAATAAGGGGGCAAATACTTTTTTCACAGCATTGTATATAGACATAAAGATATCTGTCACATATTGCACACATGTTAGTATCTTATTGACAAGAAAGTAAGAAATAGAATATTATCTGATGCCATCTCATTATTATTATTGATGTTTGTATGATTATTGTTATTACAGCATCAGACGAAACCAAACGAAAGATGTACAGCTCCATCCTGGTCATAGGAGGGGGGCTCATATTTCGTGGTGCTCAGGACTTTTTGTTGCACCGGATAATCAACAAGATGCCACCGTCCTTCAGGAGGCTGGTGGACAATGTGGAAGTTGTCACCAGGCCAAAGGTAACCAGGTCTTTGTTTCACATCGTCTTATAAAAAGACAGAGCAGAGCTGCAGTAGTAGGTGTTCAGTGGCCTGCGCTTTAAAGGGATACGCCGACATTTTTTTTTTACGTGTCTTACCTCACTCCCGAGTCCATGACAAGCAGATAGACACCATCCTTTCGACTGTGCGTGCAGTAACAAGGGAGATACTGAGCCCGTATCGCCCGTAATTAGCTTAGCTCAAACGCTGGAAGTGCATAGGTAATGGTAGCCTGCCTCCACCTAAAGTCATCAGAGACACTCTTCAGCAACTCTTCGTCTCAGAGCTGACAAAACTCTCCGGTAAGGCATCTTGAGCGGTCAAATGCCGGTAACGGGACGAGATCGGTCAAAACGGAGGGTTTATTTTGGTTCAAGCTAGCTACAGTATGTTGAGGGTAGGTTAGCTTCCTATTTCAAAGTAAAAGCACAAACTCTATCGTCATGGTTTTCTGTATGTAAAGGGCAACGGGTGTTTTATTTTGTGAAAGTAACCGGAAGTGCGTTGGTCACAGCGGCTAGCTTGAGTAGCGCCGAATTCGTCCGAACAAAATTGTAAACAGCTGGTATTTAGACAAGTTAACGACACACTGCTGATCTAAACGGCTACTTTCTCGCCTAAAAACGTTTGAAATGTTGATAAAGTGACATATTTACAGGGTTTAGAGCTAAAATGAAATCAGCTTCTGACTGCTGATTTTAGCTTGGGTAGGAGGCAGGCTAACATTACCTATACTGTACACTTCCAGCGTTTGAGCTAAGCTAATTAGCGGTGTGCCAGCTCTGCCCGTATCTCCCATGTTACTGCACACACAGTCGAAAGGATGGTGTCTATCTGCTTGTCATGGACTCGGGAGTGAGGCAAGACATGAAAAAAAATGTTGCCGTATCCCTTTAAATATGACTATACTGTACATACAGCGTAGAGCGATGATGTAATGCTACACACAGCTCCTCTAATGTACTCTACACTGATTGATGTACATATATTCTAGGACATGGACCCTCGTCTAATACCATGGAAGGGGGGATCAGTATTGGCATGTCTGGATACCACCCAGGAGATGTGGATTCACCAGAGGGAGTGGCAGCGCTTTGGTGTCCGAATGCTCCGCGAGAGAGCCGCCTTCGTCTGGTAAAGGGTGAAACCAAACTCAGCAGTGCATTGTGGGAAATATGTTGACAGTATTACTTCAGTCAGTTACAAGAGTTACTGCTAACATCAAAACCTTCTTCAGTAGCGTGAGCTGGATGTTGGCCCAAAAACTGGCAATTAATTTGAACAGCATTTTAATGGGGAAGGAATTTGACATGTAAATATTACTTTAAACTGTCCATGTTAATGTAAGTTTGAAACTGTAAATAAACTTGTTACCAATCGATGATGGAAAAAATGTGTCTTTCTTGGAATTATGAGCATATTGGACTCTTATCTTTAATCCAATGCAAGTCAAGTGTCTTTGCTAGTTTCAGACCAACACAGTTGTCATTGTCTCATCCAGCACCCACGTTGTTTGAATAGGAAATACACCTGCACCTATCTAAACACCATGTGTTCAGTGTTTAAACAAGGCATGGTCAAGAGCATTGTTGATGCAGTGTGAAGTGATTGGATAACTGACCAGCAAAACCTTTATCTGAGGTCAGTGGTGCAGCATTTCAAGACACACAAACAGTGAGCTGAAAATTACCTGTGACGTTACTGTCAGTCAGGTGAACATTATCATGCAGTCTCAGAAGGTCAGAGCTTCTTTGTAATGTGTTGTATAATTTGCATGAGCCACAGAGAAGCTTCCTTCTTATCACTTGGTAAATCATCAGTGTTTCCACTTGTCACCTAATTGTGTTCAATTTTGTAACAAACTCAGGATTTATACTATTTTCATCATATATTTGCTCAGTGCTTATCTGTCAGTCACAAGTGGCCATGGTTAGAATCTGATTCCAGTTGTGATTGGTTTATTGCATGTTCTAACTAAACCGCTCTCAGGAATCATTCATGCACCTGTCGCAGGATGATTTCCCTGCACCTCATAGCTAAAAATAAACATCCCTAAGCATTTTCACCGTATGCTTCTGACAACGGGCTTTGGACTATCAAAATGGAGTTTTTCAAACCCAATATTGTCTACAGTGCAACCCAAAAATATTGTAACAAACCTAGTAATCCATTGCTTTTAAATCTCCCCAGGACTTGCAGCTTTAATCCACACTATGGCATACAGTATGTATGTATGCTCATTGGGCAGTATTATCCAGCTCTAAATAAAGGCAAGTTGGTCATTACCAGGCTTGAAAATAATGGAGCAAGACAAACTCAGTAATGTCATAACAGTGCACATTTTTTATTCAAACAAAGGGATACAAAACACAGACAAACTAGTTGAATGATTCCCCAGAGGATTTACCATAACCAAGATTTCAGTGAGGCAAGACTATAGTATAGAATACTATAGAAGACTATAGTGGAAGGGTAGAAGCAGGAAAAGGGAAGTATGCAGCTGGCTGCTTCATCAACCCTTCTGGCCCCTACGTGTAGGAATTCCCAGAAAGGCATCAAGGAGCTGCTCAGGGCAGCGGCAGCCAATGAAGAGGGGCTTCAGCACTGATGCCAGCAAATGGACAGGCAGAGCCCACGCCTACACATTCAGTGTAGACGTTTACCTAAAGTGAGGGGTTTAACAATGAAGTAATGTTGCATTAATGTCATGTCCAAATAGCTGTGGGACAATTAAACATTACATCAAACAAATTACATTTTGAACCAGATAAATAGAAGCTAAAGGATAACAAGCGGTTTATCCAATGAGCTTTTTTAATTCAGAAAACAACAATTTTCTACCTTCCTCATCCTCCTCCACCCATTGGTGGAGCGTTCGGCCCTGCATTGTGGTTTACTCTTCCCATACGCTTTCTGCCACCAGGGGGACCTGGAGGACTGCAGGAGCAAAACAGAGGCACAAAAGAGAAGAAATAGGCACAGTAAGTGAAATATTCTTAAGTAAGGCTAATTACAATAATAATAAAATAAATATTTTTGTATTATTTTCCCTAATGTCACATGCTTGAAACATGTACACAAGAGACTCTGCAGTCAACTATGTGCACTGGGGAGTAAACTCTAGCTCCTATGTATTGATCAGGTACATGCCACAACTGTAAGTAGGCTGCAACTCTCAGATTAAGTTATCTTCATTGTTTGGAACAAATGGAAATGAAAGGCAAGTCATATCATGTGACAGTAGGGGAATTACTGCACCCCAGGGACCTACCCTCTGCCATCAGTGAAGCGTGTTGTACTCGAGGTTCCATCCTTTGTCAGGTCCGGGTAAATCAATGTCCTGAAACTGGTAGAAAACACACAAGTGTTACATACAGGTTTACTCAATTCTTTGATTTATGACTGAGTATCTGATAAGTGTCATGCACATTGCCATCAGATAAATGATCAAGCTAAATTAAGCTAGTGATGAACAATACTGGACTTGCCAAACATCAGATTGGATTTACTTATACATTTCTTCTGATTACATAATTTCCATCTTATTAGACGATGGAACTTGTCTGCTGACTAACAACACCTGAAGAACAATATAACTAGACAGCCAGACAGCTACCAAAACATTTCATTCTTAATCCACCTGTGGATCGAAGTGTTTCCAATATCACGGATCCATTGTAGATAATAAGCTGGACATTTGGTAACATGATTGAGTGGCTCAGACTTACAACAGGCCGATAAACTCCACTGCGCCCCAGAGGAGATCGGCCAGCAGTGACAGTCGCCATGGCGACTGGGTCCTGCTGTCTAGGACCTGACCTGAGAACAGCAGAGATCAGATGGTGGATGAGACGTGATGTGAAACGCACTGTTTTAAAACTCGTCTTTGGTTTACCCTTTACGGCGTCGACGGTTCGATTTACTTATTGACTTAAACTGGCCTTCGATAACTTACTGTTTACCAAAACACACTGAAGAAACGACTGCTTTAACACTGAAAGTGAATGACGCTAACACTGGAGCTGGGTATGCTGAGGCTAAAAGCTACAGTAGCTAACAAGCTGCTAGGTAAAAAGGACCGCTGGTCTCACACATGTAACTGTTGTTGTTATTAATGGGAAATGTTAGATTATATTTGCAATAAAGATGGAAACGAACTGTAAATGTGCGAAAACTATTGAAACAGGAGAAGCCACTCACCATTAGACACGTACACCATCTTGTACAGAATAACACAGCTGGGACTAGCTGTTTACTATCGGCGTTCTACTTCCGGGTACAGCGTTGGTTGACGCGCATGCGTAGTACACATGGATGTATTGGAGGCGGAGCCATGGTAGTACCACAGTCATCTGAAGAAAAAACTGCTCGTTTGTTGGACCCATAGACTGTAAAAAGTGTTGGACCAAGTGCTTTTTATATCATAAAACAAAAGACGTACACTTGTTCCCGCGATAACTGAGTGATTTATCTAGAGATGATATAAATACAGTTACGGTTTATAAGATAAAATCCATATCTCAAATTCAAATTCAAAAGCTATTCATTCAATAGGAGGCAGGTGGTAGTGCCATTTTATTCAGATACAATCAATACAACCTACCGTCAACACATAAAACCAACAACTTTATTTTAAAGTGCAGTTCAATGGAAGTAAAGATGTTGTCTGCACAGAGCCTGCTGTTGCACCGCAGTGAACAGCTGTATAATTAACTGTGAATGCTCATAACAACTCAGGAAGTTGTGGAACAAGATTTTGCATAATATTGTAAAATCGGTTAAAAACACTTAGTAATCACCCTTTAAAAATGACATAGTGCAAGTATCAAAAGTGGGTGCACACAGTGAATTAGACAACAGTAACCCATTTGTTACTTGATTTGATTTTGAAAGTACCAGCTTCACATGTGCTAATAGCTTATTTACATCCCATTCTCCTGCAACAGCTATACCAGCATGCAAAATGTAGTAGACAGGATAATCACATAAGGTGAAGAACAGAACTCTCATCTCAGTATAACCATCATTGATGAACAAATCAAAGCATTATTTGTAACAACACAGTAACATATTGATACTGTTACACATTGGCTTGACAACCATTTTCCATTATTCTGGCTAATTGACAAATATCTACATTGAGGTTATGTTTGTTTGTAATCCAGGAAAACAATGAAAAGTGTCAGTACTGCAGTAGAAAAGCTGAAATACAACACATAAGATAATGTTATTCCATTCCACCCTCTTCGTATTTTTGTGAGTTGTGATCTATTTCATCAGTCACATCCTGTGCTCTATTCAGAGTTCGGGGTTAGCCTTTTGTGCGCTGTCTTCACTGACGAGGGCTTCTAGTTGTGTCCTCTCTTCAGACTGTGCTGGTGTTGTGCTCTTGCACTATGCTGGGGTTCAGATATTGTTTTGTCTCCCACAGGCTGCAGCTGTTCACCACTCTTTGACACTCTTACTCTCATCACTAGGTTTTTGTGTATCACACTCCTTGTCAATTTCAGGTTTATTGTTCTTTCCATCTGGTCTCTTTGTGACAGTGTCAGTCTGAGGTTTTTGATTGGCTGCTCCTCTAAAGATACCAGCTTTGTGAAGCTCACGTCGCACAGTTTTCACTGACACAGAGCGAGAGAGGTGTCTGTTCAACTCTGCGGTTATTTTTGTGGCCGTATACTCGGGGTGTTCATCGACTATCCTCAGAAGTGTCTGCCTGTCCTTCTCAGTGAGCTTTGACTTGCGTCCGCTGTTCTTCTTCGCCGATGCCGTTCGTCCATGTTTGATGTATACAGTCATAACTCTGGACACTGTTCCTCTTGCCACATTAAACAGCTGTGCTGTTTTTGTGACAGATGCACCAGAGAGTCGTGCAGCAACTATTTGGCATCTTTCAAACTCTGTCAAGTCACTCATAGTGTTAATTGACTTTAGTGGGGCCAAACCCAGAGGACAGACAGGAAGCAGGCTCTGTAATTAATGTAAATAGGTGGTCCAGAATCATCTACCATAGGTGTTGTCATTATACAGTCACAGGGAACTGTTGTTGTGGTCTCTCTTTGCTGCTCTGCAAAAGAAAGAAATGGGATGATTAGGAGAAAAAAAAAAGCAAATTACGGACACTTGCTGTCACTGTTCCCTCTAAGGTGTTTTACTGTGCAATTGCTCACTGCTCCCCACCTCTTTGCCCAGAAGACAAAAAAAAGTTGCACACTCAAATATCCCAGACTAGTTTACTCCCTAATGTGTGCTTCGAATTGTGAAATGTATGACCTTAACCGTGGTCTGTAGTGCAACTACGATTGAAGTTTTTGCTTGAGAATTATTATTACTGTTCATATCAAGAATGCTTCTGCGCCAAGAGTTGATGACACCGACTTGATGTTAGTTATTTTTTGACATAATTGTTCATATGGCAATAAATGCAAACTCTATTTTGCCAAAACAATATAGTATTTTGTTATCATTAACTGTAACTGGAGTAGCCTAGGTAATGTTGTCAAAATAATCTGTTGTTAATCATTATAGTAATAGCCAATAGTATTGATATTTGGAGTTGGAGAGGGGAGGCCATAGCACCAGCATGTGGGTGTACTGTGTATGCTCAAGCTTTCGCTCACAGTCGCTCAAGCAGGTCATCAGGGAGTTGAATTTCTGCTCAGGAGCTTTGAAAATTAGAGGGAACGTTGCTGTAGTCTATCACCATGAGCCCCCTGTCACTTTACACATCAGTGTAGTCAGCTGTCAGAGACTTCACCTGCTGTAAATAAACTTGACACGCTTCAGACTGTGAAGTAACCAGCAACTACAACGCATTAAATAAGCATTTCGACATAAAAAACCACTCGCCACCAGCTGTTTCCGCTGACAGTCAGAAAATGTTCAGTCAACTTGATGCACACGTCGATGTTCGATGCTGCAGTGTACGCTAGCGGTGGCGGCACGCTGGCGGCACGGTGGCACAGTGGTTAGCACTGTTGCCTCACAGCAAGAAGGTCCTGGGTTCGAATCCCCCGGCCGCCCAGGTCCTTTCTGTGTGGAGTTTGCATGTTCTCCCCGTGTCTGCGTGGGTTTCCTCCGGGTGCTCCGGTTTCCCCCACCACTAAAAACATGCCAGCTAGCCTGATCCTCCAGTCAGCGCCCCTGACCAAGGGCACTGGCTCACAATCTGGAGTTGGTCCCCGGGCGCCGCACCGTGGCTGCCCACTGCTCCTCAGGGATGGGTTAAATGCAGAGAAAGAATTTCACTGTACTAGCTGTATATGTGACAAATAAAGTACCTTTACCTTTACCTTTACCTTACCTAGTAGCCAGGTGTACGAGATTAGCTTCTGTCAGCAAACTGCGACGTCACAGTTAACTGTTATCGTTTTACCGCCATGGAAAATTATACATTTCTACGCAGAGACTTCCGCATTGAAATAATATTTGTTATATTTTACTTACACTTGTGTCCAGAGGCCAGCCTGTCCACCGCTCTGCCTCACCGAGAGTCTCATCCGTTTCATCACGGAGACCACACATCCGGTAAGATTTTTTTCAGAATAAAAGCACGCGGTCGGCTGTGACAGTTATCGCCTGCTCACTTAAAGGGGTAGTCCAACATTTTTGGCAAATTCGCCTATTGCCATAATCCCTATTGCCATAATCCCTATTGCCATAATCCCTATAGTTATAGGAGTAGGTTGATTACCTTTAATTATCGGTGCAAGTTGTTTTGAGATCGGCGGGGCAGAGATGCAAGCTGCTCAGTGAACACAATGGAGGTGAACGGTACAGGTCCCGTTTCCCTCATCAAATTTATCACATATCCAACAACTCCAAAACACTCTTGTGGAGAAGTTGTGACCTGCACATTCACCACAAACACTATAGCCACTCCTGAGGTTCCCTTTTCCAGTGGTGCAACAGGAGTAGACAAGGATGTTCATTCTAAGGTACACCAATTAGGGCTTTAATTAATGATTTTCACGCCAGTGGGAGACTTATCAGTTATGGAGAAACAGCTCTGCAGTGCTGCTTCCATTGGTCTACGAGGGTCAAACCCTTTAAAGGTCCTCAAATCAACTTTTTAATGCTGTCATCCCAATGGTTTATCAACATAAAATCAGAATTTTCATTAAAACTATAACTGGTAACAGAAAGGAAACTAGATAGGGAAGGGGTAAACATACAATATTTTTGCATCAGTATGTTTATATTCAGTAGCTCCTAGCTAAACAGTTACAACAGTAAAATGGTGATTATCTAGTGATGCAGTACAATTTAAGAATGCACATTTCAAAATCTCTTTCTCTGGATGACTGTGAGAGACCAATGAGGGTTATCTGAGGAATCAGTTTACAACTTAAAAGGCTGTGTTTGTAGCACTTCCACATAACTGACACAGGAGGGGGATGAATAACAGAAAACTTGTATTTTCTTTTGTTGAAATCATTGCACAATACAGATTCATGTGTAACACAGAGAAACATTTTTATGAGTTAAATAGACAAGCCAGGGTTAACTTCAACACCTTCAGCTTCTCTCTAAATTGTGTCTACCCCCTTTTAGACTTCTCCTCCTCTGTCTCAGACAAGATAGTGATGCACAGACCAAACTACTCCTTGTCAGTGGTCTGAGATTCAGGAATCTCTGTTTCTTCATGTTTTTGTGGGTCGATCCCTGGGTCAGATGATGGTTTTCCAGTAGCAGCTCCATCATTAACTCCAGCTTTTGCTTGTTTGATCCTTTTCCTCTTTGTCTTGTGCCTGTTGTTCCTCTTTGCTGATTCCATGTGTCCATACATGTTATAAACACTCATGACTTTGAGAACAGTCCGCCCAGATACATCACACAACTCCGCTGTCTCTCGGACAGACAGGCCTGCCAGCTGGGCTCCAACTATTTGGCCTCTGACAAAGTTTGTTAACTCACTCATAATGCAGTGGAGGAGCTGAACTGTCTCTTCTGCAGCTTTTCTCTGTTGCTGTGCCCGAGTTACTTCAAAGCAGCAGACGTCTTCCTTCACAGTGTTTCCCTTCCCTCCTCAGCCACATGCAGAGTGCAGGGGCTGATCCAGATTCAGGCCTACGGAAGAGACAAATATGCAGCGGCTCTGAGAGCTCAATGCACTGCGGCTCAACAAAACACATAAACAAACACAATGCAAATACAGAATACATGTGTGCAAACTGACGCACCACAACAGAAGTGTTTCTAGTGGACGTGCTGAACTTGCTAATGACTTTATTCAACGCTCAACTGTGACTTAAAGCAGAAGTAAGCGGAATATTTGTGTTAATATAAGTCTTAAATAGTTATATCTTCCGACAGCAATCACTTACATAGAGTGTTTGGTCCGAAACACGGGTCTGTCAGTCACTCTGCTCTGCTGTAAGCAGAGGAGAAAACTTCTTGTATACTTCCTTGTATCCTACAACCTTTATCCAATGAGGAGAGAACGGCATAAAGGGGCGGTCCTCTCTGTGTGTGCAGCCAAGGGATGCGCGTGAATGTGGTGACGTAGGGACGAGGACCAATAGATCCATGACGAGGGCGGGGGCTGCTAACTCCATTGGCTGACAAAAAGTTAGCCAAAACGACCGGATCGCTTACTTCTGCTTTAAAGGGATAGTTCAACATTTTGGCAAATTGGCCCATTGCCATAATCGCTATAGTCATAGCAGTAGGTTCATTACCTTTAATTGTCGGTGTAAGCTATTTTTAGAACGGAGGAGCGGAGCGGCAGGCTGCTCAGAGCTACGCTATGGAGGCTAAAGGAATTTCTTGGTTGATGAATTTGCCTCTAAAACAGCTCAGACTCGTAACGTTCCATTATTATCTCATAGCGTGGGGATTGTGCAGCTCACAACTTGTCCACGACAGCCTTTTGGAGTTGTTGGGTTGTGTATTTGATGAGTTTGATGAGGAAAACCAAGAAATTCCCTTAGCCTCCATAGCATAGCTCTGAGCAGCCTGCCGCTCCGCTCCTCCGTTCTAAAAATAGCTTGCACCGACAATTAAAGGTAACGAACCTACTGCTATGACTATAGGGATTATGGCAATGGGCCAATTTGCCAAAATGTTTAACTATCCCTTTAAGTTATTGTAATAGAAAAATTGAATACTTCATTTTTTCTTTTAATAATTAATACGTTGGACTTGTGCTCTTTATTACTTTCATTGATGTCTGCTGCTGCAATACTGGAAATTACCCTGCCATGGGATGAATAAAGGAATATCTTAGTGGAAATTAAAAAAAAAAAAAAAAAAAAGATAAGGAGTAGCCTGTCTAATCTAATATTATCTTTTCAAAAATGCTTCCTTCAACAAAACAGTAACCCTCATGTAGCTACCAAGTAACATCTGTAGCCTAGGCTACTGACCAAACTTCTGTCAGAACAGCACAGGACCTTCAACAAGTCATCACTTTTCACAAATTCAAATTTAATCCTCGTCTCCAACCAGATAATTACACTATGGTTACCATGGTCAAAATACATGACAGCAATTCTTCCCTTGTTATTGTAAATTGATAATGATAAAAACACAGAATGTCACAGCTGAATGCAGAGGTTCTGAATCTAGTACCAGTGCGCACTGCGCAGTGTCAACACGCTACTACAGAGGACGGGCAAATATAAACGAAATACTTCACAGTTCACTCACTCGGCGACGCTTATTGTCGAGACAGGAACGTATTTAAAGATAGCGTTGGCCAGCAGAGCTGCTCAATAAAGAGGGTTTATATTTATTGCCAAATATCGGCCTACTTACATCTGGCCTTGCGCGCACTAGTCAGACACAGCGCTCGGCTTGCACAAGAAGACCTGCATCCGGTTAGAGCTTTTCAGATTAAAAGCGTCGTGACTATGACTACCATTGTCCATTTACAAGTCCATGTTTATAAAATGCGATCACTCAATTGCTTGAGACGTGAGTGAATTGGAAAATACCCAGACAACGTTTAGTCGAGTCATAAGGTAATGCATTTGAAAATGAATTAAATGTTTTTGCATTGCAGTAGGCCTGAGTAGGCTTTTCAATGTTAAAACTTCTTTGCTTTTCAAATATTTTTATTGTGAAGCAAACAGTATGCAGAATTTTAAACTGGATCAAGCAGCAAGTGTGTTTTACATTTGTTTGTGTGTTATATCAGGCTTTCCTGAAATTGTGTGTGTGTGTGTGTGTGTGTGTGTGTGTGTGTGTGTGTGTGTGTGTGTGTGTGTGTGTGTGTGTGTGTGTGTGTGTATGTGTGTGTGAGTGTGAGTGTGTGTGTGTGTGTGTGTGTGTGTGTGTGTGTGTGTGTGTGTGTGTGTGTGTGTGTGTGTGTGTGTGTGTGTGTGTGTGTGTGTACGTGCATGTGTGTCCCCTGAGCATTTATATAAGTGTATGTGATACTGTTTTGATGTTGCTTTGTTTTGTCTTTAAATTGGCACTTTTTTAATTGTTTGCACTATTATTGCATTGTATTATAATTGTTTAACTATTGTAAAGCGCATTGAGTTTGCCCTGTGCATGAAATGCGCTTTATAAATAAAATTGAATTGAATTGAATTTCCATATCCTCTGCTATTCCCATACCCAATTTTACTTCCCAGGCTTCCTTTATACATGTATTCCATGTTCACCTGGTCTAGCTCCTGAAATTAATCGTATATAACTGAAATTGCATTCCTCTCCATTGTGCAATCTCTGAGACACCTGCTTGTCAGGGGTGGCGTTTTCAAAATGGTCCAGGTGTGTTCTTACAAAGTGTCTGACTTGGAGATATCTAAAAAAAAAAAAAAAATCACATTTTAACAGACCATATTTTTCTTGTAGTTGTTGAAATGACACAAATGAAGCACTAACTTACAGATCTCCCACACTGTGCAGTCCAAGTTATTTCCATCTATTGAAGCCTGGCATCTACAATGTTATAACTTCATAAAAGCTGTAAAGAATAAGGTCCTATACTTTGGCACTACTGGCTGCTTTTTATAAGACCAACGAGGTCTCTTAAATAAAATGAAATACAGCCCCCTTACAGGTGTGAAGACCACATTAAATGTCCTTATGCAGCAAGAGCGTTAGCGCCCTCTGCTGTTTGCAAAGAAAAGTGAAAAAGTTTACAGCTCCTGATATTCCCAGGTGGTCTCCCATAAATAACCAGGCCTGAGTCCAACCCTGTTTAGATTTTTTTTCTCCTTACTTTTCTGACTTTATAATATTGTAATAATGACAAGACGAAAAGTATTTGACCTTGTGATGTAGGTTATGCAGTTTTCAGGGGTGTAACGGTCACATATAATGTAATGTGTGTGGTTGCAGTTGCTTTAGGACCCAGTTACGGACTCAGGTTATAAAGTCATACATGTATTTAACTTTGTGATGTATGCAGTCTTCAGGGGTGTAAAGGTCACACACACACACCACATGAACTTCTACAGGTTAGCAATAGAGAGCATCCTGACCTACTGCTGCACTGTGGAGAACAGGAGGGCGCTGCAGCGAGTGGTGAGGGTGGCTGAGCCTACAATAGGAGCACCACTGCCCGCCCCTCCTCCGAGACACAGTCTGTTTTCCCAACTGCCCTCTGGAAGCAGATACACACTGATCAGAGCCAGGACCAACAGACTGAAAAACAACTTCTTTACTTTAAGGAGTTCTTCACGGTTACGATTGAGGCTTAATTTTCCTAAAATGATGCAGTAAAAAATGTTTGGTATTGAGTGAGGGAGTAGTCAGGGTGGTCCTGAAGTCAACTGTACCAACCATTGCCTGAATTTATGCACCAAAGTGATGTTATTGTACAGTAAATATGGAGTATTAGACCTTTTTTCATGTTTAAAAGAAGCTAAAAATGCAACTTTGAGGCTTTATTTCTCAAAAACCATGGAGTAAAATGTTTGATAATGACTGAGGACGTGGTCCTGAAGTCAGTTTTCCTGATGGAAAAAAGTGATGCTATTGTACATTATGCTGCCTTTGGGTCAAATTCTACAGAATTCTAATGTCAACTATCGCAGATGACACACAGATATATCTCGCACTGTCTCCAGATGACTGCAGTCCAATAGAGTCAATTATGTCACTGTTTAGAGCAAGTCAAAAATTGGATGAGCCAATATTTCCTTCAGTTAAATCAAGAAAAAACTGAGGTCATTGTTTTTGGCAATAAAGAGGAGAGGGTTGCTGTCAGTAAACACCTTAGAAACTAAAGACCAAGTCCGAAACCTTGGCGTGCTGAGGCGTGTGACTCAGATCTGACCTTCAACAGCCATATCAAATCAGTCACCAAATCAGCCTTTTATCAACTTAAAGCAGAAGTAAGCAGAATATTTGTGTTAATATAAGTCTTAAATAGTTATATCTTCCGACGGCAATCACTTACATAGAGTGTTTGGTCTGAAACACGGGTCTGTCAGTCACTCTGCTCTGCTGTAAGCCGAGGAGAAAACTTTCCTTGTATCCTACAACCATTATCCAATGAGGAGAGAGAACGGCATAAAGGGGCGGTCCTCTCTGTGTGTGCAGCCAAGGGATGCGCGTGAATGTGGTGACGTAGGGACGAGGGCGGGGACTGCTAACTCCATCTGCTGACAGGAAGTTAGCCAAAACGAGTGGATCGCTTACTTCTGCTTTAAGAACATATCCAGAATTAAGGGTTTTATGTCCCAAAATGATCAGGAGAAGCTGATTCATGCTTTTATCTCCAGTAGACTAGACTACTGTAACGGTCTTCTGACTGGTCTCCCCCCAAAAAGTATCAAACAGCTGCAGCTCATTCAGAACGCTGCAGCTCGAGTTTTAACCAGAACAAAGAGATCAGATCACATCAGCCCAGTTCTTAAGACCTTACATTGGCTCCCAGTCAGCTACAGAATAGATTTTAAAGTTCTGCTACTGGTTTACAAATCACTGAATGGTTTAGGTCCAGAATACATGAATGACATGTTAGTAGAGTATAAACCCAGTAGAGCTCTGAGATCTACTGACTCAGGTCAGATAGTGGAGCTCAGAGTTCAAACCAGACAAGGTGAAGCAGCATTTAGCTGTTATGCTGCACACAACTGGAACAATAGCTGAGCTCTTTTTAAGAACTTTAAACTTTATCTATTTTATTTTATTTTACTTTTATTTGCTCTTGCTTTTAACTCTGTTTTTAGTGTTTGTTTTTATTCTGTTTTATGCTTCTCTCTTTTTTTTTTTTTATGTTTTGTCTTTATGTCAAGCACATTGAGTTGCCTTGGTATGAAATGCGCTCTATAAATAAAGAGGCCTTGCCTTGCCTTACATTAGCAATGAGGATTTCTGAAGGAACAGCTTTACAAATACATCATTTTAACTATATCAAATGTTCCACTAAAAACAAGGCACAGTATGTTTAACTTTAACAACAGAAAAATTATCAACAGATTTAATAAAATAATCAGAATAGAAGGTTTTTTTCAGTATTATGACATGTACAAATGTCCTTTAATGTTTAAAATGATGGATTGGCTGGGGGTTCAGGATCACTCTGCATCTATCAGAATGCTTCTGCCCTCTTGTGTATTCTGCCCACTCTAATGAAGAGGTAGGCAACAACCAGGAGAACCAGTGCCACTGTCTGCGCGCACACACACAACAAACACAGTGCAATGAGAAATATCATTATTTCACATTAAGTGACTTCAGCTGATTTTAAACAACTGGCAACAGAAAACCACCAAATACATTGGTGCCATATACCCACACTTACCATGTAAAAAACAAACACTGAGTGGACATGCTGGCCTGTCACAGTCTGGTTCTGCTGGTTCAACTCCCAGTTGGCCAGGGAGCTTTCATAATCCAGACTGAGGATACCTGCAGGTAAAACACGGACCCCCCAATAAACCCTCTTCACCCTGCGGAACACGGCATCCTGCACATCACAGCGATAAGTACCTGGAAGATCACATTATTAGTCAGGAGGTGTTTTTGTGTCTGAGTATCCATGTGCATCCATGGCTAGGTCAGCTGGCAGCTGATTCACAAGCTCCTTTATCAACAAATCACATCTCGTCCTCTATCAAAACACATTTTAATTTCTGCAGTCAATTCCTCCTCTATTTCAAAATCTCAACCTTGCTAAAATTTGCCTTTGATTTATTATTAGAGCCATTTTTCTTTTTTGAGGTTTCCCTCCGTCTGCCTCGAATTGAAGGGAGAAGCTGTAATGTTTCTTGACCACTTCTCTGTTGTGCCTGAAGGAAAATAAAGTTTGTGCTTTACCATCATGGATTTGCACAACTGTAGAATCAAAAAAAAAAATAGAAAGAATAAAACATGTGCAGGTGAGGTAGAAACCTACTCTGGGCTTATCTTTAAACCTCACCTTTACAAAGTAATTCATTCTAATCTGACTAGTAATTTTTGCTTTCTGTGATATTTTTCTCAACCTAGACAGGTGTTTTCTTAAGACACCAGCGATTCGGTTGGCAGCAAAATATTCAACAGGCCCAAACAAAATGGCAGCGCCCAGGAGAGAAAGGATGGAGGAGGACTATAATCTAATAACACAATTGTTGCCTCATGTTGGAAAATGCTGTGAAAAAACTGTACACAAGACAAAAGTGCCGCACACTTCGAGGGGTGGGGGATTACCTGCGTCCTCCTCTCTGACTGGGTCCAGAATCACTCGGTCCAGATGAAGAGCCTCATAGCGATCAAACAGGGAGTTGTCAGAGCTGATGATTCCTCTGGCATAACGCCACAACACTCTGAATCACAGGGACAACAGTCACATGTTTTTCCAATGGAGGCTTTAAGACCTGACATGCTTACAACTCTAGCCTAATATCTAAGGCAGAGGCTGAGAGAGAAAACTATCAAAATAATGTACTAATGTGCTTTTAAGAACAAAAAAATCCATATAGGCTACACCAAGTTGGCAACCAAGGAAATGTCACTTCCTGTCAGAGCCGTGGGGGAAAACAAACCATTCCCCCATAGACATACGTGTGAAAACGTGGCATTTTAAACCTTTGTCTAACGCTTGTCCGCTGTCATGTCTTAGTTTGAATCACTTATGCTGACAAAGAGCTATACATTAAAAAACTCATCATGATCGGGGTCACTTTTAAAATATTGGGTCTTGGGTCAGTCACATGTGGAGGAACTGTTTGTCTTCCCCCACGGCTCTAGACACTCGGAGACAATGCCTAAGAGTTGTTGTGTACCATTTTGCACCGCAAATAAATGGAAAAACCACAACCTGAACTTTTATATCTTACCCAACCGTGTAACGGCTCTGACCAGAATAATGTTTCCTTGGTTGCCGACTCGGTGTAGGCTTAGTGACTGACCCAATATTTTAAAATGTACGGACAACAATCGACCCGGATCGTGATGAGCTTTTTAATAGCTCTTTGTCAGCATATACAAGTGATTCAAACTAAGACATGACAGCGGACAAGCATTAGACAAACGTTTAAAATGCCGCGTTTTCACACGTAGCCTATGTCTATGGGGGAATGGTTTGTTTTCCCCCACGGCTCTGACCGGAAGTGACGTTTCCTTGGTTGCCGACTCGGTGTATAGGCCTATACACAATCCAATTAAAAGTCAGACTAAAGACATGCAGTAAGCCTTGCTCCATCTCTCCTGTGTTGTTACCTCCAGGAGAACTTCCCCATCGCCTCCATGACTTCTCCCAGACAGTCAATCTCCACCCTCTGTCCTGAGGTCACAGTCATGGTCCTGAGGCCACACTGCCACGTCTCCTGACAGTTCACCTTACGGACACGACACTTCTCCGACACCTTCCATTCAGCCACATTTCCACATGACTGTGTTACCATCTTACATTTATCTCAAACATTCAGTTTTGAAATGTTTACAGCATGTCTGCGTTACCCCTGTCCTGCTTTTACTGCCCACATCTTCTTCCATCGCCATCTCACTATCTGTCATTAGACACACGGTTTGGGTTTTAAGCCCCAGCCCACATGTGGCGCTGCAGGGGGAGCTGTCCACAATGACCTCCACTGGCATTTTGTCCACCTCCTCTAGGTCATCTGAGGTCAGAGGCTGGAAGAGGAGGACAAGGAGGAGGAGGAGAAGCGGTAGACGCAGCCCTTGGGATATTTGCTGCATCACAAGTTTGATGGTAAATCTGCAGAAAAGAAGGACATTTTTAGGTTTCCACTCAAATATTAGGAAGAAGAAAGAATTCTCTCTTATCGTTGAAATATGATAGCAGTTATACACTGTATATGCATAACAAATGTGTTTTTTTTTTATTGAAACTACATTTGTCAGTAGGCATGTAGGGTCACTGAAGAAGATGTCAGCTATAGCAGTAGCTCTTGACAATCATCAGCCAACTGCAAAAATTTCAAAACACACACTTCATCTCAACACAGACTTATGGGTCCTCTAGAGGAGAAAAGAACTGCTGTCAAAACTTTGCAGTAAATGATGCAGGAACAAGACAAGAGATTGAAGACACTTTGGACACAAGGGGAGGATCTTGAAAACCAAAGTAAAGGGAGCATCAGGCCAGTGGGACTGAAAGAAGGCAAAGAGGGCACAGTATGTGGAAAAGATCATCTCGCAGGCTCTCGGTCTTCCTGGTAAGACTGGAGTTTAAATGGAGCATGCCTGTTCATTTGGCCCCATGACCGACAGGAATGAGCTTCAGAGAATGAATATACGCTTCATTCATCAGATCAAAACAAGGTACTGCAGGTGATTAAAGAGAAATGTGGAATTTCATGGGAGGACTGTAAGATGTATTTAAGGATCTGACAAGAAAGGAAGGAATTTATCCCATTATAAAGAAATCTGCAAGAACTGAATGTGAATCACAGATTAATATCTTCAACCACTCATCTTTTAAGGGGCAAAAGAAACATTCAGAGGCAGTAGCTGGAGAGAAGAAAGGAGTGAAACAGAGCTGCGCTCGCTGTGCTAAAGTGTCTGCCTGGGGTTGTGTCCTTTTTATTCATGTGTGACTTGTTCATAAAGACTTAGGTCACTTAAATATTGAGTGGTCTTATTGCTTTATTAAGAAACTTCTTTGTAAAAGCTTCTGTGATGATGGGCAATTTTAAAGCAATACTAAAGAACTTTCAGTTTTGGTTGAGTTTGGTGGCGCCTGTGGACCAAAGCGGTAGTGTTTTGCTTGAAGGAAGACTCCATTTCCCATGAACACTAGCATGAAGCCCTGTAAATATCCTGCATTAAAATTAACAGAAGACATCAAAACTAAGTTTCTGTTTCCAGTGGATCATTTCAAAGTGAAAACACAAACATAATCCATTGCTAAAGTACCATTTTGCCTGTTTCCTCCTTGTTGTGACTCGCAAAAGTGAAAGTGAAAGTGAAAGTAAAGTGAGAGCAGGGTTCCTACCATGCTCCTCAAAGCTGCTTAGTGCCAGAGAAAGAGATACAGACCCCCTCAGACCACGACAGAGGTGTCATTCAACTTGTTGTAAGTCGATGTATCATCACAAAAGTTATGAAAATATTTTATGAAGGTTGAAAAGTTACTTAGTGCTGGTTTAAAATCCAAGAGTCAGCACTTATTCAGCATTTATTCAGGAATTCCATATAATGGGAGATAAAGAGGCTGGGAATTTAAAAATCCTGGGTTGGGAGAGTTTTTCATAACTCATATAAAAGGAGAGTACAAAAGTAAAAGTTCACTCACCTTCTTTATGAAGCTGAAATGAAAGGCAGGCTGAAGGAAAAAATATGATATAATGAGTCCAGACTGCTAACACTGCTTGATCTGATGAGTGATTTTGAATTGAATGCTGTTACCCCAGCAACCAACCTACTGACTGTTTCTGCCCTCAGTGCATTGATGCTGCTCTTCTTTCGTCCTCCATCTTTCCCTGCCCTGCTCCAGTCTGCCACTGGAGGGCAGCGTGGAGCTGTCAGGGAGACTCACTGATTACTCAGTGTACAAGCATGTACAGTATCTAGGCTTGTGTGGTGTCCGCCTTTTTTTTTTCTCAACTGGCAAGTGCCTCTTGTGACATTAGACAAAGATTTTCTTTATACACCTTTTTCTTTGGTAAATAAGTGACTTACACTGTGTAAGCAGGGAAACCACTGGAAACATTTTATTTTCACTATTCTATATATAAATTAACTATGGTCAAATTCTCTGTACAGCTGAAGGACCCATTTTCAAAGTCCCTGGCTTCCTCCTGTTGGGAACAACCCCTTCCTACAAGCCTAAACAAAGTTTATGGATTACAGTAATTAGCAGACAAAAAATGAGCATGGGTATTTTTAAACAGCAACTGATACCGGGAAACGTACCAAAACACAAAGGCACATAAACAGAAATAATGCATGGAGAGAGTCACGAAGATGACTCAGCATCAGCGGGGGACTGAAACATGTCCAGTAGCCAGTAACATTGGCCTAGTTGGCAGAATTTGCAATGTGGTCATCACCACATGCTTCAGAGTGTGCGTTTGTGTGTGCACGCAAACGGAAGTGTAAAATTAAGAAGAGGAGGAGAAAGTAGTTGGAGGGAGGAGGTGGAGTAAGGCAGAGGAGGGTAAATGGCTGTGATGGAGGAGAGGTTGAGGTTGGAAAGAGGGTAGTTACATAAGAACAGAGGGAGAAAGAGGAGGCATATGGCAGCTCAAATTACAGCCATGTTGGACAATGATTCTGTGCCTTGTAATTCATGCCCAATGCTGTCAAGTTCCAGTGTGAGTTGTGGTGTGTCATTAATTTAGCCAGGCAAGTGGAGGAGTGGAGGTGAAGGTTGGGCCGGAGGTGGTGGATGGGTGTGCCTCGCATCTTTTGCTCACTCTGGTACAAATTTCAGCAGCTGTAGTTTTATGTTTGACATGATGTAGGTCTTTGTGTCAAATAATTCTATTGAAACAATTAGACTACCTCTCTGTTCCAGATCCATGAACAGGGTGGTAGGGCCCAAGGTTCAGCAGTGTCTGTCAGAGTACAGTAGATTCATATGGGTAGATGTCTTTTTAAATTATGAAACAGGTCATGTTTAAGTTTTGTATTAATGTTGTGAAAGTATCGGTTCACAGAGAAATGCACACAGCCTGTATTCAGAAACTGGGCCTTAAAACAAACCATCAGGGCTTCTGTAATTTTGTGATGTCACAACAAAGCAGTCTTTGCCCCGCCCACCATCCAACCTGGCAGGATTTGTTCTTTCTCAGTTTCACATTTGGATTACATCATTCACAAAACAATCAGCTGATCAGGTCAGTGGGCTTACTGTTGCTAGAGAGAGGAGACTCAGTAAAAAACATAAATTATACACACACACACACACACACACACACACACACACACACACACACACACACACACACACACACACACACACACACACACACACACATACATATATTATTGATCAGCATTTCAAATGAAACACAGTTAGAGTAAAAACTATCATACCTTTAAAGAGGAACTGCACAAGTCTGATCGCTTTTCTGCTGTTTTGCTAACCCTCCTGCCATGTGCATGAAGCTGACGAGAATTCAATCAGTGGAGAGATACGTTATACATCATATAGGCTACGATGTTACAACATGTATATTTGTGTTGTCTTATCTGTCATAAACAAGAGATTACTGGTTACGGGGCGCGTTTGTGTTGCGGTGCACAGAGACGAGAGGTGGGACACCGGGGCGATCTTGCAAAATTGTTTTTCAGCCAAGAGATGCAATAAGTGACACGCACGTGGAAGTCTGAGAGCCTCCATTCTCCCTCGTAACATGTTAAGCCATTTATTAAACCGTGACATTACTCCAAATATGTTTAATTAAAGCAGAAGTGAGTGATATATTTGTGTTAATATAAGTCTTAAATAGTTATATCTTCCGACAGCAATCACTTACATAGAGTGTTTGGACTGAAACACGGGTCTCTCAGTCCCTCTGCTCTGCTCTGAGCCGAAGAGAAAACATTTATCGTATCCTACAGTTTTTATCCAATGAGGAGAGAGAACTGCATGCAGGGCTGTGTGTGCAGCCAAGGAACGCCGTGAATGTGGTGACGTAGGGACGAGGACTGTTATGGTGCGTTCAAGGAAACTCGTATTTTTCCGACCGTGAAGTGGTACCAGTTCGATCTGGTACGAGTTCACTGGTCGGAAGTTACGAGTGGCCGTTATAGTGACTTTCACCGGTAAAACAGGTCGGAAAAACACGAGTGGGTTGCCTGAAACGCTACAAAGTCGTAAGTTGTGACTTGAAGCTGTAATTTACGATTTCAAAAGCCTGCCTGGAACGCAGCATTAGCGAAAACGACCGGACCACTCACTTCTGCTTTAAGGTAAAAATGTAGCATAACTAAGCTACAAATCCTGCATAGTTCATCTTTAACATTTTTTGTTTAGTTTTTTCTAGTCCATTCCAAACAGTTGGTCAAGGGCAGTTTGATTATTTGTGTAGGAAGAAAAATTACAACTTTTTTAGGTAAAAATTAGGGCTGGGACTCGATTAAAAAAATTAATCGAATTAATCAGAGGCTTTGTAATTAATTAATCGCAATGAATCGCATTTTAATCGCATATAAATATTTGACCTGAGAACAGTGAGAAGCATTCTTTTTCCACATGGATTTTAGTATACCATTGAATGACTGAATACATAAGCTTAAGCATTCAAGGTGGTACTTAACCAAGACCAACAGACTAGGGATGCAAATTATTGATTAATTCATTAATCGATATTTGATACATACAGATTAAATGGTCTTTCCTTCCAATACACTATGATGATTACTGTAGTATTTAACTAGGCTACTTAAATCACAGTAGCATAAACTGATTTGTTGAACTCAGCCTGATGTAAACATTAATAAAACTAAGTAACCAATCACACAGCAGCTCCATGTTGTCCCTGTGTGATGTTCAGGGACAGGTCAGGACAGTCTGAAGACAGACAGCTCTGGTTGAAGTCCTATCATAATGAGATGAGCTGCACCTGTGACAGTGACAGGTCATAGATATAGCGCTGCAGCTGAGCAATTAGCGCGATATAGCGCATTTAGCGTGCGCCCGTGTCTGTGTATCTATGTGCAGGCAGAGATCAGAGATGGTGTTTTAAATAACCATGCTAGCGTTTCACCAGCTCTCATCTCTGCCAGTCAGCCTCTCAAACTGCCGCCTCTCTCGCGTGTGGGCGCACCGCACGTAGACACACGAGAAAAAAAAAAAAAAAAAAAAAATGAAAATTTGAAAAAAAAAAAAAATTTAATAAGTGCGTTAATTTTTTTTTTAACGCGTTAATTTTTGTGTAGTTAATTAATCGCAATTAATGCGTTAAAGTCCCGGCCCTAGTAAAAATGTCATCTCTTATTTCCTAATGTTGTGAATATTTTGTGTAAGAATAGATTTGTCTACACCTCTGTGTAATATCATTCACTTCACATTTCACATTTTACTTCACTTCTTCTCCACAGCCTGGATAAAAAGAAAACAAATGGCAGCTGTGGGATATAAGACATTTAACTGTCAATGAACAGATGGATGAAAGGATGGAGGGATGACACAGTGAACTTTGTGTCCTCCCTGGAAAGGTTTCTTTCATATCTATGACCAGGATGAATTATTAAAGAGCACTGGACTGTGTGGTGATGTTTTACGTCACTAGCACATCCAGCTTCCAACGGCTGTTGCCACTGGAAACGGGACCTAAACATCAAGGCAATCTGCCCAATGGAGACTCAATACTGTGCATCTTGCTGGCCAACAAGGTGATTCAGATTAAACTAATGAATGAACTCATGAGACTGTGGCTCAGTTCTAATATAGGCTACTGTATGAGCAACGATAAAAACTCCATGGGGTTTGGCTTTTGTTAGCGTATTGAGCCATCCATCGTGATGTGTTGAAATGTCAGAGATATTCCCTTTATTATGATAATGACATATTCAATAAATTAGTAAAACAATTAATGACCTATCACAGAGGGAAACTCCTGCACCCTGTTTAACTTGCATTTGGTTTTAATAAGAGTTGCAACGTTTCGGTCAGTGGCCATGCTGCACTGTACAATAGCAAGTAGTGCAAATAGACAATGAGGTAGCACCATGAAATACTGTAAAAAGCAAATACTGAATAAATATGTGTTTGAAAGAATGTACATTCTATGTCTTACTCTATGTATATATAATTTACTGTAGAATTTGTATTGACAATACATACAGTAAGCTGGATAACAGTGCTAGTGTGTGATGACATTAAAGGGACAACGAGGAGTTTTGGAAAAGCGAAGCGTTTTCACACTACATTTATGAGCCTCCGCGTGCACCGTACATTTCTTTGACCGGGCGCAAGACGGACTCATGTTTTCATTCATCAATAATTAAAGTCAGAGGTTCAAAGAGGTTCACATACCACCGTAGTTCCGACCATAAACGGCGATGCGGCTGCGTTATTCTCATGATTCGCAACGAAGGAAACGCTGGTCGGCTCGACCAGCACTTCCGCCACCACTAATAATAACAAAATAACGATAGAGACGGAACGATATATTTATCGAAAATGGGCCCATTAACAAGTGTGGGTAGCGGAGACTCATCCACATTAACGTGAGACTTTTTTATAACCGAATAGAAACTCCTCGTTGTCCCTTTAAATGATTTTAAAATAAGGGAAGTGGATGTATTGGTGTCAGATGATTATTGACACTCAATGGCATAATGTGTTCATCAGAGTGCTGGCCTGTGGGAATATATCAAATATATACAATACGGTCCGAATGGGTCAACTTTCAGTTAATGGTCTGCCTATATACAGGCCAAATCCCTGTATAAAATCTAAGGCTATTTGTAAGTTTTGCCTGCAGCCAAACAGTTGGTTAGCATGCTAAGTCAGAGAAGACCGTATCACCTGCATGAACATGGAATCCAGTAAAAGTGAACATCTTGCATGTTGTTTGGTTGACAGGTGATCTCTGAGAAGAGTTGGCAGAAGCTTTACAGATAAGCTAGAGTAAAGCTGGCACAGATAGTATGCTATCCTGTGAGTGACAGAGAGTGGCAGGCGGTGAGGAGGAGAGAACCCAGGAGAAGGAGGACTAGGAGGAGCCAGAAGGAGCAGTGTGGTTATTGAAACGGCTCCTCGGTGTGAGAACGAGGTGTGGAGCATGGCCGCTACAGCTGCCAAGCCAGTCACACACATGATGTTCCCATGCTTACAACAAGGTGTGTGTCTGTGTGTATATGTGCCATAAGGCAAATGGTGTGTAAGTGCTGTTGGATTTGTGTGTGTTTTGAATGTGTTCCAAACACAGGCACATGGATGTGCATGTGCCTTGGAGACATGAAAAAGGAATTCATCTAACAATGTAGCTTCACTGTCCTCAAGTCAAGAACTGAGCGTTGGTTTGAAATGTATCATAAAGCCATTTTATTGATACACCATGTCTATCAAAACATGCTTATTACTCTAATTACTGATATTAGCTACATAATCATTAGAATGAAATACAAATATATCAGCCCGATATCTGTTTACAGTTCTTTTTTTGTATTTTAGCCGTTAATTGACCGGACAGTAGACAGGAAAGTGAGCAGAGAGACTGGAGGAAATGCATGCAGGAGAGACTGGCACAGTCAGGAATCTATCCAGTGATCACTGCATTGAGCATTGCCACCATGGGATGTGCTGTTAACCACTCGACCAACAAGCACCTCTAAATTCCCAGTTTCAAATTCCAAGTTCTCTGTTTTAATGATATAATGGGGACATGGGATGTCACCTCGCTGGGGGGGAAAGAGCCTGAGCTTGTGCAGGAGGTTGAGCGGTACCGGCTAGAAATAGTCGGGCTCACCTCCACGCACAGCCTGGGCTCTGGAACCCAACTCCTTGAGAGAGGCTGGACTCTCTTCCACTCTGGAGTTGCCCATGGTGAGAGGCGGTGAGCTGGTGTGGGCTTGCTCATAGCTCCCCAGCTCAGCCGCCGGTGAACGAGAGGGTCGCTTCCCTGCGTCTTCGGGTCGGGGATAGGTCTCTCACTGTTGTCTTGGCCTACGGGCTGAACAGCAGTGCAGAGTACCCGGCCTTCCTGGAGGCCCTGGGAGGGGTGCTGGAAAGTACTCCAACCGGGGACTCCATCATTCTGCTGGGGGACTTCAACGCCCACGTGGGCAGCGACAGTGTTACCTGGAGAGGTGTGATTGGGAGGAACGGTCTCCCTGATCTGA
Source organism: Trachurus trachurus (assembly GCF_905171665.1). Taxonomy (NCBI): domain Eukaryota; kingdom Metazoa; phylum Chordata; class Actinopteri; order Carangiformes; family Carangidae; genus Trachurus; species Trachurus trachurus. The sequence goes on along the minus strand of NC_139901.1, from coordinate 5,963,590 downwards.
ACCCGAGTGTGTTTTGTTATTGAGCTAGCCACAGTTTGTCCATAACGAACACCATGTTCAGGCATAAGGGTGTCCACCAGTGCACGTGGCACCAGGACACCCTAGGCCGGAGGTCAATGATCGACTTTGTAGTCGTGTCATCTGACCTCCGGCCGTATGTCTTGGACACTCGGGTGAAGAGAGGGGCTGAGCTGTCAACTGATCACCACCTGGTGGTGAGTTGGATCCGCTGGCAGGGGAGGAAGCTGGACAGACTTGGCAGACCCAAGCGTATCGTGAGGGTCTGCTGGGAACGTTTGGCAGAATCCCCTGTCAGGGAGGTCTTCAACTCCCACCTCCGGGAGAGCTTTGACCGGATCCTGAGGGAGGCTGGAGACATTGAGTCCGAATGGACCATGTTCTCCACTTCCATTGTTGACGCGGCCGTCCGAAGCCGTGGCCGTAAGGCCTGTCGCAATCCCCGAACCCGGTGGTGGACACTGGAAGTAAGGGATGCCGTCAAGCTGAAGAAGGAGTCCTACTGAGCTTGGCTGGCTCGGGGGACTCCCGAGGCAGCTGACGGGTACCGGCAGGCCAAGCGGACGGCAGCCCGGGTGGTCGCGGAAGCAAAAACTTGGGTCTGGGAAAAGTTCGGGGAGGCCATGGAGGAGGACTACCGGTCAGCCTCGAGGAAATTCTGGCAAACCATCCGACGCCTCAGGAGGGGGAAGCAGTGCTCCGCCAACACTGTTTACAGTGGAGGAAAGGAGCTGTTGACCTCGACTGGGGACATTGTCGGGCGGTGGAAGGAATACTTCGAGGATCTCCTCAATCCCACTGACACGCCTTCCGTAGAGGAAGCAGAGGCGGAGGACCAAGAGGTTGATTCATTCATAGCTGAAGTCACTGAGGTAGTCCGGAAGCTCCTCAGTGGCAAGGCACCGGGGGTGGATGAGATCCGCCCTGAGTACCTCAAGTCTCTGGATGTTGCAGGGCTGTCGTGGCTGACACGCCTCTGCAGCATCGCGTGGCAGTCGGGGACAGTGCCTCTGGACTGGCAGACCGGGGTGGTGGTCCCTCTCTTCAAAAAGGGGGACCGGAGGGTGTGTTCCAACTATCAGGGGATCACACTCCTCAGCCTCCCGGGGAAAGTCTATTCCAGAGTACTGGAGAGGAGAATTTGTCCGATAGTTGAACCTCGGATTCAGGAGGAACAATACAGTTTTCGTCCTGGTTGTGGAACGCTGGACCAACTCTATACCAGTGTTGTTTTTGGCAGGCATATTAGATTTAGTCTCAGTCTTTAAACTAACTACTGCTAACTAAACTACTGAAATACTTATTAGTTATAGTCAATTCTAGTCCAGTTTTAGTCTACGAAAACTCCAAAAGGTTTTAGTCCAGTTTTTAGTAAAAAAAAGTCTTTTAACAAATTAATTCAATAAGTAGACTATTGGAGATTGCTGTTGGGCAGAAACCTTTTATCTCCATATTATACCTTTTAAAACTTTTTTTCCAACATACTTCAACAGTTTTTTTTTTCGTGAATTGATCATCATACAAGAGTGTCACACCTAAGTTGTGAAAATAGCAGATATAAGTTCAACACATTGCAACACATTGTGAGCTTGTAGATCAGCTATTTTCACCAATAATTACAATAATAAAGGAATGATTTTACACATACAATGTTTCCACCCAAAGGCAAATACTTTCTGGTCTAAGGATTATGCATTAGCCTACACACAGATAAAGTGGTAACAGTAGTGCATTCAGTTTTTTTTCTGCTGGCAAAGCAAATACAAAACATGTTGTGAAGATGCTCCTCACTTCCACCACTTTCATGTTATAAAATTACCTGAAGGCTACTGTACATTCGCCTACCTACTCAGAAAACATAGAGTGAAAGGATGGGTATTCAGTCATTTGCAATCTGCAACCTCAATATTAAATCCTATGCATTAGTCCTAAATATGTAACAAATTTTACCAGGGAGAAACAGAACACAACAAAATCAACTTTTTTTTTACTCAACATTCCATGTCTGTTTAGATCCTAGAGCAAAGGATGGGGATGATCACAGACAGTACGGTCTGATATCGGCACATTTCTATTCCTGGCCTCAGCTCACCAACCGTGACGCTTGGAGGCAGCAGTGTAGGAGGCCTCCAACCAACTCATGTGGGCAGGGTGACTGAGCACCCTCTTTTAAGCTCTCTCTTCAAAGCGAAAAAGCTAGGTTCTGCCTGTGCCATGATGTTATGTCCAATACACTCTGGGCACGTTGTACCAGAACATGTAAGACACTTAAACCTCTTTGTGTTTTTATTTTATTTTATTTTATTTTTTTATGATGTTCTCCTTTACTTGAGCTATGGAGAGGGCCTAATAGTGACTTAAAGAAAACACCAGTGCAGTTGGGGTGAAAGGTTTACCACAGACATACATGACAGCACTCCAGTCTGAGCAAAGAATCTGCTGATTTTGCAGAGGTAACGTCAAAACGTCTCAGGGCCTTGAGACAAGACGTCAGCACCCCCAGTAAGCAGGAGTTGCTCAAGGATGGATGATGTTTCAGCTCTATGCTTCTGACCCTGCCCCTGCCCCTGGACTAATGTAAGCAAACAGATAATTGCATCACAGCGCTAGTATGTTTTCTGACTGAGGTTGAAAATTAGGAAGTCTTATAAGAAACACGACACAAGACACATTATCTGGGTCATCCACGGCTGTGCTCTGATGAAGGTCAAGGCCATATGACTTAAACCTTATCTTCCTAATGAAAGTGAAATCATACAGTAATGTCACTCTATTGTTTTGTTGTACCCTCTTCATCTCTTTTATTCTTCTACAATATTCATTTTAATTCATCCCTTTTGTGATTTTTCTCTCCGTAAAGTTCTAAATAAGAAATGCCTCATTTGTTGTGGGTGAGGAATGAAATGCATCCATTGTGATAAAGAGAAGTCATGATTATTCACAGAGGATGACATTTTATGAGCTGGCTGACTGACAACATGTTGTTTGTGATGGTGCCATAATGGCAGATGTAGGAAGACTCATATTTGGTTTGAGTCAGGGTTCTTCTAGTCTCGCTCGCCAGGTTCTTCAAACAGAAAACCCTCAACCATCTGCTGACAGCGAGGGAGGGGGGCATTCACCAGAAAGTTGGTGAATTAAAGTATGTAGAGAGCAGTGAGAGAATGAAGGCTTGAATCAAAAAGTAAATCAGGTTAAAAGCCTAAAAAAAATCTGCTCTAAAAGCTGACATCCAAGGTTAGCCTTAAACTCTTATAAGTTTTCATGCCTCTGTGCCAGCCCCATGTTTGTTTGGGGATTCGACCAGTCTTACATGATTAGGATACAATATGTTGGTGAGGTACGATTCAAATACACGAAATGAAGTGATAACATTTTATATCCAAAAGTATATTTGTATGCCTGTATGCATAGGTTTAAATGTTTAACAGATATGCATAATAATACATGTAATCTCATTCAGGATTTCGCATTTACAATTTTAATAGTTTTTTCATGTGATGAGGTTTTATCTATCCAGCAATCAATCAATCCATCCATCTATCTATGGTTATATTATATTTACATACATATTTTGTAATTGACTAAATTAAATTAATTGCATTGGGGGCGGCACGGTGGTGCAGTGGTGAGCGCTGCCAGCCGTTCTGGGTTTGAACCTGCCAGTCGGCTTGGGCCCTTCTGTGTGGAGTTTGCATGCGGGTTCTCTCCGGGTACTTCGGCTTCCTCCTACAAACCAAACGTCCCCAGTCAAGACATGCAGGTTAGGTTAATTGGTGACTCTCAGTTGCCCATAGGTGTGAAAGGGAGTGTGAATGGTTGCCTGTCTGTATATGTTAGCCCTGCAATACACTGCATGGTCACCTGCCCAGGATGTAGGCCTACCCCGCCACCTTTCGCCCGAAGTCTGCTGAGATAGGCTCCAGCTCACCCGCAACCCTAGTGCAGGATAAGCGGTATAGAAAAAGGGAAAAAATCTGAAAGCGGAGGCTCTACAGGTCGTCATTTTAATTTTAGTTATATATGTAGAAGTGACCGAAAACAAAGATAGGCCTATGTTTACGATGCTAAAATGCCTCAAAGTGTCATAGTCACAGCTTTTATGCAAGAACCATAACTTGACCGAAACATACAACATGCAATAGCAGAGTTGTTTTTACTGAATGTGAATATGAAGTGCTTGCAAGATAGTGTTTTCTTTCTTTCTTTCTTATTCATCACATCATAGATAGGCCTATAGATTATTATTTTTTTTTTTACCTGTGTTTTTGTAGCCTTCTTCTCTTTTCAATGGCACCTAAGGAGGATTGAACGTCTCAATTTATTTGTGCTTGTTGCAAAGACGATAAAGACATTCTATTCTATTCATGTTACAGTTCTGTTTATTTATGTCTATATAACAAAAATAATTTGATGGTAATGAAAACATGGTTATTGTCTGATACACAGTTTAGCCTGGCTTGACAATTCACAAACTATTGTCTACATGCCAATTCAGTTCCTTTTCTGAAGACAGCTTAAACTTTGCCAACGCCACTTTGGGGGTAAAACGATTTTTCATATGTCTTCCTCTGGTTGAGCATCTTCTCACAACCGTGTTTGCCTCTTGCTGCTGTGTGAATGGACTTCCGTCTTACCATGCTTCTTAAACGTGACCTCGCATCCTACATGTGACGGCAAACCGACCAATGGGAACGCCGAATCCGAAACACGTCGCCGATCACGTTGAGCAAGGCTTCTGATACATTCAGGTCCTATGGGAAAGTAGACATGTCTGATGTTTGTAACGTATCCTCACGCTTCATGTAGCCTACCGGGTAAAAGAAATACCGAAAAGTGAGCTTCTGATCGATGCACTGATTCTTTCATAATCGTTTTCGCAGTGATATCTGCTTGAAACCTCATGAAATGTCATTTTCTCAAATAAAACTAAGCAATTCTAGCATAAGGAAGGGTTTTATTTAACTTTGGGTCAGTATTCCGAAAAATTACAAACAAGCAAAACCGTTCTCGTTATCTTTCCTGTTAATTTCCCTCTAATAACCTCAAAAACTCCTCTGACGCGCGGTCTCTTTGAACAATTATACCACAGGAACTGTTTTTTCCTGATGTGTCTTGAACGCGCCAGGAGAGTGGGATAATACGGCGGAGCATGCGCAGTACGCCAAACTCTTATGAAACAAAGTAGTTCAGCAGTGGAAAGCAGGTACAGGGATTCTCTAACCAAGGCAAAGCACTCACCCGGCACACAGCACTTTCACATACATCAAAAACCGAGGGAGGAAATGCTTCTTTCTTTGGGTTTGACATAGCCTAAATATCACCCCTGGAGAGCCAGAACAAGGTAAGCTGTGTCTTTTTAGTTTTGGGTTGGTCTGGGGCGTTTGTTTAAAGGTTTAAACGGCTATACTTATATAAACAGCGCCACCCCTTACATAAAGAACGCTCTGATGACCCCGTTTTGGTCTAACGTTACAGAGATGTTTCTTTGCCAGAGACTTCAACACAGCTAAATGTTTTTCAAATGCATGTGTGACATGTTCACTGGCGTTTGATTGTTGCGTTATATGCGATATTAAATCAGGGGTGAAGTTCATACGAGGTGGGTCAAGTTAATAGCTCCCAATGAGAATAGACGGTGTGACCTAATTTCCATTTGGAGAAGTCATAAGGGCCATGGCAGTGGTTGGACTAGCAACATTTTTTCTCTCTATTTATTTATTTATTTATTCATTTATTTATTTTATTTTTTATTTTTACTGAGGTTCAGTGTCAACATTACAACTGAATGAAATAAATTGAAATAAAAACCATATGTGTTTTTAAATTTTTCAGCCTATTTGTTTTGGTGTTTTTCAACAGAGGACAATTCTGTTTACAGTTGAGTGTTCCAGTGTAATATTTCATCAATACAGCATTTATTAATTGTGACATGGAGAGAGCTTTTAAAATACCTTATTTTTCCCATCACGTGATCATATTTGTAAATATATCATGAGTAATCTAACTGACTGACTCCCTCCCATTGTCTGAATGACAGTATAATGCTTTTTAAGCCTCAAGGCAGTTTATAAAAACCTTAATCTCCCCCTCCCTCTTCTCCATCCCCATCAAATATTTTAACAGAGGGATCCTGAAAAATCTGGTCCGTTTTTTGGGGGGTATGTGTTGTGCCAGAGTGTGAGGAGTTGTGTTTCTTTTTGTGACAAATGATTATGAAGTGCAGCAAAGTTGGGTCTATAAAAGTTAATGCAACAAGTAGGTAGATCAGATGCCTCAGAGCCATATCAGCCTTTTTTCTTCTTTTTTTAATTATTATTTTTTTACATCTATGATAAAAGTCTTCATGTCAACATTGCTTTTACCCCCTTCATTGTGTTCACAGTGTTTAAAAGATTCTTTCATCAGGCTGGATGAATTGTTGTAGCTTGTGGTTTGGTCCAGACAGAGGCTTTTAAAGTCGTACAGTAGCATTACAGTAAGCAGTGGCTAATCGCATTGTAGATGGTGTGTTTGTGATCATTCATGTCAATTAAGTGCTGTTATCAGTTAAAGATATAGCCTATTGCTAGAGATCGCACATCAGATTTGTATTTAAGGTTACGAGACTCAGTTTATCTGTGGGGAAAAAACATTCTTCTCTTTCACAAATTTTCAGTTTATTATTATCCAGTCAGTGAATTCACACATTTGTCACTGACTATGCTCTTTGATCCCTTGCACAATAAAATAGTGCTTTATTTGCACTTAATTCCGACATGAAGAACAAGATTTTTAAATGTTAAAAATGTAAAGTTTTTCAAATTCTACTATGTACAGTACTGGAGCAATAAATCCTAAGATCCATCCTGTTTGCTTTGTAACATTTGGGCTTGAACATGACTTTAAATACCCTGTCAGGAACAGCAGGTTTACCGAACCATCTTAACTCGAGATTGAGCTGCTACAAGTTTCCTCAGCTGTCACCATGAGATCTAATCCTCAATCATGATAACAGGTGGCCATATTTGGACCCTTGTACTTTTTATTATGATGCTGATCATAGTTGATCCTTCACTGCATAAGTAATGATTAAAAAAGAAAAAGAAAAGGCATAGTGCTGCAGTCCACTCATGGTTTTGAATCATTCCATCATACAAATTGTGAAAAGACGTGGAAGTGAAAAGCAGAAGTTATTTATATTAGAAGCTGCACACAGGATGGATGGATGAATCAATGAATCAATGGACCATATTTTTTACTGCCTCCTGTTGAGAAGAGGAAATGAAATTGCTTCTATTAGTTTCTTTTTAATGTCAATTGTTCTATTTGAGTCTGTTTGATGAATGAAATGTGCAAGCCAACAGCCAGCTAACTCACCCAATCAGTCAGTCAGTCAGTCAGTCAGTCAGTCAGTCAGCCAAGACACACAGTTAATCTATTGAATTAGCCTGCACTCTCACCGGTCTTCAATGTTTAATGCATTGGCATTTGTGGGACTGAGGTCCAGCATATGCTCACTTGATCATCACCAGATCAAACTGGTAATCCAGTAGCCTGGCCTCACACAGGCTGCAGGTTGGCTGCTTGTACAGAGAATATAAAGTGGCGTTGACAGAGTATAGCCAATAGGATACATTGACATAAAAAAAAAATCCTTATAGCTGTGTAAATAATGTATTAATCTTTTAAGAAGAATGTCACATTTTTGTGAATACTTCCCCACTGCAGCGTGAATGTGTTTAATACCTCAGGCTTGTCACTTATTCTTTGACTAGATAATTTTATGGGCTTTATAGAGCACAGTAAAAAGACAGGAAGGACTGGGTCAGAGCGATACGAGGTGGGTGACATGCACTAAATAAGGTCTCTAGCTGGACTTCAACCAACAGCATTGTACTGTATGTGTCACAGTCAGCTGAGCCCCCACAGCACCTGGAGAAGTTGTGTGCAGTGATTTGTTGGGCTGCAAATTAGAGTTGCTTGTTTTGTTTTCATTTCCTATTAAACATTAATCATATGTTCTAGTATAAAACCACTCACACAAGAACTGAAAGCACCACATTACACATTCTACTGTTGCCCTCTATTGATCAGCATTACTAAACTATACACACTTGATCCATATCTGTATGTTGATTTGTAGCAGGTCTAACTAATAATTCAACTGCACTGTTAAGGCAATACATAGACCTGTGTCAGTGCATAAAGTGCCTTGATTTTGGTGTATCTATTTAAAATGCCCGGAGACCCGGTTCTTAAATGAATATAGGCTTATAATAGAGGAAATATTGTGTTTGATTTATCAATATAACCTATACTAAAAATATTTTTCATTCAAGAATGTCCTCACGCCCCAGGAAATGGCAATTATTTATGTGATGACACCCCAGAAGTTTAGTTTCACTTCACTATGGGTTCATTTCAGTAATGTAAAGCATCCGTCCATCCTCTTAATGCCCATAAATGGATCTGCTGACAATAGGAAGCAGAAAAAAAATCTCTGGGCCCAGAAAAGCGATAGTGTTCCTGTTCAGATTGTTCTATTCCTGTCTCATCCCACAGTGTTGGCAGCCGATACAGGTTGGATGCATCTATTGCCTCTCCTGTTGGGAGATGCTCAGTTCTGTAGTCGTGAGTGAAAAGTAGCTGACGGCAGCACATTGGGCTCTGTACACACAGAGCTGACGTCTCCATTCATTCAGCTTGATGAAAAGAACCGTTTAACTACCACTCAGTCACTTCCAGCTCTTCACATTGAAAACCTCAGTCATCCTCTTCTGCCTTTTATCAGAACAAGATGGCCCCAAACTCAATCCACTGGTTCCGGAAGGGCCTCCGTCTCCATGACAACCCAGCGCTACAGGAAGCCATCCGTGGGGCCGAAACAGTACGTTGTGTTTACTTCCTGGATCCGTGGTTTGCAGGCTCCTCCAATGTCGGGGTCAACAGGTGGAGGTAAGAGTCTGTTTGTTTGCTACAGTATAATTGTAATATACAAAGTAGATTTCCTTCTTGTGGGTTCTTTATTATTTATGTGTAGAATAATATATGGCAATTTGTGACATCACTATAATTCCCATCATCCACAGTTCTATCCACCTTTTTCCGAATGTCATGGAAACGTAAACGTACAATTCTGATTCTGATGAACAAATGCAAAACTGGCTTCCAGTTTTGACCATAGATGACGTTCGGAAACTCGTGGATTGACAGCACTGATCTGTAAGATGTGTGACTTTGAGAACAAAAATACATCTCAGTGTAGTTTTACATTTATTTTCTCAGGCTTCACTGTAGAGTAACAACAGTTGAGTGAGCCAATCAGAGGAAAGGCTCTGATCCTCTCGCTTGTGACATCACAAGTTACCAAAAATCCTGATGGCTCATTTTAAGGCTCAGTTTCTGAATATGAATATAGGCTGCCTGTTTCTCTATGTGGACTAAGCACTTTGGCACTTTCACAATACTGACATAAAAGTGATAAAACCCAGACCTGTTTTATGAATCTCACTTTATACAACATCAGACCTTTAAAGAAGGTGGAAAACCAGAGACAGATACATAAAATTGTTACTTTTTTTAACTACACTCTATCTCTGCTCAAGATGACTTTCAAATTATTTAAAAAAAAAAGAGAAGAAATAAATACTCTGCTTGGTCTAAATAAAGAAATACTTATTTTGTCCTAATAATGATGGTGAGGTGACTTGCTGTGAGATGAAAAACAGCAAGAAGAACCATAGAGTTGCAGTGCTTCAACACACAACACGATGTCAGCATTTCTCTCATGTTGAAATCCCCTCCCTTGCTCTATGTGGACTGGGATCGGCAGCTGGGTGCTTTCAAGCACCACAGCAGGTGAAACAAATATGGCTTTGCATCTTTGACCTGGTCGGTTTCACAGCACACAAGGTGCCCTTTTGTTGGAGTCTCCGCTCACATAATCCCCGTTCGAGAGGTCAGTCGGCAGGTAGACTTAGGGCTCAGTGACTGGATGAATAGGCTACAGCAGGAGACTGCCCTCTCAGAGGCAGAAAGCAAGGGACGTTCTCACAAGTAGGTCATAAGAATAGGAGTACAAGGATGAGTTTGTGTGTAAATAACTGTGTGACTGCAGACTGGGCCGTGTGGGTGTGTGTCACGTTTTAGATGAAGTTGATGAAACGCGTGTGAGTTCACGTGAGTGCTGAGATTGTAAACTGCTCTGCAGGGGAGAGGGGGCATCGATATCACTCACACGGTCATTGCTCTCCGGCCCGTCTCTTGCTCTTTAGTGCTATTTGTAGTCCTTCCACAGGAATAGTCAATATTGAAGTCAGTGACCTAGTGATATCCAACTGATTGTGATACTAAAAATGTAAACATATCTGCTGTGGCCGTGGTGATGGAGGCGGCATCAGCCAGCCAGGAAGCACACATCAGTGACGCACATCAGTTTGCCGGTCGCAGATTCCAAAACATCATTTGTAGGTCACTGGTAAAGCTGGTTGACTTCAGTCTTATTGACTGTCTGCCTTTATATAAAAATTAAGTTGTCAAAAATGTGGAAGTAAAAGTGGAAGCAGATTTAAAAGATACTAAAAACAGGAACAAGTTTACAATGATGCTGTTTCTTCTATCTGTTGTGCTATTTAACCATGGGCCGGTCTGAGATTCTGACAGTATGATAACCTTGAGCAAAAATTTCACAGTATTGCGATATTGCCATTACAGCTCTAAAAATGTGTTGTTTTGAAATGTATAGGTAAAAAAAAAAAAAAAAAGTTTCCATTAAACACAGTCTTGTATTTTTAAACAATATATAGAACATTGGGTCATTAGAAAATGTGTATAAACTTAAAATAAATAATAAAATCATAAAAAAAAATTCTACTCAAATTTTATTTTTTGGAAACGGGCCCCAGATTGGGTAAATCTCAAAACGGATCTTTTGTGAATCAGTGCCTGAAACACGTCCGTTAAATCAGCATAGATCGACATGTTTGGACTGGCACGACTCCCGGTCAACATTTAGTCGATAATGTTTGGAGTTTGAATACAGCGCACAGCTTTCACGTCTTCTTCTCTGTTGGTATGTTTGTGTGGCAGCGCTACAGCACCACATGTGATAGTCTGTGCTTTTTCTTTTTTTTTTATATATATATTTTATTTTCACTTTTTAAAATATTTTTTACAAAAAATGGAAGAGAGAAAAAAAAGCAACAACACAAAAACCTACATACAAAATGGGCATACAGCACCTGACATTGTTAAATGAAATAAATGAAGTAAGAAAAGTAAAGACAAAGGCTATATGAGGATATATACAATAAGCAAAGTAGCCCAGTGCCTTCTGTGACCTGAGGGATTTCTGACCTGCACCTTCTCTCTTTGACGAGAAATTAAAATTTTTTTTTTAAAACATAGAAAAACAGCTTATACCGCAGGAACGGTATGATGGAAAATTTTAGCGGTTGTGAAACCGTGACTTTTTCATACTGTGGTATACCTTGAAACCGGTATTCGGCTCCATGCCTACTGCTATTTATTCATATTCAGAGGAAAATGAGAAGCTGGAACCAGAATTTATTTCGCTTTATTGTTTGAAAAAAAATATATAATGACTGAACACAATTCACTTAAAGCAGATATCAGTGGAATGTTTTTGTTAATATAAGTCCTAAATAGTCCTATTTTCCGTCAGCAATCACTTACATGAAGTATTTCAGCCTAAACACGAGTCTCTCCGTCACTCTGCTCTGCTGTAACCCGAGGAGAAAATTTTCCTTGTGGGATACAAGTGTTATCCAATGAGGAGAGAGAACGGCATGAAGGGCTGTGTGTGCAGCCAAGGGATGCGCGTGAATGTGGTGACGTAGCACGAGGACCAATTGATGCCTGACAAGGGCGGGGGCTGCTAACTCATTCGTTCAAAGAAACTCGTACTTTGTGTTTTTCCTTCCTGTGAAGTCATACCAGTTCGATCTGGTACGAGTTCACGGGTCGGAAGTTACGAGTGGCCGTTATAGGGAACTTTCACAGACAACAGGATGGTAAAAACACGAGCTACGGGTTACCTGGAACGCTACCAAGTCGTAGTTGTGACTTGAAGCTGTAACTTACGGTTTCAAAAGCCTGCCTTGAACGCAGCATTAGCCGAAACGGCCGTGAAGCTGATATCTGCTTTAAATTAAATAACTGTCTTTTGAACTTTGAACTGTCTGTTGTAATTATCTGAAATAAAACTTGCCCGTAGAATAAAGCACTAGTTCTTTTTACGCAGCCCCTCAGACACCACAGCTTGTTGTGGTTTAACAGTAGCTGACTTTGACCACACTCCCCTTGAGACCACAGGGGTAGAGGAGGGAGAAATCTCTCAAGGCAATTTAAAGTAATTCAGGGAAAGATGACATGATTCATACTCTTAAGAGCTCTGTTCTTAAAAGCACATTCATTTCAAAGAACATATAGTGCAAAGTGTGATTTCTGTGACGGCAAGGCTCTCAGTCTGATTGTTTTCTCCCTTTGGAGAGGAAACAACAGCATCTTACTTTACTTTTCTTTTCTTTTTTGAGTGGAATGAACAAAAATTGTGGCCGGTGGCCCACTTATCAGGGTGAGGGCAGTGACACACAAAAAAACACTGCAGTCAGACTCAAGGCTACAACAACAACCGGTAACAAGACGTCTCACTGACGTTAGATTGAGACAAATGGAGCAGAAACAAGGTCACTGACCTGCACATGCACAGACACAAATACACTGCTATATTTTCATGACCTTGGATGTGACACGCATTGAAGAATAATTGTGAAAGTTATCAAATGTGTCCTATATTTACTGACACAGCAGGTGAGGCCAGGACCTCCAGCTGCACTGACACCTGCAGGTCTGTCCACAGCACACCATCATCCAATTTGCACTGTTATTTTTACCTGAAACTAGGACTTGAAACGCCTTGCAAGTCTGTTGTGTGTGGATTAAAACGCTCAGTATACCGTCCAAATCTCATTAATGCAAAATTCTTGTCACAGACTTTGAAGAAACTACAGTAGCTGGTGCTCTCACTTATTCATCCTCTCTGCTGTGACAGACAGTACATATGACAGATGCCTTTACTGACCTCTTTGGTCCTCGGTCTACCTCACAGATATTATAATATTAATTCCACGCTGCCTGTAAATAAAAGTCTTTAGATGGTGTGGGTATTGTTGTTAATCCAAACCCCAATCGGCCTGGATTTATTGGTCCAGCTCTGGTTGCTACATCACCACTGTGAAGACTAGGCAACGGTTGTTCCTGTACTTTCCCTCATTTTTTACTGTGACCAACAGCTGATGTGAGTGTAGGTCAGTTAGTCGGCTCAGTGTCAACAAAATATCCATATGTAGCTGTCTAAATGAGAGCAAGTGGATGTGTGCACATGTTAGAAAACCCAGGTTTTAAACAACTGAATTTAATTTGTCATAATCTCCTTTCAAGTATTATAATTTGAAGTATTCTTGATCAATAATACACTTAAATAAAAAAGATACTTAGATTCTGGGAAAACCTTAGCCTACTTATAAACGTATTGATAAAATGAAGCGAGATGTGCTTTGTGGCTAATGATGATATATTTCAATCAGCATCATAAACCCCTTGGCTCTGTCTGGTTGTTGGCTGATGTACAGTAGCCAGTGGAAAATCAAAGTATAACCTGTCACTGACGCCCTTTATTCACTATGAGTAGGAAATAAACAACCAACCAGCTTTCTGGGTCCTGCCCTGCACTGATGTTATCAGCTAACTAGCTAGCTCCCGGGCTAACAATTAATCTATCTCTGTGGAAATAACGATACTATTCAGTAAATATCAATTCAGGAATCATAATGAGTTTTTTTAATCATAAGAACTGTAACACAAAAGTGAATACTTCTCATCTCTATAAATAACATAGCTGCAAACAATACATTTGAAATGAGTTTAGTACAAATTACTTTTCTGCGTTATCTCCTTTATGTGTTCTTGACTGATTTTGTCAGTGTTTTGTTTCATGTAAAGGTTAGAGATGATAAAAAAAAGTTAAATTAGAAAAACAGGAGAGAACAAAGCACTGAAAACTAGAAACAAAATCTAACTGACATTGTTTTTCTTCTTCTCAACCTTTTGTTTCAAGCGGTAAAACCCTTATTTAATTGACCAAAATCCACATAGCACAATGTGAAGAGCTCAGCGTCTAGATTTTCCAGTTTGGGGATAATCAATAGTTTTTTCTATCTAAAGGAAAATGTGAGTATGGTCTGTGGGAGAGATGTAGGTTTGTGTGCCAGCGCATGAAACTTCTGAGTGGTTATGTGATCCTGACCTACTTGTGGTTAGGGTTTCCCATGTGGCCTGTTACCCAACAGATACAGTACATGATGTGGAAAACACTAGAGGTGCCGGCGAAGATAAATGAACAGCATCTACCACATCTTCTGAAACAGGTTGCATAGCCCATAAACGGAGCTGAGTAGCCGTTCAAAGTGTAAAAAAGCTGCCACTTTGTGTGAGGACGCAATCAGGAAATGCTCCGAATGCTAGACTGTCCCATTAAATAGGGTTAATGCAGCCATCTGAGGTGAATCCGAAGCGGTTGCCTCCATAGAGCGTGTAGGCTGCGTCCTCCGATTGAATGTAAACACCAGTACGGCTGCTGCAGTGAATACTAAATCTTCTTCCAACATGACAGAACCAATTATTCTAGGCTGGAAGTTATGCTTGCATTCTCTGGGGCCTCACAGTTACACCAAAATGAATCTTTGGTGTGTACATTAATCATAGAAGCATCATATCTAAAACACAACAACTTGAAAAGTTACTGTCTGATCTAAGACTAATTCCAACAATTCCTTCAGGTGAAACAAACATTCCTGGGTACAATACTTAAGGAGAGACTTCCTCCAATGTCAAATATAGGCTACCCAATGAAAATGATGTGTTCTGAATAGTACTACAATACAAGAATCCAACTGGAAAATGAAAATCTTCCCCCGACTTTGTTGGATTTTCTATTCACAAATAAAAGTAACTGTATGGACGTCTGGTGGCATAGTAACAAGATTTCTGTTTAGGGCTGAGCCCCTTGAAGTCAGTATCTCCTGACTCTCCTCCTCTAAACAAGTATTGAAATCAGCTATTTTAAACATAGAAGGAGGGAAATCACAGAGTGTTAACGACTGAGAGGGAAATTAGTAAATGACATAAACTCAGTTGAAGGACTTCTAATGGACTTGCATTTACATAATGTTTTTTCTAGTGGGATCACTTAAAGGGCTTTAGATTTCTAGTCCCATTCAAACAGCACTTCTTTCTACACATGTTGCACATTAGGTGCAACTATTCTGTGGGACAACTTTGGCGAAGTTGCATGTAATTAGCTCAGTCAGTGGGGCATGCTTGTAGTCAGAGCAACCAAAGATCGTCATCCTCATGACTCATGATGGTCGTATCATAGCCGTATGCCGACATTGTGCAACTGCAATCTGGTATGTAGCTGGCAACAAATTGAACTCGCTAACTCATTTGAAATGGCACTACTCAAGTGTCAAGATTAGTAGGACAAGGAAGAGAACGAGTGCAGTGCAAAGCCAGCTCCTCGAAGCAGCCGCTTGCTAACACTATGCACACTGGGCCAAAGCAATAACATGCAGCATGGGTGTTTTTATAGTTGTTGAGGACACAGTGATCACACACATCAAGCCCGTCATGCAGTTCCATCTTGTCTGCATTTGAGCCAACAGGTCACAGCGGCCTTTTATGAACAGACACACACTACTGTTCCATCTGCTGTCACTCTTACAGTGGAAGAGCTACGGAGATGGACAGAGAAAGAGTGTTCTCCACAGCAGGAGACTGTTCTGCAGACAGTTTTAGGAAAATATTCTAAAATAATGCAAAAAGCTGCTTATATTGAGTACAGTACAAGTGCAACACCTTATTTGTTATCTATTTTATTTGTGAGAGTATTTGTGTTGTAGTTCTGACGTAAAGCTGATAAATGGGTATTTATTTGAGATAATGTTTATTTTGATTTACTTGATTTACATACTAAAATGACCTTTTGTTATGGGCTAAGCAGTATGACGGGCTTATATTTTAAAAGGTATAGTCTCTTCAGTAAACCAGTGTTAAATATTTTGTTAAAATAGAAAAAGTGTTTCCTATTCCTGGCTTCTGCTGGACTGAAAAATGTACCAAGCAGTGACCCTAAAACCGAGGTACATACCAGACTTTTGGGTATCGTTGCACCCCAAACCCTACACAAAGATGTAAGTGCATTGGAATGTCTGGCTTTGAATGTAGTTGAGAGTAGATGAGGCAGCCAAAGACCCAAATTAACGTGGAATCAAGGTCACCACAAAAAATGTACATTAACACAATGAAACATACAGTAGATGAACATTTCAACCTGTTAACACCCACCAGTGGTTTGTATTGCTTCTACTGCATGCTGGGCCCAGCGGGCCAGTGAATTTTAAGGGGTTAAATAAATGGCTCAAATAAACAAATCGTCATTTGGATGTATTCTTTGCCTGTGATGAAAAATACAAAATAGTTTAGAATGTTTAACTCTGAAAGTCATCTTTGCTTCTTATAAAGGCTTTGCAGCTTCTCATTCATACTCCCTCACTTATTGTTCTCACTCTACTCCCACTGACAGAGCAAGTGAGCCAAAGGAAAAAAAAGTGTGTGTGCATGCACGTGCATGCACGTGCGTGCGTGTGCATGCACATGAACAAGCAGGAATGAGGTTACTAGGCTAAGGGATTGTGTTGTGGTGCGGTCGAAGTGGAGTGTGTCTGTACTGAGAGATGTAGGGCAGAACAGTTATATAAGGACAGGGCAGCCAGCAGGCGCGCGGACATACTCACACGCACATGCACACACACACACATATATATATATACGCACACACACAGAGGCAGGTAGCCAAGAACATCAGGAGGAAGCGGTTAACCCAGCAACAAACAGACACAAACACAACAGGACATTCAGCCTTTCTAATGTGGAAATACAAATGCACACGCCTTGCATATTGTGTACGTGTCGACTTGTGAAAGATTTGCATGAGTGCACGTGGGCATGCATGTTCATCCACTGCACGCGCGGGCTCATGCGCGTGCATATGTGCACAATTGCTGTTTAACTGCTGATAGTATCTCACTCAGAATGATCTGTTGAATGTCTCTGATATAGTTTTGTGCTCTTTGTCCAATGAGAGCAAAAGCAGAGAGATGCATGTCCGTCTCATTTAGCCTCATAAGCAAATACTGTTCCTTCGATGGTATAATATTGTCTTCAGAAAAAACAGCTGCACTTACATTTTCTGTTCCTATGTACAAGCTGATTTGGTTTTTACAATTTTTTAAAGACAGATTTTGTTGTATCTGAGACTTTTAAGCAACAACATTTAATAGAAATAAGATCTTTAGATTAGTTTGAGAACTATTTGTATGTACCAGTAAAGGGCCGGGATGAGGAGTCACTGTGCAGCGGCGTTAACCACAAATCCATTTCTGTGTCACCACAGTGGAGGCGAAGGTGGCCACTGCATGAGATGACTCAAATCATCGATTTCCCTCATAGCTGTTAAAATGTGACAGAAATCAAGGTCAAGTAATGACAGGAAACCAACTCAACTCTCTAACATGTCACATTTGAACTCTCACATTGTCTCTGTTTATTTGGATGGTTGAAAACTCAGTGATTCATCATTACAGATTCTCCTGTTGATGTGTGGCCACTCAAAGTTTTGTGTGCCGCAGAGGTGAAACAGGAAATTGTGGACAAAAAGCTAAACCCAGACGGCCATTATAGAAGCTGCCACACGGGCTTCATAACTCTGTCTAGCACACTCATAAGCAGGCACGTGCTCAAAGTGTGCGCGACCTTGCCGCCCGGCTCTGCCTGTCTGCCTGTCAGCGGATTGGGAGCAAACGGAGCTTTGCTCTGTGAGCGAGCCCTCCTCTGGTTTAATGATCGGGCCAACAGGGTCAGACAGGAGGGAACAGAGTTGAGCAGAACATTGTCTGCCCCTGGTGTCTGCTCGGCTCCCCGACTGTCTGCTTAGTCCAAGATCCCGCTCTGATTCTGCTAATGATCAGCACTGCAGTGAGGCTCAGTCTGCTGCTGCTCAACAAGTTGACCTTTGGTGACCTGGAGGTACATGCAACAGGAATGAAACCACAGGCTGATCAGTAGCTGTAACCTGTGCTGCCTGACTTATTATATCAGTGTGAATTAGATCCCATACTTAAAGTTTCTTATCACTACAATGCATTGAATGACACAAACAATAACTCATTTGTCTCATTTGCGGATATATCAAAAGCAAAACTAAATTGAGTTACTGAAAAATGATAATGTCACTCAGTAAGTTAACTCCAAGTAAAAACAGTGATGATACATCAGCAGCCAGTTTTCCACTGCTGGGTAGTATATAGAGAAAACACAATTGAGAACATAACAGATCCTTTGCTACTACAATAAAATGTCAACAAGGCAATATTAGAAAGGAGTGGTTAACATACCAGTTTATTGCAACATCCAAAAGTGAATACATGACAGCCAATAGAAACACTATTTCAGAAACTGATATTGCAGCACACTTGATGTGTGGAAGGTCTGGTAGGCAGATCAACTGGAAAGGTTGCTCTTTCCCTTAAATATCCAACCAAAACAAAGACACTTCTAAATCACATATCAAATGGACATTTGCATGGAGACACCATGCACATCTGGAGACCTTTGATCATCAGTGTGTGTGTCACATGACAATGAACCACTTAAACCTTTGCACTTCCACCACTTAGACCAGCAGACATGCAACATTCCAAGTGGACTCACAATTGTTCTTATGAGCCTCTGCAGATTCAGTAGACTAAATCACAGATGATTGATTCATATAATCAAAGGTTGAATACGTACAAAGTGGTTCCTCCCAGTCTGGGGGAAACTTCCGTTGTTTCATTACCACAGTAAAGAAGCTTGAATTCAATTGATATGAACTGAATGGCTTGTTGCAGCCAAAAGTCTTCCATGCAATCAAAAAAGGAAAAAAACATAGAATATGACTTTGTTAAAGAACAAAATAGTTAAGTAGCATTAGGAATATGTGATGCAAGAATTTTCTATATTGATGATGAGAATCAGATCTGAGAGTCAACATTACTGACACAAAACTGTAGAAAATCTTCCATGTGGACTGAGAGGTCCCAGGTCCCGGCCTGCGTCATTAACTGCTGTTAGAATATTCCTGACTGGAAGCAGCGATTTGTACTGTGGACCAAAATGAATGTGATTGTGTGTCACAAACAGCCTTCAGACAGAAATGCAGAATCTCTTTATGACCTTTCAGCTTATAGCGGTAGCGGAAACATGTCAGAGCCTCTCCCACTGCTTTTTTGCCATGCATGAATAGGATGGTGCTGCTATGGAGACTATTTAATGTCGACAGTCATCATCGTACGCTGAAAACAGAACGCATTCATTCTGAGCCCACGTACAGGATGTGCACTAATAGGTAAATGCTAATACACTGAACGTAAAAGCACTAAAATACATCCATTAGCACCAACATGACGCTTATTGAGGTGCACACTGCATGATCCATTAAGGCTTCAAACGTGAGGGGAATATGCTCTCAGTGGGTGGTGGCATGCGTCATGAAGTTCGAAACACACAGACACACACACGATCGCTATTTTTAACACACTATTTCAACAGTTCCATTTCAGAACAAGTTGATGTAATATTGCTGTCAAAGCCTTGGTACTGTTTTTTACACACACCTCCACACCACGAAATATCAAACGCCTGCCGAAGAAACGTGCAGTAAAGGGAATGAGGAAGTACTCCAAGCCTAACTCAGGTGTTCCTCCTCGCTGTTTTTCTCTCTCCAGGTTTCTCCTCCAGTGTTTGGAAGATCTAGACGCCAACCTTCGGAAACTCAACTCGCGCCTTTTTGTCATCAGGGGCCAACCAGCCAATGTGTTCCCACGGCTCTTTAAGGTCAGCAACCACAGAAAAAGTAACAACGATTTAAACAAAGGGTCATCGGTTCCAGCTTCTCTTAACGTGTGGGCTTCTTTTTTTTCAAATGCTTGAAATGAAAATGTTAATAGTGAAAGTCCGTCTTTCTGTCTGCATCAGGAGTGGAAGATCTCCAGGCTGACCTTTGAGTACGACTCGGAGCCTTTTGGGAAGGAGAGAGACGCTGCCATCAAGAAGCTGGCCATGGAGGCGGGGGTGGAGGTCAACGTCAAGATATCGCACACCCTCTACGACCTGGACAAGTGAGGAGAACAATAACAGACATACACACAGTTCTAAAGACCCCTAGTGTATGATGGTGGATTCATTTAGTGAGACCTGCAGTTATTTCCTGTGGATTTTGTAACTAATATGTTGGTATAATACAACTTCTCTAAGGAAATGAAAAGAATTTCAAAAAATAAATAAAATCAAGTCGTTGCTTTCCATCTCTTAAATATACATTTGTTACAAAGATATACATTTTAAAAAACTATTTTAAAATACTTTTAACTGTTAAAAAATGTGTGGGGCGAGCAGCATATGAACAATTCGAAAATGACATCACAACCCTTTAATATTTAGTTTTTCAAAAAGGAGATCAAGTACAGAATGATGTGCAAAAACACACTAAA
Organism: Trachurus trachurus; assembly: GCF_905171665.1. Taxonomy (NCBI): domain Eukaryota; kingdom Metazoa; phylum Chordata; class Actinopteri; order Carangiformes; family Carangidae; genus Trachurus; species Trachurus trachurus. Next base: position 5,942,921 of record NC_139901.1, on the reverse strand, counting down.
GCTCTGGGAAATAAAATAATCATGCAAAGGACAAGTCTGTTTACAAATAATGAATTTATTATAGGTAGGTAATATGGAGTAGGTGGATAAGCAACATCGTTAAAGTCACTGGTAAAACATAATTTCAAATGTCAAGATTTGAAAAATCTTCCTCCATCATTCTGAATAGCACAAGAAGATCATTTCTAAGTCATATTCCCTGAACTTTATTAGTAAAAATCCAAGTGTTAACATCAGGGTCTATCAACCAACGTCTGGCTAATTAATGTTTATTCTCTAATGCCTATAATCGTTTGATTAAATCGGGCGATCGATTAATTGGTCGGGCCCAATTTTAACCTCATACTTCATGTAACTGATACATTTTAAATAAATGGGATTTATCAGTCAAAATGAAATCTTACAAATGCATGTTTAAATTCCACATTAAACTGCGGCAGATGCCAGACTTCCTGCCTGTGTCCCAGTGCATTCAGCAGCGCCATCTTGAGTCCATGAAGAGGTAGACAGGAACACTAACTGACAGATGGCAGTGGGAACTATATTTCTTTTTATCACGCTGTCCTCTGACAGACTTCTCAGTTCTTGTCCAGATAGTGAGCTTCATTTTAGATGACTGTGTGACTCATCTCTGATCCCTGTCTGCTCCCCAGGATCATAGAGCTGAACGGCGCGCAGCCCCCTCTCACCTACAAGCGTTTCCAGACCCTGATCAGTCGACTGGATCCTCCCGAGTTGCCCGTGGAGACACTGTCGGACACTCTGATGGGCCGCTGTGTCACCCCCGTCTCTGACGACCATGGAGACAAGTACGGGGTTCCATCCTTAGAGGAGCTGGGTGAGGACAAAAACACACCTCAAACGTAGTCAAGTGCAGATCTACACTTACTTCACAAGAAAATACTGTCACACCTCCTCAGGCCTGAGTATTTTAGCACCACTGAAACCACAAACAACCCATAATGACCACTTTTACTATCAATGAAAAATAAATGAACCTCAACTAAAATAAGAAATTAAGCTGACATCTGTCCCTAATAAAAGCACACTTAAACTAAATGAATATCCCTTCCATAATTAACACTGTGCATTCACTAACACTCCTTAATCCAGTTACTCCATTTAAAGGAACATCTCCTATTAACTGTCTCTATTGGATTAATCAGGTAACAAGCTAAAGTTTCTGTCCACGTTTCTTCTTTCCATTCACAGAAGGTTGCAGTTCATTCATACAATTAGCTGCACTGAAGCCATCTGCTGCTTCCACCTGTTTATAGATAAGATTTTTAAGTTTAACCCTCTAATCCCACCAGGAGGAGATATCCGCTTTCTCTCTGTAAAGGTTTTTACTCCACACCAACTGTCATCTGTCCCTTAAATCAGCCTGGTAACATGTAAAGCGTTTAGTGAGTCCAGCTGTCTGGTTTCCATTCACACACTATCCTCTTCTATCCATTCACAACCTGGTGGTGCCGTCACCATCTGCTGCTCACACATGTGCACAGTGTCACCTCACCTGCTCAGAACCAGTACACGCTCAGATCAATTTAATATTGATACAAGATTGGAAATAGATTGTGGATAGAAATATGGATTGTTAGATTAATTCCCATTTTTGTCACATTGTTTCTCCAGAGGATGTGATTTCAAACCTATGGTCATGTGTAACTGTAAAGATAATCTATTGTAGAGTTCTCAACAGGCCTGAATATTATATCCCGACCCGCGGGTGTTTAACCCTGAACCCGACACGGCCCAAACTCAGCCAAAAAAAAAAAAAAAGCGTCATTATTGCATTCTAATACAGGCACACGGATAATGATAGTGATGATGACCAGATGGAAGCATTTTCTACTCTATCAACCTTAATGATGTAATAATGCTTGAATGAAACACCAAATGTTTTTTTGTCGGACTTCATACAATCAACGCACTATAAAATACAGAGGACCATCCTTATGGAACAATCTACCGACAACACTAAAATCAATATGGCTTTGTTTAGTTAAGATTTGTAACGTTTCTGGATCTGTCAATTTGTACCTTTAATTTTTTTATTATTATTATTATTATTATTATTATTTTTTTTTTTTTATTAATTCAGTAACTTTAATTTTTCTATGTTAATTTGTCTTTTTTTCTTTTCTATTTTTTCTATTATGAATTTCTGTATTATCTTCTTACTTTGAAGACCACCGCTGTTGTTTTTTACATAGGAGAGGTATTTTTATAAGCCTTTTTTGGCTTCTACCTCTCCTGCACAACGTTTAATTTTACTATTTTTATTGTTTATGCAGGTTATATAATGTGCAAATAAAAAACTAAACTAAAACTAAATGTGACTGGACATACTGGCGTGAGAACCGTGCAAAAGCTGAGCTAACTTCTACATTCTTCTGTAAGCAGACAATTATCACCAAAATGACAGTGGTGATTCAGTGTATTTCACAATAAACAACACACAGTAAGAAAAAGATGCGTCTTATTTTTTTTTTAAAGAAATAGGAAGCCCGAGGGGCGACCCCAGTCGTTTGTATATATTTTTAGCCCAAACTCGTCAGAACTGAGAACTCCAATCTATTGTAATGTAATTGATAGATATAATGTCATAAATGATATGAAATGTATTTCTCCTAAAGAAAAGGTATGACACAATAGTTATTAGCTGGAAGACTTTGCGTTGTGTAAGATTTTATTTAGTGTATGTGACATAACTGAAGGATTGTTGACTCATCCAACACGTGGCCACGGCGCTGTTGTAAACCAGAGAGCTGATTCATGTGAACGTTTCCAGGCTTCGACACCGAGGGCCTGCCTACAGCCGTGTGGCCGGGCGGAGAGACCGAGGCACTGACCAGGATAGAGCGCCACCTGGAGAGAAAAGTCAGTAACAGTCATTTTGGTCATGAATTGTTTTAGTCATACGATTCTTAAGAATGCAATAAATCTATTTTTCTTCCTTTTCCAGGCATGGGTGGCAAATTTCGAGCGCCCCCGGATGAACGCCAACTCTCTGCTGGCCAGTCCGACAGGCCTCAGCCCCTACCTGCGCTTCGGCTGCCTCTCCTGCCGCCTCTTCTATTTCAAGCTCACTGACCTCTACCGCAAGGTCAGTGTGCAGCCTACCCAACTTTCAAAAACCAGCTCCAGCTTCCTGTGGCAAAATTTAGTATGGTTGCATCTGTATTCTTGATGTGTTTGTATTCTTCTGTCGCAGGTGAAGAAGAACAGCTCTCCACCGCTCTCTCTGTACGGCCAGTTACTGTGGCGCGAGTTCTTCTACACCGCGGCGACCAACAACCCACGCTTCGACAAGATGGAGGGCAACCCCATCTGTGTACGCATCCCCTGGGACAAAAACCCGGAAGCGCTCGCCAAGTGGGCGGAGGCCAAGACGGGCTTTCCCTGGATAGACGCCATCATGACTCAGCTGAGGCAGGAGGGCTGGATCCATCACCTGGCCAGGCATGCAGTGGCGTGTTTCCTCACCAGGGGGGACCTGTGGATCAGCTGGGAGGAAGGGATGAAGGTGAGTGAAGGGATGAAGGGAGACTGAATTGATGCGAAAAAGAGAAGAGAAAGTCATGACAACATCTTTGAAGAAATTCCCCCGACATAGTATGGTGCAAATGTTGACTGGGGAATTAAAGACGATCTGATTAGATTACAATCTCAATGAATAGTGCACTTTACCTTTGGCTCATTCCCTGAGAAATGGCAAATCACAGGGGGGTGTCCATGTCATCCTCCATTTGCAAATTTATTTTTAAACCACTGACTGGTTAAAATACACATCTCATCTCATCTCATCTCATCAGCCACATTGCAGGAAATATGGTCACACTCTCTCCTGAGTGACAGTTGAATAAAGGCCATCATGACACCACTGTGAGGTTGACCTTAAAGCAGTAGGTGATTCCTCAATAACAGGAACTTCTGACCTTTGAAATCTTGAAAAAAACAAAATTATTTTAACTCTGTTGTTTTCTATTTTAAAAAGCATTGATTGTCCCCCCCCTCCTCGCTGAGGTAATGACGTCATTTAGCGACTCCTAGCGACTTTTACGACAGCCAATAGGGACTTTCCTTACTGAGGGGTTGGCAACACTGGGTGCACCGGTAATTAGCTTAGCTCAAACGCTGGAAGTGTATAGGTAGTGTTAGCCTGCCTCCTACCTGAGCCGAAATCAGCTGTCAGAAGCTGATTTCATTTTAGCTCTAAACTCTGTAAATACATCACTTTATCGACATTTCAAACATTTTTAGGCGAGAAAGTAGCCGTTTAGATCAGCAGTGTGTCGTTAATTTGTCTAAATACCAGCTGTTTACAATTTTGTTCGGACGAATCCGGCGCTACTCAAGCTAGCCGTTGTGACCAACGCACTTCTGGTTACTTTCACAAAATAAAACACCCGTTGCCCTTTACATACAGAAAACCATGACGATAGAATTTGTGCTTTTACTTTGAAATAGGAAGCTAACCTAGCTAGCTAGCTTGAATCAAAATAAACCGTCTTTGCTTGAACCCTCCGTTTTGACCGATTTTTCAGAGTTTTTCAAGCTTAGCCCCAACAAATTCAATCATGTTTTTATGAAAAAAATTTTCTTGAAATTTCACCCAGGGGACAAAAAAACCTTAATTGAAGAATAAGCCATAATAATGTCACTATTTTCACAGTATCAGTATTTACATTTTAAAAGATACTGTGAAAATTTCATCAGTTCAACCTTGAATCCAAGAAAATTATTGTTTTTTTGAGATATAACATTGAAGAGGCGGAAAATGGGTTTCATGAGGTCACTGTGACCTTTTATCTTTGACCTTCGACCTGCAAATTTTGAATCAGTTTCATCTTGGAGCCCAAGGGGATGTTATGCATCATTTCTCACAGGTTCATCAAGAACCCGCCAGTCAGATATGGTGTAACAAACATGTGGATGTTGTGTTGTGTCGGTGCTGCTGCAGGTTTTTGAGGAGCTGCTTCTGGATGCAGACTGGAGCGTGAACGCAGGCAGCTGGATGTGGCTCTCCTGCAGTTCATTCTTTCAGCAGTTTTTCCACTGCTACTGCCCCGTGGGCTTCGGCCGGCGCACCGACCCCAACGGGGACTTCATCAGGTTGGTCACTTTCCTGGCCCCACACCCTCTTGGTGCCAACAACTAATCCCCACCCCCACCCCCTGCACCCCCCCCCCCCCTCCCATCTGAATGGTACCTCTCCTCCCTCTGTCTCTCCGCACTGCACGAGCATAAAAAGCAAACAAACAAAGACTTACTGCATATAAACACGTGCAAAATCAGCCACTCACATAAGACCAAGAAATAAGTAGAGAGTGCACATCATTTTAACAGGATGTGTTTAGGTGATTCAGTACAACACACACTTATGTACAGACACACACAGCTGACAGATTGAAGTTATCAGACAGTGGGAGGGAGGGAGGTAGGGAGTGATAAAGGGAGACCTCCAGATGATTGGGTAAGTCAAGAGACTAAGCATCCTTCCCTCCTCATCTTATTTTTGCTCATTGGTCCGTTGTGTCTTCTGTTCAAACTTCAGCACTTTTGGAATCAGGCATGTCTTTTGTAATAACCTCAGCATTCACAGTGTACTTCTCTTTTTTTTTTCTTTTTTTTTCTGTGAATATCTACTTGGTGATTGTGTGTGCTCGCGTTATTCTGAGTTAATCGAACTGTTGTCAGCAGATGATTTTTCTTTTCTTTTTTTTTTACTGCAGAGGTGTAGATGAATTCTCTCTCTGGATGTGGCACTGTGTTTCTGTCTTGGCTCATCAAGGGGGACTGGGGGAAAAGCTCAGCTATCCCTCTCCCCTACTAAGATGGTAGCTTATGGCTTTTAAGATGATTGGCCGTTCTCAGCCAGGAGCTGTCTTGGATGGAAGCCGGGGTTTGAGCTGAGACGTTGCTTGTTTGTCTGTGTGTTGTTGTTTTTTTTGTTTGTTTGTTTGTTTGTTTTTATGTATTGTGCAACCCTGAGGGACGGGACTTTGCTCACGCCCCAGCAGCACCCTCTAGGCAGGTTTATAACTCGGTAGCGTCTCATTTCGTCAAAAGGGATTCTGACCGCTTGGTAGGGAAATGCAACCGCCTTGCCTGCATTCGTTAGGTAGAGGACTATGAAGCATTACCCGGAGGGTAGTGGGGAGAGGCGTTGCACCGGCTGTAGCTCTGCCAGTCGCAGTGAAGCACGGTTGGCGCCGGTACTCGTTACCCGTGCTGTGCCCACGCGAGTCGGTTCACTGTCCAGGCGCTGGGCAAAGCCCCTCATCCGACCCTTTGTGAAATGTTCAGTGGTGCTCTGCTTTACGTTAATGCAGCCCTGCTGGTTCAGGTGGACCTGGAGAAGTGGCTGGTTGATATACTGTAGGCCCTGACAGAGAGAGAGAGAGAGAGAGAGAGAGAGAGAGAGAGAGAGAGAGAGAGAGAGAGAGACTCACACGCACCTTTCATGTTCACATAGGTATTCACAAATCACAAACTAACTCATATTTTGGACAGAAAAGAAAAAAGATTAAACGATTGTTCAAGAAACTGATCTATTCTACAGTCTATTCCCTCATAGTTTTACCCTTTAGATTCTCATAATGTCACCACTTAATTCTAGTTATATTCAAATGTATTCTCAGATTCAGTATGTGGCCCTAATACTCTACATGCCACAAGCCAATGGAAGTGTCCATTAGTTTGTATGTGGCCAGCAAACTGACTGTAAAATACTTGCAAAGGCCAAATTCAAGTCAATCCACAGTATCAATATTAGAAACTATCAAACTGACAACGTAGGGCTAGTTAATCACATGAACAGAAAATTGCACATCATATAAAAATATTACAATACGAGCAAAAAAAAGCATATAAAACTCTGCATCACATCCATCCGCTGTCCTCTGCTGGACCGCTTGCTACTGGCAGGTCGTGTGTCTTCCTGGCAAAAAGGTTTTGGTCCCTTTTGGTGAAAATGAGGGGGCCCCCTAGTGGGCCAGTCCAGAGTGTGGTGCTGTGGTTGTGGGAGGGTACAGTCAGCAGGGGGGCCGACAACCACTACAGTCTACAGAGGGACGGGGTGGGGGGGTACGTGGGAGGGGCAGGCATGAGCTCTTTTCTCAGTCCACCACTGTCTGATCAAGGGTGGGGGTGGGGGTGGGGGGGGGGGGGGGGGGGGGGGGTGATGTATAATGGAAGACTTCTGTCACTGAGCAGGGAGCTTCAGTGTTGTTTGACCTAGATGTAGCTTTAGTCTAGACACAGACATGGACACGTAGATTCCAGTTTTTTTTTACTTTGCTTTTTCTCCAGTGTTGCCCTTGAACTCATAAACAGGAACCTTTTTTCATATATATATATATATATATATATATATATATATATATATATATTATTATTATTGATAGATAGATAGATAGATAGATAGATAGATAGATAGATGATAGATAGATAGATAGATAGATAGATAGATAGATAGATAGATAGATAGATAGATAGATAGATAGATAGATAGATATAGACTGTAATTATATAATGTATAAAGAAAGAAAGCAAAAGACAGATCTGTCCTTTCCATCATACACCAGCTCTGGTCAGGGGTTGGGGTGGTGGGGGATGAGTGGGGGGGGGGGGGGGGGGGGGTCAATACACACTGCTTTCTAACCGCGTGTTACAGTAGACGTCTCCTAGCATCATCAACCCAATCGGCAGCGATCTCTCTCTAGTGAAGGAGGGGTGGAGGGGGGCGGTCTCCGTAAGCAACCGGAGCGCCGTCCGTCAGCCGCACCATCCCCGCCCTCTCTCTCTGCCTGTCAGCGCCTCACTCGGACTCGGTAAGGTCGGACCAAGCGCAGTAGGTAGGTTGCCTCTCTTTGTCACACGGAGCAAATCCACGACAGGCTAAAGGACAGACCTAAGCACACAAACTCCAGCAGGTTGGAACGGCACTGTGAGCTGAATTCTCTGCTTTTATTGGCTCCGTCTCCTGGAGGATCACACAGTATTTCTTTGTCTGCGGCGTGGCTGCTATCAAACCTTCTTACTGTAAAAAGTTGTTTGGGACCACAGCCTCTTGTTTTTCTTGACCTATAGTCCTCACTGTGCACTGTGGCACTAACTCACCTCAGTGCCTGAGTCTCCAAAAGTTTCACAGTTGCAAAGCAGTGACTTTGTACTCATACTCATGTACTGTAGCCATACTGTGCAGTGTTGTGGTTGTTTGTAGCTTTCATTTTGTTGCAACTATTTTTCCATAACACTTGTAAGCATGAAGTGCTGAAGACCAGCATGCTGTTCTCAGTTACAGAACATATATGGGCTATAGAAATATATAAATAGAATGCATTAGAATATCATGAGGACATTATCTTTTTTCTTTAGAGACAAAGAGAAAAAAAAGTCTTACTGAATGTTCTTAATAGATACTCTATTCCATTTGTTTAATACATATCTTCACATGGGTTTTACCTACTATAAGATATTTTTCTGCTTTGTTTTGAAAGAATAACCTTTTGCGTCACTCCAGCCCCCTCCCTCCCAGATTAACTCCACCTGTAACCTTCCACACCCTGTTGACACAAGCTGGAGTATCTAATGTCTCCCTGTGCTTCCAGACGATACTTACCTGTCCTCCGAGGTTTCCCCGCTAAGTACATCTATGACCCGTGGAATGCTCCGGAGTCTGTGCAGGCGGCCGCCAAGTGCATAATTGGCGTCCATTACCCAAAGCCCATGGTGCATCATGCTGAGGCGAGCCGACTCAACATCGAGAGGATGAAGCAGATCTACCAGCAACTTAGCCGATACAGGGGATTGGGTGAGAGAAGAGACTAATTTCTACCAACACTAATATTTGCCGTGGTGGTGTAAAATGCTCCATGTTTAATATGTGGGGTTGGGAATCAAACTTTGATACTTTTATGGACTAATTCAATGACAGAGGATGGAAATGCCTTGTTGCATAATAGTGAATGAGTAAATGCATCATTGCAGGTGACTTGCAGTTTATTTACACGAACACATTTGAGTGTGTGAAGAGAAATGAATCTTATGCAAAACAAAACAATTTACAGTAATTCTGTAAATGTATTTCATAAAAATTATATATAAGAAGACCAATAGCCAACCGGTAAAAAAAATATGATAAATAGTTTGGCCTCCACAACAGTAAGATACATAAAAACAAAAAGATGAATATTTGTTAAGATAATACGAAGAGAAGAATAAACCAGATGACTTGAAGTGGTCCCTCCAGAAAGTCAATTAAAAGTCAATTAAAAAAAACAATCATTAAATATAATAACCTCATAATATATTGATCTCTTCTCCAGATGTAAAAAACTAATATGTGCACATGTGTTTGTGTCTTCCAGGCCTGCTGGCATCGGTGCCATCCACAAATGGGAATGGGAATGGAGGAATGATGGCCTACTCTCCTGGAGAGCAGCAACCAGCAGGGACCAACAACAGCAACAACTCACACAGTAAGTCCATTTTAAACAAATAAGGACATGAAGATGTTTTCACCGAAGCTTTTGAAAAAATGAAGCGGTGCTTACACGTCTTCTTCTGTGGTGTTTTCCCCCCCAGTGCCTGGAGCGTCAGGGAGCTCCTGTGCAGCGGGTAACGGCAGCGGGAGCATCTTACTCAACTTTGACAGCGAGGAACAGACGGGGCCCACCAGTGTTAGGCAACAGCAGCAGCGACTCCAACCGCTGCCACAGCAACAACAACAACAGCAGCAGCAACAACAACAGCAACAGCATCAACGACTCCAACCGCTGCCACAGCAGCAGCAACAACAACAACAACAGCATGGTAGGTCTCTCTCATCTTATGACCTTTATTTCACTCTGTGATAGGTGTATTTTTCTGGCCTGTGCAGTTATGAAAGTACCTTCATTAATTGCTGGTAACTGTCTAGTAGGACCTGGAAAGAGTTCAGGATCATTGCAGCAGTCCATGATTGATCAGAAAAGAAGCAGCAGAGTTCACACAGCTTGATTCATTTTGTCCTTTGAATTTTTGCTGCAGGCTAAGATGTTTCAAATTTAAAGCAAAAACAATAATGATCAGCAGGTAAAGCAACTGGGATCAACAGTTAGTATAATATACATGAACTGTATTAAGCCAATCTTTAAAAAGCACAATGCATGCCTGTCACTTTCCCAATCAAGAGATCTCAAAACAACATGCACCGATAACTAAAGGTAATGAACCTACTGCTATGACTGTAGGGATTATGGCAATAGGCGAATTTGCCAAAATGTTGAACTATCCCTTTAACAAAAACCCCTTTAACGGCGAACTAGTGCCGCAGTGTCTGCGCCTATTAAATCTTTTTTTTTTGTATACTGCACGCAAGCTTTCCACGTCTTCTTCTCTGTTCTGTGTAGTTGTGTGTCACAGCGCCACACACAGGCCTGGCATGTATACTACAGAGTTTTTAGTTGTTTTTAGTGGATTTGTGTGTACGCATACATTCCTTGAAACGATGCGGTGTTCCTGAAAAACTTTCTGAGAATGAACGAGAAAAAGACGGTTTTGGGAAAGCTCCATTTCCATGTGGACAAGGCCTCAGCCAATCAGACGACCCCCAGCTCCCCTCACATTCTGTAGGTGCATTGGTGTTCATTTAGTAGCAAGAGGAGCCAAGAGGACTGCTGAGGCAGGAGAGGGTTTAATTAATTTGGTTATTCATGTGCAATTTGTTCAATAACAGTATGCACACAATTTTTTATATTTTTTTTCGTATTTTTATTCAGTTTCATAGGTTATTCAGTGTTTGAGGGGAACTATTAGCAGGCTACCTATCAAAGCAGAAAGACACAGGAAGTGTATGGTTAATGTGCACACTTATTACTACTATTTGCGTATTTTTCGCAAGTCATATTGTCATCGCAGTGAACAGTGTCATCACACATCTCACATTTTGCTCACATTGTGCAGGTCTAGTAATCAGGCTACTTACATGCTAATTAGCGCATTTAAAACAGTGTGATATTAATAATGGATTTGAATACATCTGTTGCAGGATACCACTCAGTGCCAGACGCCAGCCAGACCATCACCAGCAGCCGACTCTTTCACGAGTTCGCTGTGCCTCAACACCCAGGTAACAGAGATGCTTCAAAATGATGAATGTGGTTTTGTTGTTTTGTTGAATGGCCTCCTCCCCAGTAGCCGCCATCATCATGAGCATCACATAAGATGCCTGAAAGCAGACATCACTTTTTGCTCCGCAGTGTTTTAAGTCTTTCTCGTCTCCTGCTCACTCAGGTCTCCTCCTACACACCAGAGGCGGCATCACAGGAAAGCGGGAACGCGAGTCGGAACGAGAGGGGTCGGGGGAGGAAAGCCTGGCGTCCTGCTCCCTGCACAAGATGCAGAGGCAGAGTGCAGAGGTCAGACTTCTTCTCACTACCTTACCCAGGATCTTGCATGACACCTGAGATGAGAATGTATTACCATGCAATGATGTGCCACTTGCTCATATTTTCACCGGCAGTTCGAGCGACATAATCAGGTGTTTAATATTTATGTTGAAGGGGAAAAAAAACAAACAGCCGCTGACTCACATACTGTGTCTCAAGCTCAAGGAAAAGTTGAACAGAATAAAAAACAGCATGAAAATAGCCGTTGACGCAGGGGAATAGGAAGGTTGCGTAATTGGATGACACACATCAACCCACAGCGACATGTCATCGCCGGCCAGTGTACTGTACGTGTGTGTGTGTGTGTGTGAGAGAGACAGAAAGAGAGAGTGCCCACAGAGGGGAAAACATGTAGCTGTAGGCGGTGTTGATGCCGCCGGTGTATGTTGCCCTTTTATGCTTGGTAATAAATCATACATGCGATCACTGAAGGGCGCCAAGTTTTAAATCTGACGAGAGATACACGAGACGATGGAGACTTGCTGGGCGTTATGATGAGTCTCTGCTCCCACTCCAAGATAAATATTTTCATCTTCACGCAGTCTGTCAACAGAGGGACTCATCTCTGTAAATGTCAGCCCGTCGTAATTTTGCCACGCTTAACAATAAAAAACGCAAAACAGGTGTTTGACTGCAGGGACACGATGCAAAACAATGGTTGAAGTCGGCAGTGGAAACAGGGGAAGTCACCTTGCTTTCACCTCAAATGCTCATTCGTGTGTGTGTGTGTTTTTTCCCTGTGTTTTCCCTGCAGACCACCTAGAGCCTGTCTCAACCCACATCAGTCATCAGGCAGCACAGAGAGGGGATCCAATCCCAACGTGGCCATCTGTCCTCCAAACACAACGCAGCTCCAGACACGACCGGCTCCTCTTCCGACAAACCTGAAACTCCACTTTTCTGTCTTTTTACAGAGACCTCCACCCCCGCCCCGCCCCGCCCCCCACCACCACCAACACCCCACAACACTGGGGTGTACACACAAAGGTGAAAATGTGATCTATGGCATTTGATAACACAGTCCGTTGACGTCTTCTATAGTCGTGTACAGACGGGTGTGTCAAACCTCAGAAGGATGCGCAAAGAAAACGCCTCAAACTCGGAGCACGACAAATAATTTGTCAGAATATAAATTAATAAAAATACATAAAAAACTACATTATTGTCTTAAAACTGCTGCCACCAGCCAGTATATACTGTACAAACACTGAAGCAGCTACAAGTGTAAGTAATGAAATATTTAGTGTTTGTTTGTTTTTTTGGATGATGCAAAATCTCCATGCAAACGTCCAAGCAAGCCAACTGTGTCAGGGTTTACAGAGATGTTTTTCTACTTTTACTACAGCTTTGTATTATTTACCTTTACAAGGAAAACACAACACATTCACTGCATCGTACTTGATAAAACATAATTCCATCACAGTTCAAACTTACACTAATAGTGTATTTGTTGTGGAGATAAAACACTTGTAGTTTTTTCCCCAGGAAATAAGAATCTCTATTTCCAAAAAAAAAAAGAATAAGGACAGCTTTTAGTAACTGTTTCAGTACTGTTATCGCCTCTGATTTTTATATTTTACCAGACTAGAAGCACATGTTTATTCACAGTAACAGCCTGGCCCGCTGATTCAGGGACTTCAGTCTTAGTAGTGTGCATGTGAATACTAATATAAATTCTTCAGGTACCAGAGGGTCTAACTGAGTGTGATAACCCTCCTCAGTAACACAAGTGCAGCTGGTCACAGTCCATGGGAACATCTACCACTGCCTGCTCAGCATGTGTGATCTCCATGCGTATCGGCAGCTAAAAACAGTGTTTTGTTTTTTTGTTTTTGTTCAGACAGTTTTTAAGACATATAGTGCGTGCATCTCAGTCATGTATAAGGTTACCGGACTGTCTCTAAAGACACATTTAGAGTGTCTCTCTGTAGATTATTTAATGTACAGTTTGCCAACTTGGCTCTAAAACCGGCTATAGAAGAACAGCATGATGGGTAAGTTATAGCTCAATATTTTTTAGAGCTTAAACTTTTCTACAAAGGAACCATCAAGTAAACATGTTGGAGTTTCTTCTTTTTTTTCATATAAAACCATTTAGATCCTCATCAGAGATTTTCATGATTCCCATCAACATCAGTCCAAAATGAGCAGTTCTCTGTCATTGTATAGGATTTCAGTTTCTATGCGACATCTTCATCTTTAGTTTCAAGTGTTGCTTTTGTTATCTCCAAGGTTTCACACTGTCAGATTAACTGTGAATCAGTGTGGATTTGACATTTTCCTCGCAGCTGTCGACCATCAGAGCCTGGACGATCCATTCTGTTCTCACTTTTATTTCACCCAACTAAAGTCAGTCACATTTTCACCTTTGTCCCCACCCCGCCTCCCAACCCCCCCACCCCACCAACAAAACCTTCAGTTTCAAAAGTGTCTCAGTGCCCGCACAAATTTATAGACAAATCACTCTATCCGGAGTGTCAATGATTTTTGTTTTTTGTCGTATTGCTGTGTGCATCAACCAAAAGAAAGCAGATTTCAGTGTCGGTGTGGGAGAGGAAGTAGTTTGAGGTAACGTTCTTAAAAAAAAAAAAACAATCTGGAGGACACAGAAGGCAGTTGGTTCCAGTCTCCTCTCAGAGGTGTCACATTTTTTCTAAGATTTCTTATAAAAACCAAAAAAGAGTTGCAAAACAAACTGGAAGGAAGAAACTAAAAACTATAAGTTCGAGTCGACACAATAGACGACAGGCGACGACATCTGATCCGAATGAGCCTTCCAAATCTGTCGGTGAAACAGAACCCAACATTCCTCTGAAACAAGCAAGACGTCCTGATGAAGGATTCCTGCTACTGTACAAGGACTTGAACTATATATATAGAGAGAGATATAGACTGTATGACTACAGGTGACATTTTGCGCTCTGGGTTTAATTGAAACAAGTCTGTCTGAACTTGGAGGTGTAGCAGTGCTGCAGAACGGCTGGAAACGTGCCCACTGTGTGAGTCGTATAGCAAACATGGTTTCAAAATGGCCGCTGCAAAGTCATCTATGGGAGGATTTGTGTAACAACACTGATAAAAGTTGGTGTCTCATTAAGGCTCCGTCCACCCTCCACTGTCACCTTTCATTCACATGAGAAGAATGCAGTTGAAATGAACCAGAGAATGTAGGATTCCTCCTGTTGAGTTAACGCCCCCGCCCCACACACACACACACACACACACACACACACTGTAATTCTCCAATAAAACCAAAATACTACCAACACCAGAGCTAGTTAATCAATTAAAATATCTACTAATTTACCAGAATTGTTTTTTCCTGCAGGCTGGAGACAATAATTACACAAATGGTCAACAATTGACAAACTGGAGCAGAAACTGTGTGCTATACAAAATTAGAAGTTGGAAATAAATTATACAAACTTGGGTTAAACACACAACCCACTTAAACATATACATACACATTCAACACACTGCTACCACAAATTATTCAAATCCTTCTACCCATGCAAACAGAAGGCATCCTACAGACAGCCTTTGTAGTGGTGAGTTATGTAAGGTCTTTGAGGAAGCCCAGTCTGCCATCAAGAAACATAATTTCACTACCAATGGATTGACTATTGATTGGTTTCAGAATCTATATATGTTTTGTTATGAGCCAAGCTGACTGCAGAGAAGACACTTTTTTTTCTTCCTCAAAAAGCTAAAAAGAGCTTCAGAAACATGAGGTTCTACAGACCATGAGTTTTTAAAGTCCAAGTCAAAGTTTGATCATGAAGTCCACAATAAAAACTCCAGACAGTGACTTAAAGTGATGGCTAAACCTGCACCACACTCTCAACAGATACCAAAATAAAGCCTTTAGGTCCAGTTTTAGCTCTTAGTATTTATATAGCTGACATCGATCAAGTCTTAATTTGAAAAACCTCTGCAGATTGGGGCTGTAGATGTAAGTTCTGGTGTCAGTGGAGCCGTGATTACTCATGTCTGTGTACAGTTCTCGATATCTGTCCATCTGTGATTGTACTCGACTCCAGGACTAACAGAGGGTGGGGCAGGATAAAGAGTATTGTAGTGTTTCTGTATTATAATTCTGTATGTTCTCAAGAGGATTTGAACATTGATAGCTTTTTTTTGTAGCATTTATCACCATGGAAAAACAAGTGGAACCAAGTTTTTATTCTTGCTTTTTCTTTTTCTTTTATTATGTTTCTGTTTTGTTCTCCCTTCTGTTACATGAAGGTGAAAACTGATGCCATCTATCATCTCTGTAATATTGTGCTCTATCTCTGTCTCTCCTTGTGTTGTGAAAGGCTTTTCTTGTGCTTGATCAAGCTCATGACAGGAAATTAAAAATTGTTACAACTTCTTTTTTATTTTTCGCCTTCTTCATCAGCATTGAAGCAATAACCTGGCCATAATCCACATTTACATCTGGAGATGCCTGTAAAAATCTGTTTGATAATTAGAGCCGGAGATTAAGTTAAAGTGCAAAGTAGGTACTAATTTGCGTGTTAAAGGAACTTGTGGAGGACACGAGTCTTCAAGAGGTCCATTTATTTAAACCTTTATTTTAACTCGTTGGTCACTGAGGTTTCCCTCATTTACAGGGACGACGAATTTAGAAGCAGCAGCAGAAAATAAATACAATTACATTGAATAACAATTGCAGGATGATTTACAAAAGTCAGACACCATAAAAATCAGCAAGAGAGGGAATATTCTCCAGCCCCAAAGTATGTTGGAGAATATTCCAAGAGTTTGGAGCATCAAAGGAAAAGGCAGATTTACCAAGCTCTGAATGTACAAAGTGGACCTTAAAAAATAATAAACCACTAGAGCGAGTAGAATAAGATCCAGAGCGCCATTCTAATAGAGATGAGATGTATGGGGGCTGTTTACCAGTAAGGGCCTTGAAGATGAACATATACCAGTGCTTCATGCGTCTGTCAGAAAGGGAGGACCAACCAACTTTTCTATGATGAGTGTCATATCTATCCCCGGTAATAAATCTGAGAGCAGAGTGATAAATGGAATCCAGAGGTTTGAGGGTTGTAGCTGCTGCATGTAGTTTTTTGTGGTTAATGGGTTAGGGTTAGGGTTAGGGTTAGGGCTAATTTCTTGACATTATGACATAATTAACGGCCTGTAAATTAAAGGGTTACCCCCTCATCCCCTCGCCCTATCCTGCCCTATTAAGAGTCATCCCAAACCAATTAGTGTGGAGTGTGACTGGACTGTCCAGTCCTCAAACAGTGAGTCTGCATCAGTGCAGACTAATGATGATCTGAGCAGGAAGTGCAACAGGAGACTCGAGGAAACAATGTACAAATATTAGAGGTCTTTATTTACACTATATCTGGTATTTTAGGGTGTATTCAGACCTGGCTTGTTTGGAGCAGTTGTTCTGAGACAGGGAGCCGCAGGTCTTAATAAACCCTTAAATTTAACACTCACACATAGGCATGTATGTAGCTTATATAGCTAATATAGGGACAGTAAGAAAGTAAAACAAAGCAGCTTATGAAATGTTTATCTCGTGTTTTTCAGTAACACTTTGTCCTTATGTATTTTCTCTATCAATGTAAAGCACTTTGACTCACCTTGAATTAGAAATATGCCATACAAACAAAGCTGCTTTGATGGTATCCCAGGTGTATAGGTCCTGGGCCAGGCTCACTGAAGGGGCGAGGAACTTACAGCAAAGGCCATCAGCCATCAGCCATTCTTACTTAGTATATATCCTGTGGAACAGTGTGACAACTGCAGCAGCAATGTAAGCAAAATGTCTTGTCAATCACCACAGTGACAGCTGCTTCACTCCTCTAATAAAGTGGCTTCTTTGGCTTCTTTTTTGATTTTGAGTGACACTCAGCAGTGAAGTGAAAGCAGATTGGGAGTGGTTTGGGTTTAGGCCTAATGGTTGAAAGTCACTCATTTACTGTTGCAGGGCGCAAACACTTCCGGTAGCCATCTGCTTCCGCTTCCTAATGTTTTGGTAGGTAGCTGCTCAGCTAGTCGACAATGAAAAAGGTTAAAATGTTTAAATACCAGTGAGCATTTGGTACAATAGCTGAGCACTTATGTGTGCCATTGTGTGCCAGGCATCTATTTTTTTTCACTTTTCCTGCCGATGAGGAGATAAGGTCTAAGTGGATCGCCGCTATCCGCAGGGACCAGGTGCCCGTCTTCCCCTCCCCTCTCCTCCAGAATGAGGTGTTTTCCTCCTACAAATCCCACTGCACTCTGAAGGGGCTCATTGGGATTGCACCACGTGGGGCTGTGACAGTGATTCATCTCTGCACTGTATGCCCAGTCTATCAGCAAAAAAATAGATCACACGTGAATCTGGTCTCCTCACCCTCCTAACACCTGGGATGGCTGTCATGATAGACAGAGGTTTTCTTATTGATGACGTTGTACCCTGCAAGATTTACAGGCCAGTACCTATTCCTCTCTGGCTGGTGTCCAATGTCTGCAGGTGAAGTTATGGAGACCCAGGCTATAGCACATCTCAGGGTGCATGTGGAGCCCCTCATTCGCCGGGTCAAGGACCACAAATTCTTTGACTCTGAAGTTCCCCTATGGCTTTTTGTGAGCATCAACCAACTCTACACTGTGGCCTGTCTTCTCACAAATTATGAAACTGACCCACTGGTAAAGGCTTGGGCGAAGAAGCCCAAGGTCTGAGTAATAGCAACAAAGCCCACATTTTTTGAGGAAGGACTTTCAACACGCGTGTGTAAGTGTATATACAGTAAATATAATGTATATAAATACAGTGTGACCAAACTTTCAGTCAGACGACCTTCATCAGGGCATTGCACATGCAATCTGAAAGCTTGGTTTGCACACCAAAGGCAGTCACACTGTATATTTATAGATTTTAGTAGGGATGCACCAATCTAGCTTTTTCAGTCCCGATCAGATACCAATACGTGGGCTTAGCGTGTCGCCCGATACCCGATACAGTTCCGATACCACTGTTTAATTAATAAACTGTACACCAGGGTTCCCCAATTAGATTTAAATGTTCTTCTATACACCAACACTAAAAAAAAAAAAAAAAGCATCCTGGCATTTTTACATCTGTGACTCAAGTAAGATGCATTTTAATTTACAGCACCCATAGGCTCAACATAAAGGAAAACAATGAGGGAGCAGTAGCTTAAAATGACCCAGGTGTGTGGAATATAGGCTACAATTGTCAGGAAGTCAAACCTGGTGTGCGGCTTCTCAAATAGACTCAGGGAGTCACCAGCCAGGCAGCTGTTGTCAAGGCAGATTTAAAAAATGGTCAAAATGTCACAAATTCTGTTATCTAAACAAAAATCTGATAATACATGAACTGCATATACAGCATGGAAATGTTGGCGATTTGTTTTTAATGATAAGTGTTTTGCTTCACAAGAGAAAATCTGATGTTTAAAAATGCCACTCTCACATTGACTGCAGTTGTTCCCATGAGAGCAGAATTTAAAATGTTCTAGAAAATTCAGTTTTTGAGATAAAATTCTGATATTTGCCAAACTTCATCAACCATGACTCCAAAATATTGTCATTTTATTTCAGGAAGATTGAAAATGTATTTAGCAAAAATTGGATAGTATATGTTTACAGTCAAACATTTTCATATAAATCAAAAATCCAAGAAACAAGTTTTGTGTGGAACAGTCTGGAGATGCTCTCTAGCAAGGTTGGTGACAATTGAGCAAAAATTGTGTGAGGAGCATGCAAGAACATGTGTGTATATGTGACTAAATGAGTTTTGTGCATGTGACAGTCTGCGCTTGTGAGTTGCTTGTATGAAGGAGGGTGTGTGTGTGCTTAATGTCCATGGAAGTAAGTAAGTGTGTGCAAAGGAGGGCGTGGGGGTACATGCATACATTTGTAGTTACATAAAACATATACATACCTACATATACATTTGTAGGTAAGTGCTTCTCTGTGTGCATAAATGTGTGTGTAAGTGGATGTGTTGTGTGTGTGTGTTTAGTATTAATATTAACACATACTTGATTTCTTCTACAAGTTTCCTCTCTCTTACATCCGCTGACAGGATGACCATGTCATTAACTGGACCAGGTTTAATGCCCTGCATCCAAACAAAAACACGTTTCTATAAACATTGAACTGATATCCATACATAAGATTAAAGAGTCATTAAAATGTTGGTTACCATGGTCCTTGGTTTGTGCCACTTCTATTCAGTTTCTGTACAGCTGAACACTGGGGGAACAGATGTAAGCCTGAGTTGGGAGTAGTGAGCCGTGGTACAGTAGAGCAGTCACGTGGCTGCACAAGGCTGTACCTGCCACACAGGTGCACTGGCATCTCTCTAACCCCACCAGTTTCGAACCCTTTAGCACAATTTGTTTACAACACCAA
The DNA here is from genome assembly GCF_905171665.1 of Trachurus trachurus. Classification (NCBI taxonomy): domain Eukaryota; kingdom Metazoa; phylum Chordata; class Actinopteri; order Carangiformes; family Carangidae; genus Trachurus; species Trachurus trachurus. The sequence continues at coordinate 5,923,092 of NC_139901.1, read as the reverse complement.
ATATTTGTTAGAGAACAATATGTACTGGCTGCAAGTGTAATATAGAAAGAAAACCTTAAATTAGTGAACTTCTGTTAGTAAACTTAAAAACTGTACAAAGTAAAACAGGAAAAGTGTTATAGAAACACAATTTATTTGGATTCAACCATGTAAAATAGATCATTTGTAGATATAGAATAGATCTCACTTTACTCATTAAAAGAAAAATGCAAAATAAGTCCATCCATCCATCCATTTTCATCCGCTGTATCCGAGTCCGGGTCGCGGGGGCAGCAGTCGGAGCAGGGATCCCCAGACTTCCCTCTCCCCGGACACTTCCTCCAGCTCTTCCGGGGGGACCCCAAGGCGTTCCCAGGCCAGCTGAGTGACGTAGTCACTCCAGCGTGTCCTGGGTCTTCCTCGGGGCCTCCTCCCGGTGGGACATGCCCGGAACACCTCCCGAGGGAGGCGTCCAGGGGGCATCCGATACAGATGCCCGAGCCACCTCAGCTGGCTCCTCTCGATGTGGAGGAGCAGCGGCTCTACTCCGAGCTCCTCCTGGGTGACAGAGCTCCTCACCCTATCTCTAAGGGAGCGCCCCGCCACCCTACGGAGGAAACTCATTCCGGCCGCTTGTATCCGGGATCCCGTTCTTTCGGTCATGACCCAGAGTTCATGACCATAGGTGAGGGTGGGAACGTAGATCGACCGGTAAATTGAGAGCTTCGCCTTTTGGCTCAGCTCCTTCTTCACCACAACGGACCAATACAACGACCGCATTACTGCGGCCGCTGCACCAATCCGCCTGTAAATCTCGCGCTCCATCCTTCCCTCACTCGTGAACAAGACCCCAAGATACTTTAACTCCTGCACCTGAGGCAGGAACTCTCCCCCGACCTGGAGGGTGCAAGCCACCTTTTTCCGGTCGAGAACCATGGCCTCGGAGGTCAAGTGGTCAATGATAACTGATTCTCATCCCAGCTGCTTCACACTCGGCTGCAAACCGCCCCAGTGCCTGCTGAAGGTCCTGGCTCGAGGGGGCCAACAAGACAAGACATCATCTGCAAAAAGCAGAGATGAAATCAGGTGGCTCCCGAACCGTACCCCCTCCGGCCCTTGGCTGCGCCTAGAAATTCTGTCCATAAAAATAATGAACAGAACCGGTGACAAAGGGCAGCCCTGCCGGAGTCCAACACGCACCGGGAACAGGTCTGACTTACTGCCGGCAATGAGAACCAGGCTCCTGCTCCGGTCATACAGGGACCGTACAGCCCTCAGCAGAGGGCCTCCGACCCCATACTCCCGGAGCACCTCCCACAGGATGCCACGTGGGACATGGTCGAAAGCCTTCTCCAAGTCCACAAAACACATGTGGACTGGTTGGGCAAACTCCCATGCACCCTCGAGCACCCTGCGGAGGGTGTAGAGCTGGTCCAGCGTTCCACGGCCAGGACGGAAACCGCATTGTTCCTCCTGAATCCGAGGTTCGACTATCCGCCGAATTCTCCTCTCCAGTACCCTGGAATAGACTTTCCCCGGGAGGTTGAGGAGTGTGATCCCCCGATAGTTGGAACACACCCTCCGGTCCCCCTTTTTGAAGAGAGGGACCACCACCCCGGTCTGCCAGTCCAGAGGCACTGTCCCCGACTGCCACGCGATGCTGCAGAGGCGTGTCAGCCACGACAGCCCCACAACATCCAGAGACTTGAGGTACTCAGGGCGGATTTCATCCACCCCCGGTGCCTTGCCACTGAGGAGCTTCCGGACTACCTCAGTGACTTCAGCGTGGGTGACATGACTCACAGAAACTTGATATGACAAACAGAAACCTGTTACTTATTAGACTGGATAACTGAACCTGTAAAATGACTTTCCCTTACACGCAGTGAGGCATCTGGCTTTTCCTTATGGCTTTGAAGCACTCAGCCCTAACTGTGACCTCTCCTGCCTCCTTGTTTGAAACTGAGATTAACATTGGGATTAGGATAATACATCGCACAAAAATGTTATGATTTGGCTTATTATAATTTGGATAATAAATTGGTTCTCTTTGTTAAGCATATACCCGTGTCTCCCCTCTTTTGTTGCGGCCGTTTGAGCCGTAACCCTGGGTCGTAACACTATATATATGTCCACTTAATTATCCCCTCTACCTAAAACAATACCTGTCCTCTACCATCTTACTCTGTCAGACATTCACATCAACTGTTTTTTTCTGTCCCAAGAACTTCAAAAGAAATTGGTAGATGTGCTTTCAAACACAAAGCCCCCTCTGACTGGAATAACCACCATCTATTATTAGATCTGTCACTTCCTTCCATCTGTTCAAGACCTCACCAATGTCCTTGTTTCAGACCCCTTGCTGTTGTTATTAGGGTCCGGGCTGCTAAGCAGCCAGGACACAATTTTGCAACTTCCACCAAAATGTAGCCCCTATACTGCTGAACCTTTTGTCCACTTAAACTCATTACAAATTATTAAGTCCATCAGTCTGTTTTTTTCAAAAACTGTAAAACTTATCAAACCTCCTCCTAAATCTCCTCCCACCTTTTTGCTCAATTGTCACCAAACTTACTAGAGAGCATCTCCAGACCATCCTCCACAAAACTTGCACATTTTTGATTTATCAAAAATTGAGCCTACAGTGCATCAAAACATTTGACTGTAAACGCTACTGTAAGCATATACCATCCAATTCTTGCTAAATACATTTTCAATCTTACTGAAAAAAATTGACAATATTTTGGATTCGTGGTTGATGAAGTTTGGCAAATATTAGAATTTTATCTTAAATTCTGCTCTCATGGGAACAACTGCAGTCAATCAAGTGGCAATTTTAAACATCAGATTTTCTCTTGTGAAGCAAAACACTTATCATTAAAAACAAATCACCAACATTCCCATGCAATTTATGTATTATCTGATTTTTGTTTAGAAACACAATTTGTGACATTTTGACCTTTTTTTTTAAATCTGCCATGACACCACACAGCAGGTCTCACTTCCAGACAATTAGCTCAGTGGGTTAGGAGCTGGGTCTTGGTGTCGGAGGATGTGGGTTGACAAGGGCGTTGATGATAACACATAAAAATACCAGATGGTCTTTGTTAAACAAATGTACAAGATCTTAGAGTCATAGTAGATGATGTTTGACAAATACATATCAGAATTTTACCTCAAAAATTGAATTTTCTTTTTACAGTGGTTTCAAATCTGCCTGCACGACAGTGAATGGCTTACTCAATTTGTGAAGCCACCATAGTATTGCCACTTGCCAATTAGCTCAGTGAGATAGACAAAGGTCTTTGGTTCCAGAAGTTGTGTGGGTTAAATCCTCAACTGGTGCAAAATGAACATTATAAGGTCAACTGTCCTGTCTTCCTATTCTCCTGTTTGTTGCTCAGAATTTGCCTAAATTTGCCAAAGAATAGCCCGGACCCGACCCATCACTGCGCAGCAGCTATATAATTTATTTATTTTATCAAGACTGTATTGTACTGTCTGATTGTTTCTATGCCTAGGACCCCCTGGAAGACGAGATGATACATCTCAAGGGGTTATCCTTAAAAAAAAATTTGAAAAATAAACGCCCAAACCATCTTTTTCAAGCCAGTGACAGTTCGATCTTGGTCCAAGCCGTGTAACTAATTTCTACAAGAAAAAACAACAAGGAACAAATACCTGGATTAAAATAGTCCCACTTTCACCATAACAGTCCTAACGGCGACATTTTGCACCCTCCGTTTAGACGCAAACGGAGAATTCGCCCCTGAAAACGATGCTTTTTAAAAACTCCGGCCAGAGTGGAGATTTTGGAAAACTCTGTTTGCACGTTTGCATGTAATTGTAAACAGAGAAAAACTGAGATTTGGGTAGCCGACGTCAGACCCTGACGTCTAACCATTACCAAAGACGGCAGAGTAGTTATATTTGCCGTGTACCGTAACCACATTATAACATAATACAATAAATAAATAATAAAATGTAAAGCAGAAGTAAGCGATCCGGTCGTTTTGGCTAACTTCTTGTCAGCCGATGGAGTTAGCAGTCCCCGCCCTCGTCATGGATCTATTGGCCCTCGTCCCTACGTCACCACATTCACGCGCATCCCTTGGCTGCACACACAGAGAGGACCGCCCCTTTATGCCGTTCTCTCTCCTCATTGGATAAAGCTTGTAGGATACAAGGAAAGTTTTCTCCTCGGCTTACAGCAGAGCAGAGTGACTGACAGACCCGTGTTTCGGACCAAACACTCTATGTAAGTGATTGCTGTCGGAAGATAGAACTATTTAAGACTTATATTAACAAACATTCCGCTTACTTCTGCTTTAATTTGTTTTTGTTGGCTGAATATATATTCAAATTCAAAGGAATATTGATTGAGTGAGATTCTATTGAAATCCTTCTCAAAATAAAAATATTCCTGCTCTGATTTGAGCTGCCCAGTAATACCACATGAGATTTGGTAGCTGTAATCCACCTCTATCGTATGGTAGATATAACAATGTGAGCCTGAGCCTGGGACACCTGTTGTTCAAAATGAAGGAGGAGAAGAGCTTTTCAAGTGACTGGAAAAAAGAAAGTGGAACCAAGGAACCCTGGTGTACAGTTTATTAATTCAACCGATACGCTAAGCCCAGGTATCGGTATTGGGACTGAAAAAACTGGATTGGTGCATCCTTAATTATGACATAAATAATCATTTCAAAATCTTTGCCAAGTATCCACACCCTGCCGTGTGAACATGCCTCGGAGGGCTCTTTAGATCTCAGTACCACCACACCAGAGGAGGCTGTTTGAGTATATTACCTTAATTATTTAGACACCGTAACAAAGGGGATCAAAGGCCATGCATTTCCTGTTCAAATATTTTCTAAAGGTGACCCATACCCATGTATTATTTACTGCCTATCTTCAGGGCATACACAGCCCAAAGGGTCATATTATGCAACCACAATAGATCTTGGTGAGTCAGCAGATGTATGAAAGAGGTTTGACGAGTAAAACCAAAGAATATGATTAACTTTAGAAACAAGCTTACATCATCAGACTTTTTAGGTTAACGTTCGTTGGTGTTTTGAAATTTAAAAAAAACCACCAGGATATATTTTTAGCACTGGGAATCCCTTCTGACTGAAGAGACACAACAAACCAGAAATGCTTTTCAAAGGCGGGGGGAGGGGGGGGATACGAGTGCTCGTGGTGGAAACAAAGGGGTAACTCCAGGTGTTGCGGGGTGCTCTTGAAGTTGAAAAAAAAATTTCACCAGAAATGCCCTCAGCAGAGCACTGTCTGGAGCTCGGGAAATTGTATTGATGTGTTTGAGATTTCTCTCTCTATCTGCTGTGTGTTTTTCTCATTCTCTGGAGCTGTATTTATGACGTTCACAGTAAAACAGCATTAACTGCCTTCTTCTAATGTGGTATACATCAGTGTTTTTCAACCTTTTTTGAGCCACGGCACATTTTATTCATTAAAAAAATCCCGTGGCACACCACTAACCAAAAATGTTACAAAATGACACAGTGCAGGCTAATACAGTAAATATAATACACATACATCTCTTACAGTGTAGTTGGTTTGTTCTGACTCAGTAATGGACATTGCTAAGGCCAGGTCATTGTGCAGGCTTCTGCCACTACACCCATTGACATAAAAGAGCTAAATAATATTTGTGTGGAACTTTGGCCGATTCTTCATCTTCTACAATCGACAATCACAGTCAGAAATACAGACAGCTGTCAAAATGACTAGATCACTCCCAATTTGTAAAGTAATTTCAGTGATTTAAGTCAGTGACACAAGGTCTTAAAGTGATAGTAGTGACTTTTTTGAAGTGGGGTTGTATGAGGTACAAGTGGCCACTAAGTATAATATCCGCAGTAGAAAGGTCTCTGCAGTACACTGTTGCGAATGAGGGACAATTAATCAGCGTATTTTGAAATAAATAAACTGCATAAGCAGTGTGGAAGCAGTGGAGGAGGAAGTGGTTGGCCAGAAAAAGGGGAAGGAAAGAGATCTATTGCAATTTACAAATTTATTAATGGAACGTCGAATGAAGAAATGCAATGACTCAGTGGATGGAGAACACCATTTAAGTTCATTTCTAAGTTGTGGATCAAAATGGTATATTAAGACATGATTCATGGAATTCCAACAGGCCACCCAGTCTGATTTCACCTGTGTGTGACACCCTCTGTTCTAAGACCTATGAATCAGATGAGGAAAACTCAGCTCAACAACACCTGAAGGGTTTAATGAGACAGATAGGAATGAATGAGAAAGCCCATTGATGATTTTGTAGATGTAATTTGAATCACCTTAAAGGGATACTTCACCCAAAATCAATAATTCACCAATTTTCTACTAACCGTCATGCCAAGGAAGGGTTTGGAGAACTTTCAGGGATCTATTTTCGTAAACTAGCACAGGCGCAGCGGATCTGCCCTGCGCTTCGCCTTCGCTTCGCCAACGAGGCGTGTCCAGGAGCAGTTTGCAATTTTCCTTCAATGCACGGCGAAGCGCAATCCCGCCTCCTTCCCTCCCACCGGCGCAAGTGGCATAGAGGGAGGAGAGAAGGCGTGGAGTGGGTTTGACACAGCCGAGTCAGATCTTCACCAATCAAATGAGCTCCTCTCCTCGCCTTTAAATCCGCAGCACGCGCGAGGCGCAAGTTTGATTTCACTGTGCAAGAGGGAGGCAATTGACTGCCCAGCTCGCAGTGCGCACAGGTCACCAAGACCTCACAGGCAGGTTTCCACAGTTCCAGGCACATTGAAATGCAATTAATAATCACAATAACCCCCATTTATTGTAACTATCTGAATCAGCACATACACATATATCTATATCAATTGTCCCGTCACACTGATGACAGATCAAAGGCTGTCGGCTTGCGTAATGGAAACTCAGCCTGACTGAATTAACACAGATGAAACCAGGGAGGAACTGGACAAAAAAGCAGCCGTGGATGTCCCAAGAGCAGGTGTTGACACTACACACTGTGCCGTTGTGATGATCCGCTATATGTATTTATTTACTTATTGATTTATTAGAGGGCGAGCCGCATCGTCACTCGACCATAACAAATAAAACTGAAAACAAATAAACTATCATCTCTCACAGCAAACCACAATCAGCCTCGGCATCATAGTGAGCAGATATTCACATCTCCCATCTCAGGTAAATTCTAAAGAAAAAAGAAAAAGAGAGACGCTCCGTGAGCACAGCTGTTTGTTTATGTTGTGATCTGTGCACACGGGTTTAAATATAGTGTAGCGACCCTGCAGTAATGTTACTGTTATAATGTGTTCTAAAGTTCTGTGATTTCTGACTGTCAGTGAACGTGTTTGGTATAGACAGGTATGTGGTTGGATGAGTAAGCAAGGGGGCGGGGTGAGTGTAGGAAGTGAGTGTGTGTTTGCATAGCAGAGTGAGGGAGCTCACGTTGGAGGAGAGCTGTAAGACAAACTCAGCGCTGTTGTTATTTTGGCGTAGTTACGGCCGACAGTAACTGTTGCGTTTCTAATAATAAAGAAAGGTGAGACCAACTCCTCGTCATTCTTCTGACGTCCGGTCGGACGCTACATTGGTGTCAGAAGTAAAAACCGCCGGAGTTTGACTTGCTACCGTCCACCGCGGCTAACCCTGACCTGGCTAACTCTGCGGTCAGCTTGCAGTATGGCTGCGCGGCGGGAAGAGGCCGACGCTCGTCCGAGAGTCAAGGAAGAGGTGATGGATGGTGCTTATGGTGTGTGGTCGGGACGTGAGGCGGAGTTTGACCGTGTTTCTTCGGAGCACGTTGCTCGGCTGAGACAGACGGCCAGGAGGCTAGCTGCCGATGCCGGCTTCGGCTCGAGCACCGGGAAGAGCGCCGGCGGGAGAACGCGCGCCGAGGACAACGCGGGGCCGGATGTAAACAAAGATGGCGGCGCCCGCTGTAACCACATCCAAGTGAAGACGCCGAAATACTCCGGTAAGGCGGACTGGGAGGCCTTCTATGCCCAATTTGAACTCTTAGCAAGGGCTGCAGGCTGGTCAGAGGACAGTAAAGCACTCCAGCTGGCCCTGTGCCTTACAGATGAAGCTTTGACATGCTTGCTGCTGCTTAGCCCAGCTGAAAGAGACGATTATGGGGCTTTAGTTGGTGCGCTGCGGCGGCGTTTTGGACAATGCAACCAACCCGGCGTCCTACGCTCAGAGCTATCAAACAAGCAGAGACAAGCCGGGGAGCCGCTCCGTGGGTTGGCTAATGACATTGAGACTATGGTGAGGAGAGCATATGCCCACATGCCCACTGACGTTCAAAGCGAGCTGGCCAGGGACCAGTTCATCCGAGCCATAACTCCTAGGGAACTGCGCATACAGACACAACTAGCGCACCCCCGTACTCTGCAGGAGGCACTGGAGCTGGCCTTGGAGAGGGAGGTCGTAGGTGAAGCTTCACAGAGCGACCACGTCGGGGGCAGCCCTGTTGTGAGAACTGCGGTGCAGGAGGGTCCGGGCCAAGAGAAGCCGGCATGGGCGGACGAGTTGACTGAACTCATCCGTGCTGTGTCACTGCAATCACAGCGCAGCACCAACCGTCCTCGCCGAGGCCCTCCTGTGTGTTGGACCTGTGGCCAGCCTGGCCATATCAGCGTGCGGTGCCCCAAGCAGGCTGGTGTTCAGGGAAACGCCCCGGGGTCTGTGTAAAGAGGACGACGCAGACCCTTGCCCCTGTGTCCCACCATGCCTCGCCTCCTGTGGACAGAGCCCAGCTGTACAGACGGGGGAGCGAGGCTCCACTCCCCCCAGAAGCAGATGACACCGCCGAGTCTGCGAGGGTGGTGGGCTGGACCCACGTGGGAGGTTTTTGCCATGTCCCCATCACCCTGGCAGGCGCTCCATGCATAGCCCTTGTCGACACTGGCTCCACAGCAACACTGATGAGACCTGACGTGGTCCCAGCAGGGATACAGTTGGAACCTACTGTGGTAAAGCTGCGAACAGTGACTGGTGAGTTAGCCCCTATGCTTGGAAGAGGGGTGGTGGCTGTACAAGTTGGGGGGCTGTCAGTGAACTTTAGGGTGTGGGTTGCAGCAGTGCAGGACCCCTGCATATTAGGACTGGACTTCCTGCGGGCCGCCTGCTGTGTATTAGATCTGGGGAAGAACACACTGGCCTTTCCACGGGGACCCACAGTTGAAATGGTGCACCCCACACAGGCCCAAAGACCAAACCCACCTACCTCGCGAGCAGCAGAAGCACGTCATGGGCCAGACCCCCCACCCCAAGCTTCCCCCCCTACACCCTTTCCCCCCACACAACATACCCCAGTTGATGTGCAGCCCCCTGCCCTTGACCAGCAACCCACGGCTGGTGGGGTCGACAGACTGACAGCAGTACGAGAGATATGGAAACGCAGCTGTGATCATTTGGAGCCGGGACAGCAGGAGGAGCTGTGGCGGTTGTTGCTGGACTTTAAGGACATTTTTGCCCTAACAGAAGAGGAAGTGGGCCTGACACACCTTGTGCAGCACGAAATTGACACCGGAGATGCACGGCCCATCAAGACACGCCCCCGCCGCCTTCCCCTGGCGCACCAGACAGCTGCTGACAGCGCTATTGATGAGATGCAGAAGGCTGGCATCATTGAGCCATCAGACAGCCCATGGGCCTCGGGGGTTGTGATGGTCAATAAGAAAAAGAGTTCAAAGATGAGGTTCTGTGTCGACTACAGGCCACTAAACAGTGTGACCAAGAAAGACTCGTACCCACTGCCCCGCATCGACGAGTCTCTGGACTTGGTGTCCGGCTCATCCTGGTTCTCCTCATTAGACCTGCGCAGTGGGTATTGGCAGGTGCCCCTCAGCCCCTCAGCCAGACCAAAGACTGCTTTCTGTACCGGCAGAGGATTGTGGCAGTTTCGAGTCCTCAGTTTCGGCCTATGCAACGCCCCAGCCACGTTTGAACGGCTGATGGAGAAGGTGCTGGGTGACATCCCCCGACAGGAATGTCTGGTCTACTTAGACGACATACTGGTCCATGGGGGCTCCTTCCATGCAGCCTTGGGGGCCCTGCGGCGCGTTCTACAGAGGATATCGGCGGCTGGTCTGAAACTCCACCCAGATAAGTGCTGCTTCATGAGAAAAGAGCTGGAGTTTCTCGGACACAGGGTTGGGGAAGAAGGCATTAGCACGTTGGAGGAGAAAGTGCAGGCAGTGAGGGACTGGCCGGTCCCCACCAACCTGCGAGAGCTGAAGAGCTTCATTGGACTGGCATCCTACTACAGGCGGTTTGTGCGTGGCTTCTCATGCATAGCTGCGCCCCTCTTCCGCCTGCAGCAGAAAGACAGTGATTTTTCGTGGACACCTGAGTGCGAGCAGGCCTTCAGCTTGTTGAAGAAAGCCTTGACAGAGTCTCCCATCCTCATCCCTCCGGACCCCAACCTGCCGTTCGTCCTGGACACGGACGCCAGCGATGTTGGGATGGGAGCGGTGTTGAGCCAGGTGGGGGCGGAGGGGGAGAAAGTGGTGGCGTACTTCAGTAAAACTTTCAACAAAGCTGAACGGCGCTATTGTGTGACACGCAGAGAACTTCTTGCTATTGTGAGAGCTATAAGCCACTTCAAGTACTATCTGTGCGGTCTGCCCTTCACTGTCCGAACTGACCACTCTGCCCTCCAGTGGTTAATGTCTTTCAAAGAGCCCGAAGGGCAGATTGCACGCTGGCTGGAAGAACTGGCGCCGTACGTCTTCAAAGTGGAGTACAGGGCTGGAACTCGCCATGCCAATGCTGACGCCATGTCCCGGCGCCCCTGTGCTCTCTACGGCTGCCGATACTGTGAAAAGAGGGAGGTCCGTGAGAAAGAGCTGCGTGTAGAGGAGCAAGGCCACATGCATGAGGGAGAAAGGCCTGTCTGCAGAGAGGTGCAGGTTGTTGACTCACCTGAATGGAGACTGCAGCAGGAGCAGGATGCTGATCTGCACCCAGTGCTGCAGTGGGTGGAGTCAGGACAAAAGCCACAGTGGAATGAGGTCGCTGGGTGCTCGCCTGCCACTAAAGGACTGTTCGCAAAGTTCGGGGCTCTCCGGGTAAAGGATGGAGTGCTCGAGAGAGCCTGGAAAGAGCCAGCTACAGGAGAAGAGAGGTGGCAGGTAGTGGTACCCAGGGCACTGAGAGAGACGGTGCTAAAAGCCTCTCATGGAACTACTGGGGCAGGACACTTTGGAGTCTCAAAAACCCTGCGTCGCATCCAGCAAGGTTTTTACTGGGGTCAGCTTAGGAGAGATGTTGAGGACTTTTGTCGCCGCTGTGACCTCTGCACAGCACACAAAGGTCCCCTGGATCAGTCCCGCGCTCAGCTTCAGCAGCTGGCAGTGGGGGCCCCGATGGAGAGGTTAGCAGTGGACATAATGGGCCCGTTTCCCCGCACAGACAGGGGCAACCGTTATGTTCTAGCCGCCATGGACTATTTTACAAAATGGCCAGAAGCGTATGCCATACCAGATCAGGAGGCAGGGACTGTTGCAGATGCTCTGGTTGAGGGCATGTTTGCCAGGTTTGGGGCTGCTGAGGTCATTCACAGCGACCAAGGAAGAAACTTTGAGTCAGGCGTGTTTTCTGCTATGTGTGAGCGCCTAGGCATGCAGAAGACGCAAACTACTCCTTTACATCCGCAGAGTGACGGACTCGTCGAACGATTTAACAGAACTCTGGCAAAACAACTCGCCATCCTCACCGCAGAACATCAACGTGACTGGGACATGCACCTGCCTCTCGTCTTACTGGCCTACAGGTCAGCGGTGCAGGAGTCCACCTCATGCACACCTGCCCTGCTCATGTTGGGACGAGAGCTGCGGACGCCGGCAGAAATGGCTTTTGGCAGACCCCCAGACTCACCGGCGGTGCCACCAGGACCAGAATACGCCAGAAGGCTCCAGGACCGAATGGAGTCAGCTCATGTCTTCGCTCGTGATCAGCTGCAGAAAGCGGGCATGAGACAGAAAAGAAACTATGACATGAGGGCTAAAGGGAGAGACTTTAAGGCTGGAGACCTTGTGTGGGTGTACAGTCCAAGGAGAAAGAAGGGCCGGTGCCCAAAACTGGGCAGTCACTGGGTGGGGCCTTGTGAGGTATTGGAGAAGCTGGGTGAGGTGGTATACAGGCTGCCGCTGCCCCCTAGGGGGAGACTAGTGGTCCTCCACAGGGACAGATTGGCCCCATACAGAGGTGATGCACGTCCACCTCAGCGCCCAGGACCCTCAACACCTTCTCAGAGAAACAAGAAAGCCACACCCCCACGTTTAATGACTGTTTCCCCTGTCAACTCCCCACATTCCCCCCTGCCCCTAAACTCACCCCCTGCTCATCAGCAGGTTGTTCCAGGACTGCAGGTGCAGCCGCTTTCGTTCACTCCAAAGTGGCCTCAGAGACAGAGACGGCCCCCAGGCCACCTCAGGGACTTTTTATGTGATCCCTCGGGGCGAGGGTCTTTGTAAGGGGGGGGCAGTGTAGCGACCCTGCAGTAATGTTACTGTTATAATGTGTTCTAAAGTTCTGTGATTTCTGACTGTCAGTGAACGTGTTTGGTATAGACAGGTATGTGGTTGGATGAGTAAGCAAGGGGGCGGGGTGAGTGTAGGAAGTGAGTGTGTGTTTGCATAGCAGAGTGAGGGAGCTCACGTTGGAGGAGAGCTGTAAGACAAACTCAGCGCTGTTGTTATTTTGGCGTAGTTACGGCCGACAGTAACTGTTGCATTTCTAATAATAAAGAAAGGTGAGACCAACTCCTCGTCATTCTTCTGACGTCCGGTCGGACGCTACAATAGGTTACTAAATATGAGTGTCTTTATTAATGGAAAAGGTGTGTGTGTGTGTGTGTGTGTGTGTGTTTTGTTTTTTTTACTGGGCAACAGCTCTCAATATGTCAGAGCAAACCTGGATAACATCATAACCTCCTCCCTCCCAGGCTACTTTTACATCATCAGCCCGTGAGGTCTGTTCGCGCGACCATATATTCGGACACTGCCAGCTTGGACCGGACCAGAACATCAGTTTCCTCCCGTCTCACTTGCTGAGAGAGATGATAGTTTATTTGTTTTCAGTTTTATTTGTTATGGTCCGCTGGCTGCGCTTCGCCTTGCGCTGAGACTAGACCAGGTTGGAGCTGGCGAGCTTTCGGCGCACTCTCCGCGCGGTCTATCGGCAACAAATTGTCACTGCGCCAAGGTGAATCTGTCGACACCTCCCCCTGCTGCGCGACCACTCCCAACTCGGCGCACAGCAGTCTGCCAATTTATCAAATCTGCTGCGCACGTTGTTGCACTGGAGGAAAATGCCACTGCGCCGGCTGCGCCAGGGCTCGCCTCGCTGCGCCCCCCTGAGTTGCGCCAGGAAAATAGGGCCCTATGAGTCACCAAAATGCTTTTGGAGTTCCAGGGGGGGTCCGACTGGCAACGGATTTTCAAATAGCCGTTGTACCTGTTTGTGTTGTCTTCTCCCTGTCCCCCCCATCTGCCACTACCCTTCTCTTGTCTTTATATAAGCGGCTTTGGGTTCCTGAAAAGTCCAATGAATTATTATTATTATTATTATTATTATTATTATTATTATTATTATTATTATTATTATTATTATTATATAATGGCGGGGGATAGAGCTCACTTTTAAATCGTCACGTCACAACACACACACTATGAAACATCCAAATACCTCCATACTGCATACTCCGTACTGACCCTAGTGTCCTGCAGTTGCCACATGAAAAAGTTGTTTGGAAAATATTAATTTGATCTCTGTTTTTAGCCTTGTTGTAGTAGCAGCTCCCAGTGGCTGCACAAGATTTGCTGTGAGATGTTCTTCCGTGTTTACATCCTAGATCCAATGGTTTACAACGACGAACGAAAATCTCGCAGCAAATCTCGCGCATACACACAAACATCAACACAGCCACTGGGAGCTACTACTACAACAAGGCCAAAAATGGCGCCGTTTACCAATGACGGCAACGATGCCAAATTCACTTAGGCTACTGTGCTCCACCACACTGGTAGCAGACAGTTGCCCTTCTCAACCAGAGTACCAGTACCACTAATCCTACATAGTGTTGCTTTAAACTCTGATATGACATAGACAGCTGGCCAGTGAAGGGCGCTGAGCTACCTGTAGTAGTATGTTGCAGACATGAAAACATAATGTTATCATTTAGTCTGAATAAACCTGTGAATTATTTATAAATGAGGCAGTTACCAGCTGCTGCTATTCAGCATCTTCACAATATCTGACAATCACACAAGTCGAATCCTGCCGCGAAGCCTTTCGACATGCTCTGAATCCATGACTTATTATTACATTATTCACTTCACAACACAACAGGTCCTCCAACCTGAACAACCAATGAGGCAGTTTTTGTCTGTTTGTTTTGTTATGTTTTTTTTTTTACAACCACATAGGTCGGAGCCATATGTGTTTCCTGACATGCTGTACCTACAGTGCCATGCATAATGGTCATTGTTTTCATGGTTACCATAATAAACACACTAACTGTATTGGCATACCAATACCAAACCAGTACCAAATGACTACAATAATGTGAATAGCTTCATTAGGTGTAGACTTGGTTGCGTTGGTTAGGGTTTAGGAAAAGAACATGACTCATCAATATATCTGACTTATGTAGGGATAACTCCATGAAACTCCTTGGTCTGACTGATCTACAACCACCAATATCACCCCAGCTTCATCCTAATGGGAACTTTTGTGCTCTTTGCACAACGTCTCCACTCCTGTAATAATTACTGTGTCCAGTTAAGTGTCCCCTAAAAGAGAAAATAATCATGGATCATAACAACCTGCTGTGTTTTTTGTTTCATGTAGCTGTGCCTGATGTGTTGATATTGTGTCATTATTGTATTAAACCATAAATTCTTTGTACTTATGGAATTGCCTTAGATGGTTAGGGTTAGGTTAGATTTGAGGTAGAAATAGGAATTGTTTCTCATAATATACTGTATTGTTGTTTTGATGTCTCTGGGCCCCCGTTCATAGCTTGGGGTTACCCTTTTTACAAGATCATGTCTACTGTGTATTGTGAATTGAATTTGTATTTTGTATTTTAAAATTATTTGTAAAATAAAACGAACCTTGAACCTTGAACAGACGACCTGATTTGGCCTCATACCAAAGTACTGAAAGGTTCCTTTTGTGGAAGTTTCCATTATAGCCACTGTCCGTGGGACAGTTTACCATGATGACTGTCACACAACGATCACATGAAATCATAGTGACTCCCTTTAAAACACACAGAAGAATTGTGGTCAATCACAACTAAGAACTAAGTGAACAATTAAAACAAAGGTTGCTTCATTGTTATTTGCACCTGCACAGACTTGTCCTGTTGAAGATTTCACAACCACATGTGTGTCAGTGTCTGCAGTGTCAGGGCACAGTATCATTTGCACAATATCATTTGCAATGAATGCAAATAGATAATCTAAAAAAAGACACACAAAAAAACAGTCTGCTAAAACTGTTCTAGCTATATCAACAACTACAACATTTCTTTACAGGTTCAATAGGATGACAGAAACAAGATCAGTAAGTCATCATCAGATTTATTAATTTATTTATTTATTTCGGGCATGTCAGTTAGATCAATCATCATCACACAAAATCTTAGTTTAAATAATACAATACACATGGCCGAAAGGGAAAGCAGGAGAAGCAAAAACGTATCTAGTCCCGCCCCCGTAAAGATGATGATCTCACACACAGACTGACAGTTTCATGCTGAAGGGCAGCTGTGTTGTAATGTTAGAAGTAGGAGTTGAACATCATTTTATGAGCTACTGTATTTTAATCACAGATAACAATGACCTCATTGAGAAGGGAAAGTGTAATTGAAGTGTAACAACTCATAGCTTTGTAATGCATGGAAATCAATAAATAGTGCAATATTTGGCACTGAGGTCGTCTTTTGAGTGATTAATTATAAACAATGAAGTAACATTAGATGGTCATTTAATATACTGAGTGCAGTGCGAAGTTTGGTGTTGTTTGGATAAGAAAGGAAAAAGATAAAGGTTTGAAACACACTTTTACCAAATGATTTCCTGTGTTGTCTCGGTATCTTTTTTCACATGAACAAACAACAGCAAAGTGCTAATTATAATAATAAAATATTAGATGGAAAAAGATGGTACCAAACGTTGAAAACCTGGCACTAAAATGCAAATCCTCAAAAAGCATCCCCCCCAAAATTAAAATGCCTTTATTTTACACTGCAGTCATTAAAAAAAAAAACAGTGTACGCATTGCAACCAGAATTACTTGTCATCAGGGTGGTTTTTTTGAGGGCTTGCACTTTTGGTACCATCTTTTTCCCTTTAATATTTTGGGGAAAAGATGTTAAACTGATAGAAATCAATGAGATGTTTGACAACAAGATGAAAATAGATGGATCTAACAATTCCTGTTGACAAGTTAGAATTAAACAATAATGACTCTGGCCTACATGACATGTTAGAATGGCCCAATATTTGAATGTCCAGTGGGAGGGGGGAAAGTCCATGTTAGGGGGTGAGTGTTTGTAATGGCTGTGTGGGCCGTGCGTGTGTGGCAAGGGGCAAGAGTTACCAGCCCGACCAGAGCAGTGGAGGTTCAGTAGGTTCCTTCCTGTGCCCAGGCTACAGTAGGCTCTAGCTCGCCATCAAACCTGACCTGTATAGAAACAGGACCAATTAGACATCTAGTGTGCACACAATCATCACATCTCAAATAATACAGACTCTATTAAATAAATAGCAATAGGCCTATATATATATATCCCAATACTGTACAGTATAATCAAAATCTTGATTGTGGGGGATATTTTTTCGCGCTATCTGGCAACCTTGGCCTGCCTGCGCGTATGAGCCTGGTGATGTGACTCAGTCACTTTCTGGAGGCAGTGATATGCCAAGTAACGTTGGGTCTCCTGCCGCTGTTGACGTCGGCATGAACAGACCTGTTAGTCCGAGTGGCCGCGGTCCGAGCGGACGTGGCGGCGCACATTGGGTTTCGCCCCCGCTCCACGGACATGCCCCCCCCATAGCAGAGCAAACGGGCCCTTGAATGACTGGTCCAGATCCCTAGATTTAAAATATGAGATTTGTTTTTGCTCCCCACTAGACCAGTTCTGAGATCAGTTTCATACACTCCAGCCATTCTTGCCTTGTTGCCTTACAATGATAGGAACATCAGTCAGTAGCTACTCAATGTGCTTTTTATCTGAAACAAATGTTCCCTTCATGTTCTTCTCAGAGTACACCAGAATGCTTCATTTATGTGTTAAAATCACAATTTTTTCTGGGGGGGAATGCCCCCAGATCCTACAGGGGTTTGGTGACTCACCTTTTTCACTCCTTCTGAGTTTGCAGGTATATAGTATGCATTTTCAGGTATATGCATGCATCCATACAGGGGTTTGGTCGCCCTTGGTCAGCCTTCTGGTACTCATCATTTCAACAATTAAAACTGCTACTTTTTTCATTGTCTTCCATGGTAAACAGAATCATTTATTGAATATCAAAGAAAGAATATTTTTAAAACAAGGTTCCTTCAGGATTAAAATACAAGGCACTGGGAGTTGAGGGGGGGCCCAACTTGTTTCAACAGCTCTATACACATCAATACATTGTGCTGTAACATAAGCAGTTCTTCCATTGTGTGTGTGTGTGCCACTTTAGTTTTTGTTGACCTATCATCATGTCATCTTCTTCTTATAACTGTGAGTCACTACATTACTACTAAAAACCTGAGTCAAAGTCATTTTTGCATAAACCTAACAATACAGATGATTCTGACCCTGATAAGAGTGTTTGATGGAAAATAAACTGTGAATGTCTGAATTTGTTTAGATTCTGACCTGAGAGAAAGCAAAGGTGAGTCAACGATGCATAGCCTACAGTACAGAATGAACTTTTTGGTGACTAAGTCTTTGTCTCCAAGTGACCAAACAACAATAGCCAGATCCTGTGTCCTGCTTTCCATGTGTGACTGTGTGTAGGATTCCCCTGTCTGCATTCATTGAAATGAGAAATACTGCCCATAAAAGAAGCAGTGGGCCATATCATTTCCATGCTGTGTGTGTGTGTGTGTGTGTGTGTGTGTGTGTGTGTGTGTGTGTGTGTGTGTGTGTGTGTGTGTGTGTGTGTGTGTGTGTGTGTGTGTGTGTGTGTGTGTGTGTGTGTGTGTGTGTGTGTGTGTGTGTGTGTGTGTGTGGCCTCTCTTTGTTCTACCTCCCTGCCCTCTGGCCCTCTATTGCACTTCCTCCATCCACCTCTGTTTGTTTTAATCATGCAAGAGTGTACACAAAGGCTTCCCCCAGGAGTTTCCAAATATCCATAACAAGCCCTTGTAACGCCCGCCAATGTAATAATGTCCACAAACGCAATAAACTTCAAACGTTATAAAAATATGCAGCTTTTAATGTAATAATCCTGCAAACGTAATACATTTTCCACAAACGTAATAGCCGCTGCCTACTACAAACGTAACACGCTATTTCCCACAAATTTAATAACTATTATGTTTGTAGAGATTTATTACGTTTGTGGGGAAGTGAAAGTCTCTCTCTCTTTCTCTTTCTCTCTTGTGCGGTAAATTGAATTTAATTAATAAACCTTTAGATTCTTGCCTATTTAGACTGATCAATCAATCCACATTTCTTCATAATTTTTTTTATAGCCGACGGGAGTTTGAAATAAAATGTCACAGGTTTTTTTTTTTTCTATCTCCCTCTGTCAATCACAATCTGTGTCCTCTGTCAGTATCAGCCCTGTCAATAAACAGGTAGGGGGGGAAAACCCTCTGACCTAACGTTAAACTAGCTTATCATTTGAATGTAGACTAGGGGTGTGTAGCCTATTATAAATGGGATTGTATTCATTCTGAATCACATAAGAACCCCGAAAAGTGGGACGTCTGTGTGCTTATGCTTCACCTGTAAGGACGGTGCCCTATTTAAAAAATAAAATAAGAAAATAAAGGACGCACTACAGCCTACGCTCTCCACCTGGCTCACCTGAGCTGTCAGAGTAGCTCTGCTGTCCCCCTCTTTAGCCAAAAAAAATCACAAGCACTTTCATAATGTGATACGTGTGTTTCATTGTTATTTCTGTATAACAGACCATTGCTATGGACGTAGTAGGCAGCGGCTATTACGTTTGTGGAAAATGTATTACGTTTGCAGGATTATTAATTAAAAACTGCACATTTTTATAACCTTTGTGGTTTATTGTGTTTGTGGACATTAATACATTGGCGGGCGTTACAGCCCTTATGAAACAAAAACTGATAATTTCAAAGGTTGTAATGTCATATGAAATCAGTTTTATGCATTTTTATTATTCATTTATTTGTTTTGAAGTTTTGGGGCCTTTCTGGGTGGAGTTTGCATGTTCACCCATGTCTGTGTGGCTTCTCTCCAGGTTCTCCAGCTTCCTCCCACAGTCCAAACACATGCACAATGGGTTAATACGTGACTCTGTCTGTAGTTGTGAATGTGTGCGTGTGGAGTTCTTTGTGTCTATAGCCCTGTGGGGACCACCCTGTAAACCTGGTGGGGAGTGGCGGAATCAAGGAGGGGTGCCTGACTGATCAACTTTCAGTGTTACGCCACACTGACACTTCGATTTGTTGATTTTGTTCAAGTGACAGTCCTGTGACTCAGAAACCCTGAGCCAAACCCTTTTGAAACATTTAGACCAACAAGACACAGCTTGTTTAATATGCTCTTGCCTATCTAATATAAAACAATTTGCTTGAGGACTTCTTCAAGGGAAAACCCTGCAGTGTGTGAAGTTACCTCCAGGTATCACAAGATGCATTTACAGATTAATCACATCAGATTAATTGGTCAATCAGATCCAAAGTGTCTCATGTAAACACCTTAGCAGATCGGATTCACCCGGATCGGATAAAATTTCCGATCGAATTGGAAGAGGTAGTCTACGCCGATTGATAATCAGCTTGATGCCGCATATAAACGGCTGAATAGAGTGGATTGGGTTGATACGAGTGGATTATTCATTCTGTGCATGCGCGCCCTAGTACATATGAGTCATGTATTGATGTTAGCAGGAAATAGGAAACAGGAAATAGGAAAGTCAAAGCAGTGTTGCCAACTTAGCGACTTTCTTGCTAAATCTGCCGACTTTTTTTTCTGTCAAAAGCAACTAGCGACAATCTAGCAACTTTTCCCGGTGTTGTTAAAGACGTTTCTGGTTTGGAGACTCTGACGTGAAAGCACGTATCACTGCTGTCCTCAACTGCTAAGCCCCGCCCCCGTCCCAAAGCACTCACCGGCGGTCAGTCTCACAGCAGTATAATCAGCTTCAGCTGGGGCCATGTATACACGGATTGAATGTGGATCGCTTTATTTAGCGTTCATGTATACAGATTGAATAAGATTAATTTAATCTGATTGTTTTCAATCCGATTAAGGAAAACACTGCATGTAAACGCAGCGACTGAGATATCATGACCATGACTACCAACACACTCATATTTGGTGATTGTCAGCTAACATAGGCTACAACATCATCATGAGATGACAAGTATTAAGGCGTTAATCTTCATGCCCTGGAGCAGAATGCATGTCATCATCAGGGACTTCATGCAGTTCTGAAGAAGGGGGTAATGCAAGTTTCAGGTCAAATTGCACAAGCTAATATTCATTCTCACCGAGGCGAGGGGCATCACTCCCACTGCTGAAAGACTCTGAGAAAGACCTGTGGGCTTAGCAGGACTACGTAGCCAATTTGCCACAGCTTCTACAGAGATGTAACAAAGATACACACTACCACCGTGAGCCAGGGAAGGAACTGATTTCAAGGTCAAAAAGATTCTACAAAAGGGAAAGACAGACAGACAGAAATGCTGAAAGAGTGACACAGACAACAAAAGCAGCTTTAAATGTTTTCAGAATCACTTCAAATAATTCCATGTTCTTTTTCTAACCCTGATAATTCAAGTGTTGATATCAAGTGAAATCAGTTGTTTTATCAGATTATATCTCGTTGCAGAAGGCTTTACTAAAAAAAGAAAATGGAACAGCATCTTATGGTTCAAGAGATTGAAACTCTGCGTAATGTCCTGTGAGTAAATATTAAAAAGTATTTCCCATATTAATCTTTTATTATGATTTCAGGCACATGTGTGGACATCAGTTTCATATCAGTCACAACGTTGTTTTCACTTCTGCTGTATAATGTTGGGGTGTTGGCTATTTGTAGGCTACTTTGAATATTTCCATTTTATGCTGTATTTCCATTCCTCTACATTTCAGAGGAAAATATTATAACATTATTATTATTATTATTATAAGACACTCTAAGGACTGGAGCACTTTAGATCACTGTAGCCTGCATGCTGCTTGACCCCCAGGATGGTCATTTCAAGTGAATTATTTCTCTGAATAAGAATATGTGGTGAGCTATACTACTGTCATGTACAACTGAATATGGATATATATTACAATATATACAATGTTTGTATGTTTATTTGTATGTATGTGAGTGTGGGTGTGCAGGTGTGCAAGCGTATGTAAATAAGTGAAACTTCTTCCTGCTCTTTTTTGGGCATTGGACAGTGTTTGTTGATGGAATATACTAGTAACATATTTATTTTTTACTTTTTGTTTTGTCTGCTGTTTCTAGTTATTTTTTACTTTTTGTTTTGCCTTCACATGTCCTTAATCCATTTTTCATCAGTCATTCATTCATTCATTCATCCAATTAATGCAACATGTTCTCAGAGTGCTCACATGCCACCTCTGGTAAACTCAAAGCTGTGAAGCTCCAAATTCAGCACTTGCCTGCAGTCAAGCTTTGGTTCTGCATACATCATCCCTAATTAACCCGTTTGGCTTGCTCCGTTCCGTCAGTGAGAGTGAAAGCTACACTGATGACACAATGGGTATTATGAAACAGCACCAGTCACTGATTGCACATCTATTGACAGTGCGAACAGGGATGTCTCCTGCGTGGGCGTTTTTGTGTGTAGGCTTTCCCCTGAGCCTAGTTCAGAGGAAGTAGGTGTGGCCCGACAGCGACATCCCCCGCCAACGCCCACAGGAGCAATGTTTTCTTTTTTGGTCTGTTGGCTGGACCCAATCCATCAGGAAAACCACAGGATGAAGTAACGGTGATAAAATTAAAGCTAAACTAATATACATGCATTGGCCATGACTTAATTGTGTCTTTTTATCTGGTTGTATGTGTGTCACACTACTTTATGTTAGTAAGTAAATATCATAATGAAATAATCTGTAAAGATGGTATAAAAATTATTTTTAAAAATATAATAAAAAATGTCCATGAGGGAAACTGCGAATTTTATTGTTCAAGTCATTGAAGTAAAAAAAAAATAGGTAACACTTTACAATAAGGGTCCCTTAATTAACGTTAGTTAGTACATTATTAAGCATTAATTAACTGTTTACAGATGTATTAACAATCATTATTATGAATTACTTAGGATTAGGAAACACATTAATTAATGTAGCCTATTAGCAAGCAGTTAACACACACACACACACACACATACACACATACAATAAATAAGTCAAAGGATGAATATGAATATGAATTTGAGATGACATTGTACTTTTGGCACTGACCCCTTTCCGCCTTCATTGTTTTCCCCCTCATGCAAATTTTGCTGTTTCGTCACAGCAGTCACAGATAAAAGAAGAGAAGTAGAAGTTGACACAAGCAGCTGTGTCAGAGGGAATCCCACAATACACACAGTCATCAACACAGGCTGACAGAGGAAGGAAGGACCGGTCTTGTTTCGCTCAGGTTTCAAGGCACCTGCATTTGCTTTTCATCATTACTATGGACTTCACTGCTTCTGTGGTAAGTACTCAAAGAACTTTTGTCAGTGCATCAAGCTAAGTAGTTTTAGGAGGAGTTTTCCTTTATGTACTTAAATGTTCATGACGGCAAATTCTTTAAGTGGAGTAGTGCTGTTCTGCTTCCAAAGACAGATCCGATGTCCTGACTCTTGGTAGTAACAGGACATCTAAATATAATATTTTGCACCGCCTAACAGTAACATCAAAATACCTTCCAAGTGTAATTAAAATTGCAAGATGCAGGGGAAACAGCAAATGCAAAACGACAGAAATATGGCGAACAGCTGATAGGATCATAATCTCTGGACTGATGTGGATCTAAAATATGTGTCTTTATGTCCTGTGTTTCCAGCTCTTTCTGGTGCTGATGGGGACAGCATTTTGTGCCCCACATGGTGGTGCCCCACATGGAGGTGCCCTACATGGTGGTGCCCCACATGGTGATGCCCCGGTCTGTCCAAAGGACTGTGAAATCAGAAACATTTCAGATTATAACGAGCTGCACTTCGAGCACTTGGAGCAGAAGCACACTTTGACTGCACCCTGGGACCTAATGTGAGTTCTCTCTTTGTCGTACAGAGCAGAGCATCTTACCCCCATCAGAATTCAGCTTACTTCCCTAGAGTTTGATAGAGCTGATCTTTACTAATGAAACAATCTGTGATGTTTCAATAAATAAAAGTTAGAACAGCCCTTTAAAAGTTCATATCTAGCTGAAGCCCTAAAGGTTGCTTTATGCTTAAACACAACTAGTTTGGATAAAGAGTTGTCAGAAATGAATAGCAATAAAAAATTTAAAAAAAACTTGACATCCTTCAAGTATTAAATTTCATTTACAGATGGTCTCTGCTGGAAAATTTTTATATACATATACTGTATATATACAGTATATACTATATACAGCCCTTTGCTATAAAAATAAATTCTAGTCTTGGCTTCTATAAGTCAGATCACCAGGACAGGGCACATTACCTTTCTGAGTCTGTGTTGCATCTAAAGTCACATGTACATGTTTTTTTTTTTGCCTCTTCTTTCAGTGAGGATATTGACGGAAACAGAGAGCCCTCTGTGATTCCGCACGCCAAGTGCAAACACTGCACGGTGCCAAACATGACCTCCGTGCCCATCAAACTCAGGATCTACGTCTACCAGAGAGTTCAGAACGATGTTTGGTGCAGGTGCCCGTACGACCTCGCTGTCGGATGCACGTGTGTTGAAAAAAAGTGACGCTATGACCACAGGACATCAGGACAAGTCACAGTCCCTGATGTAGTGGCATCTACTGCATCTGTAGGAAGACTTGCTTTCTCAGAGCCTACATTTTTGGCATCAGTTGAACACTCATTTTGATCTATTGTTTAAATACCTCTACTTTTATTCTAAACAAACATTATGTCTTATTTATTTATTTATTTATTTATGTATTTATTGGTGGATCACAGTTAAGCACAGTAAAGGTCCAGATAGCTTATAAATGTCTTAAGCACCATGTGCTGCCAGAGCATCAGTGCCTCTGGATCTCGAGTGGAGGAGTGGACACCATCCCTCCAAAATATATTCCCTATATTAGGTGTTTTGATGATGGTGATGGGGAACACTGTCTGACACATTGCTCCAAAATATAGTCACTCTTTTAACCCTTTTTGATGGGCTGAATATAAATATATTAGTCAATATTAGTCATGTCATGGACATGAATGTTTTACTTGTGATGAAATGTGTGTCTTGCTGCATTTTTAGCAGTATCACACACATCATTAATGGGAGGGGGTCTAATTTTCTACATGCTTTGTAGGATGTGATATGCAGCCTAATAATATCACATAATTGTTACATGTATCATGTAATAGGAAATAACAGCAAAAAAACATGCTCATAGTATATTTTTGTCAAATACAAACTGATTGTGCATTGTGTGCATTCTTATATATTATCTGTATCATGTTTACTGTATACTTACTACATTTTAATAAATGTAAAATCAAGATTGTCTGGACTTTTGTATCATATAAACACACCAGAAGAAGGTACTCAGTGTTGTCCATGTTGGCAGTGTCTGGACTGTTTATCATGGTTAAAGTCCTATAATGCTTCAGTCCTTTTCTGCACAGCACAGGTTGTGATGCTGCACATAAACCCCATCCAACACTTTTGGAATAAAGTAGGAAAACTCAGGCTTTAATGCGCAATTATCCCATAAAAACCCCAAGAACATGGTGTTTTCATTCATTATTTTTTTAGATTTATATTTGGGTATTTTACTTAATTGTAAGTGTTTGTTTCATTTTGTTGAGTGAATACCAGCTACTACTTGTTACACTCTGTGAAAACTTCCAATAAAAATACAGATTACATTCTGCGTAGAGATTATTTTGTCATGTTAAAACTTAAAAGGCATTTCTCAAACTGTTGCCCCAGAGTTACAATCCACATCATTGTCTGAAAATGTTAGATGATGTAGTATTATACTTAGCTCACATGGATTATTGTTCTGCAGTTTGGTCGTACACATCTTCTAGGAACATTAGGGTGTTGCAACTGATTCAGAACAAAGCAGCACATGCTGCTGTCTTGTGGTTTCAGAATGAATATTAAAAGAATGCATGAGGATCATTCTTGGTTTGATGTAAAAATAGACTTTTATATTCATTCATGGTTTTTAACAGATCTGTCATGACCACAAAAAGTCAATTTATGATTTATGAAAAGGTATCTTTCTGCAACAACACACATAAGCTTTTGATAAGATATGCAGCTGGAGGTTGTTTTACCTTACCTAAGCACAAAACTATGTCAGTTAAACACACACAAGAATGGAACTCACTAGCAAGTTATATTAAACAATGAAATAGTATATGCTTTCAAAAAAATATTATTTAAAAATGAACTTCCATTAATCGTGATTAGATACTTGATATAAATATATGGGTATTATAAATATATGGGTTAGTGTATTATATATTATTATTATAGAATTATATAGATATACTCAATTGGAGCTGTCTTGTCTTGTCAATTTCAATTGTTGTTCAATCAGAGTCATCTGGTCAGCTATTTTACTTTTAAAACATCTATGTAGCTAATTTGTCTAGTGTGAATGTTATTCTTTATTCTCACCATATAATTTGTTTGCATCAAAGGAAGAATAACAGATGCTATGCAGAAGTTAATGGGAATCTTAATAAACAAAGTTTCCCTTGATTCGACCCCTGCATACAGACCATAATGCACAAGCACTGTGTTAGTTGCGTGTGGTTCCGTCCAGCAGGGGGCGACACGACCCGTCAGCCGAGGATACTTCGACTTCCTGGTGAGCCGCTCTCTCTTTCCTGTCGGCCATTTGTCGTATACGGTAGGTTCATGTCGAGCTCTCCTCTTAAAACGTTTAAATTTCATTATATATCCGCACGTAGCTGTCGTTTCTTTGAGGTTTTGTCGAAGTTAACGTGACTGTGTGACCGTGGGCCGCGGCTCGACGATGTTAATCGCAGAAATTGACTAAATACCACGTTTGTTCGGGTCGTGTGAGCAGCCACATGCGGCCGCGCCGTCCGCTCCCCGGGCTAACTAGCCTGATGCTAGGCGGCTAACACCATAGAGCCACACTGTAGAGAGAGGCATTTGCACGTCTATTGCACGTCTGTCCGTCCTGGGTGAGGGATCCCTCCTCTGTTGCTCACCCTGAGGTTTCTCCGATTTGTCCCTGTTAAAAGGGTTTTCCATGGAGTTTTTCCTCAGTCGATGTGAGAGTCTGTTGTTACGATGCCATGTAAAGCCCTTTGAGACAAACTGTTTGTAAAAACGGGCTATACAAATAAAATTGCCTTGCCTTGCCTTTTACTGGATTTACTCTAGTATTTCGTCGTGTCTTACGCTGGATTTTTTTTTAAACGTAGGTGTGTGTATGCGCTGGTTTTGTGTGTGGTTGTCAGCGAGAACTCGTTTGATTGTCTTGCGTCGTCTTTTTCTGATGTGTGTCTCCTTCAGATTTGTAGGCGACCACCTGTACAACCCTGTCAACATGCAGAACGACGCCGGTGAGTTCGTGGACCTCTACGTCCCACGTAAATGGTGAGTGTCTTAATATTTCTATCTGTTTAGAGGTGTTGTTTTTCGGGGGGTGAACCGGGTTCACCCCGGGGCTCAGGATGGAGAGGATGTGAGCATGTAATCTAGTTTGTTTCAGTCTACATTTTACATAAATTAATTGTATGGTAGTATTCTAACACTATCATATTCAGTCATGTTAAACATATTATTATGTCTTTTTTATTGTGTGACAGTAGCTAGAGACAAGAGGAGCAACATAACCATACAATATAGAAAACAACATGGACAAAACATTTAAAGTTAATCAGTTTTGTCATAAAATTGTGTGTGTGTTAGTATTAGATATTGTTTGTGTGTATTAAGGCAGGGGAAGGTGGAAAAAAGGAGAGAGAAAATAAACAAAACTCTACACTAAACTGTAAGCTTTAAAAAAAAAAAAAAAAAAAAAGAGGAAAACCGTGATGCTATTGGGAGGCATCTCTGGGTGGGTCCCAAGAACAAAACCTAAAATTATTGGCTGTGGAGTAGAGATGCCTCCATTAGATTTTCAATTAAAATTGTGAAAAACGACAATTTAAAAAAGAGTTGCACATTTCTGTTTAATTTTATATACTTATCAAGGTCTGGATGAAAACAGTAATGAAAGACATTGTAGACACCAGCTAAGCAATTTGTTTGCCAATGTATTTGTCTAATAGCTGCCAGGAGGTTTTCTAATGTCAAACTGCCAGGAAGCTCATCTCATAATGTGACGATAGATATTCTTTTTTTTTTAAATCGCTAAGACGGATTTACTGTGTTGTGTCATTGAAGTGGATCAGCTGTGGGAATGTAATTGTAGTGGTATTTGATGAACATGAAATATAATGCTAATTCTTTGTGTGTGTTTCAGCTCTGCTAGCAACAGAATCATTGGAGCCAAGGACCATGCCTCCATCCAGATCAACATTGCTGAGGTAAAATCAGGAATCTTGTCTGTTTTGTGTTCCTCAGTGTGCATTGTCGATGATTATCACACAGATAACAGGCTCAGTCTAGATATCAGGGGTGTCAAACTCACTTTAATTCAGGAGCCACACACAGCGCAATTTCATCTCAGTTGGGCCGGACCAGTAAAACAACAGCATAATGACCTATATATAAGGAATACTCTCATTTTTTCCCCATTTGTTTTAGTGCAAATAAGTATATTTAAGATGTTAACAAAACATTATGAACAACCTGACATTTCAACAACAGATTATGCCTCTTCTGCGTAATTGGCATATGTTTAGAAGGTCTACACTAATAGTCAATGCAGTGGTAGTGTTTAGTGTTGTGATGGATTATGCAACACCAGTAAGTGTGACGAGGCTATGAATTACGATTGGGTCTTTGTTGTCAGACTTTTTGTAACTATTTTAGATGTTCACAAATGTTTTAAAGAACTTCAAATATGAACACAAACAGTAGAAATCTGTGTTGTTTCACGTGTGCTGACATTGTTTTGGTGTTGACGTTCTGTGCCGTGTCCTCCGCAGGTTGACAAGGTGACCGGTCGTTTCAACGGTCAGTTCAAGACCTACGCTATCTGTGGCGCCATCCGCAGAATGGTAAGTCAGAGCTGAGTGTGTGTTGGTGTGCTCCCTACTGTCTCACATGTTTGCACGACACAACCAGGAATTTTTGTTTTGTTCACCAACGACATGATTTGGAGCATCAAGTACTTTCAGATGTTTTTCTTATCTCGGACAGAAGTCTTGAGGATAATGTGCATGCTGACCACAAGGTCAAAGTAATCCACTGACAACTCAGCAGGTAGAATAGTTTTTAGAAACACGGATCAAAGAGTTGATCCATAATGGGGACATTGTCTCTCAAACCTCAGTTCTACACGACTTTTCTAATTACAAAGGCTGGGATCACAGGGTTCTTACTGATCCTTAAAAAGTCTTAAAAGGCATTGAATTCATTCATCTAAAAACAAGGCCTTAATTGGCATTAAAATGTCTTAAATCAATTTTTCAAACGTCTTAAAAATGTTAACACTTGGTAAGTGGGATTTTATGATTATAATTAGTCTCAAATCTCAAAATAATTGGTAACATTCTGACATAGAGAAGTTACTGGTGGCCGTCAACGCTAAATTTCTCACCGCCACCAGCTCCCAAATCAGTCCCCCCCCCCCCCAATCATTCATGTAGCAGTCACTTTACCTTGGACCACATAGGAAAGTGGGTAAAATTGTCCCTAACCCTATGTAATAGATGTGGTGACGTTTTTTTTTTTTGTTTTTTTTTGCATTTGTGTTTATTGTGAAGTTGGTCTTAAATTTAATTTCAAATGGCATTAAAAACGTCTTAAAAAGTCTTAAATTTAAGTTGGCTTAAGCTGTAGGAACCCTGGATCAGTACATGAGAGAGTTTTAGAAAATGTTTGTCTGAAGATGAAGTGCTCAGTGTTACCGCTGAACCATTTTTATAATGAACAGTCAACACATCTTAGGAACTGAACAGCTTCAACAGCCCCTGCTCTCTCTTTCCATGGTTTATTAGGCTGTCTTTACACTGCACGGTTCAAGTGGCCCAATTCCGATTTTTTTCTCTCAAGTGGCTCAGATCGGATCTGTAACATGAATGTGTAAACGGGACAAATGCGCATGGAATCGGATATTGCCGTTATATGTGGAAATAAATCAGATACAAATCGGATCTCTGCCAATGCGTCTGCAGTCTAAACAGACAGATCGGATCTTCCCTGGCAATGCGTGTCATACGTCATCAATGATAATATTAATTCACGTGCTCATGCGTCTCGCTGAACCTCTGTAGCCTGTGATTGACACGTGGGGCTGACCTGGACTACCGTGGCCAGCTGTAATCACTGTCACAGGCGTTACAGTGTTTAATAAACTCGTCGTCCCTGTAAATGAGGGAAACCTCAGTGACCAACGAGTTAAAATAAAGGTTTAAATAAATAAAAAAATAATTTTTGTGGTGTCCCCGCGTCTGTTTTTTTCCCCCTCACTAGTTCTTGTTTTCATATAGCCACTACAGTAACATTCATTTCTATGCGGATCGATATGAGGGCAAGCGAGGGAGCGCGAGATAAACACCAGATTTCACGTTTTCCTACCGGCAAAAACTGAACCGAGCCGATAAGAAATCAAGAGAGGAAAAACAAACATTGTATACAAATGTGTGAGGCTGTCCCCGTCCTCACAACGTGAGCGACGGAGGATCAGACGGTGGCACAACTGTCACCGTCACTCAGCTGCTCATCTCACAGCAGCTCCGCTCCACACAGCCACTTCACGAACGTTATTTTGTAACGTTCACTTTGTAAGTGACGTGTTGAATATAAACTCTGAACACCAGACTCACCTTTGTTTAATTTGTTTATTCTTATATTATTACGTGACAATTTCCTGAAATCACTAGTTTATTTCCAGCGGGTCGTTTCATGCAGGCACAGCAGGTGTAAATGCAGATTATCAGATCTGGGTCACTTCTGATAGAACATGTAAATAGACCGTCAAAAAAATCGGATATAGGCAACAAATCGGAATTGGGCATCAAGACCTGCAGTGTAAAGACAGCCTTAGTTTCACTTATCTCTATGTAACCTGTGAGTGTCTCACTCTTGTCACATGAAGCTGCTCGGTGATGGGGCTGCATGATAAGTCATTAAAAAATCGCGATCTCGATTCACATTCAACAAATCCGGTTTTCCTCTGAGTTTCTCAAGTGTCCCCAAACGCTACACTGTCGTTGCCGTCTCTCTCCACCTATGACAAAGTGTCTTCACATCGCACCTTCGTCGGGCATAAAGGGACATGTCACGAAGCAGAGGACAGTTATCATTAACATTAGCCAAATCAGTGGATTTAATCCTTCACACACGTTTACTCTGCTGCTCCATAGTCCGCACCGCTGGCAGAGCGTCATGTTTCCATGACTCCCGGATGTAAGAAAAACAAAGTCTGAGAAGTAACGCAAAACTTTAACAATGGAGACACCAGGCAGTTGGAGCGAATCGCTTAATAAAATACATCCATGATCGAGGGCCGGCAGCATTCACATAACAAACCCAAAGTTCACCCAAGTCGACCCAAACACTGCTTGTGTGAAAATATACTCTATTCACTTGCTCTCAGAATTTTACACGTTTTTCGTGCAACATTTGATATTAATTATTTAAATTGTATTTTTTGTGGTTGGTTGAAACAGCATTTCATGAAGTGTGGCTTTTTGTAAGTCTCTGATATAGCTGGTGTTTAAGTATGTTCAATAAATGTCTTATGATAACACATGATTAGTCAGTCAACTTTCAACATTGATGTAATGCAAGCCAAGGCGGTATGGAATCGCACCTGAAATCTACTACCCCATTCATTAAACTGTTGCCTGTAGGGCCCTGCCATGGCCTGTGTCAGCCCCCCATCACAAAAAACATACATGCCACCCTGCCACTGAGCTTAACACATAAATAATAAACATTTTAAATTTGTGAAAAAAATCGTGCCAGAGAATTGTGATGTCAATTCAGGGTATCCGCGGGGTCTTAAAAAGTCTAAAAAAGTCTAAAATTTGAAAATCTAAATTTTAGGCCTTAAAATGTCTTAAATTTGTTGAATTATTGTGTTCAAGTCTTAAATAATTTTAGACAGGTCTTAAATTTTCTTTTGCCCACCATGGGCGAGCATGGGCGAGCATTTTTAAATAAAAAGATGTACCGTAATTTCCGGACTATACGCCGCTACTTTTTTCTCATGCTTTGAACCCTGCGGCCTGTACAACGATACGGCTAATTTATAGATTTTTACTGGCTAACGGCCTCCGGGAGGCGCTCTAGCAGGAAGCGCTAGTGAGACAGACATGTGGGGAAGGATTATGCGCCGAAGAAGACACTAATTTTGCGTTTTGGTGCAGTGTTTTATTTTCTAACCAGTCATGTTACTGTCTGTTGGTGCTGTGTTGATGCCGTGTTGGTGCCTCCGGAGTAATTGTGATGGTTTTGCGCTACATGACTTGTTACGAGTGAGAACGGAGGCTCTCTGTCTTCACCTGGCGTCTCACGGCTGTGAAAACCTGGTCGCTGGTGTCCCAGCTCTCGTCTCTGCTGCACCGCAACACAAACGCGCTCCGTAACCCATAATCTTTTGTTCATGACGGTACTACACAAACACACACGCGTATGTTATGTAACGTTATCCACCGCTCCATTTATTGATTTTTCGCCGGCTTCGTTGTCAACAAATGCACATGGCTAGGAGCGTAACCAAAACAGCGGAAAAGCGAGCGGACTTGTATAGTTCCACACATCTTCCGTGTACTGTCTTTCTGTGTAAATATCTCATGTTACAACATGAAAAACCTGCGGCTTATATTCAGGTGCGGCCTATATATGTACAAAATCTATTTACTTTTAAAATTTAGCTGGTGCGCTTAATAGTCCGGAATTTACGGTAGTTCACATTTATTCAAGCATTATTTAATACCATATTATTACACGGCTCTATTGAATGCTGCTCTCTGATTGGTCCAGCGCTGCGTTCTGCGGTCTGTTATTTCTGTATAACGGACCGTCGTCATGTATAACAGACCGTTGCTAGGGACGGCGCTCTGATCAGCGCAGCACAGAAAAGAGAAACTATGCAGGATATTTACCTTGTGTTTCATTTTTACCGTCATTAAACAGCGTCGGACTAATAGTGATGTTAGAGATAAATGATTTGTAACCTGTTACAAGTAGAGTGGAGGCTCCTTCACATCGCTGCTGGAAACCAAACCTGCTGATCAGAGCCTCTGACCCGGTGTCAGCTCTCCTCTCGTCTCGGTGCAGCTGGCACCGCGGCTCCGCGACACAAACGCACCCCGTAAACAGTAAAGTTAATCTCTTGTTTATGACAGATACGACTACACACAATACACACATTTTAACACGTGTATGGTAATCCATCGATCCACTGATTGATTATCAAAGGCTTCAAATGCACGAACGGGAGGAGGCTCGGCAAAACAGCGGAAGTGACCGGTCTTGCAGATTCGCTAAATGCAATTTTAAATCGATGAAAGTCGTATTTTGGTCAACATTAGGTTTCAAATTAATTATTTCACTCGTAAACCGTGTAATAAGCGGGATAATGTACAGTTGGTCGGTTGTTATGGAGAAATAAACCCCTTCATGTTGAATGAAACCCCTCCGCTTCGCGTCGGGGTTCCATACAACCTGTCGGGGTTTATTTCTCCATAACAACCTCCGAACTATACATTATCCCTTACATATATAGGGCTGACCAAAAGCCAATTTATTTACTTCATGTGTCAAATATTGTGCTGGTCATAATACAGAACAGGTTGTGGCTCGTGTCTGTTGATCAAAGAAGTTGAAATATTTCCATGTTTGTCTATTCTGGGTCACATTTAGAAGTCATCACATTTCAGGCCAAAGGGGAAGTGTTGGTGTTTTTACTGTTCTCCAATGTAAAAAGGGGTCACGTGTGACCCTTAACATTATTCAAGGCTTAAAGCCATCTGCCTGCTGGTTGCCAGTGAATTAAATAAATAATGTGTTACATAAACATTTTTAATTTCACTCCCCAATTTCTTTTTGTGCCCCCAAATAGTTTACTTTAGATGCTCCTGCGACACTTCATTGTGCTTTATTGAATGTATTTTTTTCAACTACAAACAAGCCTAACACGCAACTTATATATTGCAATCAATTTCTAGTTTTGTGACTCCGCATTTCTTTTGTACGTTTTTTATTTGTCATGATAGGTCTTAAATTTCATCCATAATGGTCTTAAAAAGGTCTTAAAAAGTCTTAAATTTGAGCTGGTGAAACCTGCAGAGACCCTGTCAATTCTAAGCAAAAAAAAATCGTGATTCACATTTTTCCCAGAATCGTGCAGCCCTACTCTGAGAGCATTGTGATTCAAGTCGGTAACAATCATTCCTCATTAGATATTTGATTTGATAATGTGCTCACACCTTTCCCCTCCACCGCTGCACTTTAAATACACTCTCTCAATCTTAGTTGTACCTTTTTAATATTTATTATTCTTTCATCTTTATTTTATTAGAAATGGTATTAATTGATTTTGGATGTGTGATTGTCTATGCGGGCGCTGCTTGGTCTCCTGAGTATGTGCCTGTTAATTTGCACTGTAGTGTAAAGCTGGCTCTGCAGTGAGATAACGGACTGTTTCCTCCTGCAGGGTGAGTCCGATGACTCCATCCTGAGGCTGGCGAAGAACGACACCGTGGTCGCAAAGTAAGAAGCTGTTCTTTAATTCTTAACATACAACTGATGTACCCAATGCAAAGCATGAATGTTTTCTCCAGTGTGGTGCATTAACAGTGTCCACAGGCAGAAACTGCAAGGTTGTTTAACAAGTAGAGTAGATCTAGGATATGCATGAAGTAAATCTAATAAGTACACTTACTTTGGAAAAAAAAAAAACTTTAATGTGGAAATATTGATGCAAATTCAGACGGGATGTTTATTGTCAGGACGTGCTGAACTGGGTTTGGTAACTCTTTTCCTCTTTCTGTCTTTCACAGGAACTTCTGAGAGTCACGCTGGAGCTATGGGGAGTTTGTAAAATAAAATGTTGGAAAAGAAAAAGTTGCCTTTGTTGTTGTTTTTTATTACTCTCAAAAGAGATGAATAGAACAATTTCCACAGTCAAGTCTCATCTTAGGCAGAATCTTAATTAACATCTCTTGGCCACAAAAATCAAACGATGCATTCAAATATAAATGTAATTCAGCATCAATTATTTTACTCACAAAGTGATATTCTAAATGTTATGATCAGACTATTCTGGGTTGAAATGGGTGAACCAAAGTTTAAAGTCTACAACTGTTATGCAGTGTTGACAAGTCGCCATACTCTGGTTTATGTGTTCAGGGTTAAACTGTAGAAGGGATTTAGTGAACAGTGAAGCAAATGAATAACACAAAGTTGAACTCAGGTTTATACCTCAACAACCACTGCACTCGCTGTTTTCAGACAACATATTGTTCCTGCTGTAGCTGTATGTGACCAGCAGAGGGCAGCAAATGACAAGAAATGGGCTTTCCCATCTGTGAAACAGAGTCCTCCATCCATGTCGTGCTCCTGGTAATTGTAAGGGTTTATCTTTTGAGAAAATGTTTTATATCAACATGTGTATGAAAGGCATACAGTTTGGCCTCACTCCACTGTAGTGATTAAAATGTTACCAACATCATACACAGCTAGTTTTTATAATTAGTAGCTTAGCTATCTAGATGATACTTGGATGACACTGAACTTTAGCAACTAACTAGTAAAGTAATAGGAGTCATCAGTGATTAGCATTTTATGACAGGACGAATTAGCTTGTTTATTTTATTTTTTTATGTTGCTCATTAGTCATTTTACTTCCTGTCATCTTGTGGACATATTTCAAATGTATTTTACATTTTGATAGCAAACTTCCATGAGTCTGTAGCTAAACTAGGTGCAGACAGAGTAATGATTCAGATGTCAGCTGAGTTTTATATACCTGTTTGAAATGAATGAAAGAAAAAGCTTTTGGACACAATGCTAACCATCTAAAACTGCACCAAATCTAGTTTAATGCTCTGTTGGTTGAATACCCAGCTTGAGCATGTTTGGTGTGTTGTGTTCATTCGATCATAAAGGATGAATGCATATCGTTACTCCTGATGACCCAGCCCATTTCCCTTTTAAACCGTTTTTAGATTCCAAACTAAGGATGGCAGAGAACTTCTTACAGCTCAACCAGGACAAAACTGAAGTTTTAGTTATCGGTTCTGAAGCTGTGACAGGATCACTGGCACTAAACCCATGTCAATAGGCCAAAAACCAGTCATCTTTATCATTTTTTAAATTTTTTTATTATCATTTGTTACTCTCATCACTTAAGAACAATATGTGTATGTTTTATATAGTATATAACAACTTGCAACAGTCTAATGATGCCCAAGCACACACATGCATGCTCTCACACACGCATAGGGTAAATCATTTTATGTATATTTTTTATTTATTTGTATATTGTTGTATATATTCATGAGTTGTACTGTGTCATTGATTACTAATGCTTTGGCAACATAGTTCTTTTAACTGTCATGCCAATAAAGCGAATTTGAATTTGAATTTGAATTTGACTCAGACCTCGATTTTCTCTCTAAAGCCACATTCATACGTGTTTTAATACTTGCAGAATTGACTATAGTAATGTCGTGCTTTTGGTCTCCCAAATAAAACTATATCACAACTAGAAAAAGCATTTCCAAGAATGGAAATGGTGTGAATGCTGAAAGCAGCTGAACGCTGTTGCAGAATTAGCAAACAGTGCAAACCATACAAATGTTTGACCAAGGTAGGAATCGAACCCACAACCTCATGGTCAGTAGACTTCCACTCTGCCTCAAAGCCACAGTATACACACAGTTACAGAGACTGTTGTCTGTTGATGAGCTGCACTCTGTCTCACTCTGAAGTTAACGAGCCCAAAGTTGCACCTGTTGGAAACGCACTGTGTCAACAACAAGAAAGCCTGAGAGTCAAGCTTGAATGACTTAGAATGAACATTTCTGTGAATTTCAGGCTGAGAGCAGCAGTTTCAACATGAAGCAAGTTATCAGAAGTCAACAGAGGACGACTGGGAAAATAATTCACTATAATTGTTGTTGAGGCAAGATTTGAACCAGGAATCAAACCCACAACCTCATGATCACTAAACCTTTACTCTGCCACTTCGCCACAGAGAGCACAGACATAAGCATGTTGCCATTGTAATGTGATGATGTGCTGCAAACTGTGGCACTAGGAATTAATGCGTCTCTTAACGAACACCTGTAACCAATTGAGGGTGGGGGAGGGGAGCAGAATTCAACATAACATAAAAAGAGTGCTTCCCTTGGATTTGAACCAGTGACCTTGGGGTTGGCAAGCAGCCACCTTACCCACTGGACTACAGACAGAGTTGTGGAGAAGAGAGGTTGATACTTTGATGAATGTGAGATTTTTCAATGATGCTTAAAAGAAGCAGAAAATAGTATAAATGAGCCACAACAAGTAAGTAGAGGACTTTTTTGTGACCTGTGACGATTTTTGGGTGAATTAAAATGAATTAAAAAGCACTTAACAGCAAGTTACAAAGTTGAGCTCCTTCTCCTGCTGCTGTAAAAAAAAATGCATTGGGCTGAATGGGAGCTCCATGGCTGCATTTAAAAAATATTTTAAATTATTCTCTGAGTCTCTGTGCATTTTTGACGGCATTGTGAGACCTAAGACAAGCGTGGCTACAAACTGTTTCCAAAATCATGAGTGTAGAGTGTCATTTGTAGCTTTGCTGGCAATTTCAGAAGAAAAGTTCCAGTCGCTTTTTTGGATCTGCTGCACTCTACGATGACGTCACCCACTCTGACCCAACCCATTGAAAAGTGTGAAATTTGTCAGAAATCCTCATGTGCTTTTAAAGGATTTATCTCAAAAACGGTACAAGCTATTAAAAAGTTGTAAATACAGGATGAATACATTAGAAGTTTGTCTACAACTCAGAATTTGAATGAAGTCTCTAGCTGAAAGTATGTGGACGCTTTAAAGGCTGAAAGAAGTAAGAAGATTTGAAGAGTTTCAAGACTGTTCCAATGCATTCTCTATGGGGAAAAAAAAAATCAGAAATAGTTGAATATTGCAAAAAGTATGAATAGTTGAAAAGAGAAAAGTAATAGCACACCTGTCCCGAAAAGGCTGAACATTTTGATGTGAGAATTGTTGAAATAGCACAAAGTATGAAGGACTAGTTAAGTGCCAAAGGTATAGCCGAACAGAAGAACAATAGTGTTGATGCAGTGTTTCAGCATTCACACTAATTACAGCTGCTGAAGGAAACCAGAAAGACAAATCCAGAATTGATTTTAAAATCCTTTTATTGTTTTTTAAAGGGGATTGTGGGTGCTATAGTGTGTTTTAATTATGCCAAGCATAGTGTTGCATCTTTAATTGTATGAAAAGTGTTAGAGAAATAACATTGATTGATTTATCCTTGCTCAGCATTGATTCCCATGTTGGACTCCTGCTGGTGATGGATATTTACTTGACGATCCCTGGAGTTGAGGACTGTTATATTCTACTGTCTGCAACACCTGGCTTTCAAAGACTGAAGGAGCAACTGCAATAGAGGTCAAAGTGAGAATAACAGGGCAAGGTGAAGGCATGGGGAGGTTACAATGGTCATTTAGGCTAAACACAGTGTAGAGGTGATGTGCTAGTGGTGTGTGAGAGCGGTTCCAGGGCGTCATTAACCTTGCACAACCTTAAGGATAGCTGTCATCAAGTGCTGCTTTACAACAACGTTCCCATGCGCTCTCCCTCTTCTTCCCCTCCCTTCAGGTGAGCATGCCTCCTCCTCTTTCCCTTCCTTGGCTTTTTCCCACAAGCTCTTGGTTGGACTGGGGTATGTGAATATTTGCAACACTCTCTTACCCTGTTGAGCTCATTGTGAAATGTGATCTGTAAATTGTTGTGGTGGTGGCTCACTGAAACAATACACATTGGGTTAGTTTCTAATCAGGTTCATGCAGTTTTATAGAAAATTTCAAAAAAGCAAATTAAAGGAAAGAGATGCAGCTGAACCTGCTTCCATTCTTAGATCATGATGCAAATTATGATTTAAACTCTCTCTCTCTTTTTTTTTTTTAGCCAGGGGAGTGTCCAGGGGTTGGCTGGGGTGGGCATTGCCCACCCGGAATAATCTTCCCATCCAATGAAAACTTTTTAAGTTTGTCCAAACCACTTTTTCACACTAGGGCACAGACACAGTTTAGTGAATTGCAAGAGCTGTTTCTAGCTGCTCTCAGCAATCCAGTTCTGTTGAGTTTGCACGTTTTGCAAGATGTGTGTTTCTTTAAAGGGGAACTACACAAGTCCTGTCCTGGCCGGCGAG
This sequence comes from Trachurus trachurus, assembly GCF_905171665.1. Taxonomy (NCBI): domain Eukaryota; kingdom Metazoa; phylum Chordata; class Actinopteri; order Carangiformes; family Carangidae; genus Trachurus; species Trachurus trachurus. The sequence goes on along the minus strand of NC_139901.1, from coordinate 5,884,255 downwards.
AAATCAATCGATAGAGCGGTACATGATGTTATTTTTCATATACTATGTTACGTGTATATTTTTGTAGTCTTATCTGTCATAAACAAGAGATTACGTGGTCTGTTGCAGTGCTGCCAAGACAAAAGCTGGGTCACTGGGGTTGGAGGTACTGGTCCTGTAAGGTTGGATTTTAGCCAAGAGATGCTACGTGGAACGCAGAGAGCTTCCTGTAACAAATTACAAGTCATTTATATAACAATCACAATTACTCTTAAGCTGTTTAATTAAGTAAAAATGTAGCACAGTTAAGATAAGAATCTTGCACAGTCCCTCTTTAAGGACCCCCCTCCCCCAACATTTTATTTTGTCTCCCACCCAAATAATCCAAATGACATCCTAGTAACACTGGTTTAAACTTCACTACTCATGCAGCATTGTCTCATTCTGAGCAGTCTCTCAATTTGCACGCCCCCTTTTCTCCCACGTAAAATGACAGAGTGGAGTGAATGTGCTCTGCAGTTAGGCCTTTTAGTTACATCACTTCCCGTCGACGGGAAAATTACTGACCGTTACGCATCCCAAACATGTGAACTGTGCAAAAAAAAGTGATGAGCTGGAGAACCTCCTGGTCTCTCATGTGGTACCTAACTGTTGTGTGCAGAGATGTGGCGAAAGAAAGAGACTAAGGCTTAAAAAACTATTGAAATAAAAATAAATGAACACAGAGGATGACTGAAAAACTATAAACAAGATTGAGTTGTACGTGTTTGGGCTGCATTGCTTGAATAGTAAAATGGTAATCTAGAGCAGTGGTTCCCAACCTTTTTTGGCTCGTGACCCCATTTTGACATCTTGATTGACGCGGCCGTCAATCAAGGAGCACCAGCTCAGATATTTTTATATGCTACATTTTATTGAAACTTGATTTGTGAAATTATAGAATACAGTTATTTAAAATTGTGTGTGGTGTTTTTAATCATAATTTTAAAAAGAATAATAATTAGTAAAAAAAAATATTTTTATCAGTTTTTTTTTTTTAATCAATCACTAGACATTTCAGGCGACCCCATTTGAATTCCAGGCGACCCCATGTGGCGTCCCGACCCCAAGGTTGAGAAACACTGATCTAGAGTACATCTGAAATATAAGGGTAAATTAACAGGAAGGAATAAGGGCAGGCCTTTATAAGTTTTAGTGTTAAGTGTAGATGCAACCAACAAGGGTCTGGAGAGACCATAATTTCAGGGTGATCAATAAATTGTGAGGAAACTAGCCTCAAGCTCACAGCAGTTACATGCCAGCATGTTTGGTATAGGAACGGTGGGCTTCCCTGGAGCTATGTGCTAAATACCAATCAGAGTGGTTAGACATCCCACAGCAGGGCAGTTTTTATTTGACGGGGTGATTTTACAGTTGATCTCTATAATTCAAAGGCTGTAAAGCCCAGTTTGTGTCAGTGTGGCGGGTCTATAGGTGATCTCCTTTGGGGCCAGCCTCTTTATCTGAATGAAATGTTAAGCATGTGTGCTGTTTCTCAGCCTGTGGCGGGGAACGCACAGCGAGTTTGAGCCTGCTGAACAATGATCTGAACATGAAGGGATGGAAGCCCCGCTCACTCCCCCCGAACTCCCTCACCTGGCCCCCTGCATACCTTTGACACACACACACACACACACATGCAAACAAAGAACACTGTGTCTCCCCCATGAAAGGTGCAGATAGCCAGTATGGTCTTATAGGAAGCAGAGTGTCACTACATGGCACTAATAGATACACAGTAGTCGAGCTGTATGTGCTGTAGGTCAGCAGGTTTCCGTGTTGGTGAAGCAGCTTTGTTTACCCTCATTTTCATTTCAATGGGTGGCTTTGTCACTTTTTATGGCAGTTCCTCTTTTGGTGCAGGCTCTTTGCAGTAGTACAGCAGTGTAGTACAGTACGAACACCTCCAGTTCCAGCTGTAGTTCCTGTGAAGGCCACTAGATGCTCAGATTTCATTCATCAAAACAGGTGAACTCTCAGCTTGTGCTGGTTTGTACTCTTGGACCACACAGTTACATATAGCTAATGTTACAGTATCTGCTTATCCAACGGACTGAAAGTCAGAGTTATTACACCTAAACACGTCCCTCTTCCCCCTTCTCTTGCCCTACTTATCAGCCTCCACTCCTTCCCCGCCTTTCTCCTCTCTATCTCTCCATCGCCCTCGCTCATCCCTTTGTGCATCCTCAGAAGCAGCCCGGCTTGTTTCTTTGTGTCTCTTTGTCCTCTTTCAGACGCCAGCAGACTTCAAAGTAGCAGCGAAATGCATGAAGGAAAGGGAGGTGAAAGAGACACTAGTGAGGGAGGGAGGGAGAAAAGGAGAAGGGGAGAGACAATGGAAGGAAAGCAGGATGGACAGAGAGTGGATGTGGAGGAAGTTGCATTCTGATATAGCATAAAACAGAGGCTTTTTGTTTCTGTGGTGACATTTTATAGACGATGATGATTGCAGAAGACAATACTTTTATTTTGAAACCTCATAGGAATCTTAGATATGTCCAACTTTTTTTGTACATTGGGGTGTTGGATGGACGGTTGGACCGACTCACCTGGAAACATGAGGAACCTCTGGCCCTGATCTTTTTTAAATCAGCCACAGCAAAACTCATGCAAGGAACAAGACAGAAAGAGAGGGGATGGGGGGGGAGGGCCCACCAGGAGAGTGTGTGGTTTGAAGTGTTTTGTTCAAGGAGACAAAGAGAAAGGCATGTGGGTACCTGCCCCTCTCTCTCTCTCTCTCTCTCTCTTTTTCTCTCTCTCACACACACACACACACACACACACACACACACACACACACACACACACACACACACACACACACACACACACACACACACACACACAGACAGACACACACATTTTAATCTGTCAACCCAAAACATCCCCTCCCCTGCCCACAGCACTTCAAACATATCCGCTCCCAGCACTGTGTGTCACACTTTGTGTGTGTGTATGTGTGTTTGAGTGAGTCCTATCTGATGCACTCTGGAAGGTGGAGCATCTGAGGAATGCTGGGTATAGATAAACAATATTTAGGCCTACTCAATACTGTTATCATCGCATGTATTGAAGTTATGGCTGCCACAGAGGGAAACATGAAGTGTGTGTGTGTGAGTGTGGGGCAAACAGATTTAGATCAAGAAGATTTTAAGTGAAGGCTGAATGAACATCCTCTCAAACCATTGTGGACATCTAAACTCAGTCTACACTCCCATGAAGCAAGTTAAAGGGATACGCCGAAATATATTTTTTTCATGTCTTGCCTCACTCCCGAGTCCATGACAAGTAGATAGACACCATCCTTTCGACTGTGCGAGCAGTAACAAGGGAGATAGAGCCCGTATCGCCCATTATTAGCTTAGCTCAAACGCTGGAAGTGTATCGGTAGTGTTAGCCTGCCTCCAACCCAAATTCGTCCGAACAAAATTTTTTACAGCTTGTAGGCTATTTAGACAAATTAACGACACACTGCTGATCTAAACGGCTACTTTCTCGCCTATAAATGTTTGAAATGTCGATAAAGTGACATATTTACAGAGTTTAGAGCTAAAATGAAATCAGCCTCTGACTGCTGATTTCAGCTTGGGTAGGAGGCAGGCTAACATTACCTATACACTTCCAGCATTTGAGCTAAGCTAATTACGGGCGATACAGGCTCTATCTCCCTTGTTACTGCACGCACAGTCAAAAGGATGGTGTCTATCTACTTGTCATGGACTCGGGAGTGAGGCAAGACATGAAAAAAAATGTTGGCGTATCCCTATAAATCCGACAGTGTTAGAGGGTTCCTTTCTTCCATGTGACTCTGGTGTGCAGCAGTATGTGGAGAGGAAGTGAGTGAATGTGAGAAACGTGTCCCAAACACAACGAAGTTCCAACTCTGGCATGAATGTCCCCTAATCACTGTCAGAGAGTTACTGACAGTGATGTAGAGCACTCCGGTGCTTTTACACTCTTGAGACTCCACAGTGGTAATTGCCAATGACGCATAATTCAATTTAGATCAATTTTGAAAAACTTTAAATGTTGACGTGCAGCTGGTTCTCCTGAAGACCACTCCTCAGCGGAGGGAAAGTGTTTCTTTGTGTTTGTTTGTGACTGGGTGATTTCAGACAGACACGGTTCTGGTTCTGGCTCGTTCTGGAGTCACAGAATCTTGGTGCTTTCTGGTAAACCAGCCCACGTTCACACTGGCTTAAGTGGAACCAAATGGGAGCATTACTCAAAATCTTTGCTTTTTTGCTGTCAAAGAGAAGTTCATAGGCCCTACAACTTGTTCTTTCTTGTTCTGTTTTTGAGCATTTCTTGAAATTCAGTTTTTTTGTTTGTTTTTTGGTTCCCTTGAGACCGACTTTTCAGGTTGTGAACCTGTTATTTTTTCGGGCTGAATGCACCGGCCAGTTCAAAATTGGGTTCGGGAACCGGAACTGGCTCGAAGCCCTGCCAGTGCGAAACATCAGTGGATTCACACGAAAAGTCCTTTGAACCAACAAAATGAGTCTTGGAGAGGTGTAGTTGAAGATGTGAAGATGTGTGGGGGTTTGCCACAACAAACAGACAGGAAGAGCCAGGAATTAAACTACCAACCTTTTGAGTAGTGCAGCGGTTCCCAAACTTTTCCATGCCAAGGCCCCTTAAATAGCATTAACTTCTGGCCAGGGACCCGCTTTGCAAACCCACTGACAATACAACGAAATATGTAAAGAAACATCAACCTTTGAATGTATTTTCTTACGTCTATTAATACAGTAGCCTATTACATTTGTTTAAAATTGTTTTCCATTGATAGACACTGTCGTCACAGTCACATGCTCAAGTGTGACGCTTAACACTTGAGAGGTTCTCAAGGAAGAGGACGCTGTTCGGGCAGTGAGAGACATTTTTCTGAATGGTGGTAAAGACATACGCTGCTTCATACCTGCAAATTTTGGTTGGCCAGGAGTTTTTCTGGTTTTTGCCAGTAGTCTTTTGACAGCAGGACTGTTGGTTTGTTTGTCAGGTCTCTTCCTTTTCTAAAACCTGTCCATTTCTGTAGCACTTGCCACTTGCTAGCTACATGCTAGTTTGAGGAGCTGAGCAGCTTGATGTAGACTTGTAGTTCTTGAGACCGGTCTTGGTCTCAAGACCACTTTTTTGTGGTCGTGGTCTTGGTCTTGTCTCGGTCTCGACAGTGTTTGGTCTCGGTCTTGTCTCGGTCTCGGGTCTCTCGGTGTCGCAATGTCTTGGTGTATGTATTGGTCTTGGTCTTGGTCTTGGTCTTGGTCTTGGTCTTGATACTCTCTGGTCTTGGTAGTGTCTTGGTCTCGGTTCAGGCGGTCTTGACTACAAGTCTAGCTTGATGTCAGGCGCAAACCACTGGTCAGTGTCAGGACCCTTTAGGTTTGTTTAGTGTTACAGTAGGTTCTGTCCTGTCTTGTTTCTTGTTTATTTCCTGTTTTATTTTGGTGAGCTGTCTGTCATCCCCCTCTCCCTGTTGAGTTTCCTGTCTGTGATTACCCTGATGCCTCTCACCTGTGTGTCATTGTCTCCCCAGCCCTTGTGTTCTTAAGCTGTGCTCTCCCACCCCTCTGTGCCAGATCGTCTCGTCTGTTTCAGTGAGCGTTTCCAGCCTTTACTCCTCGTGATTCCTCGACTTTATTAGCTTTTGACCCAGTATTGTTTGACTACGAGTTTAGCCTAGCGATTTTGATACCTCTGCCTGTGAATTGACTGATCTACTGGTTTTGACCCTGGAGTAAACTGACCTCCCCTTTTGCCACTCGTTCGTCTGTGCCTCTGCTTTGTGGGTCCTCCTGCTCTGATCGTTACAGAACGATCTGGCCACAACATGGACCCCGCAGATCCGGGTCAGGTACGTGCTGCCCTGATAGCCCAGGGGCAGAAGCTCCACCAGCAGGATGAACAGCTGGCTGGAGTTCGCAGGGAAGTGGCCGAAGCTGCCCAGCAGAGTGAGTCAACCTGTGCCACTCTAACTGCTAAACTGGATTACGTCATCAACCGGCTTCAAGGTCTCGAGCAGGCCTTGGGAGCACATGCTCCAGATCCTGGTGCGTCAGCTGCGGCTGCAGCAGTGGAACCAGCAGCTCCTCCTCCCCAACCTCTGGAGTCCCAGTGTCTGCGTTTATCTAACCCGGAACGTTTCTCTGGTGAGTCCGGTGACTGTCGCCCCTTTTTGTCTCAGTGTGAATTATAGTTTGAATTCCAAGCCGCTGCCTTCCCATCTGATAGAGCTAAAGTTGCATACATCATGTCCTACCTGTCTGGTCGGGCTAAGGCTTGGGCTACAGCGGAGTGGAGCCGCAGGTCTGCCATATGTAACTCATTGCCACTGTTTGTAGAGACTTTTAAGACAATTTTCCAGTCTGCCACCCCAGGGCGTGAAGCTGCTAAAGCCTTGGTGGCATTAAAGCAAGGCAGACGGTCTGCATTAGATTACGCCATAGAATTCCGAACACTAGCCGCTGATAGCGGCTGGAACCAGCCAGCGTTAGTAGATGCCTTTTACAATGGGTTGACGGAGACGATCAAGGATCACCTTACACCACTGGACTTACCCTCTGAGCTGGATGCCCTGGTCGCCTTGGCGTCCAGGATCGACAAGCGTCTGACAGAGCGCCATCGGTCTTCACTCTCCTCGTCCCGACGCTTTCCAGGTCAGCACCAAGCGCCTCCTCGGGGGTCTCCACCACCTGGGTATCCTCACTCACCTGCTGTGCTGCCCTCGTTCCCCGAGGCTCCAGAGCCGATGCAGGTCGGCCACACCCGCCTGTCTCCAGCGGAGCGCCAGCGGCGAATGAATGAGGGAAGATGCATCTATTGTGCTCAGTTCGGCCACTTCATCGCCTCCTGCCCCATGAAGCTATCTCCCCCCGGGGGTTCAACTCAGCCAAGGGTGAGTCCCTCCACTTCCTCTCATGTTTCTAAGAGACAATTATCCCAAGTGATTCTAAGTTCAGAGACATTGACTGTTAATCACCCTGTCTTAGTGGACTCTGGAGCAGATGCTAACCTGATGAGCTATAAGCTGGCAGAGCAGCTTCAGCTAGATAGTAAGCCTGTTTCCCAGCCACTCTCAGCGACGGCCCTAGATGGTCGCCTCATGTGTTACGTAACTCACCAAACCATTCCAGTGACGATAAGTTTTAGAGATGGCCACACAGAGTTGCTGAGTTTCTATTTGTATCACTCGACTCACCACCCTCTCATTCTAGGATACCCTTGGTTGAGACTCCATAACCCTCACATCGACTGGTCCACAGGGAAGGTGCTGAGCTGGGGGAGAGATTGTTGGGGGAATTGTGTTCCTCAGCTTCACGCCTTAAAGACCCCAACAGACGAATCCAGCGTTCCTGGAAACCCTGACCTTATTGGGGTCCCAGAATGTTACTGGGAGCTAAGAGAAGTTTTCAGTAAGTCCAGAGCAACCTCTCTACCTCCTCATAGACCTTATGACTGTGCAATTGATCTGCTTCCAGGAGCTGCAATTCCCAAGGGAAGATTATACTCCCTTTCCAGCCCGGAACAGCAGGCTATGGAGGAGTATATCACCTCCTCCCTCAAGGCTGGAATCATCAGGCCCTCCTCCTCTCCTGCAGGAGCAGGTTTCTTCTTTGTGGAGAAAAAGGATAAGTCACTCCGTCCGTGCATAGACTACACTGGCCTAAATGACATCACAGTCAAAAACAAGTACCCCCTCCCTTTAATCACCTCTGCCTTTGACCAGCTACAGGAAGCTAAGGTTTTCACCAAGCTCGATCTAAGGAATGCCTATCATCTGGTAAGAATAAGGGAGGGGGATGAATGGAAGACTGCATTTAACACTCCCATAGGCCATTATGAATACCTGGTTATGCCTTTTGGACTGACAAATGCCCCTGCAGTTTTTCAAGCCTTAGTAAATGATGTTCTGAGAGATATGTTGAATCGAACTGTCTTTGTTTATATAGATGATATATTGATTTTCTCCCCTAATCTCCACTCCCATGTACAAACCGTGCAGAAAGTCCTCCGCAGGCTCCTAGAGCACAAGCTCTTTGTGAAAGCAGAAAAATGTGAGTTCCACCGCCCCTCAGTGTCTTTCCTGGGCTACATAATTTCGGAGGGCCAATTACAGATGGACCCAGGGAAAGTAACGGCAGTGTTGGATTGGCCAACCCCATCATCACGAAAAGATGTGCAACGCTTCCTAGGTTTTGCCAACTTTTACAGGAAGTTTGTAAGAAATTTCAGTGCTGTTGCTGCTCCTCTCCATGCTCTCACTTCCTCCAAGGTCTCCTTCTCCTGGACCCGTCCAGCAGAGGCAGCGTTCCAACGCCTGAAACAGAAATTCTCTTCAGCTCCCGTCCTCACTCTTCCAGACCGGTCACGCCAGTTCCTGGTTGAAGTTGACGCCTCGGACACGGGGATTGGAGCAGTCCTTTCTCAACGGTCTGGTAAAGACAATAAGATTCACCCCTGTGCATTTCTGTCAAAGAAATTGTCTCCTGCAGAACACAACTATGCTGTGGGGGATCGGGAGCTGCTTGCAGTGAAGACCGCCCTAGAGGAATGGAGACACTGGCTGGAGGGAGCGGAGCAACCATTTGTGGTATGGACTGATCACAAAAATTTAGAATATTTAAAGAGTGCTAAGAGACTGAATCCCCGTCAGGCCCGGTGGGCCTTGTTCTTTGCAAGATTTCACTTTACTCTGTCCTATCGTCCAGGGACTAAGAACATCAAGCCTGACATTCTGTCCCGCCTTCATGCCCCTGAGACTGACACGGATAGAACCAGCCCCATTCTACCGGTCACCTGTTTCATGGGCGCAGTCTCGTGGGAAGTGGAGGCTAGAGTTAAAGAGGCTAACCAAGCCGCTGACATTCCTCCTGGTGGTCCCCCTAACAGACTGTATGTGCCTTCAGAGTTGAGGGGTCCAGTGATTCACTGGGCCCATACATCCAAGGTATCCTGCCACCCCGGTGTTCGCAGAACGCTTTTCAGGATCCAGGAGAGGTTCTGGTGGCCGGCAATCCGGAAGGATGTGGAGGGTTATGTGGCAGCGTGCTCCATATGTTCACAGAACAAGCATTCCAACGCCCCTCCTGCGGGTCTCCTCCAGCCACTCCCTGTCCCACGGCGCCCCTGGTCAGACATCTCCCTGGACTTTGTGACCGGACTCCCTCCATCGGAAGGTAACACCACCATATTAACCGTTGTAGATCGATTCTCCAAGATGGTGAAATTCATTGCCCTGCCTAAGTTGCCCTCTGCTAAAGAAACCGCAGAGGTGATTCTTAATCATGTGTTTCGAGTTCATGGTTTCCCCAGAAATGTGTTGTCTGACCGGGGGCCCCAGTTCGTGGCACGCTTCTGGAAAGCCTTCTGCCAGTTACTAGGAGCTACAGTGAGCCTGACCTCGGGCTACCACCCTCAGACAAATGGCCAAGCGGAGAGACTCAACCAGGAGCTGGAGACTGGACTCCGGTGCCTTTCATCCCAGAATCCCTCCTCCTGGTCCAGGATGCTCATCTGGATAGAGTATGCCCACAATACTCTACCTTCAGCATCCACTGGTCTGACGCCTTTCCAATGTGTCTTCGGCTACCAGCCCCCTCTGTTCCCGGACCTGGAACAGGAGGTAAACGTCCCATCAGCCACTGCTATGGTGCGGCAGTGTCGGCGGATGTGGACCCGTGCCAGACAGGCCCTTCTCCGCTCATCTGCTGCATACAAGAAGTCAGCTGACCGACGACGCAGGGTGGCTCCAGCCTACAGCCCAGGCCAGAGGGTTTGGCTCTCCACCAAAGACCTACCTCTTCGCACAGAGTCTCGTAAGTTGGCACCTAAGTTCATAGGTCCATTCCCTATATCAAAGGTTATTAATGACTCTGCTGTGAGACTCAGCCTCCCCAGGTCCTCCCGCATCCACCCCACATTCCACGTCAGCCGGGTGAAGCCGATTCATGAGAGTGCTCTGGTCCCGCCCGCCAAGCCACCCCCGCCTCCTCGGTTCGTCGATGGTGGGCCGGTCTATACGGTGCGGCGGCTGTTGGCAGTCAGGCGGCGGGGCAGGGGACTGCAGTATTTGGTCGACTGGGAGGGCTACGGACCAGAAGAACGGTCCTGGGTCTCTTCTAAGAACATTATGGACCCACAGTTAATAAGGGACTTTCGGCGGGCCCACCCTGACGATCCTGGGCCGTCGGGTGTCGGCCGTAGGGGGGGGGGGGGTACTGTCAGGACCCTTTAGGTTTGTTTAGTGTTACAGTAGGTTCTGTCCTGTCTTGTTTCTTGTTTATTTCCTGTTTTATTTTGGTGAGCTGTCTGTCATCCCCCTCTCCCTGTTGAGTTTCCTGTCTGTGATTACCCTGATGCCTCTCACCTGTGTGTCATTGTCTCCCCAGCCCTTGTGTTCTTAAGCTGTGCTCTCCCACCCCTCTGTGCCAGATCGTCTCGTCTGTTTCAGTGAGCGTTTCCAGCCTTTACTCCTCGTGATTCCTCGACTTTATTAGCTTTTGACCCAGTATTGTTTGACTACGAGTTTAGCCTAGCGATTTTGATACCTCTGCCTGTGAATTGACTGATCTACTGGTTTTGACCCTGGAATAAACTGACCTCCCCTTTTGCCACTCGTTCGTCTGTGCCTCTGCTTTGTGGGTCCTCCTGCTCTGATCGTTACAGTCAGTACTGACAGTGTATGACGTCATGAATAATGTTTTGAGTGGCAGGCAATTAGAAAGATGAGAATGGCAAATAAGATTTCAGGGTAACACTTTACAATAAGGTACACAAACTAATGAGTAGTTAGTGAGGAATTGAGGTACACAACATTAGAGTAGTTACTGAGGAACTACTGATTAATTAACTATTAGTTAATGGTCAGTTCTTCAGGAACCCCTGATCAAATTTCAGAGGAGTAGTTACTGAGGAACTAATGAGTAGTTAGTTAGGGAACTGAGGTACACAAAATTAGAGTAGTTACTGAGGAACTAATGAGGAACTATTAATGATCAGTTCTTCATTAACTCGTGATCAAATTTCATAGAAAGTTAATCACAACTTGATGATTAGTGAACTAGTTACTTCATCAGTACAGAATCATTACTCAATAACATGTCCAGTAGTTAACCTTTATGACCTAACGTGACACATAATGAGTGTTTTTTCATTTCTTCATCTTCATCTTTACATTAGTAGCCTAGTTCCTTAAAAAAATCACAGACAGCAGGATTCTTGAGAAGATTTTATTCATTAATTTCAGACCACATACACATCAATATGACCATCCATGTTGCCTTCGAAATAAATATGATGTTTGTCACATGTTTGGTAGGCTAAATGAATGTATCATGGGGCTGTGTGTAAAGTAGGCTACTGTATACTGATCACACTGTGGTTCACAGTAAAGTTGTTTGAGGTGCACAAAATTTAGAGTAGTTATTTACTATGAAACAAATTTGGAATGAATGAGGAACTCAATATTAGTTAATGGCGAGTTCTTCAGTAACTCCTAATCAAATTACTGAGGAACTAACTATTACTTAATCATTAGTTACCCTTTTTGTGTACCTTAAGGTAAAGTGAGACATCTAAATGAGTAGGTAATGAGTACTGAATCATTACTTAATCATTAGTTACCCGTGACGTGTCATTTATCAGCTATTTATCGGCCGGCTGATACGTCAGCAGCACGTCGGATGACGCTTCTGAGGAAGACTGGAGTCACAGTCGAAACTGTCAAGCAGGTAACATCACCCTTGATTTCATTGTCTGAACACAAGAAAAATATAACTAAGGGTAACATCGTGTGTGTGTGTGTGTGTGTGTGTGTGTGTGTGTGTGTGTGTGTGTGTGTGTGTGTGTGTGTGGTAGTTTGGTCTACCACAAAGTTGACACAGACCAAACAAACTAAATATCATGTTCAGCTACTGACCTCAAAAGACCGGTTTCTCAGCCACATTTCCTTGCCATTACTCACTTCCTTCCTTCCTTCCTTCCTTCCTTCCTTCCTTCCTTCCTTCCTTCCTTCCTTCCTTCCTTCCCATCACATTCATCCTTTTTTATTTTAAAAGACAAATTCCTAACATCATTTGTGTGTGCATTTGTAACTCACTTACCCCCCGCTGGGGTAAGTGAGTTCAATTGATGGAGCGGTTAGCAGTTGCCCTGGCAACAAGTGGCCAATCGTTCTCTGTGTCTTTAGTCTCCTCAGTAACCTGGATGTAGAGTAGTTGGAGAAACAAAGAGAGGATTAGTGAGCAGAGATAACGAGCTCTCTGTCAAGCTAAACTGTGACTGATGCTGATTTAATGCAGCTGCTTTTACTACATAGCCTACTGGTTTCAACATCAGACAGCAGAATGTGGATCTCTCAGCATGCTTTTATTTCCCTGTTTGGTCCTTCTCTCTAATTTTCCTGTGTGAGGACACTTCTGCGCAGGCCGATGGTGCAAGGTTTTATGAACCATAGTCGGAGTGGGAGTGGATTAGTCAGTAAACCATCAGTTACAGATTGAAAAGAAATTAATCTGCAACACGTGCTGCTGTAAACTGAACATCTGTGTGCATCTTTGGGCATTTTAAGACACTGTGTTGGGCTATGGAAAACTGTCATTGTTTTATTTAGTATTGTGTAGATGAAATGATTAGTTGATGAATAGAAAGAAAACAAGTTGAATTGATAATGTAGATGATCCTTAGAGCAGAGTAACCAGAGTGTGACCCGTGAGCCGGCAAACAGCCTGTGGAACTTTTCTTGTGTGTCAGTGAATGAAGCTCTGCTGCATTAACACACTGCCTCAAGACCGCCTTAAACTACAAGAGGTCACTGACCCCTGGCCGTGAGTGTGTGTGTGTGTGTAGGCTATGTGTGTGTTTCAAGCAGACAGCGGTCCACAGGTCAGAGTTCAGCATGTGTTTTACAGATGGTGGAGGAAGTGGATGTGTGAGCTTCCTGGACTCTGGACAGTTTAGAGACGATCCACAAACACACTGACAGTTTCACCTGCTCCGCTTAGGTGTCTGCACCTTAACGTTTTGCCTTCCTCTCTGCCTCCCTACAGATTCATCATCATCATCGTCATCATCAACAACAACATCATAATCATCGGTGAGCAGGTTTGTTTCTGATGTTTAAAAAAAAACACCTATGGAAACATAAAGGCCCAAAAACATCGTTTTGACTCACCTGAGCAGCTGCTGCCTGTGTGTGTGTGTGTGTGTGTGTGTGTGTGTGTGTGTGTGTGTGTGTGTGTGTGTGTGTGTGTGTGTGTGTGTGTGTGTGTGTGTGTGGAGGGGGTGGGGGGTGGGTCTCTTTCATCTTCTGAAGTGGTTCCTGTTGCTTAATTAGATGGCGGTGCTCTACAGCCTGTGAGAAAACACACACACACACACACACACACACAGATAGCAGCTGCTCAGGTGTCTCCTTGCGGTGTATCCCAGTGCATGCAGGATTTTATTTAGCCTGAAGTGAAAGATATTATCATATAATTCCTCATGCACTTGTTTAATATCACACAGATAGCCTATGAACTCCACATAAGTTGTACCTGAACTTGATCATTAAGATGTCCAGAAATAATTATAATTCCAATATGAATATGTATAACACCTTATATAAAGACATTTCACTAGAGGAAAAAGAAAAAAGGTAGGATTAAAGAAAACTATGACCTGCAGATGGAGCTAGAGAAAAAGTTGGGGGAATGACCAAAGTCAGTGGGATTGATCTGCGGGCACCGCAGCCATCTGTCCGGAACTTAATGGAAGTCCATGCAAAAGAAGTAGAGATATCTCAGTGGACTGACCAACAGATGGAGGTATGCACATCTTCATGTATCCGGCTCGTTTAAGAAATGCTTCACCCTTGAGTCCACACTTTAACAATCTGTACTGTATATCTGAAAGTCTTCTAGATGTTTCTTGTGCTGAATAGCTTCTCCTCTGCCTGCCTCATCCAGCAAACCCTCAAGAGAATACGTCTCAACTTGTTGCATTTTTTGTGGGAAACACTGTTGGTTTCAGGGAAATTAAAAGTGAACAATACTGACTAACTATGGCTAACCGCTGAGTTACCGTGGAGGAAAAACACGGATGCATGTGGTGTAGTATTTGCTTGGCTGTGGCCCAGGAGCTTCCTCATCCTGTATATCAACTAGAAACAACATGTGGATCAAAGGAGCTGATTTTCATAACGATGTTACTAACGGTGCTACTTCTTTCAGTAAGGAGTAATGAAAAAAGTTACTGTTTCCCCATTATAACGTCGTTACCGTTACTGACAATAAAATGCGCGTTACTTGACTCAAGAGGTGCCGTCACAAAATAATACACCCGTTAAAGTGTGCGTTTCATACAAGTTTTTTTTTGGTCCATCAACTAGTCAGAAAAAAGCTGTTCATCTAAACGGGAGGTTAGGGTTATTTTTAGGGGGTTAGGGGGGCGAGTCCAACATAATTTGAGCATTTTATAAAAAGGTAATGCAATAGCTACTTTTGCTGATAGTTAGTTTTTTTTATAATGAAGTAATTCAATCACTAACTCAGTTACTTTTTGGGGAAAGGAACTAGTAACTAAATACTTTTTAAAAGTAACATGCCCAACACTGGTGCTACCTCAGTGCAGTCAACTCTTGATCAGCAACAGCCTTCACTGAGCACCTCTACTTAGAAATGTCTTTACTCCACTTAAAGGTCCCACATTACAGAAAGGCATTGCTGTGACATTTCATTATAAAGCAGCTCTAGCTCCTATATCAACACTGTGAAGGTGGCGAAGCCGCAGTCCACAGAGAAATACACATTTAAACACATATTGAGAAACTGAACTGTCAGGACTTTTGTAACATTGTGATGTCACAAGCCATGTTTCCATCCAAAGTGATTCGAATCACTGGGAAATGCGCATTCAAAGACATTTGAATCCTGTGTGTTTCCATTAAAGGACAATTCCAGGCGAATTCAACTCGGGGGTGTATTTTCATATAATTTTAGGTCTAAAAGAAGGAATCTGAAGATTTTCAGTTTAATCGCTCCTGTTTTGCGGTAGTTGTGTCTGTCCCCGCATCGCCACGGCAGCAATGAATGGGAGTGGATGTAAGTTCCGCTGTTTAGGCTGTTTACAGCCCTCAAAGCCGCAATTTTTTTCCACAGACTGCGTCAGATGGATACTCAAACATGCACCGAGAAGTTTATTTACTTCAAGCAAGCCGACATGTTTGTAAAACTAGATCTAATTCAAAGTCTCCCGGAGTCTCCCGCGAGCCCGAAGTTGCAGTGTTGGTGTATTCAGATGCAGTGGGAGCTACCGCTTGTGTCATAAACACAGGAATATCAACTCTTGACTTGCTTGAAGTGTACATTTTTTTCCACAGACAGTGTCAGGTGGCTACTCAAACATGCGCCGAAAAGTTTTTTTTACTTGAAGCAAGTAAATAGTTGATATTCCTGTGTTTATGACACAAACGGGAGCTTTTCCCACTGCATGTGAACACACCGAGCACGGCAACTCGGTCTCGCGCGAGACTCCGGGAGACTTTGAATTGGATCTAGTTTTACAAACATGTCGGCTTGCTTGAAGTAAATAAACTTCTCGGTGCATGTTTGAGTATCCATCTGACGCTGTCTGTGGAAAAAAATTGCGGCTTTGAGGGCTGGAAACAGCCTAAACAGCGGAACTTACATCCACTCCCATTCATTGCTGCCGTGGCGATGCGGGGACAGACACAACTACCGCAAAACAGGAGCGATTAAACTGAAAATCTTCAGATTCCTTCTTTTAGACCTAAAATGATAGGAAAATACAGCCCCGAGTTGAATTCACCCGGAATTGTCCTTTAAAACTACAAACTACAAACTTGCGTGAGTTTTCTAAGTCGCACGAGTTTTCCGCAGGTTGGCATGGCAACCAGCCTGTAAACGCTTTATTGCCTTCCCGCCGAGAGCACTTTAAGCTTCAGTGACAAGCGGGCAACTTTTAAAAAGTTACTACGGTATTTTGTCCTCCGTCCACACAAATCTTATGTTGTCACCATGTTGTTGTCTTGTGAGTGAACCACAAACACCGGAAGCAGTTGGGGTGAAAGTGCGCTACGTCACACTTACTTCGAACATAACTGTTTCCATCTCTTTCGAATCAACCGAAACCCGGCTTTTGTGAGCGTATTTTAGTTTGTGCGACTCAGGGGATTCTAGTTAGAATTACGGCGTTTCCATCATAATTTCCCGATGCGATACTTCTAGATGCATCTAAACACGCTGATGGAAACAAGGCTACAGTCACCACTCCCAGCCGTGTTCCTCGGGCCGCCCCTGGGGTGTTGCTGACAGAGGCCGCAGATTGACGTATAACGGCAGCAGCAGGAGGACAGACGTCTGTTTGGGACGGTCTGACAGCTCCCAGGGTCAGAGACGAATCCCAGACAGTGAGAGGAGAGCAGATTAGAACCACAGAAGAAGAGCGACAGGCATGCCATCTCCTGGAGTTTCAGCTGACAAACACACACAGGCTCACACTTGTACAACTGCCCATAAAGGCAGAATCTCCAAACTGACTTCATTTGTGTGCATATACATGAGGAAGTAATGAATCAATAACAGGTGGCTAAGCGAACAACCTGCACTGATGATGACTGTGAGGCAGGGCCGTTGTATAGGAGAGAAAGGTGATGATAATCCTAGGGGCCCAGCGCCCAGTGGGGCCCACAAAAAACCCCAGTAGTCTAATCTTTGTATGACTGATTTATTCTGCATAAGACCCTGACTAATACTCATAGTAACGCTACATTAGCATCAAAACAAAGTAGGCTAAATAAAAAATTATAATACATACAGTATGTACTCTAAGAAAAAAAAATGGAAAAGTTAGGGGGTAGGGGCCCACTTTAGTATTCTTTAATGGGGCCCAGAATTCCTAGCAACAGCCCTGCTGTGTGAAAAGTTAAGCCCATGATGTTTTCTCAATTAAAACTAATGGTATATTTTTGGGGGAATACACTGCAAAGGCTGATGATGTTGCTTTGGCAGAAAAGGTCAGAAAGCAAGTAAGTGGACCTTGAGTTGTGGTTACTTTGTAGAGCTGCTTTTCTCAAAGTTAAAAAGACATTTAACCCCACACATCAGCTACAGCTCAGTCTACGCTGAATTTACTTTTATACCAAAAGAAACTACACATTGTTCATCATTCTCCGGTGTGTTCACAGCCAGGGCTTGTGTGTGGCCCCCTGTGTGTGTGCATGTTTGTTGTTAGCACCTGTCAGACTGTTTTTGTTTGGTTGTGTGTTTGCAGGTCAGTCTGGAAGCCCATTACTCCCTCTGTGTGTGGTTTGAGTCCCATTTGCTGTTTTGATGGTGGAAGAGAAAATACAAGGCACTTTAGAAAGATTTAACATTTGAGATGGAGGGATGGGGAGGTAAGTAAGTGGAGCAGAGAGATTTAAGAGGAGAGCAGGAGAGGTGTTGGAACTAGGATCTGCAAGGATGGAGTGAACTGAGTGAGAAAAGAAGGGGGAGGGAAACGTGGAGTCCCCCTTTAAGATCCATTTAATTAAGCCAGTTAATGTTGACGTGCTGACCGCTGAAGGAGAATGAAAGAACTTAACCAGTTTGCAGACTGAGCTCTGAAAGAGAGTGTCCCCTCCTCCAACAGGGGGAGGGAGAGGGAGAGGGAGAGGGGAGGGAGGGCGGCTGCACACTTCTGTGGAATAGGTGCCTGGTGGAGCGAGAGAGAGAGAGAGAGAGAGAGAGAGAGAGAGAGAGAGAGAGAGAGAGGGGAAAAGCGTCGACGGTCAGCTCTCCGGGAACTCTAACTTGTCCCCCTCCTCTCTCCTTCTACTATTACTTCCCTTTATTTTCACACCTAATGCTTCTTTCCTATAGAAGAAAGTAACTCGCGTCTGATAACGCCAAGATTTACTTATTCGTCCGACTTCTCCAGTGCGAGCGGAACGAGGAGGACAGGTGGAAGAAATGATGGCGAGCGGGTCGGTCTCCCCGGCTCGGCGCGCCGGGTCGCGGGTCCTCCTCTGGCCGGTGGTGCTGCCGGTGCTGCTGGTGCTGGTGACCCACTGCTGCCACTTCGCGTCGGGCCAGGAGCTGCCCACCAACGGGGTGAACGGGTACAGCCTGCACCCGCCCTACTTCAACCTGGCCGAGGGCACCAAGATCACCGCCACGGCGACCTGCGGCGAGGACGACACCGGCAGGAGCCTGCGCGACCTGTACTGCAAGCTGGTCGGAGGCCCGGTGTCCGGAGACCCGAGCCAGACCATCCAGGTGAGCCCGACAGAGACGTGGGAGTTTTGATTGACACACTATGGAATTTTAATAAAAACACACACGCACGCACACACTGCACTACTGCTCATATAGGAAGTTTTATCTCCCATTATTATTTCCTAGTGCCCCCATAATAAACCTGCAACGCGCCTATCGCCTGTAGTATTATGTAAAATAACACATATGTGGATTTAATAAATCTGTGTTACATTTCATATAAGTTACTGAAAAGTTGAACGTATGTCAGTGTTGATATTATGATGCATGCTCAGTTGTAATTGTAGCTTGTTTCAGTGTTCCTGCAGCCTTCTGATGATCCTAAACTATTTCTATACTAATGTTACATTCCTATAAATTCACTGTGGAGGTATATGGGGCTTATAGGGAATATTCATTATGATATTTTTTACATCAGTATGATATTTAAGAGTCACCACAGCTCTTTTATCGTGTGTTTTGTTTGAGGATTTCTTTCTGCATGTTAAACTCCACCGCTCTCATGTTGAACCTCACGCAGATGCCAGCCTGCACACTTGACTGCACTCAGAGTAGCCAGTCCAACAGAGGGGGTCAGCAGTGTGCACGAATCTCCCACCGCCCTGCCAAGTCATTATTTCATGCACTGCTTCCTTTGTAGGACTTGGCAACACTTAACACAGGACGTTTATATAAGGACAGACCCCCGACTAAAAGCCAACCACCGGTCTCCTGCATCCATCATCGCACTTTATTTACAGATGAGTTTTTAATGTGATGATGAGGAGTTTGTGGAACCTGTTAAAAGAGAAACAGCAGCAGCAGCAGCAGCAGCAGCAGCAGCCTATTGTGTGTGTGTGACAATTAACCCTCCAGGTATCACTGGTTAGCATACACAGGGTTATTGCACTTTAGTGTGTTAATCATTAAATCATCCCACTGGGTAATAACACACAGGCCTGTTGCCTTCTCTCTCTCTTTCTTTCTCCCACCTGTTCCTCACATTCCTCGTGGTGACTGACCCGTATCCTCCAGTGAGTCTGGGTTTAGACTGTTCTGTTACCGCGAGACCATCCAGACCTGAGCGATGCTTCCTCTGTAGGTGATGATGATGATGATGATGGTCATTTAGGTGGAGGAGCGATCTGAGCCAGTGTATTACCTCTGCATTGACATGCAACTGAAACAGAAAGAGATCAGACAATAAGGTCAGGGGGTGTTAAGCTGCTGAGGGAGAGAATGAACAGCAGACAGCCTGAGGTGTTGTTTGATAGCAAAGACTCAACAAAACCTAACAACATGTGCCCTGTGGGGGGGCTGAGGGCTGGAGAGATAAAGGGTTTTACAAATACTCTCAGGCCATCATGGGTTTTTTTTTTTTTTTTTTTTTTTTTTTTTACATTATCTGATTTTAGAATAGAAAAACACTGATTCCTCCTCAACGAAGAGAAAGATTTACATTGTTGGCTAAGTTACTGCAGTTCCCCAGTCTCTCTGCTGTAAAATGAATCTTTTACAAATGCTGCAAGCACTTTGTCTCCCCTAATGAGGATTAAGCCAAATATTCCCTCATCAGTGTTTTCACTCAGCCAGTTTGGTTCAAGTGGTGGCGATGCTGCATAATTAGCTCAGGAAATCTCCAAAATGAACCCAAGAAATCTGGTCATTAGCTCAAAGAATGCTTCATTATGTGTTTGAGGCTAAGAGCTTTAGCCCACTTTTGCTGAGCCATTATGGCTTGGCCCACTTGTTGGGTTACTGCGCCACCGGAACAATACACACAAAGGCAGAAAACACACACATACACACACACACACACACACTTCTCTGTTGTCGTAGTTAATCCTGTTTTGATTTGACACCAAGACGTGAGTGTGTTTTTATTAATTAAAAGCAGCAGGAGGAGGAGGACTAGAGGTTGGAATTTGTGTGTGCGTGGGGTTGTGTGTGTGTGCCTGTTAAAATGGCTAGGTGAGGGGGTGCTTTGGTAGGAAAGTTGTGTCTGAGCCCCTAAGCAACTGTTTGCTGGTTCAACTCCCATTTCACTATCTGTAAAGGTATAAAACCCTGCAGAAATACTGTAAAAAATGTAAACACAGCATACACTCGCTAGCAGTTGTTATCTGTTGAATCGTCAGTGTATTTGAACTATTTTATGAATTACCATTAAATTTTGAGTCATGGTCCCCAGAGGATGAACTTTGCTACCTGGAGTTTATGACAGTACTGTGCATCAACCTCACCTGTACTCTGCTGGGACACTCATCTAAGATGCTAAACATCACTTAGCATCAACATTGTGGATTTGTTAAGGCCGTAATATACCTGGTGCTTCATCGAACATACGCGCGCACAATGCACCATGTCTGTGCATATACTTGCTGCAGCACTACGCAGTCAAAACGCACAATACTGGCGGTATCCACTTGGGGCAGAACAGAACAGAAATATCACCAAGAAATCGTGAAAAAAGAAAAGTATTTTTTTTTGGCTTTAAGCCTTTATTAGATAGTGCAGTTGAGAGAAACAGGAAATGGGGAGGCAGAGAGAGCGGGGGAATGACCAATGCGGGATTCAAACCGTGGCCGCCTACAGTGAAGACTGTAGCCTCTACACATGGGGCGCCTGCTCAACCCACTGTGCCACTCGATCATGCCAATATTGCATCTTGCGCATGTGTCACGATCATGCGCGTCATTATGGGTGTGCCTAATGGGCCTGGGCCCACCCACTTGTACAACTGGCCCAGCCTAAATGACAGGGTGAACAACTGAACATACTTTCTTAACTTTTATTTTTAATTATTAAAATTTACATTTAAATTCATAATAAAGACTAGAGAGGTCCCCCTTTATATAAGAAGAAAGATAAGATTTATAAGGTTACTAACGCGTGTGAAGTCTGGACAACAGGCCATTTTGCATCCTCAGTAGCTACAGTTGGCGTTTGGCCAGCATTTTACGTTATTTAGCTTACCGGCGAGAGAGCGGCGCACCCCGCTGTCAAAGCTGGTCTCAACAGAAATGGTGTGTGCTTTCAAGGCAAAATATAGAGACAAACAAGTCAGAAAGGAATCATTTCCAACTCTATGTATGTTAGTAGGCTATTCATTTCTATTAAGTGGCCCATCCAAACTGAAATCCTGGCGCCACGCCTGGTCATGATACCTCGCGTTGAGATGTGCAGCCGGCGCATGCAACACATTGCAGCAAATATATTACGGGCCTTAGCATGCTAACATGGCCTGCTAGCATCACTGTACACTGGTTTTAACCTACTTCTCTTTCATAGTGGTGGCCACAGGTTGCAGCAGGAAGCAAGTGTTTGAACTGCGAAGACTTAGCACAGTTGAAAATACTCACCCCTGTCACTTGTATCCACCTACAGAGAAAGATTAAAACCACTCCCCAAAATGTAACTAAATCAGATATATTTACTGCACATAACACTGAAGCAACTGTTCATTGGGCTTAATTATTCAGAAACTTTCCCTGGATTGTATCAGAGCACATTGTAGCTGTTTCTTCTGGAGTTATTACAGAGGTTCATGTGTCCTTGGTGTGACCAGCCTCAGCTTGTATCACTGGGAATTCAGACTGTAACAAGAAGCATGTTTTCACCCCCAAATCTGCCCCCGGGGTGTGCAGCTTTAATTTTTTTGCTAGATAGCATAAAGCACTGACATCATGGATGATGGAAGCAGGAGAGGGAAATGACAGATAAGGCCGAAAGAGAGAAGGAGTTGGAGGAAGTAGAGAATGCTGAAGAGCTTTACGTTATGTCAAGAGAGAAACGATAAATTCCACAAAGTGGCAGGTGTTGGCTGAGTTGCGCTCTGTCTCTCCCCGGGGACATGGATTCCTCGCTAAGAGGGAGACGAAGTGGAGGGGAAAGAAAGAGACGAGAAGAGAGATGGAAAATGGTTAAATGAGTGTGTGTGTAACACAGAGGAAGAGAGAGAAGATTGGCGCCCTGCGTGCTCATTTCCAGGTGGCCTTTTTTTGTTGGACGTCCTTTCTTTCAAGGGGAAGTGACCTGAGAAGTATGAACAGGTACCGTGAAAAAGGGAAAGAAACTGTGAAAGAGAGCTTGACAGCCCAGGAAAAACACAGAGGACACACAGTCCCTGACATCTCACTACTCGGAACACCTACCTTGTCCTTTAGAGGTGTCACTGTCACTGTCCTGGCGGAAAATCTGCTTTTATATGTGCATTTACCTTTTTTCACCGAACTCAGCTGTTGATTGGAGGTGGTTTCCTGCTCACTTTAACTTTTGAAAAAACAACACAACAGCAATTAGGACAGTACAACATGTTATGTCAATTACAAATACAAGGAGAGTTAGTAATATGAAAAGGAACAATGCCAAGTGGGAAAGTAGGAAAACACAACTGCATCAGTGTCACTGAGGTGATTTAATTAATTTGTGATGTGAGTTTCTTTACTTTGTTCATGATGCAGCAGCTCAATCTGCTCCCCCAAATAACATGGTGTTCAATAGCAACGATAGGAAATGTATCCATATATCTCAGTTGAATGAAGCTAAGAACAAGTGGCTAGTAGGGTGGAGTGAGCAGTGACCTCTGACCTCAGTGACCTGCAGTGATAACATCTATTAACCCAGCCCTTTGTGCTGGTCCGTGCTTGCTTAGCTTGTGCTAACGCTTACACGGCCGGACGGTGTTGGGGGCAAACGCTCAGACAAACTGAACTGGGATTAGCTAAGAATGAAGAAGCTTTAGGAACCAAAGAGGCAGAGAGGCTGGTTCAAGTGGGACACTGGCACGGACCATTTACTGCCAGTTATTTTACTACAGCGTGAAAATCAACAGATTGATTGGTGATTTGTAACACGTTGGAGGGGGCTGCTGCAACACCTGACCGACTTCACTTAGGTTTCCATTGTCAAAGCTTGTGATCCTTGGATATACCGCCCTTTAAACTTGATTATGACAACTTTAAACATCATAAATGTTTTATTTTATTGTAAAATGTACAATTAATAGATAAAAAAGCCTATATCAGTCAAAGTGCATTATATTTCGTGCAGGCGGCCTGACCCCTGCTCCATACTTCACACGCTTCACTGTAGCAGACTTTAAACTGTGTGAAAACAAGGAAGGGAAGGGACTGTTGCGCAGGGATTGAATGTTTGGCACGACTTACAGCTACAAGCAGTAATATAATACAGCACCGTTACCTAAACCTGCATGAAGTCACTCTTTCTCTGGAAATGCCACGAAACCTGAGCCAGGTAGCTTCAGGGACAAACAGTTTGGGAAGAAATATCCTCCTTTCACAGGTGTTTACGGTGATTGAAGAAGATTGTGCAGCAGTTTAGCCTTTAAGTTATGCTTCGTATACTCTATGTGGCCGTAACCTAAAGGCTCATAGGGGTCAGATTCCATAAAAGCCGGCGGGAGGGGGGGTTAATCAATAACATCCTGTCCAAGTTTCTCCAAGGAAGACGCCGGAATTCACTCCCCACACTAGATCTGTGTGTTAAAATGTGATTATGTGAGATTTAGATATA
Organism: Trachurus trachurus; assembly: GCF_905171665.1. Lineage (NCBI taxonomy): Eukaryota > Metazoa > Chordata > Actinopteri > Carangiformes > Carangidae > Trachurus > Trachurus trachurus. Next base: position 5,860,466 of record NC_139901.1, on the reverse strand, counting down.
GTGATAGAGGAGAAAGACAACAGCAGGTGTTGCCCCGATTAGCTCCTCCATTCCCTCTGGGTGGAAGGATGCTTTTTCTGAGATTGAATGAATTATCTCATCTTCAAAATACAATAAAAAGACCAGGCAAAATGTGTGGCGGTTGACCGGATCAGAAACTTATATGAAAAAGTCAATTTTATGTTACTTTGAATATATTCTGATGAAAACAAATGCACTTTGGACCCCAGAACTACGTCCTCAAGGTCTCAAATATCAATATACTAAACGCAATAAGGTAACAAAAGCATCTGTGTTCCTCATCTTCTCAGGGCCAGTACTGTGACATCTGCAGCCACGGCGAAAGCGATCGCGCCCACCCCATCACCAACGCCATCGACGGGACGGAGCGATGGTGGCAGAGCCCGCCTCTGTCCCGCAGCACCGAGTTCAACGAAGTGAACGTCACGCTGGACCTCGGACAGGTAGGACTCAGCAGACCGAAACACACATACACACACACACACACACTGACAGTCTGTGAAGATGCTGTGGTGCAGTGGTCCTGAACCGATTTGGCTTGTTACCACTTATAATGATGCCCTTGCCCTTGCCTGCTGCCTACCCCCTGTCACTGGTTGCATGTGTTTGATCTTGTGTTGAATTGCTGTTGCTGAAAAGATCTACAAAGTGCTGGTAGTGTTGTGTTCTCTGGAACTTTGGAAAAGTCGTAATCGTCTTTGCGTCTTCCAAATGACCAAGGTTCATGCAAAGGTTTGGTTGAATCTTGATGATTGAATGATTAAAGATCCTAAATATCAGCGTGTTTCAACAGTTTGGTGCATTCCTCCGCCTGAATCTGTGGAGCAGTGAGCTGCCGCTTGTGCTGGAGCTTGTAGCTGAGCAGTAAACACTGGCAGATTTCAAGATATAATTAATCTCATTTGCTTTTCTGAACTACAAATGAATCTTGATTGGATTCCAGCTGCAGGCACTAGCTGTAAATTTGCCCTCTCTAATATACAGTGTGTTGGCAGCTGCTTTGCTACCAGCTTCTCTGCTCTGGTAGTGAATGTGAAATGAATTAGCCCATTATATGCTGTATTGTCCCGAATCAGGCTCCCAACGCTGAAGAATCAAACCATTGACACTTCAGTCTGTTAATGCTGTGTGTATACATTTTTACATAGGGAAGCGTTCAGGCCATTGCGCAGCACACTGAAGCCTCGCTGTGTCTCCCTGTGCTTGAGAAGTTAACCTTTTTGTGTTGCTGAATGTCGCTCTTGAACAATCTTTTTATGTTTCTGAATGTGGCTCTTCTGTGCCGGGCTCTCCTGCTTGAGTGCCGACCTTGTTCATCAGTGGAGAAGCGTTTGCTGTTTGCTGTGTGTGTGTGTGTGTGTGTGTGTGTGTGTGTGTGTGTGTGTGTGTGTGTGTGTGTGTGTGTGCGCGTGCGGGCACTCGACAAGTGTGTTTTCTGTCATGGTATTCAGTTTCCATCATTCGTCCTTCTTCTCTTCACTCTGTCCTTGCCTCCCTCTTCCTCTGTGTCTCTCTCAGTTGAAGGGCTCCATAGAGGAGCAGGGAGCTGTGACAGCCGCTGTGTGGAGCCTTTAAAAGCTTTTATAAGCCTGTTTACTTTCTGCAGTGATAAAAGGATGAATGAAGAATCTTTTAAAGCACAATATTAACACTATGAGAACCCAGCAGCGTTTGTTCCCATCGCCACTGAGGCACTGAGAAGATGTTTGCAGGATGAAAACTATGGCTACCTACAGAGAGGGTTTGGAAGTGGGACCTAAAAATATGTTTCTGCTGTTTTAATGACCAATAATCTGACTGAGAAATACACCAAATAGATGAAGGATACATCAGACTTAGCCAATGCAACATAAGATATAGTTAATTTCATTTTAGACTGATCTATGAATTATTCAGTCCATTAAACGTGACGAAAACACACCAAAGTCATCAGAGCTGAACCTGACATCTTCCTATATCTTCCAAATCCATCTACCCCAAAATAACTAAATAATTCAGAATCATAAATGGCAAAGAAATTGGGATTATTTGACTATTTTTACTCAAGAAACAAATGAAATTATTTATTGATGATAAATTTCCTTTTTGCACTTGCTAACTACCAAAAAAATGGCTTCTACAAGTGCGGCTGAAGCGCTGGTTTCTGTGCAGCTACTGAGAACAACAGTTCTCTTGTTTAACGACTTGAAGGATACAAGTAATGACTACATGACGTTCTGTTTATGTTGAGCTATATTTACCATTTTAACAATGTTCTTAACTTAATGTTGCTGCCTGCACTTTAAATCCTGTGCAGTTCATTAAGTTGTAAAAGCACATCGGAGCTTAAATACAAGAACGTTTGATGTGCAATAGTCTTAAATAAAGTAGTGAATTCTGAAGTACATGGATTCTGTTCTTTGATTTTTATTGTGGTATTGAAGTGTCGAGAACTGTGGAAATTCATTCACTCTATGGACTACTCAAATTCTGGTATTGTGGCAACTGGCAAGCTTACTTTTACCAGTGTCTCGCCTACTGAACTGATTTTTACTTAACTTGTTGAAGAGGTTGGTCTTGGACCAAGGAAGATCTGGATGATTAACCATGGATTTGAATCTGAAGTCTGGTGTGTTGTTTGACACTGGCTTTGGTGGAGCTACAAGTCTTGACCTGTGCCTTGCCAGTCCCTCGACTTTATAGAAATGCATTGTTTGTGCACACTGTTCCATATCTTTGCAGCTTGAATACCTTTGGGCTTTAGACACTTGATTGGACAAAACACAACATCTGAAGACATCAGCTTGGCTAGCTGGCAAACTGAGGGATATCTTTCACTGTTTATTTTCCATTTTCTGACTTTTTACAGTTAGGTACAATTGATCAGTTATTAAAGGAAACAATGCAAGCAACTGTCCAGAATTTAAAGTCCATCACAAAGTCCTATATGTGCAAAACCAGCAGGAAGCAGTAGGTGAACATTAACTTGTGTAACTGCATTTCCAGGACACCGGACACAATTCACAGCTCCTCACCTTGCATTTACACCACATGGAAATGCTTTCATGGAGGTAAAGTAGAGAAAGGACAGAGAGAGAGAGAGAGAGAGAGAGAGAGAGAGAGAGAGAGAGAGAGAGAGAGAGAGAGAGAGAGAGAGAGAGAGAGAGAGAGAGAGGTGGAGGGTCTCCAGTTACCAGGTTGCAGTTTAGTCTTGAAAGAATGTAGGTGGGCTAAGGACAGGGATTACGAGTGTGTTTGTGTGCGCGTGCCGGCGTGCATGCTTGTGCGTGTTAGTGACAATGTGTTGAAGACCACACCACACACACGCACACACCCCTCAACCCCCTACCTCCGTCTGAATGAAAGCAAAAGAGAGGAGGGAAAGATTGGAATGTCAGTTAACCTGTCTCAACCCGCAGAGGGGAAGTCTTGTTAAATTACCCTCAACTCCGCAAACTCCTCTCTCTTTCCCACCTCCATACCTCAATACAACAACTCATGTATTTTAATGTCTTCAGTCATATAGGCTACCCCAGGCAGTAGGCTACACTTTGAATACACACATTGGCTTTGGGATAAGACTGACGCCTCTCGGGAGTCTGTATATGACGTTACGGCTAGCAGTTAGCCCAAGCTTAGCACAAAGGCTGAAAGAGCACAATTAACTGTCACTTGGTGGTGTACCAAATTAGATATTTGTGCTGTAATTTGCGAGCTTCAGAGGCACTGCCAGATGAGCTATTTCCCACCTACAGTTTTGATGCTGCGGTAGGCTAAGTTAACATCACAACTCTTCTATGAATGAAAAAAATGACAGTAGCTTAATACAAATAGCCTAATGTAAGTATAAAATACATAAATGCTGAAGTAAATATGAAATACTTGAATAAATCAAGATTAGAATATTTTATTTAATTTTTATACCTTTATACGAATTTACAAATTTAGGCCTATTTTTTATTGTTTAGCTAGCTATTTATTTGTGTAAGCGTTTCAAAATGTAGCCTATGTGTTTATCATGACATTATTTGTTTCTTTCCATCCATCCATCATCTTCCGGTATTTTTTTTTCTTTATTCCTCTCAATAGAAATACATGGAACCTCTGTCTTTCTGTAGCTATGTCTTACGAGGTTGATTTTCATTGTTTCCATGATCTAATCAAGTGTTGATGTTCATCATTTCCAAGGAATGTTCCACCAGGTTATAAATAACTAATTTAGATAAAGATCAGTTCAACCCCTCACCTTCTTCTACCTTCTATAACTGAAGCAGCCATTCAGCCTATCTATCTTCTACAGATAACACCAGCCCAGTATATAGACCACTTCCATCTTCTCCTCCCCTTCTGTCTTCATCCTAATGCTTTTTCCCTCTTCCTCTTCACCATCATCACCGCTGCTCCTCATCTGAAAACCCAACAACACCACTACGTCTTTCCTTCTCTCAACAAGGCATTGATTCTACCCGGGAAATAATTCTTATGAACACTGTAATCATAGTAAAAATCTGTAGATTATTCATGTAAACAAGGCTATAAGTGGATGGAACGGTTTGTGTAAAAAATCTGCCAGGTCAGTTCTCTTGTCTCAGTTCAGGGCAAACGCAACAAAAGCCTTGCAGCAGTAACCCAGAGAGGAGACACTGGTGAAATGTGAAAAGGGCAACTCAAAGAATCTGAAATCTGTCATTACAGGTGGCAGGCCAATGTTTGTGAGGATCATGACTGAAAAGGAAATGTGAATATTTGCTTTGCAAGTCGATTTACGGTGTGTGCCCCTAAATTTTCTGCTTGCACTCCTAAAATTTTTTGTTAGAGGCCACTGTACTCCTAGCAAAAAAAGTTTGTCAGGAGCCCTGAGTCACAGACTTTGATCTGTTCTGCTGTGTTTTGTCAGAAGAGGATTCATGAGGCATGTACAGAATAGATAGCATCTGTTTTGTTGTTGTCATTTTTACCTTTTACAGGACAGTGGGGAGAGAGACTGGGAAAAGACATGCAGGACAGATCAGCACAGTCAGGGATCGATCGTTGGGCATTACTAAAATGGGGCATACTCTCAACCAATCGGCCACCGAGCACCCCTACTCTCAAGTTTGCAAGTTATCCCTGTGTCTGCTTCTTCGCACAGTCCAAACACATGCACACACTGGATTAACTGGAGACTCTAAATTGTTCATAGGTGTGAATATGAGTGTGTCTGTGTGATTGTCTGTCTTTGTGAGAGACTGCCCTCACCCTACGTCAGCTGGGATTGACTCCAGCCCCCCACCACCCTGCATGGATATATTATATCTCAGTTTGTATCTTCCACCCTCCATGTTTATCACTGTTTTGCCTGCCAAGGTGGAAAAGTAGAGGGGGAGGGCCGGTGAAGAATAGTGACAGCTTCCTGACGGACTGTAGGATCATCCAGGTTGATGTCATACCCGGTTCGACACAATTTGCCATTGTTTTGTTTATTAGCTCAGAGTGATGTAACATTGGAGCTTTTCATAGATCTGCGTGTTGGCATGCGGTTACATTCCTCAGGTGTGTGATAGTGGAAGGATTGTAATCATAGGTAAAAAAAAAAAAAAAAAGAAACTGGGGAGAGGTACAGTAGAGGAGATGAAGAAGAGGAAAGATGGAAAATACAAGGTAGACTGATGACATGAAGGGGCCATAAATAAAACATTTCCAAGGTAAGAGGAAAGAAAGATTCCCAGGAAGAGAGGAGAAGAGGGGGATGGAGGGGGATGGAAAATGGAGGAGCAGAAGATGATGATCATCAGCCTGTTCAGTTGTTATAGCACAATATACACCTTCGATAGGAATGTATGTGTGTGTGTGCGTGCGTGCAGGCTCTTCAGGTGATGTACCCTGTTTTTTTTATCATCCATACCTGAGTCACAAAATTAAACTCTGTGTCATCAAATTTGTCTTGAAGGAAGAGGCTCAGAGCTTTCTGTCTTCTGATTGGCTGTCTGACCTTTTATTGCTGGAGCTCCAGAGAGCAGCATGAGAGAGGAGATGAAAAACTACATTGAAATTATATTTTTGTTTTGAGGACCACAAACATACTCCTCTCGATAGATCAACACTTTATATAAACCAAGAAGTGTAAAATGTGGGACCCTTTAAATGTGCTAGTTCAATCCTATGAGCGCTGTCAACAAAATTAATTTCATGTCCATATTGTTTGGGTGGAGGTGACGGCCTCTATAGAGAAATGACGAGCTCTCTCGCTGCCGTGTGCCTTTAATTTCCTGCATGCACTGACAGATTTCCCTCCAGGACGAAGACTAACAAAGAGACAAATACGCAGACACACACACACTCACTTGCAGTGTTGAGGTAGCTCCATTGTTCACCGTGCGCGAGCGTGAGCGCGGTGCCAACTGCTCCCGATTGAATGCTTCCTGCCATTGATGTGGTTCAAGCGTCAGAGTTAGCTCCAGAGTGCCAGTAAGCCCTGAGCTGTGGGGTGGAGGCTGCACTGAGCTTTAGATATTTGGGAAGTTTCTGACAGCTTGTTTTACACTCAAATATTCAAAAGAGTTTAGTTTGATGGCTGATGGGTCCACATGTGGCAATATGCCCTGACCCAGCAAGACCTCTGAAAGGCCATGACTGCTGCTCAATGAATACACACCACTGAGCTCTTATAAGTACAACTCAAAGGGATAGTTCAACATTTTGGCAAATTGGCCCATTACCATAATCCCTATAGTCATAGCAGTAGGTTCATTACCGTTATTTGGCGGTGCAAGCTATTTTTAGAATGGCAGAGCAGAGCCGCGAGCTGCTCAGAGCTACACTACTGAGGCTAATGGGATTTCTTGGTTTCCCTCATCAAACTCATCAAATACACAATCCAACAACTGCAAAATGCTCTGGTGGACAAGTTGTGACCTGCACATTCACCACGCTATGAGATAATAACGGAACGTTAAAACGGAGTGTAGCTCTGAGCAGCTTGCGGCTCCGCCGTTCTAAAAATAGCTTGCACCGACAAATAAAGGTAATTAACCTACTGTTATGACTATAGGGATTGCGGCAATGGGCCAATTTGCCAAAATGTTGAACTATCCCTTTACATATTTCACATTAGTAGCAAATTGCTCAAATAAACTTCTGGTATCAACAGATCCAAGCTTATAATTACAATCCAATTTAAATTCAATTTAAAAAATTGAATGAATGGGGCATAGGCTACAGCAGTGGTTTCTAGTGTTGTCACGATACCAACATTTTGGTACCGGTATCGGTACCAACATGTTTTTCGATACTTCGGTACTTTTCCAAATAAAAAGAGAACACAAAAAATGTCATTATTGGCTTTATTATTATTATTGCATTATTTGAGGTCTGAAAACACTGCATCTTTTTTGTTATTTTGACCAGTTGTAATATTTGGGAGAAATTGTTATCAGTAGTTTATAGAATGAAACACAAACGTTCATGTTACTGAAACACACACCTATTGTTTCCCCAGACCAAATTGATTCTGCCCCCCCCCCCCCCCCCCCCCCTCCTCTCTGCGTAGCGCTGCTTCGCTGTGTTCACTCACTCACACAGAGAGAGAGAGAGAGAGAGAGAGAGAGAGAGAGAGAGAGAGAGAGAGACCATGCATGCCAGTGGTGGTGCGCGGTAGAAACGAAACGTATCCACCAGCAGTGTTTGCATTAATTAACGAGTCTGTGGCGGCCCGTCTCTCTCACGCGCGCGCTGGCGCACACACACAGATACACACACAAACACAGGCACATGGTCAGGTCGCGCTGTAACGGTAAGAAAAAAAGGCACCTTGCTTCGTTTGTGACTCGCTGCGGCTCAAATTACAATGCGGCGACTTCACGCGGCGACGTCACCGCTGCCGGCGGCGCAAAATGAAAGTACCGGTCCCATCTAAGCGCAGTATGGTACCGTTTTAAATGCCTCAGTACCCCGGTACCAATCTAGTACCGGTATACCGTACAACCCTAGTGGTTTCATTAACAAACAGACATTATAACAGAGACACAACAGAATAGGACAAGAAACTGTAATGGGATGTGGGATGTAGTTAAATTTAAGCTTTCTGCACAAAATGTTCCACAAGCACACTGACTTGTGGGTTACAACATGACAGAGTTTTGTTGTATGCTCTCAGTAAGTTAGCAGAAGTTGTCAGAGATCTCCTCTGTGTGTCTATCATTTCCTGATTACAATCAGTGTCCTCCGCTGCCAATGTGGTTTTTAACAAATGATGGGCATGGGAACCACAATCTACAGCCAAAGTGTGTGTGCGTGTGTGCGTGCGTGTGTGTGTGTTGCCAGCTCACTGTGAACATTTCATGTTTTTCAGAGATTTTCCAAGATACCTTATTGGCTGTAATGTCTGTTGCTCAGTTTTTGTCCTCACACCCCTGCATCATAATCACACAATCTACTCCTTCCTCTCTGACTCTCCACAGCTACAAAGACTCTTCTGTCTTGTTGGACACAGTAACGATGGGAAGAATCAGAAAAAGGGGGATTTATAGATAGATATGATGCATCAAACCGCATTCTCTCATTTTTCTCTATCACTCTCTCTCCTTCCTAAATTGTCAGTCTCCATCTGTTAAGTCAAAACAGTGTAATAGAATTAAATCATGTTTCAAGTCCACCCCGTCTGCAGCTGTGTGAAGTCGTATCAGTCACATTTCTCATCACTGTCCTTCAATCTCAAGGACCAAAACAAAGGAAACTTTTATTGCTAAAATCTTTTGAAGTAGAAAACGCTAGTAGCTATGACTCATTACATGTGTAGCTAGTTCTATAATACACACATTGAAGTTCAACTATAAAGCTACTGATGTTGGCAGTTAGTCAATATTTTACCGTTCATAGCCTACTGGCAAGAGATAAGTCAGAGAGAGAGACCTAGAATTTCCTGTTGGTGTCTTTTTTTGACAGTTGACATCCTTTTACAGATGTTTTCATTTCCAATAAATCAAACAGATAACCAGCATATTCACTGATTATGAAAACAGTTGTTAAAAATGTGAAGGATAGTAGCTACAGTATCTTTGTTTGTTGTATTGTCATCCTCATCAGCAATATTATTTCCAAAAATGAATATAACCATCTGCATTCACTTGATCAAGTTGTGATAGCTAATGTTTTAGCAAACAGTTAGCTGCTAACAGAAACAGAGCAATTGCTCATATTGTTGCTAAATGTTGAAATTTGGTCTTCGGGGGCTTTCACACCTACTTTGTTTGGTCCGGATTTTAAGACTTTTCCGTTTGAGCCTAACCATATTGGTGTGAAAGCTCCCCCTGGTCTTGGTCCGGACCAAACCAAACCATGGTCCAGACTTGTGCAGTGTGAAAGCTATTTTTTGTTACAGTAAGATGGTTCAGAGTTTTGAACCTTTAATAGGAAGTTCCAGTAGTTAGCCTACACATTAAGAAGATTAGTGAAGACAAAATGCCACGCTGTGCTGCCACTCCTTAAAAAATCCTAGAGGAAACACTGGTGTTAGTCTTGAGCCTGAGTCTGAGTGCCGTAAATCATTTCATCCATGGACTGACCTGAGCACCGCCTCCCAGTTACATTATTTAGAAATAGTTTTGGCCTCATTTGCTGTTGTAGGTCAAATAGAGACATTAGCAGAAAAGAGATACTTTTGCATATCCAGTTAAAAGTTATTTGTAGGGGCTTTAAATATGAAAGGAGGCTGAAAATCAGAGGACATGTCTGTTCTGATGATGCAACTATTCTGTCATACAACGTGAATGTGCTGCATTGTCAGGCTCCCAGAGGATTTATATGCTATCATCATCAAGCCTCAAGAAAAGTGATGTATTTTTGTGTCTTTCCCTCTCTGTTGTGACATTTCCCACAGTGACTCAGTCAACCACAGGTTTTAATCACAGCTCCTTATAGTGGCCCTCTTTCTATTTCTTGATTTAGGTCTCTTCATTCCCTTGGCTGTCATTCTGGGGGTCAACAGTCGCACTCATTCATTCCTCTATCCACTCCTCCTTCCTCTGCCATGACTCTTATTTCACTTTCAGTCACCATCAGCCTCCATCTTCCTGTTTTCCCTTCCGTCCCTCTTGTTCATGGGGTTAAACGTTGCCTCTGACACTTTGTCCTCACACAAACACACAAACGCTGACACACAGTGCACATTTTTCTGTCATTCATTATGTGTACTGGGCAGGAAAATGAGAGAGGGAGAGGTGCAGAGAGAGAGAAAGAGAGAGTGAGAGAGAGAGACAAATCTGACCTTAATAGGAGTGATTCAGCTTTGAGTGAGAGGAGGGAAAGAGGAGAGAGTGACCATGTCAGAATAAAGGAGGGATGTTGGATGGATAGAGGCAGGGAGGAAAGGAACGAGGGCTTGTGGTTCAAAATAGTTGGCCGATATTTCAGGGCTGATTTGCTTTAGCTGCTTCTGTGTGTTGTTGCAGCTGATATCAGGATGTGTTGATGTTGGCAGGTTAACAAACCCCACTAATAGCTTCAGCTTGGTTTTTTGACCAATTTAGAAAAATGATTCCTCACAGTTATTTTCAGTTTTTCTGAAGACAGATCCAAGTTAATTCATTTTCATCATCTAAAATAATACACAGTCCATTACACTGTATCAGTGCCCAGTCCATTTCAATTTTCTGAACTATACGAAACAGCATAAGGCGCATTTCCACTGCAGGAACTTCGGGGTAATTTTACGGGGCCAGCCCCGTTGGTGCGTGTCTCCACTGCAGGAACCTCCCCCACAGGAACTTTTACAGGGGCCGAACGGAGTCCCTGCCTGGGGGTAGGTACTCGGATCGGCCTTGAAGAAGTTCTGGTGGGGCTTGAGATTTACTCTGTGCTGATTGGTCAGACTCAAAGCAGGATCATGTGACGCTAAAAGGGAGCCCCGAAATAAGATGCATTTTTACAACCCAACATTACTACAAACGGAAAAACGGACGGAAAAAAGAGAGAATAACTCAGTAAAAGACGAGAGTAGCAGTAGGCCTGAAAAAAAAAAAAAAGAGTGGTAAATAGGCGATCGCGGGATTACGTGACGGCATTTATTTTTTATTTTTAAGAAAGCGTCTATACTGACAGAAAAAAACAACAACAAGAGCAGTAAAAATTAAAATAGAAAAAACGCTGCACAATGGCCACGCGATCAAAACTGTTGCACGTCGCCATCAGAGCCCGGTGGGTTCCTGTCTGCAGTGGAGACATGGCCACCGAGAGGGCCGAGTGAGAGGACGGTTCCTGTAGAAGTTCCTACCCCCTCCTTTTACCAGGAATTCCTGCAGTGGAAACACGGCTATACATTCTTTATTTCTTGGCCTTGCATTCATTAATCTGTTTTCATTGCATTCATTAAGAATAAGAATATGCCAATGCACCTATTTGCTAGGAGTTAGGTGAGATCAACACCACCCATGTATATTGGAGCCAAGAGGTCATTAGCTTAGCATAGCATTAGGGTTGTCATTAGAACCGATACTTTGCTACCAAGTCGGTGCTAACACGCAAAAAATACGTTGATACCTGTTATTTTTCTATACTGTAAGTACCAGATATACTACTTTGCCCTCAGCAGGCCGTGTTGATTCCTTTTGGAACTGACATGGGCAGTGAGTCTGAGCATGTGCGTGGTCTCAGTGAATTTGGAAGTACATGTTTTTTTTGTTGTTGTTTTTTTTTACTGTGGTATTGAATGAGTATTGGGAATTGTGAAAATTCACTGGTATTGCTATTGACTACTGAAATTCTGGTACCGTGACAAACCTGCTTAGCATATTGAATGGAAATGGCTCCGTCGGAAGTTCAAACACATGTCAACCAGCACTTTTATAACTCCCTGATTGGAATTAAGTTGGAAATGTAAAAAAAAAAAAAAAAAAAAAGGAAATTGTTGTTTTACATTGAGTAATGTGCTGGAACTAGTCAGCCACAACATGTTCTTTTACATCCATATATGTAGGCCTACATATTAAACACATCAGATGCCTATAAATGAGAGAACATTAGAGGAGCTGGTACAAATATTTTTGGACTTTGGACAGAGCCAGGCTACACTTATGTACAAAATGAGCCACATTTTAATCAGAATCGAATTGAAGTGCCTCTTGTTTCCATGCCTGAGAGTCCTCCTCGTTAGCGACTAACACCGGTAACGTTAATGTTTGTTCTGGTGAAACAAGTCAGCAGTCTAAAACTCAAGGATGTGGGACATTGATTGCTTTGACAGGAAAAGTGAAAAAAAGGAAAAGGGGAAAGGTGAGCTTGTGGGGATTAATGGAGAGAATTAAAAAGAGTAGGAACGAGTGAGCGGGTTAGTGAGAGAGGAGAAGAAGGGGGAGGATGGGAAAAGGAAGGGGAGAAGGAAGGATGAGAGTCAAGAGGAGAGAGACTTAGCACATCCAAAAAGGACTTCATCTGGGCAAGACGGAAACAGAAAGGAGGGCATTCATGTTCTATCTTTAATTGAAATGTCAAAAGCTGTGTGTGTGTGCCTCTGTGTGTGTGTGTGTGTGTGAGAGAGAGAATATTAAAGAAGAGGAAGTGATTATAAGACGACGCCTCCCACTCTTGTTTTTGCCTGTCAGTGGTTTGGTTTTAATTTGATGCTTGATGTGTGTGTGTGTGTGTGTGTGTCCTTTGTCATGCATAATGGCTGTTCCAACCTGGTGATCTGTCACAGGTCAAAGGTCATTGTCTGCCTCTTCACTTCTTAGCTTCCTGCTGCTTTGAACTCCCTGACCGCCTTCAGTGCACGTACACTTCACTCATACACAGACACACGTGCACACACACACACACACACACACACACACACACACACACACACACACACACACACACACACACACACACACACACACACACACATCTCATTATGAAAGAGAGACCTCTAGGTTGCATTTTTGTGCTTATTTGAGATTTGATGCAGATGATGAGGTATTTTTGGGGGTGGTGTGATCAATTAGTTGATCAAAAACAAATAACTGAAATCACCAACTGATCATATCAGTTATTTATAAAACTATAAAGTGGTTCTCCCTGCAGCTCAAGTTTAATTTGCTGTTTTATATCATTGTAAATTAATTCTGGAGAACAAGGTGAAGATATGACTTTTAATTTGAAAAGTCAACAACGTCAGGCATATGTTGTTATTTTCTGGCTTTTTTTGTTTACTGACTGATTTTATTGATAAATAAATAACCAACAATGGAGGTAATTTTATAATACTGTAATATCAATTGTTACTGGCGATATTGTCGGACAAACTTTTAAGATGTTTCTTGCGCTCTTCAAGGTGTCCAGAATGTTGGGACATTTTCTAGATGAACTCTTTTACCAAAAGTTAATCCAGAGAAAAATCCACGATGAAAATGGCTCTTAAAGGATAATTTCCGTTTTTTACAACCTGGACCTTATTTCTAGCATAAAATACGATCATTTTACTCACCCAGACAACTTTGATGTCATTTGGAGTCGTTTTGACGAAATTAGCCCCAGTGGAGCGGCGCGTATATCCGTATAATGCGAGAACATGGGGCACGCAATGCAGCCTCTAAATAACACATTATCCGCCGCAAAACTCGTTCATTTCACCATTATTTAGTTATGATACACTAGTGCTATTCCCCTCTGAGTCCGGGGTTATCTGTTATCAACATCCGGGGTCTGTAGGTTGACCTACTAACCTCTGACCTGGATGATGTCATCTCCGACCGCTGCCCGGCTCATTCTGATAATAATCATTCCACTTGAGAACGTCCAGGTTGCAGAGAGGAAGCCTGTGGAAGCTGAACTTCATCCAGCTGCTCAGTCGGAGATGACATCATCCAGGTCGGAGGGTCAGTAGGTCAACCTACAGGCGCAGCATGTTGATAACATGCCACCACGGGCTCGGAGGGGAATAGCACCAGCATATTATAACAAAATATTGGTGAAATAAATGAGTTTCGCCGCAGATAATGCGTTATAATAGAGGCTGCGCTTGGGTGCCCCGTGTTCTCGCATTATACGGATATACGCGCCGCTCCACTGGGGCTAATTTCGTCGAAACAACTCCAAATGACACCAAAGTTGTCTGGGTGAGTAAATGATCGTATTTTATGCTAGAAATAAGGTCCAGGTTGTAAAAAACGTAAATTATCCTTTAAATGTATGTCCTTGATGTCTTTAAACGTGGCTTCACTGACTGGATGTTAGTACATTTCTGATTTATTTAACTATCTCCTTCTGATTCAGTAGAAGACATGTTTATAAAGATGCTGTAAACAGGATGCTTTAGAGCATCTATGTGGAAACAAGGTTTTAAACAAGTCCTCTGAGATCTGCTTCAGACATGTTTGCTCTGTCCTCCAGTCAAAGCAACCCATGAACATCCATTCAGCTCAGTCCCATTGTATTTGTGTTTGCTTTCTGTCACAACCTCCTTTTGATGCTGCAGTGGTCCTGAGCCCTCCCAATGACTTAGCATTCAGTGTGCCCCTCAATGGGCCCTTTATCACACCATTGTGTCAGTGAGAGTGTTCGGCCCATTCAGAGGGACCGCGGTGAAAAAACATGGAGGAAACAGTTGGTCGTGAATGGCCGCTTAAGTGTCTTCACAGGGAGGCAGAGGAAATGGAATTCAATGGTGAATTAATTAAAAAGAGAGATTAGACAGGTTAATCAGTCAATTATGAAGCCGGCAAACAAATGTAGATATTTATTATGTAGTCTCTCCAAATTTAGATCGTTGTTAGAGTTCAAAAACGTCCTTACGGGCAGAGAGATATAAAGGAGGTTTCCTCTCCTGGTATTTCTTCGGATGTTTATCTTTTTCAAGGTCTCTGTGAGCTGTTGACACATTCACAGAGGGCAAAACCATATAAGACCAAAGCCCTTCACACAGGCACACCTTTAACCCACTTGGTCGACTGGTTGGCGTGGGAGTCATGATGGACAAGCGTAGACTGTTAATCAGGCAGATCTTAAAGTCAGATAATATACTGTATATTCTCAAATAAAAGCCGAGTCTCCTATACTGAATATACAAAACCTCTCAAAGCCCGTTTAAACAGTTTCTAAGCAGCTTAATTTGTGCTAGAGTTCTCAACCGGCCTGAAAATTAAAACGTGACCCGCTGTTGTTATTGGACCCAATGCAGCCGGACTCAAGAGCACTAATTCTCGGTCCGAATGCAGCCAAAAAAAAAGGAAGCCCATGGTCCACCCAAGTTATTCGCTTATCTTTTCAACCTCAACTTGCCGCTTTCGGTCGTTATGTTCAGGCCGGTCTGGCCCAAATGAGAACTTAGACTGACCTAAGGAAAGAGAGGGAGCCTGTATACAGCCTATGGCCCGAACGTGCATTTATTTGGAAGATGATGATGTGCACACTGGATGTAGCTGTTTCCTTCTATTCTTACTCTTTTAAGCAGTAAGAACAGGGAAATTTGAAAGGATTTTCCATCTTTGCTGAGCATGAGATTTATTTTAAATTAAATAAAAGCCTGTCCCATATAGTCTGTCTCTCATATAAGCTGGGTCAGTTCAGCAGTTGAAGCAAATAAAAGCCTGGGATTCTATTTGAGAATTTACAGTAATAGATAATATAATGTTAGTTAGAAATTCAGCTGCTAGGGTAGCATTTACTACTATATGTGTATGCAGGATGCATCCATTTTGTGCTCTCAACTCTCAGTATCATTGGCTATTTGTATTGTCTGCCAAAACATGGATGAATGAAACCTATCGACTTGACCACGTCTCATATTTCTGTCGAGGAAAAGTTATTTCACAATTTATAGCATTTTATCACCCAGCCCTGGTGGGCTACTGTCCCCCTCCTACCTGGGGAACAGGAGGGAGACACAGCTCTAACTACACAGCACCGACATGCACTGAGAGCCGCATGTTGCAGAGACGTTATAAGATTTAAAAAAAAAAAAAAAAAAAAAAACGCAAATAATAAGCCGACGAAAAGGTGCAACTTGCCACTTAACTTTTTGTCGATGTATTATTTGCGGAGGTTTTCTGGGGATCTGTGACGGTGGAGGATCCGGGACTGATTGACTGTGGACCACCGCCAGTCTGATCAGGTCCATCACAGCACAGCTGCTGCAGCTGCAGCACTGCCCCGCTGTCTTTCACATTACTCACGTGTATCAGCGCAATCTGTTTACATTAGGTTAAGCCGCCATCAGGAGAATAATGACGCGACGGTAAATGAATGAAAATAAAATTATGATAATGTACAGATATAAATATATTTGTTTCGAAACCTTGGGCACAATTTTGGCCCCTGGATCATGATTTTGGGGGCATTCTTGGTAAAATTGGGGGCATGTTACCTTTATATTGTAAATAAATTATTTAAATTTGACCATTAGTGCCTAATGTGATACATTATGGAAATTGCATCACTTATATGTAGCCCATCTTTTGAAATAAGATTTACTGTACAAAATTTGATGAATAAAACCAATGATCGTAGACTAGACTAGTCTGAAAATGGCATAGACCTCTGTGCTGTAAGAAAAAGAAAGAAAATTGAGAATCGAATCGAATCGTGACCCTAAAATCGAAAATCGAATCGAATCGAGGATTTGGAGAATCGTGACACCCCTAAACAGCATTGGACATAGAAGTGAATGCTGATGGAGATGAGGCTGGCAGTTTCCCACTGCCTCACATCTGCCAGGTTGTGGTTGTGTCCGTCCAGCTGCAGTATGACGAGTGTGTGGAGCTTTCTCTCCAGACTAAACCCAGACAGAAAAGCACTTGTACCAGACTTGTCCTCTCTGAAGGACACCAGTGAGTTTGAGCAGTTTTCTTCCTGCGCAGCCAAGCCAGACTAAGAATAGACTGATGCTAATGTCTGCCTGCTATCACACAATGAGCTCATTTTAGTGTGATAGAAGCAGAAGTGGAGCCAGATGAGCTGTATTTCACTCAGATACGGTGTTTACTGTAAAACCTCCAATGACTTGAACATTTAGTCCTTGTCTGAATTGGTTTTAATTAGCACTTTGAAGAGAAACAGACTCACTTTGTTATCAGGGATGTTTTCATACCTGTGAGGGTCCCACATTAAATATCTAAAGTTTAGCAATAGCCTTCACCTAATCCAAGTTTTATTCACTTTCCCAGTACTTTCCTGTTCTTTGCATCTCATGTTTTTTTCAAATTGATCATAAAGGAAATGTGGGAACATAGGGCCTAATTTTGGGAAGAAAAAAAAAAGCTTAGAAATGAGGGAACCTAAGGCGGAGGGAACATAGGGCTGTGGGAACATAGAGCTGAGGGAACATAGGCACACTCCCATTTCAACAACTTTCCTGCTTCCCATGAAATTTAGCTTTGACTTTGATGGTCCCCAAAGGATGGCTGCAACCGTGTGACCTCTTTACCGTTGCTGATGTTGACATTTGTCTACACATAGGGCCTACATTCATTTCCCCCCAGGATTAATAGCAATAAAATAGGTGATCCTTAAATCCATAAATAAAATTTAAAAAAGAGAGAGCGAGAAATCATGTTATGTGTCCTCTTTTTGCAGTTTGATAAAATCATTTATTGAAGGTCAAATGACAAGCTTTGTTCAGGACTTTTTATCAGTAGGGGGTTCCATCACAAAAAAACCTAGTAAGTGGACCTTGAGCATTTAAATTCCTACAACTAGCAAGGTCAGCATGACTTTTTGAGTGTCTTAAGGAAAGCATTGTCTTTCTTTCATTCTCATTTTAAACAGTGAGTGAATGTCGTTTGTCAGGAAATCTTTTGTCCATCAGTTATCTTTACCCATACTGATTTATCAATATTTCCCAGAGACAGAGGAAGAAAGGCAGACAGGAAAGATAAAATGTTAAGAAACAAGGCAGGAAAAAGAAACGCAGTGGGAGGAGGAAAGGGGGGAGAGAGAGAGGTTTGCCCTTGTTAATGTGACAGTAAATATTGACTTTAACCAGGTCAGCTCCAGTAGATTGTTTGAGTTTCTCCTCTTGAAACGAAGGAGGAGGAGGAGGGGGAGGAGGGGCCGCAGAGTTCAAGTCAATGAGTTAAAGTTAGTCTTTTATGTTACATTTCTAATGATGGACACAAGTGGAAGTTCACCAGTGTGTCTTCGACTGCGGTGTGAACATTCATCTTCTACCCACAGATGTTTTTAGGGATTTAGGTTTAATCCAGGAAAGTCAGTTTCAGGTTCTGTTCAAGATCTCACGGATGTTGTTGAAGAGCATTTATGTTTTGGTACGTTAGCTTCACCTGATCCAGACACACCTACACACTGTCTGGTGTGTGTTTTTCATGGGGTCAGCAGGTGATGTCACACTGACTCACAGTTTCTCATCTCTGTTGTAGCTACAGTGAAATGATGGAGGAGGGGACTTTGAACCCACATTAAGTACCTTACACTTTGAAATACCAAAATGCATGCTAACATTACTCCACATGTTTCCAAGCAACCTGTAGCACTTTTTCGAGCTTGTACTTTGGTTCATTTGTGTTTTGGTTAAAGCAGAAGTAAGCGGAATGTTTGTGTTAATATAAGTCTTAAATAGTTATATCTTCCGACAGCAATCACTTATATAGAGTGTTTGGTCTGAAACACGGGTCTGTCAGTCACTCTGCTCTGCTGTAAGCCGAGGAGAAAACTTTCCTTGTATCCTACAACCTTTATCCAATGAGGAGAGAGAACGGCATAAAGGGGCGGTCCTCTCTGTGTGTGTAGCCAAGGGATTCGCGTGAATGTGGTGACGTAGGGACGAGCCTACGTCACTGCCTGCTAACTCCATCGGCTGACAAGAAGTTAGCCAAAACGACCGGACTGCTTACTTCTGCTTTAAGACAATAATACATTTCTCCTTCATCTTGGTAGCATGGTAAACAGTACAAACAGATGCAATACCACAGATACTTGAGCTTGTGTGGTCAGGTTTGAGCGTCATTAGAGCTTTGCAGGATATTTTTGAACTGCAGAAATGCATGGTGTATTCTTGATGACCTGCAGTGTTTTCTATGGAGGCCCCATCAACGGCATCATCATTCTTGTTCTGATTGAAACAGTGGTATGCTCTTGTCAGTCTGAATGAGCTCTTACAGTTGTGTGGCTGCAGGAACTCAATGGAGAGAGAAGAGGGGGAGGACAACAAACAGAAGGGAGTGTTTTCCCATAGTTAAGTCATAAAACTTTGAATGGGAGTGGAGCAGGTGTGTGTGTGTGTGTGTGTGTGCTGGGGGTTGACTGTTTGACACAGTCGGTGTAGGGTTATGCAGGGTGTGTGTACACATGGTTTTTGAATAGCCGAGTGCCTGTGAATTGAAATGTATTGATTTTAAGGATTAATGGAAAATGAAAGTCAGGAACAAACTCAGTTGGATAACGCTCAAACCCTCTGTGGCGTCTAGTGGTGGCGATGTGTGGAAAATCTTACAGACGCATGTTCAAGATCAGTAAAATCACACTTGTGCACACACAGGTGCAGTATTTTACAATAGTAGGCTATGTATTCATTTCAGCGGCAACTGAAGATGAAACAAAAAAAAAGGTGGTCAGCTCAGGCCACCAGCAGAACTGTTGACATTAAAAACAAAGCATTACTTAAATCTCCTGTAGATGATAAACAGCTTTGAGTAAAGTCCCTCAAATCCTTCAGACATACGAAATAGCTTGAATAACTCAAACGTGTCGGCGTGTGTCCATCTGTGGAAGAAGTTCACAGTGTCTTAATGAAGCTTAGTCAGAGTTCAGAGGCTGTTACTGAGTGTGACGCGCTCTGCAGGGCAGAGTCCACATTTAAAGCCTCATTGCAATGGGGAGCTATGGAGATGACCTGACAGAGAGAGAGGAGTGTTTGTGTTTGTGTTTGTGTGTTCTTGTACTTACTACGTTGTGAGGACCGGAACGAGTTTTTAACCAACAGAGTGAGGACATTTTTGGGAAGTGAGGACATTTTGGCCGGTCCTCACTTTTTCCAAGGGCTGTTTGAGGGTTAAGACTTGGGTTAAGACTTAAAGTTATAATGAGGTTTAAATTAGGTTAAGAGTAATGGTTGAGGTTAGGGTAAGGGGCCAGGGAATACAGTATGTCAATGAGTGTCCTCACAAAGATAGCGTTACAAGGATGTGTGTGTGTTGTCAGCTCAGAGAGAAGGAATTTTTATTATTATTCAGATTTCTAATCTCTGCACTCCTCCTACCTGGTGTTCGTAGACATTAATGAGTCACTGCCGGCAGGGACCGAAGCTGCGACCCCATGAGCACCAGCGGGTCACCGTCCTTCCACCAGGGGGGTCGCTCTGCTGTGAGAGCAGACAGACACACAGACGGTACTCACACACAGACAGAGGAGGTGTTTATCATCGACTGAAGGGAAACACACTGAGCTGCAGCGTCTGCGGTTGGTTCCATTGAAGGCGGCAGCTGGAGCACCTCAGCACACCGTCGACAGCAGTCACATCCAGTCTCGTACTGTAACACATACTCCACATAGTTGGCATGGTGGAGAACATTTCTGTGTGTCTGCCCGTCCGCATGATGGACACCATACGCTCCAGGAAGCATGAGGCAATATCCAAAACCAGTCAAGTATTAGTATAAGGGCGATTCCACCAAAAGAGTGCCATTTCTGTCCCCAGCATATTAAATGTATAAAAACATGTAATAATATAATATAAATTGCATTTAATTAATAAACAAAGCACCATACACATGAATCACTGTAGAAATTAAAGATATATAATTTTTAATTACTATAAAAGGCTTTCAAAGCACTGAAACAGCCTTTGTTGCATGTCCCCATGCCAAACGCTATAGTTTACCACAATGCATTATGAATAAAATCCTTCTAAAATCTCATTTTTTTTGCATATTAGTGTGACTTTATATTATATCTACACTTATATAACATTTTTTTAATTAAAACCTAATTATATTTTGGTTAAAATTCACATTTTAGTCCCGTCCCCAGGTTTTCACTCAGTGCTGTTACCCGAACACATTCTACACTCTAAACGTTTTGGAACATTCCACCAGTGACATGTTCTGCTGGAAGTGACATCATTTGGGTCTTCTGAAAGTCATGGCAAGACCAAAATTAAATTCTGTAATTTATTTTTCCTGAAATTGAATGATATTGTAGCTATGTCAGGGTCCGTCACTCTTAAAACTCATTCCTGTTACCTAAATTATCTCTAGACAGTGTTTGTTGATATCAAAAGTAAAATATTCAGTTAAATCCTAAGAATGTGCTCTGTGTGCTCAAGCTATTAGTATAGATGCTATTTGGCTAGATTTCACACAATTGCTGATTTTATGCTAAAAACTCATTGCTGTTACCCTCATTGCTGTTACTTTTTCTTCAAAAATGCAATGATAAAAGCAGCAATAAATTAAATAAAGTAGCCTGAGATTGACCAGTACTCATTTTGAATGAGTAAATGTGTATATTTAAAAATTCTATACTGAAATGGAATGAAAAATGAAGTTTAATTTTTAAGAGTTACAATGAGCAAATGGCACTCTTTTGGCGGAATGACCCATAAGAGGGTTATGATTGTATTTGAATAGAACAAAAATCAATAAGTGGATAAAATTATTCCAACTGTTAATCAGTTCCCAGGGTCATATTCATGTGCTTTAAGGCTTCTTGTTTTTATCTTTCCTCATTAAGACGACCCGCACTCCCCACCTCTCTCTCTCCTTATCTCTTGCTCTCTTCCTCCTCCCTTTCTCCACTAATTACAGAATTTGCCGTAGCTGTCTGTTAGAATAAGGGATGAAGGAAACCGAGTGGGTCAGGAACGTAGAGAGAGTCAAGGTCAGAGGAGAGGAAAACTCCCTCCCGCTCCTGTCCTCCCTCTCCAGCCCGGTTTGATCACTTCTCTCCCCCCCTCCTCTTTGGGTTTAGATTTATTCAGAACATTTCATGCATCTTTTTTTTTCCCAGGTGACTTTTATGATCACTTGAGCCTGCACAATCTGTCAGGCTGCAACACGGCAGAATTTGGAGCCCTGTCTCATTTAAACTTGGCAGCTTTTTTTTTTTTTTTCAAACTTGGACCAAGTGTCACTTCATATTTAGTAGTTGCTTATGCTTTTTAATGAGTTATGACTTGGGCATTGTCTGCACATCAGCTCTTATACCTCAAACGCCGCCTGTGGAGATTTGATCAAACCTGGACTAAGTGATGCTCCAGCTAATGCTTTCAGTATTACTCTCATTTTAACCCATTGTCTTGTTTAGTTTATAATGGGGATGGTGTTTTTTTCTATTGCTTAACTCAAGAACACAAAGTTGCAAATGTGAGTGAGATGAGCTTTATAATTAGAAAGGTGCAGGCTCCCTAATTGGGTGGTGTGTAGTGGAGCAGGAAGAGAGGGGGGGTTGGGGGTAATAGATAAAGACATGAAAATGAGGGTAATTAGTCCTGGAATCCTTCAGTTCTCTCTAAACTAAAGTTAACCATCATAACTCAAACAGCCTCAGTCAACTCTCCATCATCAGAACTGGTGAGGTTGGGTTTGACTGTTTCTATCACGCTCTAAGACATGGACACTGACCTCACGACCTCACGCTGTGACCAAATCCTTGTGATTCCAGACTCAAACCAAGTGTCAACACTCAAACACACACGGCAAGAGTCACAGTCAGGTTTTATTTCAAAATGTACCCACTTTAATAAAGTCTAAAAATCACAAAAGAAAGATTACAACAATAGGACTTTTTACACACACACTGTACAGGAGTTTCCACATCCTCAGGGAAACAGGGCATCAGTCTATAAAAGAACCCAGAGGATCAACTGTTCTCCGCTGGCTTCCTCTACCTTGTTTCACCTCCTTCCCTCCTCCTCCTTCCACTCTGTCCTTCAGCCCTTTTTCACTTCAACCGCCATCATGTTTCCCTCTTTCTCTGTTTTTCATAGTTGTGTTGAAGAGGTTAATTCACTCGTGTTACATTGAAGTTACTGAACCAGCAGAACAGAAATCACCAAAACCCTGTAAATAGACCATTTGAGTGACTTTTCTTCAATCGCCTCCCTCCTCCTTCTCTCCTGTCTTTCCTCTCTCCCTCCTTTCCTTTCCCTCTCTCCTTGTTGACTGATAAGAAAGGCCTTAGACACTTTTTCCATGACATGTGTGACTCATCTTATCTCCTCTTGTCCTCCTCCTCCTCCTCCTCCTATCTTCACGTCTCCTTTTTCTTTCCTCATTATCTTCACCACTTGTCTCATCGTCTCTCCCTGTTCTCCTTCTCTCCAGCCTCTGTTTTGCTTCTCTTCTGTATGTTAATTACTTCATTTAATTTTAAATTTAATAATCAGATCAATTTTTAGTCTTTGATGAAATCATTGGACATCCTATGTGTCTCAATGACATTTAAGTGGGTTTGTTTTTCACAATGAATTATTATGTGGAAAATAATGATGTCTTTCATAATTCCAAAGGCGACTTGAAAAAGAGATCAGAAATCTGTGTTTGAATCTCGGTTTCCTTTCATTATCCCAGGTTGAGGGGGCTGTGGCGTTTCCAGCTGGAAGTCAGTATTTCTGACTTTCTGACATCCCTGGAATGCAACACAGAACCGCGTCTTAAGCCAGCTTTACTTGTCTTGCCCTGACATGTCACAGATGCTATATATGGCTCTGTGCATAAGCTTTTAACACCAGTGTGGAGATGGAAAGAAATGAGGAGCGAGTCTGTAATCTTAACATTTTGCAAGTGTTTCAGAAACACAGAGATCAGTGGCTGAGCGTGTACAGGCCGGCTGTGTGGATGGATGCAGAGGTGATGAAGGTGCAGGTTGTCTCTGAATGTCTTTGGCCTCTGGGCAGTCAAATGCCACCTGGAGAAGTGCGTGGTTGGAACATCAGGTCCTAATTACTGAGAGCATGCAGGATGCTATTACATACTTTTCTCTGAAAGTATTATGGATGATTTTCCTCTCGTAGATAATGTAGCTCCAGGTCACTTTTTTTCTATCTGTGGAGATGAAGACAATCAGTACGTTTACATGCAGAGCTTAATCGAGCTATGCTCAAAATTCGATTTTGGCGTCAAGTCGGACTTCAGTCCTTGTCTCAATTTACATGCAACTGAGAAAATGGAATAACTGATGGGGTCCGCCCCCTCATGCGGCGTCAACCGTTGTTTCAGCGGGTTAATACGCCCCCCTGTCCTGTTGACTTTTCTGTCACCTTGTAAAAAACTGAATATAAACAACCTAGTAGCTTATTAATAAATTCTCAACTGCAGTTCCCGACCAGACGCGTCAGTCTGGGCTGGATGCGCGATGAGAATAGGATACGGGCTTCCTCTCTCTCTCTCTCTCTCTCTCTCTCTTTTTTTATAATAAAACACTCTTGCTGGTCGCGCTGTGTGAAATGCATTGAATCAGCGCTGTTGTTGGTTTTTTTTCTTTACTTTGCGGGGTTCGGGCGGCTTCTGTGTTCCACTTGGTGCCGTCTCTACTGTTGTGGAGCATGCGCACATGCATTGTCCAGTTATACTCCGACTAAGGTGTATACATGACGGAGAAAATCGAATTCCAATCGCATTATCTGGGTGTCTTAATCGGAGTTCTCCAACACAGATTTCAGTCGGACTAAGGTGTTTACATGCACTTCAGTTGTCCAGTTATAGTCGGATTAAGGCAATAATTCGTTTTTTTTCAAGTGTCATTATAAACGTACGAGTGACCACACTAAAGAAAACACTTTGAGCTCAGCTGATACCCCGTAACTTGGGACAACACACCCTCTGAGTTGAGCGCTTTCCAGTTGAAAAACGAATACCAAAGTTGGGAAAATGGACGATTAAAAAGACGAAACAAAAATACAACATTTACAAAGGTAGAGCCTTACAAAGGAACAACAAAAACCTGTAACAAGCCATTAGCCACTGCTCTCTAGGCCACAACACTCTAGGCTGTTTTTTTATACATACAAACAGCGTTAGAAAATGTGGAGCGATAGAACTGAACAGTGCTGTGCACATGGCTGACTTTAATGTGAGACAATTACCAGAGAAATAAAATAAACAGTAAAACTGCAGTGTTCACCACTGTTTACGTGGTGGCAGCCATCTTGGATTTTTTTTTGGTAAGTGCTGGTGGGACTTGTCTGACTTTTGTAATCTTGAACGCCCCCTGAAGTCAGATCTCCAACTCGGAAACTTTCCGAGTTGGAGATCTGACTTCAGGGGGCGTTCAAGATTACAATTCTAACTTGGAGGTGGGAAATCCAGACTTCTGAGTACAACTGTCTGGAACGCAGCATTAGCCCCAGGCTAACGACAACATTTTTAAATGTGAGCTATGCATCCTTCAGGGCTACCTGACCAACCCCACCTCAGAGCAGGCTTATCTCTGTGGGGTCTTACTGTAAGCCCCAAGAAGAGATAATACAGTCATGATAATAACAAATTAGTTAAACCCATCCCATGCTGCCACTAAACGGCACAAAAGTTACAGCAGTATTTGATATTATTGAACTAGAGTCCTACACTACAAGGTGTTGGCAGCGGTATATCATGAAAATTGACGATTATCATATCACAAACATTTGCTTATCTACAGTACTAAAAAATAAAACTGCAGCCAAGTGTAGAATCGCTCCTCCACAAGGTATGGTTTGTCATTTCTTGTTTTGTTTTTTGTTTTTCAAGTTTCAAGTGACAATACAGTGTTTGTCAAACCCCCCCCCCCCCCCCCCCTCCCAAAATAAAAAAATAAAAAAAACTTTTCATTCCAGTCTTTGTGACTGATGCTCATGATAGTTCTACCAAGGAAATCTCACTGTTAGTTTTGATGACGATACAGTGTTTGTCCAACCAAAAACAAACAAACAAAAAATGTTTCATTCCAGTCTTTGCGATCATGATGCTCATGATAGTTCTTCAGTTCTTCCAAGGAAATCTCACTAAACCACCCGTGATGTAACAGATGGTTGTTTTGATCCATGTCGGTCCCTGCTGATGGTTTTGGCCATTTGGAGCAGCTGTAAACACATTTACACATGTTCAGATGTAGCTTGTACAATGCTGGGAATTTTCAAGGTTGGAAACTTTCCATGGGAATTATATTTTAGTAATATTTTACTCAACACTCATGTTTTTGTTGTTCAATGACAGAATGGATTGTTCATTACAAGAATTAAAGTTTTAAAGTTCTACTCACAAATAAATCTGTTGGGATTTCAGGTTATGGAATGTCAATGTCAAAACAAAATCTTTATATTTATGTTTGGATGATGATACAGTTTGTTTCAAATGCACCAAATTACTAGTTAAGTCCCATAAATTCCCAATAATTCCCATAAGTTCCCATAATTCCCATGGAAATGTACTGGAATCTTTCCACTTTGACACCTTGTTCGGATCATACTTTGTTTAAACCACTTACAAATGTTTCCCAAGAGCCTCCCTGTTGTCT
Organism: Trachurus trachurus; assembly: GCF_905171665.1. Lineage (NCBI taxonomy): Eukaryota > Metazoa > Chordata > Actinopteri > Carangiformes > Carangidae > Trachurus > Trachurus trachurus. Next base: position 5,834,069 of record NC_139901.1, on the reverse strand, counting down.
TGGGGGACAAATTGCTCCGCAGTGGAAAAGTCAAAGGCTCTGCTTTGATGAACAGGACGTTTCTCAACTCCTCACTGATTCAGTGAGACACATTTAAACTAAGGGGCGTCTTGTTTTAAACAGTGAAACTCGAACCTGTCAGAAAATGTTCTCACTGAAATCCAAGAGGAGTTGTGAGGATTGTCCCTCAGGAATTTTGTCCAGGAATTCAGTCGGAAAGACAGGGACAGTGCTTCTTCCAATAAGACACTGTGAAGCTCAACCTGTCTGTTTTTGGTTTAAATGCAGAGTGACCTTTGTGCACTTTTTTTGATATTCATTGCTTTTCTTTGTTGCCTCCATCAGAATAGTTTCCGTGCTGATGGAGGAGTTCAGAACTCGATCCTGAGAGCTGCTGAGAGCAGGATGTAGACTTGACTACATGTTTAGGGAGGTTTAGTGAAGGAAAGAGAGGTACAACACTGAGATTGACTTGGAATGTGAGGAATGACCTTCGCTCTCTGGAAGCTGTCCAAGCTTCACACACGCACACACACACACACATGCATGCACAAAGTCGGAGAGATACACCCACACCGACAGCAGTTGCCATCTCTCCAGATATACGCTGATAGACTGTACAAGGAATAAATCAACCTTTCAATTCTTTCTTCTACTGTGTGGATTGTGTTTGTGTGTGTGTGTGTGTGTGCACAGCAGCTGCTGCTCTGTCTGGCACCACTGGATTTTCCTGCAGAGACAGAGAGAGACAGATTACACGGCGACTGACAGATAACTGACAGATAATAAGAAGAGTCAGTGGAAACAGAGTGAATGGAGGGATTAGAGCCGTACAGGAAGGTTAGGAGGGCAGTGTCATTACAGTCCCCACTCTTCATCTTTATTTCTTCACACACTGACATCATCATCACTCACTCCAACCGCGGTGCTCCTGTGTTCCGTCAGTGAAGATGATTCTCCTCTGTGAACATGGCACATTTAGTGAAGGAGTTTATGAGGCATATAAGGCTGTAATTAGTCAGAATGTGTTAGCTGAGGTCTGGAGCCTTAAAGCAGAAGTAAGCATAGAGTATATAGAGTGTTTGGACCGAAACACGGGTCTGTCAGTCACTCTGCTCTGCTCTGAGCCGAGGAGAAAACTTTTCTTGTATCCTACAAATTTTATCCAATGAGGAGAGAGAACGGCATGAAGGGCTGTGTGTGCAGCAAGGGATGCGCGTGAATGTGGTGACGTAGGGACGAGGACCAATAGATCCATGACGAGGGCGGGGGCTGCTAACTCCATCGGCTGACAAGAAGTTATGGTGCGTTCAAGGCACCCCGTAACTCGTGTTTTTCCGACCTGTGTAGTTGTACCAGTTCGATCTGGTACGAGTTCACGGGTCGGAAGTTACGAGTGGCCGTTATAGTGCACTTTCACAGGTAAAACAGGTCGGAGAAACGCGAGTTGCAGGTTGCCTGGAACGCTACAAAGTCGTAAGTCGTGACTTGAAGCTGTAACTTACGGTTTCAAAAGCCTGCCTGGAACGCAGCTTTAGCCAAAACAACCGGATCGCTTACTTCTGCTTTAAGGAAGCTGAACTCTCTGGGCCCCAGACTTAACTTTTTTTTTTTACTAGCAGCACAGTGACCCCTAACTTAAAGGGATAGTTCAACATTTTGGCAAATTGGCCCATTGCCATAATCCCTATAGTTTTAGAAGTAGGTTCATTACCTTTAATTGTCGGTGCAAGCTATTTTTAGAACGGCGGAGCAGAGACTGCTTGCTGAAAAACTGCTCCCGATGGGAACACGCATCAGCAGTTTTGCATGAATTTACCTCTAAAACACTGTGTCATAACGTTCCATTATTATCTCAATGTCACAACTTTTTTTTTTGAGTTGTTGGATTGTGTATTTGATGAGTTTGATGAGGGAAACCAAGAAACCCCATGAGCCTGAACAGCTCATGGCTCTGCTTGGCCGTTCTAAAAATAGCTTGCACTGACAATTAAAGGTAACAAACCTACTGCTATGACTATAGGGATTATGGCAATGGGCCAATTTGCCAAAATGTTGAACTGTCCCTTTAAAATTTTAGGAGCGCAAGCAGAAAAAAAATAGATTCTTTGAGTCGCCCCTTCTACATTTCACCAGTGTTAAAAAAAAATTGAGCAAATTTACTGGTGGCACATGTGCAAGTAAATTGAAAATGACTGAATTTTAGGGGGAAAATGCCCCAATTTAGGGGCAGTCTGGAGCCCTAACTCTGATCTGAATTATTTTTACATCAGGTCCTGCTTTTCTTTGTCTCATCTGTGAATTTTCAACCAAACAATAGAACGCTGACATATACAATCATTTATAAAATCAGCAGTCAGTCTATTCTGGAAACACTCACTGCACCTCTGAAGTGGATCATGAACAGAGAGGAAACAACCGCTCCTTTAAATCTCCTGCTCACTCACTCTGTTCTTCACAGCATTGACAATACTCCCTCATCATTGTCTTTTTTTTTTATCTCTCTGCCCCCCCTCTACTCTTCTCACCTCCTCCACTTTTGGACACATTCACTAACACACACACACACACACACACACACACACACACACACACACACACGCACACACACTTTTTTCCTCCTCACGCCCCCAAGACGCCAGAGTAATCTGCCCATTAGCCTGGCTCAATGTACAGACATATATCTCTCTAATACACCCACCCACACACACACACACACACACACTCGCGCAGCAGAACATCTGTCTGTGCTGCGTTCACAGGCAGAACACAGGGTGGTTGTTAGTGCAGCAGTGTGAGAGCTGTGTGGAACTTTTTTTCAGGGTCATAAACTTTGTAAATGAATTTCTGTTACAATACACACAATTAGTGGCTATAATAATCAATATATTGTTTTATAGGCAATTGCACACTCTGAAACGTCTACACACACTCACACACACACTATGTCCTCAGTCCCTGGTCTTTCAGTAATCATATTATTTTCAGGTTTGACTCACATAACTTCCTGATTTCATGTCTTTTCCATTCACTCTGCGTTGCCTCCCCACTGAGATCAGTTTGCGTCTGAGCTCAGGAACACTTGATTCGATTTTGGTCCTGATCCAGATGTTGGAGTCCAGCCATTAGATCTTTATCGTCTTGAAAACTGAGACATTGCTTGAATCCCTGTAGGTTTGACGGAGAACGAGATGTGTTTGAACGTTTCAGTGATTTGTTTCACACCAAACGGATCTCTTTAGAAGCACATGTATTGTTCTTTCTGGTGATAAGTTAAAAGGTGTGTTTTCCAATCTATAGAGGTAAAACAGGGCTGCATCTAGTGATTGTCATTTATTATTATTATTTATTATGATCATTTAATTAGATTATTGTCAGAAAACATGCAACAAAACAGAGATTCCTTTGTCTTTTATTGTCCAACCAGTGTCACAGGAATCTTTGTCTCAACAGGACGTCGATCATCTCTTCAGGGTTTCCACTTGTAGAAGCGTCTCCTCCCTCCTCCATCCCTCCATCCTTCCCTCTGTCCCTTTGTTGTATTTCCCCTATCTTATCTCCATGGTTACCTGAGGCACTGGGAATGTGGTGCCACCAAGGAATGTGTACAATTATTAAACCAGCCAGGACACACACACACACACATACACCTGCATACCTCATATATATCTATACATTCAAACAGTATCTGCTGGCGTGGCGTGTTAGTTCAGTGTGAGTCAACAGGTTCACAGTTGGAGGGGGACTACTGTATGCAAGTACGGTCACCTTTTTCGCTACGCAGCTCCATCTACAGTTTCGGAGCGCAAATTTTCACTGTTGTAAAAACGTACCAAAATAAATGTAAACCTTGGTGCTGTGATGGATATTCTATGTAGACCTTTGAAACAGTCTGACTGATATCTGCAGCTAATCAAGTCAAAACACAATAGAAGCTGTGGCTGACTCTACTTTGCCTCAAGCTCTCTCCTGTCATTCATCCGTCTGTTACTACACATCCTGAATCACTGTGGAGCTGAGCACTTCCCCCACCTGTCGCTGAGGATGTGATAGGCCTGTCTAAATCATGACATTTTAGTTGACAAAATAATTGCCAATTGTGATTTTTCTGATCATTTGATGCCACGATATAACATAAGCCTAAACATATAATACTGAAGAGGAAGAGGAGCTATTTATTGGCTTTGCAACTAAATCCATGATGCTAATGTCAATAGATGCTCGTCAAAATGAAGTCATTGAATATTAGCAATGAAGCGCAACGTGATGATGTCATCAAAAGTCAAACCTCAAATGATGGGAAATGACAAGAGAATAGTGATGGAAACATGACACTTCTGTTAGTTTCATCCAGCTGTTTTTATACAGGAGGTTATGGGATAAAGTAACACCTGCTTCTTTGCTCCAGTGACTAAGTAAGTGCACTCTCAGCAGTGTCTGTTGCTATAGCACCAGGTACTCGGTCGAGGTCTTTGATGGCTGGGCTCTGTGCTGAGTTTTAAAGGTCTGACTTCCAACTTTAACACAGACATTTAACCCTGTGTAAAGCTTTAGTTTCCTCCTGTTCTGAGGCGACTTTACATCTTTTTTCTGTGTGGCCATTTCTGCAACATCTTCCTCACTGTCTCTGTCAGTTTCTCCCTCTTCCCTTACTCTGACCTGCTGCTGGCTGCCGGTTGCCGTGGTAATGGTGGTTTGATTGATGGGTCTCCACGCAATTCAGGGAGGCTGACCTGGGAGGCCGTTGCTAATCCATAAATCCTGTGGTGTGTCTGTGTGTTGCAGAAAAAAAACGGGGGTCAGCTAAACCTTTTGTTGAGTTTGTGTGTGTGTGTGAGAGAGAGTTTCTACCATGCAACAGACTGGCCCCCACTGAGAGCTGGAGACAGACAGCAGAGACAGAGAATTGTTTAGTTATAGATCTCCACGGTGACCACTCACCTCACCTGTATCAGGCAGCAATGGGATTAACTCCACATTTCCCATCAGGCTTTCAACTATTGATAGTGGTTGTATTTGTTTATTTAAAGGTTTAATAATCAGGGACAATGCATGCCAGAATTAGCCAAAAGGCTATTTTACATCTGCTGTCCCTGGACTGATGTTAAAGCAGAAGTAAGTGATCCGGTGGTTTTGGCTAACTTCCTGTCAGCAGATGGAGTTAGCAGTCCCCGTCCTCGTCCCTACGTCACCACATTGACGCGCATCCCTTGGCTGCACACACAGAGAGGACCGCCCCTTTATGCCGTTCTCTCTCCTCATTGGATAAAGGTTGTAGGATACAAGGAAAGTTTTCTCCTCGGCTCAGAGCAGAGCAGAGTGACTGACAGACCCGTGTTTCAGACCAAACACTCTATATAAGTGATTGCTGTCGGAAGATATAACTATTTAAGACTTATATTAACACAAACATTACGCTTACTTCTGCTTTAAGCAGCAACACCAACATCAACAAAAATGAATTACACAAGACATGATAACAAACTAGAAGGTTACAAACAAGCAGAACATAGACACTAAACACATTAAAAGCCATGCACAAAAAGCAACAGTAATACTAGGCAATTAGTATTAATTATCATTATCGTATGAGCTGCATGTTTGCTTTTCTACTTCAGATGTTCCATGTTGCGCTGAATCCATGTTTCTGAATACTGTATTTTCAAAATAAAACCAAACCAAAGGAGACGGTGCTCAGTGATAGAAAAGTAGTGATAAGTGATCAAGTGTCAAAAGTGTTTTGCTGATTAATTATTCATTTCTTATTAATCAACTCAGCTGCCTGGTATAATTGTGTTTTCCCTTGTATTTAATGTGGGAACAGAACATGAGGTTTGGCTGGTGTTCATTCTTGGATGTGATTGGCTGGATGGGAGTTCTGGTAAACTACAATATAGAGTGTAAATGTTGTTAAGTGCCTGTATGGTGAAAGGCTTTGTGAAGTTGCTCATTTTAATTACCTGCTGTCACAAATTCACCAAACCTGTGATGTGGCAGAGTCAGTAATAATGTGTTGATTATAACATGTTACATGTAGCTGCAGTCAGTGTGGAGGTCCCCAGAGGGCAGAAGGTCACCTGGTTCAGTCCCGTCTGAACCTCAGGTCAGACTTTCACCCTGGAATCAGAGGAATGCCTCTGGATTCTTCTTTCAATATCTTTGGTCCTGAGAGACATGGTGAGGCCTCACTTTGTGTTTCCTGTCCCACAGATCTCTCTCTAACACACACAGCATGTTTGGTTAAGCCTCTTCCAGAATCCTCCTGTCTTTGACTGGACGGCCTTTTGAAATAAAGTGAAAACTCATCGTCCCACTGACTGTAGTTTTCACTTGTTCTGATTGTAGCAGAAAAAAAGGTTTGAAAGACTGGACAGACAGCTGTCTTTTCTGTTAAATGACCTCAACCTCCCTCCATCATCCCTCCATCCTCCTCCTCCTCCTCTCATTCATCAGCCTGAAGCAAACTCACAGTCACACACACACTATTGGCATTCCACAGTGATGGAATAGCCTTACAGTAGTTGCTGCAGGTCTTTGTGTGTGTGTGTGTGTGTGTGTGTGTGTGTGTGTGTGTGTGTGTGTGTGTGTGTGTGTGTGTGTGTGTGTGTGTGTGTGTGTGTGTGTGTGTGTGTGTGTGTGTGTGTGTGTGTGTGTGTGTGTGTGTGTGTGTGTCGTCACCACCTTAACCAGACATGGCTGCATGTCAGAAGGAGGAAGTCAGGAGATCACAGTCTGAACTCTGGTGATGGATGATCAAAGAGCGTGTGCATGTGCGTGTGTGTGCGCGCGCGGGCATGCAGCCATGCAGCCGTACTCTTGGGGAAACAATGACAAAAACCTTGAGCTTGTTGTAACATGGGCAGAAAGACACATTTTTACTGAGACACACACTTGTACTTCACATATCATCGCCTGTTTGCTGTGAACGTGAGACACATGAACGAGAGCAACACAATAATGTGTGTGTCATCAGTTTAAAGAGATTGTTAGCTTTTTTTGGTATAGTAACCTTCACTGACAATTGAAGGTAAACCTCTACGACTGTGACTCCAGGTTCACTCAGTCTCTGACATGAACAGAAGAGTAGCTGTAGAGGTGGGACCCTGCAGGTCTTCCACTCTGTCCAGTTGCTCTGTATGTTTCCATCCATTTATTAATGCGAACAAAAGTGTGTTTCCATCTAAGAGCTTTAACTCCAATAAAATTCTGTGTGTAATGACGTCGCATGCTGTTGTACCGAATGCATTTCAATGTGTTTCGAATTCGTTTTTGCACTGAATCGCGAAACCGAATCGGCATGAGCCAAGTGTGACGAGCCGCTGGAGCCGTTGCCTTGTAAACCACTGAGCAATTTGAAGTTAATAACAAGGATCGCATCTCCCATCAAATGGTAAAAAAATGTTTTAAAGTAGTCATAAACAAAGTGCTTATGTGCAGACTAATCATCAGAAGACACGGCGTGGAAACACCTAGTGCTAAATGCTACACGACACCGGAGGCGACCTGTGGTTTGCGGCGACAGCTCTGGGAGGTCGTGGTTGGAAGACACTTCACGTTGAGCCTGTTGGTCCAGCTGTCCACTTGACTCTTTCTTTTTTTACTCCCACCATGTCTTTGAAAAGCCCGGAACACGTAGCGGAATTGATGGGCAGTACAAACTTTTTTAAGTCATGTTTAACTTAATGCACAAACTGAGGATGCACCGATCTGACTTTTTCGGTCCCAATACTGATACCGATATCTGGGCTTAGGGCAGGAGAGGTCTACAACAGGGGGTCTGTGAATGACCGATGCCCGATACTGATCCGATACCACTGTTAAATTAATAAACCGTATACCTTTCCATGTAAGTGAATGCTTCAGGCTTCACATAAACATTTAGCGTAGATGTGTACATTTACATTAGCAGCAAAAAGAAATAAATATCACTAGATCGCTGTAACTGTATTGCTGTGTATGATATTAATAAAAAAAGAAATGACTGGATCGGAATGCTGGATCGGCCTCATTCATCCAATATCCGATCCAGCTAATTAGTCAATATCCGATCCGGGTATCGGATCGGTGCATCCCTAATAGAAATGTGTGGATGGAAACATAGTTAATGAACTGAGCGGCCATGTGATCAGTGAAGTTCTGGAATCATGTCTATGTTATGTAGACTTGTTCGTCAGACTAGCGAAGAGAGATATGAAGGATCTCTGTGTGCAGCAGAATCACTGTCTCTGCACCATGGGGAGACGCCTGTAGTTTGCTATAATGTTATTATGCATCACTTTGTTATTTCAGTGTGTTCTGTCTCAGCCGGAGAGCAGTTTCAGGGTCGGACAGACAAAACAGTCGAGTTTGAGCCGCTCTCTGGCCCATGAGAGCAGTTTGTCACTGACTTCAGGGCCTTTCAGGAAATGAATGAGGGATGACAAGTGAAAGAGAGGAGATTCGGGGAGTGTGTTGAGGGAGCATCTGGTGCTCATTAGTGTCAGGCATCAGGAGCTTTTCTGACATGAACTCCCAACATTACATGGAACAGGACGCAGTAGATCAGACGTGCTGTAGTTGGTTTGGACGTGACGGCTCCTCAGAGAGAAGCACTTTCACAGGTCAGCTGTTCAGGTCGATTGGTTTTATTAGAGCCCAGCAGCTCATGTTCCCTTTTTTTTTTACCTTAATTGATGGTCTTTCTTTTCTCTTTTTCACCCCCCTCCCACCCAAATCTTACCTCACATTTTAATATCTGTCCTTTTTACCCCATAGCACTAACTTTTTACTTTTTCTCCAATTTTCTGTCATTTCCAACCTTTTTTCCCATCTTTCATTTCCTTTCTTTTTTCTGTCTTTCCTCCTTTATATTCCTTTCTTCCTCCCTTCCTTCTTTTTCTAATCCTATTTCACCATTTCTTTTTCTTCCCTTTCCTGTCTGACATTCTGCAATTTTACTTTCCTTTCCCGTCTCATTCTTTCCTTTCCTTAATTAGTCCCTTCTCTGTCTTGCCTAAATGTTCATCAATCAGTCCACTGAAATTTGATGTTTGAGTGTTGACAGTGAATGTCTTCCTCTGTGTCTCTGCAGCTTTTCCACGTCGCCTACGTGCTGATAAAGTTCGCCAACTCCCCCCGTCCGGACCTCTGGGTTCTGGAGAGATCCATCGACCATGGTCAGACCTACCAACCCTGGCAGTACTTCTCCTGTGAGTAGAAACACGCACATACATGTCCAGCTACACAGTACATACATGTGTGACCTGAGGGCCAAACCACGTCAGATGCCATCAGCATCACTTCATGCTCCCCCCCAGGGTTTGGTTTGAGAGTCTCCCTCTAATCTCAGAGCTGAACGGCGCCCCCCCCCCCCCCCCCCCCCCCCCCCCCCCCCCCCCCCCCCCGGGGACAGGCTGATTGGTGGATAGGTTTTTGTTGGTCGCGTCAGAGGAGGAAGATCATTACATCACCAAGCTGCCAGCTGAGTGGCTGTGGCAGCTGTCAATCAGATGGGCTACGGGGGGAATTCCAGGCATGTCCGCCAACAGGTTGCAGCTTGAAGAATATATGAGTAAAGAGAGGGAGTAGGGGGGGGTTGGGTCTACTTCACCTGTGTGTGTGTGTGTGTGTGTGTGTGTGTGTGTGTGTGTGTGTGTGTGTGTGTGTGTGTGTGTGTGTGTGTGTGTGTGTGTGTGTGTGTGTGTGTCATGTTCCCACCTAATGACATGGGATTAATCAGCATCATTGAAAGCTGCTCCAGGTGTAATAAATAAATACATCCTGAGAGCTGGACTGACGCTAGGTCAGATCAGTAGGTCAGCTCGTTCTCAGGCTGCTGGTGATGCTGATGGAACAACACATCTCCCCATGCTGCAATTTTAAAGCTTTAAAGGGACAACGAGGAGTTTCTATTTGGTTATTTAAAAGTCTCACGTTAATGTGGATGAATCTCCGCTACCCACACTTGCCCATTTTCGATAAATATATCGTTTTGTCTCTATGGTTATTTTGTTATTATTAGTGGTGGCGGAAATGCTGGTCGAGCCGACCAGCGTTTCCTTACTTTCGGTTTTGTGGCGAGTCATGAGAATAACGCCACCGAATCGCCGTTTATGGTCGGAACTACGACGGTATGTGATCGTCTTCGAACCTCTGACTTTAATTCTTGATGAATGAAAACATGAGTCTGTCTTGCGCCGGTCAAAGAATTTCACGGTGCGCGCGGAGGCTCATAAATGTAGTGTGAAAACGCTTCGCTTTTCCAAAACTCCTCGTTGTCCCTTTAATTTTATTGGTAAAAGATCTTATGGTTCCTGTGGTTTTTGCCACTGAAAGGGCAAACAAATAACATTTTTTGGTCATTGTGCACCTAGAGGGTGGTACAAACTGTGTGTATACCATGTTTGCATTTCCTTTGATTACCTTGCTTTCACACAGTAGCACATTATATTTTTTGAAGTGAGGTGTTTTCATGTGGCTGTGTGGACTTACTGTACTTTGCCTCTGCAACCAAAACCAGGCAAATATTGGCCCCGCACACATTTGGTCCTCGGGTGGTTTAATTTGACTGGACACCAGGGATCAAAATTTCAATTTATGAGATACTGTAATTAACTTTGACTGCAACATGTTGACTGTCTGCCCACAACCGCCCTGTCACATCGCTGAGGCCGACAGTCAAAGGGAGGACAGGGGAGCTGCAGGAGAAAATTGGCATCAGCCTACTAGAGCTGTCAGTCTCAGGGCTATTAGACAGTTTCAGTGTGAGTCGCTGCAGCTGGTCCAGAGCTGCACTCACACACTCTCCTGAAGGGTAACATCTTCCTCTCACTCCTCATTATTTGTCTCATTTTCTGTGTCAAGGACAAATCTGAGATGAATCTTCTGTGTCTTGTGACTAAGATAAGCTGGAGCATCACGTCTTTACTGCTCCACATCTATTCATTGAATAAGAAACCTTCATTCATACACGGTTGATGCTGTTATTTTGATGAACTATTTATAGTCTAAATAATGATTCATGAATAAATAAACTTGTATCAGACTTTTACAGCAGGTTATACATGTAAATGTACACAAAAACATCAAAGTTCAGAGGGCTTTTATTCTGAAATTCCACATCAGATTGGTCTGATTTTTTCTGAGTGTCATCCTGAGGTCGAGTACTATCAGTCTGACGTGGAATGGTACAGTAATAACTAGCAGTTTAAAAAAAAAATGATACTGTAAATGTATACAAAATACTTCAAAATATGCAAGTTCAGAGGGCTTTTATTCTGAAATCCCACATCAGATTGGTCTGATTTTTTCTGGATAGCAGAGTTACTGAAGTGTAACTCATGTGTTGACTCATGTCACCTCCACCAAACCCAGACCCCCCTCTAATTGTCACAGTGAGGTGTATCATTAGATACAACAGGATGGTTCATGATCATGGTTCCTAGTCTGTGGTTTTAACTGATTATAAGCTTTTCTTTTTTTTCCCCTCCCCCTTTCTCTGTTTCTCATTCATTGTGTGTGTGTGTGTGTGTTTAGCCTCTAAGAGAGACTGTATTGAGCGATTTGGACAGAGTACAATCGAAAGGATCACCAATGACAACGACATCGTCTGTACCACAGAATACTCACGTATTGTACCACTGGAAAATGGAGAGGTATGTTTCAATCAGTCAATCAATGGACAGGAAAATGATCAACAGATTATTATGATGATAAAACATTTCCAACTACTCAGTCATGAGATTTTGCTGTATTTGGGGGCATTTTTCACTAATGTCTGATCTTGTTTGGATAATATATTCACTGAGAAAACAATTGCTAGCATAATCAATAATGACTATGAGTAATTTTATATAATTAAGACCTAAATATCTTCAAGATGTCCATTCGAAGGCTTAGATATGTGTCATTTATATTTCAAATTATTTATTATTTCTGTAAATCCAGCTCATAAAGCCAAAATTCTGTTTCAAGAATGTCATTGTTTACTGAAATAACCATTTAAAAATCTTTCATTGTTAAGACAAACCCACAATATTATGTCAATACTGATGAAATCATGAAGTGCAGAGGATATTTTGTGCTTGATATCATGCCTCCGGTGCTCACTAGACTTTCCCAGGCTGTGTTGTTTATATTTTCACATCAGTTCATCGGTCAATAAAAGCCTTTGTCCTCTCTGTCTCAGATTGTGGTGTCCTTGGTGAACGGCCGTCCCGGGGCGATGAACTTCTCCTACTCACCGGTGCTGAGGGAGTTCACCAAGGCCACCAACATCAGGCTGCGTTTCCTGAGAACCAACACACTGCTGGGACACCTGATGGGGAAGGCTCTCCGTGACCCCACGGTCACCCGCAGGGTAAGGCTTAACTCATCATGTTTCAGCACTAATATGTTGATTATGTTCTTGAAAAAACTATTCAATTACAGTAAAGTAACTCATGAGTGTAACTCAAATTGGATATTTGTAGCTCTGTGAAAAATGTTTTATTGGTACACATGTTCATTTTCTGACTGTAATTGCAATGCGATTTTAATGGACACATTTTTTTTTTTTTGGTTATAAAAAATTCTCATATTAATGTGGATGAATCTACATTACCCACACTTGTTAATGGGTCCATTTTCGATAAATATATCATTTTGTCTTTATAGTTATTTTGATATTATTATTACTGGTCGACTCGCCCAGAATTTCCTAGTTTTGGTTTCCCGGATGCTGCCCGGCGGGTCATGGGAATAACGCCACCGGATCGCCGTTTATGGTCGGAACTACGACGGTATCTGATCGTCTTTGAACCTCCGACTTCAATTCTTGATGAATGAAAACATTCTTGGCAAATGTTTTCACTTTTGTCCGTCTTGCGCCGGTCCAAGAATTTCACCGTGCGCGCGGAGGCTCATGGGAAATGTAGTGTGAAAACACTTTGCTTTCCAAAACTCCTCGTTGTCACTTTAAAAGTAAAAAAAAAATGAAATATGAAGACTGGCACCACATCTACATCTACTTATTTTAGCTTAGCTTAGCTTACAGTGTTTTTAGTCTTTTTCAAGCTTTTGTCAGGTCTTGGTTAGCCTGGCTTAGCATAAAACATAAACAAAATCCACCTAACAACACTTTACAAAGAAGAAAAAAAACTTGTTTATTTGGTTCAAGCTTCTGATAAGTACCGTGTCTGTGTTTCTACAGTATTACTACAGTATCAAAGACATCAGTATTGGAGGACGCTGTGTGTGTAACGGACACGCTGAGGCCTGCAACGCAGAGGACCCCAACGACCCATACAAGTAAGACAAACTTCAAAGGGCTACCACACACAAACACACAAACAGAATCAGACACCGATCTGTTTTGTAATAACATTTATGTAGTGTGTGTGTGTGTGTGTGTCAGATATAAAAATGATTTATGTCAGGACTGGGAGTGCAGTGACTCAGAGATGTCTACTACTAAGTTTTTATCCCCGAGCCGTGACTTTGATCTGGAGCATTAGGCTGATTATTCTTGGCTGCAGTCTCATTTGCTGCCAGTGTCAGGTAAACACACCTGCATACCTGTAATGCAAATGAGAGATTTGTTACAAGTCATAAGCCACAAGACAGACCAAAGGAGAACTGGAAAGAATGATGGGGGGAAAAAATGAGATGAACAGAGTTGACAAATGGAACAAAGCCTCAAGCTCCACTGATTGTGTGACCGGGTCGACCTGCTGCAGCTGATTGTGTATCAGAGAGCAGCGGGCCAAGCTGTGGGAAAATTGCGATTAGCTCTGTTAATCATAATTTAGCAGAGCATGCATACAGCAGGATCAGACGGAGGAGGATGATGGGAAGAGGAAGAGTAGTGGTGGGTATTTTTCTCTGTGTGTTTATGCAATTTCATGGGAGAGAAACACCTGGACGTGGAGACATTTAATTGTAACTTTTATACAAATAAACGTCCTGTCCTTTATGTAGTTCCTGTTCTTTTTATTGTTGAGTCAAGAAAAACAAGATGGAGCTTGTTTTAATTCATGTGCAGGGACTGTGCTGCATGTGTGGGAGAACCTCCAGGTAGGTGGAGGTGTCGCCTGGAAAGTGGAAGTAGGATGTGTGTGATTATTTTAATGTATGTGTGAATGTGTTTGGTTGCAACTCTGTGTTTGTGGATATGAGAACATAAGCAGGTGTGTGTGTGTGTGTGTGTGTGTGTGTGTGTGTGTGTGTGTGTGTGTGTGTGTGTGTGTGTGTGTGTGTGTGTGTGTGTGTGTGTGTGTGTGTGTGTGTGTGTGTGCGCGCCAAGGTTTATAGCACCTGAAGTGGTGGAATTACAATAAGCCATCATTACTCTGTCAAATCCCCCATGAGGCACACACAGTCACAGACATAGACACAGACACAAAGACACACACACACACACAGCCACGAGTAATCATAAATCCGCCTATTTTGTGTCTTGTTCTATGTACATGTTCGCACACACACAAACACATACACACACACTTGTACAGGCTTGCTGGTGATGTTGTAGTTTCCATGTTGTAAATGGTAAATGGTAAATGGTCTTGTATTTATATAGCGCTTTTCCATCTTAACGATACCCAAAGCGCTTTACAGTACATCACATTCACCCATTCACGCACACATTCACACACTGATGGTGGTAGCTGCCATGCAAGGCGCCAACCACGACCCATCAGGAGCAAGGTGGGTAAGGTGTCTTGCCCAAGGACACTACGGCAGCAACCGGGACAGAGCGGGATTCGAACCGCCAACCCTCTGATCATTGGACGACCCGCTCTACCACCTGAGCCACTGCCGGTGGCTCAGGTGGTAGGTAGGTGGTTGTGTTTTTTTTCATAACTGTAAAGTAAAGGATTTTAGAGGGGGGAGGAGGGGGGGGGGGGGGGGGAGTGGTGTGGGACCGTCAGACAGTATGATGCAGAGTGGAGGGGAACATGTTCACCACTGTGACCACAAAGCCCCACAGGGGGCTCTGTATCTGTATCTGTATTTCATTTATTTCATTTCATTTATTTATTTAAAAAGGACAGTGTGCAGTTGCATTAGTTATTGAAAACAATAAAAAGATGGCTGCACCAGATTTAGCGGAGCCGCTAATTTCCATCTGTAGTCCTGTAACATAACAACATACATACATACATACATAACAACATGACGGTTTTAAAAGCCTACCTGAAATGCGCTAAGAGGCATTAGTGGTTAAAGGAATAAAGTGTTAGAGTGCAAATAAAAATTAATCAAAAACAAGAGTTTTACATAAAGTGCTGAGTGTTCAAGTGCATAGGATGTCGATAAAGTGCTTATGATCAGTGCAATTTAGTTGCGGAGGAGAAGAGAGGACCAAAGTCGAGCTCCACAGGGATGGAGCTACCCACAAGGGTAGCCCCATCCCTAGAGGTACCCACCTAGGTAACCTAGTGCAGTTCCAGTGTTGATGCTACTGCATTTCCGGGTTGTGTTGGATGCCCGGTAGGGATGAGGCTACCCACAAGGGTAGTCTCATCCCTACAGGTACCCACTGGTATCCTATGCACAAAGGTCCTTGACTCAATGCTGGCATGACTGCTGGCTCTGAATCCAGTTTCTAACCTTATGAGTGAAACAAAGGTAATCTGTGGTGTTTTTAAGGTGCTCGGGGAGTTTATTCCAATCTCTGATAGTTTTACAGGAAAATGCTGATTGGGAGAAGGCAGTTTTTCTTTTTGGAACACTGCAGTCCCCCTGGGATGCCGATCTTAGCCGTATCTGTATCTGGACAGCCTAATGTGTGCGATGGCCCTAAAAACTCCAGTAACTGTGGGGCACCGTGTGGCGCAGTGGGTTGAGCAGGCACCCCATATGCAGAGCCTATAGTCCTCACTACTCAGCCCTGGTTTGAATCCCGCATCAGGTGGCCCTTTACTACCTGTCATTCCCCCTCTCTCTGCCTCCCCATTTCCTGTCTCTCTTATCTAGGCTGTCAAATAAAAAAATGCACAAAAAGTATACTTAAAAAAAACTCCAATACCGACAGGCCTAATCTACTGTTGCTTTGGAAAGTGTGACTATATATAATCTATAATGAAATATCTGCGCAGTGTTTCTCTGGTTGAATAGTAGTCAGTTATATTTTCATGTTTTTATTTACTCTTAAAGGGGAACTATGCAAGTCTGGTCGCTTTTCCAGTGTTTTGCTAACCCTCCTTCTGGCCATGTGCTTTCGTTTTCAGCAAAGCCGGTGAGAAAGCAATCCATGGAGCGGTGGATAACGTTATTTATCATATACGCGTTACGATGTGTATTTCTGTGTAGACTTACCTGTCATAAACAACATATAATGAGTTATGGGGGTGCTTTTGTGTTGCGGTGCCGCAGAGACGAGAGCTGGGACACCGGGTCGAAGGCTCTGATCTTACAAGGTTGGTTTTCAGCCAAGAGATGCTAGGTGGAAGGCAGAGAGCCTCCATTCTCCCTGTAACAACAAGTCATTTATTTAACCATCACAATTACTCTGAAGCTGTTTAATTAAGGTAAAAATGTAGGTAAAAATCTTGCATTGTCCTTTTTAATAGTTATCAATTAAATCAATTCGTCATATACATTAGAAGTACAATGTACAGTCTGCATTTTGCCAGACACCTTCTCAGTCCTCAGAAAAAAACTAAGAAATCATAAATAAAGAAAATAATTCCCAATTGTAAAAATAAACTATATATAAACGTTGCAATAAAACAACAAATAGCCATGACATTTCATTTTCTAAGTGCTATTGTTTAGTATTGTGACAAACTGGAATGAATGAGGACAGAGGATGATACAGACTCACATTAACTTGGGATCCGCAACTTCAACAAACCTAAATCTAACCTTTTTCATTAGAAACACAGTTCACTTTTGCAACATAAGTAATTGGACTGCTCAGATCTCTTCATCATAATGGACTCTGTGTTCCTTGGTATTACAGTACCTGACCTGAAAACTGTCATTACAATATTAGCCGTGCAGCTGCAGATGGAAGCGTTCAGTCACCTGCCTTTAAACACAGACCTGCAGTCCGCACACCTGCTGGATGGAATAACACTGAGCAGAGTCCCAGGGCTGATGATGTCGAGTGTTCAGACGAGGCACGAGCTCCACATTCCTCCTCCCTGACACAAACCAGACACTGTATCTCCAAACTCTTGATGAGGTCAGGAGGGATTTATTTGAATTCCTCATCCCGTGTTCCCATCCATCAAACACCTGCGTGCATGAAACCCGTTGGTGTTCAGATGTAATACAGCTCTAACGCTAACTGTATGACTGAAGCTATATCATTTTCAACCCTTTTGTACATACAAACCAGACGGGAACAGACTGATCTACGTTCCTCTGACTGTTTAAAACACCAGGATTCCCTCTAAATCACTCATCACCACTGACTGTTGACAAAGCAGGAGATGTATTTAAAGAGCCCATAAAGAGTTTGAAAGGATTCACCTCAGAGTGAAGGCTTTTTTCATTGAGGTTAATCATTCTTTTATTTATCCAGATGAGTCACAAATGAAGCACTGCCCTGTCTCCTGAAGCTCCGTTAAAGGTGAAATCCAGCCAAGTCTTTAATTCTTTTTTTTCTCCTGCAGGCTCCCACAGCCTTCACCACCGTGTTATCTTGCAGGGAAATATTTTTGGATTGTAGCTAATGGTGAACAGAGGGAGAGCAGGTTGAAACATCAACATCTAATAACAAGCATCCTCCCATCTTCCTCTCCCTCCCTCTTTAGTTTTCTGTTCAGAAACACTACAGTAAATCAAGCCGTCAGGAACTCTGTACCTTTGTGATGTCACAACCAAGCAGTCAGTACCTTCAGCCCTTTAAGCCCAGCCCACCTGGACCCATCACCCAACTTTGTAGTCTCTAATCTGTTGTATTTTTTAAGATCGATCAGAAAACAGTGAGCCAATCAGAAGAGAGGCTCAGAGCTTCCTTTCCTCTGATTGGTTCACTGTTGTTATTAGAGGTCCAGAGAGAAGCCTTAGAGAGAGGTATAACTACATTGTCATGGTTATTGGCTCCTAAAACTACAAATATACTGTATATATTTTATGGATCAACACAGTAAAACTAAAAAACACTTTTAAAGATGCAACAACATCACAGAAATAATGAAACTCATTATAATTCAATACGTTTTCAGTGCCCATAACACACACACACACACACACACACACACACACACACACACACACACACACACACACACACACACACACACACACACACACACACACACACACACACACACACACACACACACACTTTCTCCACCACTTCTCCTCCTCCTGTTTTACAGTTATTGCCCCAACACCTTTGTGACACACATAACTGAAGTCTGTTCCTCACCCCACCCGCATCCCCGGATTTATAGCTGCACACACACACACTCAGTTATACTTGAATTGCACACACACACACACACACTGGCTGTGCTAATGGTTAACCCAGATGTAGCATCAGCTCTCTTAGCTGTGATCCTGAACTGCAGGTGATGCAGAAAGTGAAGCCAAATGGTCCCAAACAGAACCGACTCTCAGCCGATCAGTCACACGGAAACAACACGACGTCTGAACATGATGTTCCAACATTTGTCTAACTAGGCAGAAAATGTGCTAAAATACTCTGTTTGCTGACGTTCTACTCCCTTTTCTACTGTCAGACTTGGTCAGACTTTATATTTATCTATATATAATCTATAGCCTATGGTTGATCAGGTAGAATCATCAGACTGCAATAATCATATTGTATCTGTGCTCATGTTTTATTACTATGTGCCTGTCATAAACATGATCTACCCATACACCTCAGCTTACATTTTCTTTAAACTCCATATAATTAACACGACATCTCCAATATAAACACGTTCAGTGTGTATGCATAAGGGCATACACAGCACCTTGCAGACATAACTCATATAAGTGGATGATTTATTTTTGAGAGACAAGTTACAATGTATTTAATTACTGAAATCCTGAAATCCCTCCAATCCCACAAAAGGGAGAGAAGCCAGACTCCAGAGATGATCCACATCCAGGAGGTACAGTGTTTTTAAATTGGACTGTACACTGTGTGGGTTAGGCTACTCATCATCAGCATGCAGACACACACTGTTAAACTGCCATACATTATCATGGCAGCATAAACACTTGCTACAGTGTAAACATGTCCCTCAGCTCGCACACAAAGAGGTTAACGCACACAGAATGTGTGAAATCTGAACCGTACAATTAGAGTCATTAAAATTCCTCAATCTGTTTTTGACTTGGTTGAATTACGCATAATTGTGCTGTGGGAGATATTTTGTCAGTCAAAGACATTACACAACAAACTGCTCTGTGTATGGATTTGTCAGCAGTTCAGCTGCAGCAACAGCAAAAACAACAAGAGTTTGCCTCCTTAGCGAACTCATCATCTGAACTGTGATCAGTTTGTGCTTAACAAGCATTTGCGTGTAAGATGAGAGGAATACGATGTGTCATGTCTGGGAGAGGGTCCTCTGCATGAGTGTGTAAAAATGTGTTTGTGAGAGTTGCATGCAAGCACATGATGTGAAAGTATGCACATGTCTCCTCTCCATAATTTGGGGCCTGTAGAGATATTATAAACACACCCAGTCCTCCACATCTGTCTGCTCCAAACCGTGACACACACATACACACAGAGAGAGAGAACGAGAGAGAGAGAGAGAGAGAGAGAGAGGATGTGATATTGAGCTGAATTTTAAAAGATTCCTGCTTTAGTTATAATACACACCTGCCAGAATGTGTATGGTTGAACTCTGCTCTGTATAGTGTCTGCCAGATAGACTACAGACTTTTTTCTTTTTTTTTTAACCTCACACGAAATAACATCTGCCTGTTTAAACAATCTTTTCCTACATACATTAAAGCTATAATGTTCTGTTCCCAACCTGGGATCTGAGCTTTCAGGGGGGTCCACAGAACTCTGTCTGTTCTGAGATTGTGAAGTTTTTAAAATTATTTGTGCATATTACAGTAAAATTTAAAGATCCTAATAACACAACCAACTGTATAATAAAAAATATAAGAACCAGTCAAGACCGTGGCTGCACCTGGAGATGCCTATGTCGGGCTACGTGCTAACCCACACAAGCTAACAGTGCCAACACTGGTCCCAAGCAAACGTTTGCTCCTTCGTCAACAACATGGAGGTGAAGCCCAACTAAATGCGACCATATCGCGGAAAGCCAGATTACATTGGGTCGCTTCACCTTCAGCCACATTCAGCTTCTAATGATTATCCTTCGCCTGCCAGTGCTTCTTACTTGCTGTGTATGAACTATCTTTTAGTGTTATGCCCCTCTCTTGTGCCCCACAGCACATTCTGATTGTTGATTATTTATATGCGCACACTGATATGTAAAAGTAAAAGTGACAAATATGGGACCTTTAAAGATGTCACTCAGCTGCTGTAAAGTGGACAAACAATAGCCTACTTACTGTAAGTGTAAAACAATTACTGATTTTGGCCAAATGGAAAAATTGAATTCAGCTGAATAGTCCTGTGAGCAACAAATAGTTTCAATCTGCTTCAGTCAGGAAGCTGCTGGTGACTGAAACCAGGAAGTAGTGAATTTTGGATGGAAACGCTCCATTGAAAATCACTTCCTAAAATACTCGTGCACAGCTGATCGCCAGGGACGACAGAGATTCATGAAGGAGCGTGTGAATTAAGTTGAGTGTGTGTATGTGTGTGTGAGAGAGAGAGAGAAAGAGAGAGAGGGCAAGCTTGACTGCATGAATGGATCGGATAGTGAAGGTGAAAGCTGAAAACACAATCAGCCTGTGGAAACACAATACACAGACATTTTATCAGCACACAACACACCTCCCCACAGGAGAGCAGCCTCCACAGTCATCAGACTTATTTAAGTGGTTACAATATTTGAAACGTATTGTAATGAACCACATGATATCAAGCTCTGTGACCTGCATTGAATTGACACACAACCCCCCACTCCAACAGCTTGAACTGGTCTTTGTAGACAAAACCCAGACTGAATGTGCATCTGTCTCAAAAAGGCTTTCATGAGTTTTTCTGATTTGAAAACCGCACTTTGCCCATGTTATTTATTGGTGATCAGGCTGTTGATAATCTCAAGTGAATAATCTTTAAAGTATATTTTTATGAAAAAAAAAAAGCAAAAATATGAAAATGGTTTATTGGTTTATTTACAAAATAACAATTCATATCTATATTTTATGCAAGAAAAGAGAGGGAGGACAAAGTCAGAGTTTAAAGGTCCCATATACTATAATGGAAGATGTCCATTTGTTCTTTAAAAGAGAAGAAGCTCTATAG
Organism: Trachurus trachurus; assembly: GCF_905171665.1. Taxonomy (NCBI): domain Eukaryota; kingdom Metazoa; phylum Chordata; class Actinopteri; order Carangiformes; family Carangidae; genus Trachurus; species Trachurus trachurus. The sequence goes on along the minus strand of NC_139901.1, from coordinate 5,812,750 downwards.
ATTGTATATTTATACTATGAAAGTATCAAGAACTCCTTCCACACAGAAATGTACCTGGTCTGTATACAGAAACTACGCATTAAAATGAGCCATTACAACTTCTGTAACTTTGTGATGTCACAACACCTCAGTCAGCCTCAAACCTGTTGTTACCCCAGAGAGAAGCTGAGAGGAGATGGAAAACTACGCTGAGATGGTTTTTTGATCCAAATACAGTATATCTTCTCATGGATCAACATTTAATTGTAAAACAACATGAAATAATACGCATTGAAACACAGCGAGTGTCATCTGCTTCAGTCAACTTCAGTTACAGGTTGAATCATGTGACCTTTTCTTGGAAAAGGATCGGAGTTAAATTATCTGTAAAAGGACGAGAGTACCCCCCCACTCTCTCGTGACTCCAGTCGTCTTTGTTTGTCTGTGTCTGAGCAGTGAAGAGGACGTGGACGGACGAGAGAACAGTGTTAAGAAGGTTTCTCTACCTCCGTGCTGTGTCTTGGCCTCACACTGCAGGCCGCAGGTTCACACACTAATCCGATTAAAGGCCCCGGTGAAGCAGTCAGCTGCTGCCGATGGAGGACAGAGATTAACCCTTTCAGTGTTAGGGGTCTATTTCCACTTTACTCCATACTCCACGTTCTTTCTTTCTTTGTCCTTTCTTCAGGCTAAGGGGGGAAATGTGAACTTTGGAGACAAGTTCAAATGATGTTTTACCCAAAACACAGTGGGCTGAGATAGGGACATACCACAGTCTTTTGTCTGTCTGTCTGCCCCTGTGTGTCTGCACAGATGTGTGTGTGTCTGTTGACTGTGTTTGGTGTCGTCTCTGTATCGTCTCTCATCTCTCATACCGTGTTTTTTTTGTTTACAGGTTACAGTGCGACTGTCAGCACAACACCTGTGGCGTCTCTTGTGACCAGTGCTGCCCTGGATACAAACAGTTACCATGGAAACCAGCCACAACCTACAGCGCCAACGAGTGTGAACGTGAGTTGTAAACCTGATGCTATACATATGACCTACACGAGCTTATATAGCAGTACTCGTGCTTCACACACACACACACACACACACACACACACACACACACACACACACACACACTCAGAGTTGAAGTCACTGATCCGTGCAGAGGAATGTGTTTTCTTTCATGTGGCGGTTGGTTCCACTGTAATGAAATGAAGCTGCAGAGACTAATGTATAATGGTCGGTTGAATCATCACCTTGGTTTGAGTGGAAAAAAAGTGTTTGATTTCATCATCTTTATTTTCTCCGATTATTCTTTTGAGTCGGCCGGGTGAACGTGTGTTATCGGTTTTATTTGCATGTGAGAGTCGCCTGTTATCAAAGCTGCAGTTATATTTAACAAGGGACAACACGTGTGTCACAATTGCAAGAGGGTCAGTAAAGGTCAACGCGATATGAAACCAAAGCTCAGACAGACGCACGTTTGGTCGCCAGGTTGTTGTCAGTATTTAATTTGTAAAGCTGTGGTGGATTAATCACACTGTTCACACTGAATTCCATCACCCATATGCAACATGGATTAGATTGTTTGATTGATTTTCACACACGCACACATCATCATAAGAAATCTTACAAACATACTGACACAGTGACTGGGTGTGTAAAAAAAAAAAGGAAGCTACTTAAAGCTCAGTACAGTAGGGGGCCCAATTTCTCACAGATACAGACACACAAACACAACAGACATTAGATAACAACAACTTACTGTAGGACAGGCACACAATAGACATTCCCAGCATTCAGGCGCAACTTTGTGTGTGAGGAAAAAAACAACAGGTAAAGGGATAGTTCAACATTTTGGCAAATTGGCCCATTGCCATAATCCCTATAGTCATAGCAGTAGGTTTGTTACCTTTAATTATCGGTGCAGGCTATTTTTAGAACGGCAGAGCAGAGCCACGAGCTGCTCAGAGCTACACTACGGAAGCTAATGGGATTTCTTTGTTTCCCTCATCAAACTCATCAAATACACAATCCAACAACTCCAAAACGCTCTGGTGGACAAGTTGTGACCTGCACATTCACCACGCTATGAGATAATAACGAAACGTTACGAGACAGAGTTGTTTTAGAGGTAAATTCAGAGACTGCTTGCTGAAAAACTGCCCCCGACGGGAACGCGCGTCAGCGGTTTTGCATGAATTTACCTCTAAAACGACTCCGTCTCGCAACGTTCCGTTATTATCTCATAGCTCATGTTGAACTATCCTTTTATAGGGCAATGTCGATTAAAGGAAACACAGCAGTGGAACACCGAGTCACCAATCCACATACATGACTTGTTCAATTAAACATACATTGACAGTGTTTCTTTAGGTTTTTCTTAAAGATTGAATTGTGCCGTGACATTTTTAGAGCATCATCGAGCTCGTTCCAAATCTGCGGTCCTCTACACACGACACTGAAACTGGTGCATTTTAGCTTTCGCCTTTTTCCTGTGATAAGGTGTTTGTTTCTGGTGTTGTAGGTGTGTGGATGTAAACAGATTGGAATAATGTCACGTAATATACGTATGATTGAGTTTGTGCACATTGTTTGAATGTGAAAACTTTATGATCTGGACTGCGCAAATTTGAGCTACAGCATCACATCCTGAGGGATGACATCATGCTCAGCCTGTGGAAACTAAACGGGAGACTTTTGTTTTCTACGACTTCGCTGCTGCAATGCTGCGCTTTGATTTGTAGCATCCCTTTTTTTAACTCATATGAATCCATCAGTTTTTCGACAATTGCAGCATTAATCTTCTCATTAATAAGACTCAGTTTCATACATATCTGGGCCACTTAAGACAGAGAGAGGGCACAGAAGCATCATGGGAGCTGTAGTCAAACGCCTTAGAGTAATGACGGAGAGTTTGTAAAAGAAAACCTCTGAGAAAATCTCTAACCTGGTGCTCTCGCTCTATCTCTCGGTGCCCCTATGTCTCTGGTGTCTCCAGATTCTTCTTGTTTATCTTACAAGAAAAAAAAAAAAAAAGGGGCAGCGTGGCTCAGGTCTGAGAAAAACAGCCAGTCTATCAGACCGGAGTCAGAGCTGCAGGATAAGGAGCGCTGGTTTATTCAGCTGGCACCTCTCAGGCGCTGAGGTGCAGATAAGAAGAGTGAAAAAAGTCCAACTGAGTCAGAGAGGCTGGTCTGGGATCTGTGCATCACCAGAGCAGCGTCGTCCTGTTTGGACAGCGTGGAGGTTAAATGGTCCGACTCCGTCAGACTCATGTTTCTCTACTCAGGTCATCATCAGCATCAACATGTTCTTTGTTTTCTTCTGCCACTTCTACTTGTATTTCTTTGAACCACTTCTTCATCTTCTGCAATACTTACTTATCTACTACTTATTTTACTTTTTCTACAACTTCTTCCTCTACTACAACTTCTTCTCTTATTCTTTTTCTACTACATCTATTAGCTCTACTTCTACTCCTACTTATTCTTCTCATTCTACTTCTACTTCTTCTTCAATACTAATTCTTTGTATTTGCCAGGAGTTAAGTTCGTCCTTCCTGTAATGAACATTTGAACATCTGCTTTCATAGAAAAAAAGCTAATGACACGTGAAGTGAAGCTGATTATATGTTGAAACAGAGGAGAAACCAGATGCTCCTCAGCAAAAAAAAAGAAAAGAAAAAAAACACAGTTGTAGGATTCACTGCAACGTAATATCACACATTATGTCACATTCTAAACACAGTTTTATATTTCATAGCGTTAGTTCATAAAAAGGCTTTTATGTCCAAGACATGTTGTTTTCTTAACCGTTTGAACAGGAACCTTCTAATAATAGCTCTCATCATGTCACAACAAGCACATGGATGAATAAACCTGAAAGATGTGGCAGGCAGCAGGTTTTTAAAATAGACCAAAGCGTCTGATAACTGACTTTCATCATGTGATGATGATGATGTGTCTGGTTGTGTTACAGTAATAACAGCTTCTCTCGTTTTTTGATAAAGTTAGAAACATAGAAACATGACCCTCAGTGCAGTAAACTGTATAATCTCACACCAGAAGTGACTGATCTCGTCTGAAGATGTTTTACAAAGTCCTCTGGTCTTTGAACGCATCTGTCTGCTGCTGTGTGTGAAGAACTAACGGCTCGCTGTGTTTCTTGTCGTCTTTTCTTCCTCCTGCTTCTTGTCTTGTGGCTCGCTGCAGATTTGACCTCCCAGGTGAATGTTTATGAATGTGAGAGACATGTGTGTGTGTGTGTGTGTGTGTGTGTGTGTGTGTGTGTGTGTGTGTGTGTGTGTGTGTGTGTGTGTGTGTGTGTGTGTGTGTGTGTGTGTGTGTGTGTGCGCTTTGAGCATCTGTGTTGTTTCTTTTCTTTTTTTTATCCACCTGCTCAGATTGGTTGTTTATTTCATGATGTCATTCACAATTTGCTTTGATTGTCCTTTGATTACTACTTTTATCTACTAGCATTTTGAATAAAAAACAAATACAGACATTTTACAGAGAATTAAAAAAAAAAAACATTTGTGAAAATCAACATTAAGTCCTAAAAATGTGAATGATATATAAATTTAATATGAACTAAGTGCAAAATGTGACCTTTGTCATTAAAATGCTGTCAGTGGTCTAAAAATGGAGATTATCTCAAATGTTAGTCACTTTAAAGGGATAGTTCAACATTTTGGCAAATTGGCCCAATGCCATAATCCCAATAGTCAGGAGGAGTAGGTTCATTACCTTTATTTGGTGGTGCAAGCTATTTTTAGAACAGCGGAGCAGAGCCGCGAGCTGCTCAGAGCTACGCTACGGAGGCTCATGGGATTTCTTGGTTTCCATCATCAAACTCATCAAATACACAATCCAACAACTCCAAAACGCTCTGGTGGACAAGTTGTGACCTGCACATTCACCACGCTATGAGATAATAACGGAACGTTACGAGACAGAGTTGTTTCAGAGGTAAATTCATGCAAAACCGCTGATGTGCGTTCCCGCCGGGCGCAGTTTTTCATCAAGCAGTCTCTGAATTTACCTCTAAAACAACTCCGTCTCGTAACGTTCCGTTATTATCTCATAGCGTGGTGAATGTGCAGGTCACAACTTGTCCACCAGAGTGTTTTGGAGTTGTTGGATTGTGTATTTGATGAGTTTGATGATGGAAACCAAGAAATCCCATGAGCCTCCGTATAGCGTAGCTCTGAGCAGCTCTCGGCTCTGCTCTGCCGTTCTAAAAATAGCTTGCACCGACAATTAAAGGTAACGAACGAACGAGGGATTATGGCAATGGGCCAATTTGTCAGAATGTTGAACTATCCCTTTAAGCCTTTTCTGGAACTGACCTCAACATAAGTTCAGCTCATTGTCAGCTAGTTGTGAGTTTTTTGTGTTTTGTCTCATCTACAGAAAAGAAAAAGATTCTTTCAGATATTTTAAATCCAACTCCCTGACCTTGAGTCTGTTTTACATTGAGACTGTGTTTGTGTTGCAGCTTGTAACTGTCACCGTCACTCGTTCGACTGTTACTACGACCCCGAGGTGGAGCAGAGGAGAGGCAGCGTCGACGTGCACGGACACCACAGAGGAGGCGGAGTCTGCCTCAACTGTCAGGTAACTAGTTAAACCGACCCAAGGTTTGTTGCTGTTTCCCGGTCACGATGCTGCGGTAACTTACTGACATTTCCGCTCCTCAGCATCACACCACCGGAGTCAACTGTGAGCGCTGCATCCCCACCTACTACAAGTCACCCGACCACCCCCTCGAATCCCCGCTGGCCTGCTCGCGTGAGTAAAAGACACGTACGGACAAGACGCAGAACTGTGAGCAGAGACAAAGTATCCACCTTTCTCCCCCTCTCTCCGCCTCCCTGCAGCCTGCGACTGTCAGTCAGAGTTTACAGATGGAACCTGTGAGGATCTGACCGGTCGCTGCTTCTGCAAACCGAACTACAGCGGAGAGAACTGTGACGCCTGCGCCAGCGGCTTCATCAACTTCCCCGCCTGTTACCGTGAGTTAGACTGACAGAAACAGCTCCGAGGATATGGACACCACTTTATAATGCTCTCTAGAGTTCTCATTAGTTTTAAGAAATACTAGGTGTGTTCCAGGGTGTTAGCGCCGGGTCAAAGCCACAACACATTGAGGGACACCATACTAAGTTCAATGACATTTATTTAGACCAGGGGTCTCCAGCCTTTTTTCCTCTAAGAGCTACTTTTACAAAATGAAAATGGCCGAGAGCGACTCATGTTTTGTAACATTAATTGTTAATTAATTTGAACACAAACCGTGTTTCTCACTCTTCATGAAAATAGTATGTTTTTAGTAGTGCTGGGCCGTTAATGGCGTTAACGTGCTGCGTTAACGCCAGACTCTTATCGCGAGATAAGAAAATTATCGCCGTTAATCTATTCTCAAAGTTGGCTGGGAGCTGGGTCAACATGCACCTTGTGCAAAGCAGCTGTTTGTTTTTCATTAAGGGGGGCTCACTCTCTCACACGTTGAAAACCCCTGGGTTAGAGCCTATTATGTTATATATAAAAATATGAATTTATCAGTATCGGCAATGAGAAGCAGGGAATTATGGGTTATCGGTAGAAATGTTTCATATCGTGCATCACTTGAATGCCTTCATCAGAATTCAAATGAGCCATTTTAATCTAGATTAATCTAGATTAATCTAGATTAACTCCAAGATTGCAGTGAGATTAATCTAGATTTAAAAAATGAATCTATGCCCAGCACTAGTTTTTAGCCTCTATCATCCTGATAACTGAAATTATTACTTTCAGGTATTGTCCCTCCTCTATTAAATATGAAAGGAAGCTGAAAATCATAGGTCTGTTCTGTTGATACAAGTCAGAGGTCCTGAAATGTGTTTCTCTTCTATAATGCACATTCTACATCTGGGGGCTGAGCTACGTGGAACAGTAGGGGAGAAACAGCTGGACAGGGAACCGGGATTTGACACAACACCGACAAACAGAGCCGGGTCGCATGTCGCTGTAGGAGAATGATCCAAGTTTTCAAATTTGAACACAAGAACACGAACAACAGCTGGGATCCTGGGCCAGGGAGTTGGGGGAGAGCGAGGGCGGGGGAAGAACCCACTTATACAGGCCGAGCCCACAGCATCATGCAGGTCCCCTCAATCAGGCCTCAGGAAACTGCACCTTAAACACAGGGACAGAGCAGACACACAAGCAAAACAATAAAAAAGAAATACAATGACGCATAACACAGGGGGGAAAAAAGAGGTAAGGAAGAAAAGCGGGAAGGAAAGAAGAAAAAAAAGGAAAAAAGAAAAGGGAGGAGAAAAAATTTAAGAGAGAGGAAGGAAAAAAATCTAATAGCACTAGAGCTTTGACTGTGAACCCTATAGGGAAACACAAATGCATTATGTGTATGTAGGATCAACTTTTGAGTATGTGTGTTGTGTGTGTGTGTGTGTGTGTGTGTGTGTGTGTGTGTGTGTGTGTGTGTGTGTGTGTGTGTGTGTGTGTGTGTGTGTGTGTGTGTGTGTGTGTGTGTGTGTGTGTTCTGGGTGTGTTGGGGGGAGGGTTTTGGAAGTGGAGGGGGGAAGAGCGCAGGTTCTTTTTCCATGTAAGAAAATAAGTAATCAACCTTCAAGAAAACAGTAAGTAACAATAAGAAGTGGAGATTAGGTGGAACATATTTATTACTACCACTTCTTCTTTTTATTTGTCAGTGTCTGCCTGATGGTTATTGTTATTAGGAATATCATTCTCATACTCATTTAAACCAGCACCTCTCTGTATCCATTTAGCTGCCTCAAACCCTGAAGTTTATGTTGCTCTATGATAAAATGTGTTTGTATATTACCCCGCCACTGACGTGCTGAACTATGAAATGATTCATGTATTGAAGGAAGTACTATTGGCACTCGCTCAATAGAATAAAAACATTTAAGAAAAAAAGAAAAAGGAGCTGCTTTAGCTTCGATTCCAATCAGTTGTTTTCTGTCCTCTGATCTGATTTCTCTCTCTCCACCAGCCATCCCCACCTACCCCACCAACAACAACAACGGCGAGGCCAAGCCGGCCGGAGAGATCATCAGTAAGACCTGACACTGAGTCTCTCTGTACATGTCCTAATGCATGTGTGTGTTGAGCTCTGATCTCTGCAGGGAGTTTACAGTTCATCTTATCAGTCAGTTTGTTAGAAGGAAACAGTTCACAGTCCATGAATGAAAATCACAAAAGCAACATTAATCAGTGACGGGAATAACGGCATTATAAAAAAAATGGCGTTGCTAGCTGCGCAACTTTTTTTTTTACAGCAATGAGTAATCAAAAAAGTTACTTACTGTATAACGGCGTTACCATTATTGACAATAAAATGCGCCGTTACTTGACTGAAGAAGTCCCATCACAAAATAATACACACGTTAAAGTGTACGTTAAAATTAAGTGTACGTTAAAGTGTACGACGTGGAGCTTTCCTGTGTGGAGGAATACTGAATGAGTTGGTTAGTTCCAGATAAACGTAAGGTTAGGGTTATGGTTAGGGGGTTAGGGGGGCGAGTTCAAGTATATATTTGAGCATTTTATATTTAAAAAAAGTACTTTTCCTGGTAATTAGTTACTTTTATAATCACACAGGGAGTTTTCTAGTTTGCGTTTCATAAAATGAACTCTTCAGACTGAGTGTGTGACGTCTCTCTGCAGACTGTGAGTGCAGTGCAGCTGGGACCGTGGACAACTCGTGCAGGCCGGACCCCCGGACTCGAACCTGCGTCTGTAAGCCAGGCTTCACTGGCGACCACTGTGACACCTGCGCTCCAGGTTTCTATGGACTCAACTGTCAAGGTGAGAGATGGAGAGATGAGTGGACAAAGCACCAGAGCAATGACTAATGATGATCACTGTATTAATGTATTTACTTCACTGTTGTTATATTGCATCATTTCCTGCTAAGGGTTACAGTAGGGTCAGCTGCTACTGAGTCGTCTCCTTGACACTTGGAGCTGCTACACTATAAAAAATGTCCAGTTTGTTCGAATACAGAATTTACAGCTATTTTAGTGTGAAAGATTGTCGATTATTTATTTGACATGTGAACACACACAAATACAAATACACAAATTCCAGGCGCCAAAGATTCCAGGCGCTTTATTTGTCACTTTGTTTATTTATGCTGTTAGTTTGCCACCCAGGAGTGACCCACACACACACACACACACACACACACACACACACACACACACACACACACACACACACACACACACACACACACATTCCACATAGACGTGTTAGTTGCTGTAAATAGTTTCAGTCAGTGCGGCTGTTAACATGTGTGTTTGTTTGTGTGTGTGTCCATCCAGCCTGTCAGTGCTCGGGTCCTGGCTGTCTGGAGGGGTCATGTGACTTGGTGACTGGTCACAGTGTGTGTCGGAGTGGTTTCCAGGGTTACCAGTGCGAACAGTGTGCACCAGGCTACTTCAACTATCCACTCTGCCAGTGTGAGTCAGCTGTGGCTGTGACCAACCACACGACCACTTCCAGTTGTTCTAACCCTTAACCCAATGTGGTAAATAGTGTCATAAGGATCTGGTTCCTCTGTCCTTATACTTGCATCACTTAAAGGGATAGTTCAGCATTTTGGCAAAATGGCCCATTGCCATAATGCTTGTAGTCACAGTAGTAGGTTCATTCCCTCTAATTATCGGTGCAAGTTGTTTTGAGATCAGCGGGGCAGAGACGTGAGCTGCTCAGTGAACACAATGAAGGTGAATGGTACAGGTCCCCTGTCCCTCATCAAACTCATCAAATACACAATCCAACAGCTCCAAAACGCTCTTGTTGAGAAGTTGTGACCTGCACATTCACCACGCTATGAGATAATCATGTAACATTACGAGACAGAGTTGTTTTCGAGGAAAATGCAGCCGGAACTACATTCCAGACACGACTGCTGGGCGGAGTGATTTCAAAAGCGCAAGTAGTTCTGAGTATTTCCTTCATGTGTCGTAATATTACATAATTATACATTTTTTCATAGTGTGGCGAATGTGCAGGTCACAACTTGTCCACAAGAGTGTTTTGGAGTTGTTGGATTGTGTATTTGATGAGTTTGAAGAAGGACAGGGGACCTGTACCATTCACCTCCATTGTGTTCCCTGATCAGCTCACGTCTCTGCCCCGCTGATCTCAAAACAACATGCACCGATAATTAAAGGTTGTGAACCTACTGCTATGACTATAGGGATTATGGCGATAGGTGAATTTGCCAAAATGTTGAACTATCCCTTTAATATAGATATTGGAATGTAAAACTGCATCAGCTGTGGTTGAGGATTTCTTTCATCCATCCCTAGTGTCAAGATAATCAAGAATGCTTAATGTGTAAGTCAAATCTAACTCTCTCTCTCTCCCTGCAGTATGTGGCTGCAGTTCAGTTGGCTCTCTACCTGAGGTTTGCGATGTCTCTGGTCAGTGCCTGTGCAAACCAGAGTTTCAGGGACCTCGATGTGAACAGTGCAGATCTGGATTCCATTCCTACCCCAACTGTCAAGGTACACACACACACACACACACACACACACACACACACACACACACACAGAAACTTGCAGAGAAAGTGATATTTCATGCATCTGTTCCTGCTGATCCCCACGTACTGTAATGAAAAGCGAAACTCCAATATCCTGGTGGAATGCCCACATGTGGACTCACGTGGCCAGACACACATGTTAACAGTTAACTTAACACACCTGCTTATGAAGTGTTATATTGCCTTGTTAAGTTTTATGATTGTTAAAGTCTCTTCAGAATGAATGAATGCAGAGCACTAGATTCTCCTGTAGTGTGTTTCCTGACCACACCGAGTCAATATTCTGACGCCGAGTCTGAACGGCACAGTTTATGAAAAGTGTAATAATAACACGGCCTGGATCATTAGTCTGTTGGCACCGCACAGCGAGGAGTCAAACTAAACACAGATGCTTCAAGCGATCCGAACTTCCTCCACTTCCGATCAGAAAACAGTGCGCTGCCTCAGAGTGTCGTCGGTGACGAGTCGTCTGTGTCTTGTTGTTGTTGTCAGTGTGCTCCTGTGATCCTCGCACCGCGATCGACTCCAGCTGCAGCGCCTCGGGTCACTGCCACTGCCGGCCCAACTACAGCGGAGCGTCATGTGACCAGTGTGCTCCTGGTTACTATGGTTACCCGAGCTGCACACGTAAGTCCTGCTGACCCTGTTGTGTCTCAAAAAGCCAAACTGTGTGAAGAGAATAATGGATAGATACACACTGCTTTTAATACTTGAGCAGAGGTGGGAAGTAACTAAGTACATTTAGTGGGGCCAGTATTTGACGATGTCCCATAGGGATAGTTCAACATTTTGGCAAATTGGCCCATTGCCATAATCCCTTAATTTTTAGGAGTAGGTTCGTTACCTTTAATTGTCGGTGCAAGCTATTCTTAGAATGGTGGAGCAGAGCTGCGAGCTGCTCAGAGCTACGCTATGGAGGCTAATGGGATTTCTTGGTTTCACTCATCAAACTCATCAAATACACGATCCAACAACTCCAAAATGCTCTTGTGGACAAGTTGTGACCTGCACATTCACCACGCTATGAGATAATAACGGAACGTTATGAGACAGAGTTGTTTTCGAGGCAAATGCAGAGACAGCTTGCCGAAAAACTGCCTCCAACGGGAATGCGCATCAGCGGTTTTGCATGAATTTACCTTGAAAACAAAAATAGCTTACACCAACAAAAGGTAACGAACCTGGTACTCCTAAAACTATAGGGATTATGGCAATGGGCCAATTTGCCAAAATGTTGAACTATCCCTTAAAAAATAAAACATATAAACACAAAGATTTTATTATTGTACATTGTATTGTACAATAATATAAAATATTGCAATAACATATAAGTAAAAAAAAAGTTTAAAATATATTCCTAAATAAATATTAATAAATAAGGCATTACACTTGATTTATAGATGTGTATTATTGAGTCATTAATCTTATTTTCCTGAAACAGAACTTTTTTATATTGTTAATAAAAATATGTAAATATGTCAGTCTATTATTGATGTGGAGTTGATGAAGTGTGTGTGTGTGTGTGTGTGTGTGTGTGTGTGTGTGTGTGTGTGTGTGTGTGTGTGTGTGTGTGTGTGTGTGTGTGTGTGTGTGTGTGTGTGTGTGTGTGTGTGTGTGTGTGTGTGTGTGTGTGTGTGTGTGTGTTGCAGCCTGCCAGTGTTCTACAGACGGCTCTCATTACTCCAGCTGTGACCAGGTGACGGGACAGTGTGTGTGTCGGCCCAATGTAGTGGGACTCAAGTGTGACAGCTGTGCACACGGCTCCTACGGCTTCCCCAACTGCCAAGGTACACACACACACACACACACACACACACACACACACATATACACACACATAATAGAAGTCAGGTGGGACAGCTAATCACACAGCCACACACATACAGGTTTTAAATGAACCACGGACATTTTATCATCATGTCCAGGCAGACAGAGTGTGTTATTTAAGTCAGTGTTGAATAAATCTGAATGTTAAACATGCCAAGAAGTGACACATCAGTTTTCTAACCAGCTGAGTCATGGTTTTTGTTTTTCCCTCTGGTGTGAAGCTGGAAGCTGTCACCCTGCCGGCTCTGTTCAGTACGGGCCGCAGCCATCCGTGGTGAGTGATTGTTAATCAGACACAATGAAACACAGACACAGGATTTCAAATCAGATATTCACCGTCAAACTGAACTCATTGGTCGACTTGCTGTGTCCGTCACTCAGGGTCAGTGTGAGTGTCGTCGTCATGCGGAGGGTCCAGCCTGCGACAGATGTAAACCTCTGTACTGGAACCTCTCTCCTGACACTCCTGAGGGATGCTCCAGTGAGATATACTACACACACACTGTCACACACACGACCACATAATGTCTCACCAGAGTAAAAGAGCTCAGAAATGAAGTAACGTGTTATGTGTGTGTGTGTGTGTGTGTGTGTGTGTGTGTGTGTGTGTGTGTGTGTGTGTGTGTGTGTGTGTGTGTGTGTGTGTGTGTGTGTGTGTGTGTGTGTGTGTGTGTGTGTGTGTGTGTGTGTGTGTGTGTGTGTGTCTGCCTCCTCCTGCAGACTGTGAGTGCCACGTTGCAGGGACTCTGAGTGGAGTCGCAGAGTGCGCACAGGTGAGTTTCCTCTTAACTGTACTGCACTTCCTGTCAGTGTGATGACCAGGGCTAGCCTGCCCCCAAATAGTTGACCAAGCATCAGTCGACCAAAAAGTCATTAGTCGACCAAAATTTAATTGGTCGATTGGTGGCAGGAAAAAAAAACAGACATTTGGAGCCGTGTCTTGTCAAGTCAAAATCAATATGACTTAACTGTATATGAAAGGCTATCGGGCTTTTAATTTGAAGGGCCAGATACAGGAAGTCGTAACACTCACTCGCTGTCAGTCTGGGTCGATTAGTCGACTAATTGACCTAAATGACTACTAAAATCTTTGGTCAGGGGAAGCCCTAATGAGGACTTCAAGTCCTGTAAGAAAAGTCTCTTGGTTTCATTCTGACAACACACCTGACAGTTGAAAAATATTAATTATTAAGTGAAGTGCATGTAAACGTAGTCCGACTAATACTGGACTTCTCCAAACCTGACTAAAACACCCAGTTGATGCGACTGGGAACTGGTTTTCTTCTGCATTTAAACACCTTAATCTGACTGAAACTGGACAATGCATGTACACATGCTTCACAACAGTAGAGACGACACAAAGTGAAGCAAAGAAGCTGCCTGAACCTGGCAAAAAAAAAAGAAAAAGAAAAAAAGCACCTGTGCTGATGCATCAGTGCTGATTCAGTGTATTTCACACAGGGCAACCAAGCCCGTGGTTGACCCCAGTCATTTGTATATTTTCAGCCTGGACCTGGACCGCCACATCCGGTCAGGAACCGTAGTTGGGAGTGATTATTTTCAGTTTTTTACTATGTGACAGTAAAGTCAACTAGGCAGGGTCTGTATTAACCTGCTGAAACGATGAAAATCACCGTCAATTACAGCCCTCCCGTCCTCCTTCTCTTCCCCCCATATCCCTGCCGGACTGTAGAACTCTGGACGTCATTCATCTTTTCTCTCTCTCTCTCTCTCTTTTCTCTCTCTCTCATATTCGTCCTCACTTCTTTGTGTGTATATTATCTTGTTGCTGCTTTCTTGGCCAGGCCATGCTCGTAAAAGAGATTTTTTTATCTCAAGCAATTTGCCTGGTAAAATAAAGGTTAAGAAAAATTATTAAATTTTCTCTGTTGTATTTATACTGGGACAAGGACAGAACGCTCAAATCAAGATGTGAGCAGAGCTCCACTTAGCTGTGCATTTTAAACGTACTGAGTGACGTGTTTGTCGTGCCTGACAGGAAACTGGCCAGTGTCACTGTAAGCCCAACGCCTGCAGCGGGACCTGCTCCACCTGTAAGGACGGATACTACAACCTGCAGGAGCAGAGCTACTTTGGCTGCCAGGGTGAGTGCTCATCAGCTGTGATGCTGCTCTCTTGTATTTGTTAACGTGACGCTCATGCGTATGTGTTTGGATTTTTTTGTGCGTTCAGGTTGCCAGTGCGACATCGGGGGCGCGGCGGGTCAGTCCTGTGGGGAGAGGAACGGCCGTTGTCGCTGCAGACCCAACGTGGAGGGAGCCAAGTGTAACCTGTGAGTTCTACCAGCAGCATCATTAAACATCAGTGCATAGGCACGGTGATATTTAGTCAAATTCTACTTTGTTTTTCACATCAAAGGTTGTGGATTTTAAAAGTCAGACTACATTTCCCATAGTTCAATTTTACTATATAGAGACTCCTTCCATCCAGTAAATATGTAGAAAGGATTTATGCGAGTCTCATTTGACTTCCAGTACAGTAGAATAGAGATGTGACAGACAGCTCATATACCGTAAACCCCAGAAATAAAATGCAGCAACTTGAAGTACAGGAAACATTATTTCGATAAAAAATGTAAATATGATTCATCAGAAACATGATCAGCACATCACTGAGGACTTTTTAAAAGGAGGTTCACTGGGAAATACTGAAGGAAAAATTGGGAAACGGCAGGAAACTTGACAAGGGTGACACCAGACTTCAAAGTAAAACAGGAAGTGACGAGGACCAGGACAGAAACCTGAACTAAACCTGACCAAACAGACACTTCACTGGTCCTGACAAAGCACATGTCTCTTTTCTAAATGGACTTTCCCCGTGTGATCAGAGCTCGTCCAGATCATTACTTCCCAGACCTCCATCACCTGAAGTTCGAGATCGAGGAGGGGACCATGCTGGACGGCAGACCGGTCCGATTTGGCTACAACCCCCTGGAGTTCAGAGACTTCAGCTGGAGAGGTTACGCTCAGATGTCTCCAATCCAGGTAGGAACACCAACACCTCCTCACTCTCTGGTTATAGAGTCTGAATACAGAAGCTGAAAGTGAAAATGGATTAAAGGTGAACACAGAACGTTTTAATGACGCAAACACACCCAAAATTCTTTGAAAGTATAAAGTTGAGGCTTTATATCTAATATTACTATACTATTATACAACATTTATACACTTGATATACATATGCATCTCAATGAAGTAGAATATGATGTCAGCAGTCTTCTCCATGACAGTGTAGCTACTGATCCAGACGAAGAGACCATTTAAAGCAGGGGTGCCAAACTCATTTTAGTTCAGGGGGCCACAGCACAATTTGATCTCAAGTGGCCCAGACCAGTTAAATAATAGCATGATAACCTATTAATAAAAAGAGCTTTGAATTTTTCTCTTTGCTTTCGTACATTATTAACATGTTTACAGTTAATGGACTATCTTTTTACAAAACTTGATAAAAAAATATGTGCAATTTCAACAGTATTATGCCTCTTCTGTTTTCTATGTAATTTTCAAACTTGGCAAATTCATCCTGAGGGCCTGATTGGACTGGATCGGATTGGTTTTGATTTAAAGGCTGTTTGGAGTTAATCAGCCGATTAGAGTGTGACATCATTAGGTTACAATAGTGAACTGTTTCAATATTCAAATTGTTTGAGATACTTTTTTTTCTAAATGGACTACTTTTGGGGTTTCATTAAATATAAGCCATAATCATTACAATTAAAAGAAATTAAGTGTGTAATCTACTGTATATTACATATGAGTTTGAGCTACTGAAATAAATGAACTTTTCCATGATATTCTAATTTATTGAGATGCGTCTCTACTAATATGTATTATGTGTATTGTTTTTCTTTCAAAAACAGCAACAACAAAAAAAGCAAATGAAATGAAATGAAAATGTTTTTTCAACACATGATGATGCTGTGTGATGATTTTGTGCTCATGTGTATTGTTATGACTGTGGCCCATCATTTCAAGCTCCTCCTGCATGAATCAGACAGCATGCTCCATGGCTGACAGTTCCTCTGTGGTGGACTCACTCCTCAGCACGTCCTACTAAAAGATATGAGGGACATAAATACACATTTACATGGATGTTTTTGCTGGGAAGTGCAAATCCAGAGAGGAACATGTTGGTGGTTGTGTGTGTGTGTGTGTGTGTGTGGTGACTGGCTTTTCTCTTGGTGTGTGTCGGTGTTTTCATGTCATGCCTCGCCCCTCCCTATCCCTTCTTTTATTTCCCATCTTCTTTTCTCCAACCTCTTGCCTCTCATTTCCTCTTCCTCTCCATCCTCTCTCATCTTTGGCTTGTGGGCTCCTGCGACAGTCCAAGGTGTTGGTGTCGGTGTCGGTCAGCTCTCCAGACCTTTTCCATGTGGTTCTGCGTTACGCCCACTGGGGGGACTCGGATGTCCGGGGCAGGGTGTCGGTCATAGAGGACGGCTGGAACAACTATTGTGGTAACTGTGAGTGCTGCACGGGGGAACGAATGGCCTGAGTGGTGTGTGTGTGCATGTGTCGGTGGTGGTGGCGGCCTCTGCTCCGTCCCTCTGTCACCTTCAAAGGGCCACAGGTCAGGGCGCAGGATCAGGGATTTCAGACAAGAGGGGATTCACCTCTTCTATCCCCTACCCTCCCTCCTCCTCTCTTCCCTCCCTCCCTCCCTCCCTCCTCCTCTCCTCCCTCCTCCTCTTCTCCCACTCTCGACTCCCGTAGACGGCAGTGAAGCTTCAGGTTTATGTGAGCGAGGCGGATGTCTATCTGACGCGCTTCATCCTAAGATATGTAAACTCTGAGGGCGACACCTCCAGTGGTAAAATAACAGCCTATCAGGTGAACCGCAGAGGTAGGTCTCCACCAATCACAGAAGAGCTTCAGTATGAATGATTCTGACTGTGTATAGATCAGTAGACGCAAACGTATGTATGTGTGTGTTGTTCGAGACGAATCTCCCGCTCACACAAGAATGATATTTTGTATATTTATCACATTTTATTGTAAAATTAAATTGTCTCTTGAAATGTCACGTGTTTTGTTTGTTTTTTTCCTTTCAACTGCACTTACAGTTTTCACTCTACATGTCTGGTGTGTGTAAATGTTTTCCAGGCTCAGAACAGAGCAAACAGATCGTCTTCGCTCCCAGTGTGGAGCCGACTTTTGTCAACGTTCCTCAGAATAACTTTGTGGAGCCGTTCGTGCTGAACCCTGGAACCTGGACTGTGGTTATAGAGGCTGAGGGAATCCTACTGGTGAGACACACATGCACACACACAAGCTCTTTAGCCCAGAAAGTCTGTCAATTTGTCGTGATAAAGACCAGAATGGCTGAAAATTCCCACCAACATGAAGGAAACCAACGAATCAGGATCAAACATCATATTTAAAAAAAACAAAAACAATTAAAGCCAGTTTAATACAGTAATACGACCTGGTTTTAAACTAATTTTAATCTTATATGGACTGAAAGTAGAGGTGTATGCATTTACATGCATGCATTGTCATTGTAAAACAAAGGAATACAATGAAATTGCCAGTGGCCTCAGTGTCGTAAACGAATATACACAGTATAACATACACAACACTGGACTGGCCGACAGGAAGAAATGAATAATAAATAAATAGGATAAATAGACTAATAAAGTAACAGCGCAAAAAAAAGTGCATCAGTGATTCAAGTTCTATATATACAAGTATATGCCATTACTTTAATTTATTTTATTCAATTTTCTTTTCTTCTTTCTTTTGTTTTGATGTCTACATTATTTAATTTGTAAAAATATTTCCTGGAAAAAAAGGGGTAAACTACATAAGTTAGCTTCTCTCTGCCCCCTTTTATTCAGGAGTTGCATTATTTTTTGTATTTAACTGTTTTTATTTCCTTTTTTTTCAATAAATAAAGCAAATAAATAAACGAAACTAAAAAAAAATGTGTTTATGTTTTCACTGTGAAATTAAACTGCTCTAACTGGTCCTCAGGATTACTTGGTCCTGCTGCCCAGCGCCTACTACGAAGCTCCCATCCTGCAGATCAAGGTCACAGAGCCCTGCACCTACAGCGCTGCACCTGACGCCAGCCAGAAGTAAATACACACACATGTATTTCATTAAATAAGGAGCATTTTGCTGCATAGTACTTCATGGTGTGGAACCTGAAATTCAACACTGTTCTCATGTGCCGTAACAGTAAATAAAGCTACATTTAGCAGCAGTTAGCTTAGCGACCCTGGAAAACAGCTGGCTCTGTGATGATAAAACTCATTGACTTTCATGTTATAGCTCATTACAACATTACAGCTTAATCACCAAAATGTTAAATAATTAAAGCTGGGGTAGGCAGGATTTATTTTTGAAAAAAAGCCTACAGCTCCCGGTATCTTTGACCAATCAAATGTATCCTGGCCTGGGGGTTCCTGATTGGTTGAAGGGCCGGCTGGGAGCCATAGGCTTTTCAGGCTGCTGCATACAGAGACATAGAGAAACACTGTGATCTCCCCAAACACCCAGACCCTGTCCTTACTGATAGCTGAATGGGGAAACACCATTTTCTTGAAAAAAGTGAATATTTTGTATTTAAAATAAACCCTGCCTACCCCTTTAATTGAAGTCACTCATCAGGTGAAACAGGTTTTGACCTTCACCACTTATTCAGCTCTTAATATTAGGCCAACTCTCTGTCCCCCCAGCTGTCTGCTGTACAGGTATCTCTCTCTGGACTCCTTCCCCTCCATCTCTGGCAACGACGCCAGCTGTCGCCACGACAACCACCTGCCCCGCCCCTGCCCGACCGAGAAGGTCACCCCGCGGCACCCCGACATGGCCGTGTGCAGCGGCTACGATGTAAGAGATTTGAAGTGTGGGAAAAGTTAGCGTGACATGAGGGTTCTGTGACCTGTCGGTTTTGATTTGACCGTTTTTTTTTTTTGTTTTCTTTTTTACTCGTGCTACAGATCAGTGTGGAGATGCAGAGCCGCCTGCCGTCTGCAGGAGAGTACGTCCTGGTGGTGGAATATTCCACAGAGGAGGAGCTGCCGCAAACTCTGTCTGTGGCCGTTAACACGCCGGGGTCTCGTGCACACCAGCACAGCGTCACCCTGCTGCAGTGCAAATACAGGTACAGAGACGATCCCTGATCTGACTTGGGACGTAGTTATCAAGCGTCTTAGAGCGCCATTGTAGTCTTAAGTGCTGAGAATTTGTGGAATTTAGTCCTAGTCTCAAACTTAAAAATGAAAGCTATTTATTAACTTTCTCAAGTCTATAAGAACCACTCCTACTCCCCCAGACATCTAAGAGACTTCCAGAGGTGTCCTAAGTGGTTAGGAGTTGCCAGTAGGGGATGGCACTATGGCAGGCAGATTTAACATTTAGAAGCTAAGTTTGACTATCTGGAATTAACATTGTAAATATCAACAACGTCTTTCTGACTAGTCGTAATTACATTTTGAATATTGGATATATTGGATATTTCATTCAAGATATCTGTAATTCAGTTTTGCCTAGTCAAAAAGAACATTTCAGATATCCGCAGCTACGTTCTTCCTAGGACAAATGACGTTACTTTTGCCGTTCATGTGTATGGGGTTTGTCATCTACAGATATCTGTAACTGAATTATGACTATTCCTAATTCCAGTTTGAGATATCTACAACGTCATTTTGAATAGTTATAATTCCAGTTACAACGTCATTTCGCCTAATTTAAGATACCTGAAAAGGGACATGTAGATATCTTTAATTGAGGTAATTAAAGATATCTTGAACTGAAATTATGACAAGTCAGAATCAAATTGTAGATATCTTGAACTGGTATTAGTACTAGTCGTAATTCAGTTACAGATATCAGTAATTCACATAGAGGTTATCTGCAACTGAATTATAGATATCTGTAATGACAAACCCCATACACATGAATGACAAAATTGACGTCATTTGTCCTAGGAAGAACGTAGTTGCGGATATCTGAAATGTTCTTTTTGACGAGGCAAAACTACAGTCAGATATCTGCAACTCATATCCAGTCTGGCTTGCCATAATGGCACTGAGGCTGGTTTCATCCATGTCACGGATTTAATAAGGGACGTCACCTCACCAATAACCTCACGAAGCAGAGCTTTTACGGCAGAATTAAAAGTCATCACAGTGCTTTGATTTCTCGCACTGGAAAAATGTAACAGTGTAACGCTGAATTAATAATTTGGCAAGATTATGAACCATTTATTTTACATTCATTCCCAATGTAAATATTTTCTATTATTTTGTAGATTATTGTCAAAATACGGTTGAATATACACTCCCATTGGCCATTTAACTATTCACTGAGATATTTCTAAGATATTTCTATATTCTTAGATAAGGGATTCCATTCAGCGATTGGTCATTCCTATAAATTTTGAAGTGATGTCATCTAAAAAAAAGGAGTGGTTAGGAGTTAGGAGTGGTTCTAAGAAGCTTGATCAATACGGGCCCAGGTTCTGTTGATCCGGGGTGGTGCGTTCAGGTTCAGGCATCATTTTATGTTCATTGTCGTCGCCATATTGGATTGGGTGGAGGAGGGGGAGAAGCTTGTGTGTGGACTCAGCTGGTTCACAGTTTACCGTGACTGTCTTGGCTTCATCAAATGTGTCAACAGCTCTTAATCACTGTGTGTGTGTTCGTGTGTGTGTTTGCTGTGTGTAGCTTCCTGTGTCGGGCTGTGGCCATCGACGGTCAGAACAGAGTGGCTGCCTTCTCTCTGCCTGCTGATGCTGAGGTCCAGCTCATCTCTGACCGTGCAAGCTTCTTCCTGGTGAGGACCCCCCCCCACACACACACACACACACACACACACACACACACACACACACACACACACACACAAGTCACATGATCAGGCATTGAGTGCAGAGATCACTTAATGATCTAATTTATTGATACAGTATAGTAAAAGAGAAAAAATGTGATTGTCAAAGTAAATCACAAATTAATTTAAGTTTTAGATCAGAAACATATCAACCACAAATATCTACACTGTTCAAATGATCAGGACCGTCATAGAGACGTGTAATTAGACATATTAAGTTCACGATAATCACATAATATATGATCATTATATGCATTTCACTGCCTCAATAGACATAGGGTTACATATATCTGAATACAATGGCTATGTGAGTTTCTTTTCTTAGTTAACTGAATGGTAATGAGCAATTCAGCCTGTACAATGAAATAAAAACTAAAAAAAAAAAAAAAATTCCTTTTGATATAATTGCATAAAAAAATGAAAAAACATTTTTAATCTCACATTTAAGGATATTTTTAATTTATTTATGACTCCAGCCTTCGGTGCGCACTGCTGTTAAAAAAACTCTCATGTGTGTTTGTTCATCGTCTGCAGCACAAAGTGTACCTGGTGCCCAAAGACCAGTTCACCATGGAGTACGTCGAGCCTAAAGTCCACTGCATCAGCGCTCACGGACAGTTTGCAGCTGACAGGTAAAGAAACGCTGAACGTTCACGGCTGTAAACGCTGCCAGATTAACATCCCCGTTAACCGTCCCCCCCCCCCCCCCCCCCCTCGTCCCTGCTGCAGCTCCTCCTGCTCCCCGTCGCGCTTCCAGACCCCGTCGGACTCTCTGGTCCTGAAGGACGGGCAGAGCTCCTCCATGCAGGAGCCCATCCTGGCCTCCCCCGCCGCGGCCCCTCCCCTGCACGCACCCCAGGGAGACGAGTCGACCTGGAGCGGAGGGGACAGAGCTCCGCACGCCGCGGATCACAGCGACCACGTCAGGCTGGACTCAGTGCAGGTAGGAATGTCACAATTATTACATAATTGCCTGATCAAAATTGTTTTTGCATAACGGTTAAAATTGTTTCCATTCATCTGTATAAGAACAGCTGGATCAAACTTGCAGTGTCATGTTTCCATCACTATTCCCTTGTCGTTTTCTCCTGTTTGAAGTTTGAATGGTGCTCATTGAATGACATCATCATGTTGTGCCCCCTTCTTCTTCTTTAGGAGTAGGTTGCAGTAGGTTCATTTCCTTTAATTATCGGTGCATGTTGTTTTGAGATCAGCGGGGCAGAGACATGAGCTGCTCAGCGAACACAATGGAGGTGAATGGTACAGGTCCCCTGTCCCTCATCAAACTCATCAAATACACAATCCAACAACTCCAAAACGCTCTTGTGGAGAAGTTGTGTGACCTGCACATTCACCACACTATGAAACTATGATGTAACATTACGAGACAGAGTTGTTTTCGAGGCAAATGCAGCCGGAACTACATTCAAGACACGGCTGCTGGCGGAGTGATTTCAAAAGTAGTTCTGAGTATTTGCTTCATGTGTCGTTATATTCCATAATTATACATGATTATTTCATAGTGTGGTGAAATGTGCAGGTCACAACTTCTCCAGGAGAGCATTTTGGAGTTGTTGGATTGTGTATTTGATGAGTTTGATGAGGGACAGGGGACTTGTACCACTCACCTCCATTGTGTTAGCTGAGCAGCTCACGTCTCTGCCCCGCTGATCTCAAAACAACATGCACCGATAATTAAAGGTAATGAACCTACTGCTATGACTATAGGTATAGGGATTATGGCAATTGCCAAAATGTTGAACTATCCCTTTAAGGCTTATACTATAATATTGGCATAAAATGATCAGGAAAAGACAATTAAATTGTTCATCACAATTATTAGTGTGGCAGTTAATCATCAACTCAAATTTCATGATTGTGACAGGCCTACGCTTAAGGAGCATCAGAATATTTCTTCCTTTTTACTTCTCTTCTTCTATCACCCACTTTACCCAGAATGCTGCGGTGTTCTCAACTCGCGTCCATACCCTGGGGCGCTACGTCTTCATCCTCCACTACCACCAGCCTCTCCACCCCACCTATCCCGTGCAGGTCTACATTAATGGAGGGCGAATCTGGCACGGTGCGTTTGACATACGGGGTCTTCCAGCAGCGTGTGCTCCAGTCCTCAATAGACAGAGAACACAAAAAAAATCAGAACATCGAATCTCACTTCTGTCGAAAACATATTCAATGAATTTGACTTTGCCCCGTAGGTCACGCCAACGCCTCCTTCTGTCCCCACGCTTACGGCTGCCGTAACGTCCTAATCTCTGAGAATCAGATCATTCTGGATGTGACGGACCACGAGGTCTTCCTCACGGTCCAGATTCCTGCAGGCAAGACGCTGTGGCTGGTGAGATTTACTGCCTCATTCCCTCACCTCTCATTCTGTAAAATCTCCTCTTCCTCATCATTATCATATTTACACAAAGATATTTTCACTATTTCCACAACAAAACCTTCATATCTTCTGCCACACATCTGTTTCACTGCTGCTGCATTCAGGTCCTGTGGGGCATTTGCATTTAAAGAGATATAAAACATTTTGGCAATTTGGCCCATAATTTGGCCATAATCGTGTACGTTCGTTACCTTTATTTGTCGGTGCAAGCTATTTTTAGAATGGCGGAGCAGAGTCGCGAGCTGCTCAGAGCTACGCTAAGGAGGCTAATGGGATTTCTTGGTTTCCCTCATCAAACTCATCAAATACACAATCCAACAATTCCAAAACGCTCTCGTGGACAAGTTGTGACCTGCACATTCACCACGCTATGAGATAATAACAGAATGTTACCAGACAGAGTTGTTCTCGAGGCAAATAGCGTGGTGAATGTGCAGGTCACAACTTGTCCACCAGAGCGTTTTGGAGTTGTTGGATTGTGTATTTGATGAGTTTATCAAATCATTAGCCTCCGTAGTGTAGCTCTGAGCAGCTCATGGCTCTGCTCCACCGTTCTAAAAATAGTTTGCACCGACAATTAAAGGTAACGAACCTACTGCTATGACTATAGGGATTATGGCAATGGGCCAATTTGCCAAAATGTTGAAGTATCCATTTAAACATCAACAAACTTTATACACAGATGAATTGTAAAGTAGTTCAGTAGTAGTAAGCAGCTAGAGAACTTTGCAGCAGCAGATGTTTGCTGTTAAATAAATACAGTACTTTATGGGATGTGCCATGTGTTCCTAGGATTACGTGCTGGTCGTGCCTCAGAGCAGCTACAGCTCCAGCTACCTGAACGAGGAACCTCTGGACAAATCTTACGACTTCATCAGCAGCTGTGGCCAAAACAGCTTCTACATCAAGTCAGTAGCTCAGCAGGAGCAGGAGCTCATTATGTGCCGCATAGAGAGAGTCGGCTCCCGGTTGTACGTGAATTAACATGACTCCTTCTCCCTCAGCCCCGCGACCGCCTCCAGGTTCTGCCTGAGCTCGGCCGTGTCCCTGTCGGCCTTCTTCAACAACGGCGCCATGCCGTGCGCCTGTCACGAGGTCGGCGCCGAGAGCGACACCTGCAACACGTTCGGCGGTCAGTGCCGCTGCAGACCCAACGTCATCGGCCGAGACTGCTCCATGTGCGCCACGGGCTACTGGGGCTTCCCCAACTGCAGACGTGAGTCTCTGATTGGCCAACACATAATAACCTTTTTCTTTCTTTTTTGTTATTCACTTTTTATTGATTTTCAGACATGCGCACACACCATACATAGCAGTACATCTTCAAAAAACCAAAACAGAGTGAGTCCAACAGAGACAGAGCATTATACACCCACACCTGTATACAGAGCATTTCCACAGCGTGTGTGTGCTGAGCGGAGACGTGTTGTCCAGCGCTGCAAGCCT
This sequence comes from Trachurus trachurus, assembly GCF_905171665.1. Taxonomy (NCBI): domain Eukaryota; kingdom Metazoa; phylum Chordata; class Actinopteri; order Carangiformes; family Carangidae; genus Trachurus; species Trachurus trachurus. Next base: position 5,787,664 of record NC_139901.1, on the reverse strand, counting down.
GTCCCTCTCTGAAGCAGAGGACGAGGTCGTTTCCCGTCAATTTTCAGCAGACAGTCCACAAACTGTGAAAGACTCTCTGATCATATTCTTGTCCAATTTGTCCCAGGCGTTGGATTTTAAAGCCTGTGTTTGGGGCCAGCCTTTATTGGTTTGTGTGAACCCTGACGTTATATGAGAGTTGTTTCTTTTCTTTTTTTTCCTTCTTTTTTCAAGCATAATTTTTTGGCTTTTCATGCCTTTTTATTAGATAGTACAGTTGAGAGAGACAGGAAATGGGGAGCCAGAGGGGGGGAATGACATGCAGGAAAGGCATGTCATTCCCCCTCTCTGCCTTCCCATTGCGGGGATTCAAACCGGGGCCGCCTGCAGCAAGGACTGTAGCCTTTACACATGGGGTGCCTGCTCTACCTACTGCGCCCCACGAGACTTGTTTCTTAACTGAATACCGGCTTGTAATTGAGAAAGTCCGGTACACATACAAATACATGCATACAGATGTAGACTAATGGATAGAATTAAAAGGAAAAGGTGCAGCCCACCAGTGTGTCAGGGTCCAGTTGTATAAAGGCCCCATGTTTTCATCTATCAGTCTGTAACACACCGTTTCGTCAAACCACTCCCTCACTGATGAATCTGCTTTAGTTTTCCAATGCCAATTTTATTTATCTTATTTATTATAATTTAATGCTGCAGCACTACCCTGCATCCAGTAACAAGTGCTGTTCTGCACCATGAGATCTGGTGAACAAATAATTAGCCTTAATCATACCGGTTGTGAATTAATGCATTTTTTTTTAATATCTCAAAAAACATTCAGTTGATTTAGCCTTGCAAGTCAATCTGTGACCAAAACTGTATAAAATATAAAGTCTGAGATTCCAAGTAAAGAAGATATGAACCCCCTGAAGGCCAAAAAAACCTCCAAAAGTGTTTGTTTGTCTTCTTTTCTCCCTCTGTTGTGTTTTTGAAACGTTGATTCTGAAGGCTTCTGTCTGGCCTGTAACTGCCTATAACTGCCTATAACTGCCTGTAACTGCCTGTGGTCTCCCCTGCAGCCTGTAGCTGCGGTACCAGGCTATGTGAGCCTGTGACCGGCGACTGCATCTGCCCTCCGAGGACCCTGCAGCCCGAGTGCACCCAGTGCGAGCCCCAGACGTTCGGCTGCCACCCTCTGGTCGGCTGTGAGGTCTGCAACTGCTCCCGCCCCGGCATCGACTCGCCCGACGTGAGCTGCGACACGCTCAGCGGACAGTGCAGGTGGGATGTGACGTCACACAGGGAGATGGTTGATTGATTACCACTGCGTCGCCTCGGGGACATTGTTTCTGGCTCAGGTGGCGTGCGGGCAGCGATCGGTGATCCGACCCCGGTTGAGGTTCTAAAGATGAGACAGCCAGAGCCATAAATTCAGTTTCCTCTCAGTCAAAGTGCTTTTAAGTTGTTCAGAATCCATCAATCATCATCTGCTCCCCACCACTGTAGGATAGATAACATTTCTGGTTCAGTAAGCTCAACTCTCAAATGTCAGGGCCTCTGTTTGGATCTTTGGATCTTTCTCTCTTGCTCTGTTTCCTGACACCATCTTGGCTCTGATCAGGCTTGTTTGCCTGTGCGTTTGCCATTCGTACTTGCCAACTTTTGTCTTAGTTTTTTGTGGAACCTGCACGTTTTTAAAAAGAGCCGATTTCTCCTGAAGGCTGCCAAAAACACAGTAGCTGTCTGTTCTCATCCAGCAAACCTGTGTTATTCATCACACACACAGACTTGGATTAGACATACTTTACTGATCCTAAAGGGACATTTAAGCATCCAGTAGAAGCAGGGACATACAATTTGAATATAGAGGACACAAGTTAAAGAAAATATACACTATATACATCCAGTGTTATGTATAAAATACTAAAAACAGAATAAATAGAGGGAAGAAAATAAAATAAAAATAGAAAAGACAATTGAAATAGCAGAACAATCTGCCAAATATATATAAATGTACTAGGGCCGGGACTTTAACGCATTAATTACGATTAATTAATTACACAAAAATTAACGCGTTAAAAAAATTAACGCATTTTAATCGCACAAAAATTTTTTTTTTTTTTTTTTTCTCACGTGTGTCTACGTGCGGTGCGCCCGAACGCGAGAGAGGCGGCAGTTTGAGAGGCTGACTGGCAGAGATGAGAGCTGGTGAAACGCTAGCATGGTTATTTAAAACACCATCTCTGATCTCTGCCTGCACATAGATACACAGACACGGGCGCACGCTAAATGCGCTATATCGCGCTAATTGCTCAGCTGCAGCGCTATATCTATGACCTGTCACTGTCACAGGTGCATCTCATTATGATAGGACTTCACCCTCAGAGCTGTCTGTCTTCAGACTGTCCTGACCTGTCCCTGAACATCACACAGGGACAACATGGAGCTGCCTGTGTGATTGGTTACTGAGTTTTATTAATGTTTACATCAGGCTGAGTTCAACAAATCAGTTTATGCTACTGTGATTTAAGTAGCCTAGTTAAATACTACAGTAATCATCATAGTGTATTGGAAGGAAAGACCATTTAATCTGTATGTATCAAATATCGATTAATGAATTAATCGATAATTTGCATCCCTAGTCTGTTGGTCTTGGTTAAGTACCACCTTGAATGCTTAAGCTTATGTATTTAGTCATTCAATGGTATACTAAAATCCATGTGGAAAAAAAATGCTTCTCACTGTTCTCAGGTCAAATATTTATATGTGATTAAAATGTGATTAATTGCGATTAATTAATTACAAAGCCTCTAATTAATTCGATCAATTTTTTTAATCGAGTCCCAGCCCTAAAATGTACACAAATCTGTGTCAATAGGAGACATTCTGCAGCTGGGAAAATTTGCAAGCATTTTTCCAGTTTACATTTTTTATCCATGTAATTTATCACAATAATTCTCTGTTAATGATAATAACCTAAGTTATTCATATGCTGCCTCCTGCCCCGTGTTGGGATATGTGATGAGAGAGGTGTGTGTTTGAAAATGTTGAACTATTTCTTTGAGCTCAACAGTGACACAGAGAGAAAACAGAGATCAGAAGATTTCATATGTGTTCATTGTGAGAAATGCAACTGTTGCTGCTCTGGCACCTTTAGTCTGCCTGTACTGTATAATATGCAAAACAAACTCTCACTCTCTCTCACACACACACACACACACACACACACACACACACACACACACACACACACACACACACACACACACACACACACACACACACACACACACACAGAGGAATGTGTCTGCTCTGCCTTGACAAGACAGACAAGGACTTACCCATTTATTTTTCTGCCTGAAGGCTTTCATCACTTGAGGTCCCAGCACCTGGCATTAACACACACACACACACACACACACACTGCAATGCAATTAAGTTTTAATCTTTTCATCTTCAGACTGAGGTATGAGTTTATTTTATGGTCTGCACAAATGTCAGAGGTCAAAGTTTATGAAATAACAGTTTTAGTCCATTGAGAGATGTCAATAGATGTGTGTGTTTCTTTAACCAGTTATTTGTAATTGTGTGTAGATGTAAGAACAACATCGTCGGCCGCCAGTGTGACCGCTGCGCCCCCGGTTTCTACGGTTACCCCAACTGCAGGCCATGTGACTGCAATGAGGCGGGAACCGAGGAGGAAGTGTGTGACTCCTTCACAGGACAATGTCTCTGCAAGGTGGGAAGACACACACACACACACACACACACACACACACACACACACACACACACACACACACACACACAAGCCTGTCCATCTCAACCCAACATGTGTGTGCTGAACTTTTGTGTGTGTGTCCCGCCCCCCCTGCAGGAAAACGTCCAGGGCTCTCGCTGCGATCAGTGCAGAGTTGGTACCTTCCACTTGGACCCAACCAATCCGAAGGGCTGCACCAGCTGCTTCTGCTTCGGGGCCACGGACCGGTGTCGCAGCTCCGACAAGAGACGCACAGAGGTGGTGAACACATCTGGACCGGCTGCTCCACGTTTAGATCTGCAGTAATCAGTGAAAGAGCCTTGATCCCAAAACCTTGTGCTGTGCCATCAAAAGAAATGGTGTAACCTGGCCTCCAATTACAGTAGTGTTTTTTTTTATTATTATTTGTGATAAAAAAAATTATTGAATTTTTCCATTTTTTTAGAAATAAAAAAACAAAGATGTGGCAAACAATAAATGTGCAAAAATATAGAAATAACAGAAGTATAATAAAATAACAAAAAGACAAGAAAATAATAACAATAACAATACTGATGATAATAAATTAAAGATAAGAAACAGCTTCTTAAACAGCTACCACTACCGCCCTCATTCAGAGGATAATATTAGTGGTGTTAGGATGATTCCAGTATGTTACAGAAGCTCATCAGTGTGTTTCTCCTCTGCTGTAGATCATGGACATGGTGGGCTGGGTGCTGCTTGGCGCAGACAGACAGGAGGTACCGGTGGCGGTGTACCCAGGTCAGGACCTGGTTGAGGCTGACCTCAGTGACGTGCCCGATGTCTACCAGGACCTCCACTGGCACGCACCAAGGACTTACCTGGGAGACAAGGTCAGACTCTGGACAACCTGGAGACTTGGAGGGAGAGTAAATGGATGTTGTAGTTCGATAAACGGGTGAACACAAATGGCCCCTTTTCCACTACACAGTTACAGCTCTATTCGACCCGGTTTAGGTCATTTTCCATTACAACTGAGTACTTCACAGTACCTCCTCACCGGGGGCTGGGCTGTCATAGCACGGCCGATATTCTCCTCAGCCACCAAAGTACGTCGGACCATGGTGTCGTTTTCTTTCCGCACAGCAGCCATTTAACCGGCGTGAAAGAATAAGAACAGTCTCGTTACAGAGCAGTGGACGCTGTTAAAGGGATAGTTCAACATTTGGGTAAATTGGCCCATGGCCATAATCTCTATAGTCTTAGCAGTAGGTTTGTTACCTTTATTTGTCGGTGCAAGCTATTTTTAGAACGGCGGAGCAGAGCCGCAAGCTGCTCAGAGCTACGCTACGGAGGCTAATGGGATTTCTTGGTTTCCCTCATCAAACTCATCAAATACACAATCCAACAACTCCAAAACGCTCTTGTGGACAAGTTGTGACCTGCACATTCACCACGCTATGAGCTAATAACGGAATGTTACGAGACAAAGTTGTTTTCAAGTTTCATGCAAAACCGCTGATGCGTGTTCCCATTAGGGGCAGTTTCTTCTTTCTTTCTTTTTGTCTCTGCATTTGCCTCGAAAAGAACTCTCTCTCTCGTAAAGTTCCGTTATTAAAAAAGTTTGACTCTCCTATCGTGCTCGCGACTTTTCCAGTGTCGACGCTCTGGCAAATCAGCAGTCAGTTGACGTCACGTCATGGTATCGGCTTGGCTCGCTTGGAACCCTGGCTGAGGCGGTACCAAAAACAGGTAACCGGTACTGGACCAGGTACTAGTCTCAGTGGAAAAGCAAAAAAAAAAACGTCTTGAGTCGTGCTTGTGGAAAAAAGCCAAAAGTGTCAGGAACACTGATTGATTCAGTTGGATCTGCCAAGCAAAACACAAATATGTCACAAGTTCTATAGTTACACAACTTGTCCTAGTGAAGCCTTCGCACAAGACACATCATGTGGTTGGGGGGGCTTTGCTTTCTCGCTAACAATATTTCTGTGCATCGATGAAAGATTTCATCACTGAGTTAGAATGATAACATGAGAGGCATGACCAGGCAGAAAACAGCTGTAGGAATCTGTGTGTTGAAGGTGTGTTTTATTCTGTCAGAAGCTCTCAAAGTGATGTGCAGGTGGTTTGACTTCACTTATCACCCATCAAGTCTGCATTTTCTCCATGGAGGTCGACTGAGGACGTTGTCATTGAAAAAGTTTGATTGGAAATTACATTTAATTATTTTTTTTGATAGGTAGACAGGCTTGACACAACATGTCCGTACAGTTCATTAGCCTGCTAGCTTAGCATCCCAAGCAAGTACAGACAATCCCGTTTTAAATGTAATAAATTTATTTGTAGAGCACTTTCAATCAAAGTGCTTTACAGAGGTTAAAAACAATCAGGAGCACAATCAGTTACATTAAAAACATTAAAAACAATCGCAATAGAAATAAGAACAATTTAGACAAAACAATACATACAAATTAAGAATAGTAAACAACAGAGAAGAGATGTGTTTTCAGTTTTGATTTGAAGACATCAACAGAGCATGCCAGTCTAATGTCTTGTGGAAGACTATTCCAAAGTACTGGCGCGCGGAAAGAAAAGGCCCGCTCCCCGAAACCTTTCTTATTAACCTTCGGGACGCTAAGAAGGCCAGTCCCCTGGGAACGTACAGTAGGGAGCATGCAGGCTCATAAAGAACAACCAAAATCAGTCAGGTAGGCAGGTGCAAAACCGTTCACTATTTTGTATGTGAGTAACAGTACCTTAAAGTCAGCTCTGGCTTGCACCGGGAGCCAGTGGAGGGAGGCCAGCACAGGACTAATGTGCTCGTATTTAGATGAACCAGTCAGAATACGAGCTGCTGCGTTCTGCACCATCTGCAGGCTGCGGACAGATTTCTTCGGCAACCCCGACAGAAGGACATTACAATAATCCAACCTTGATGTAACAAATGCATGTACGAGGGCCTCAGCATCTTTAAGAGACAGAATAGAGTGAATCTTCGCGATCCTTCTTAGATGGAAAAAGGCAACGCGTGCCACTTCCTTTATGTGAAGATCAAAAGAGAGGGAACGATCAAAAAGGACACCAAGATTTTTTACTCTGTCCTTGCCATGAATAGCATAATCATCGAGAGACAGAGACAGAGAGAGCTGGTCAAGCTGATGATTAGATGACGCTGGTCCAATAAGTATCATTTCAGTTTTAGTTGAATTTAGTAATAGAAAGTTAGCTGACAACCAATCCCTCACGGCAGCCAAGCAGGTATTTAGTCTGTTCAAACCAGCTCCATTCCTGGTTGTAACAGGTAGGAGAATTTGTAAATCATCAGCAAATGTAAACTAGTGTAGTTTTTTGAGCAGCACACCAGTCAAAGCAGTTCAGTAACACTGAACTCAACAGTTTTTATTTTACAGCATCTGCAGCTTCTAATACGTTTTGCTGATGCTGTATTCTCTCAGTTATCTACTTAAAGGGACACTTCAGTTTTTTTGATGCGGGGTTGCAGCCTGCCTGTGCGGAGGAATACTGAGTGAGTAGGTTAGTTCCAGATAAACTGCTTTTTTCCGACTAGTTGATGGACTGAAACAAAATGTGTTTATAACATACACTTTAACGGGTGTATTATTTTGTGACAGGACTTCTTCGGTCAAGTAACTGCGCATTTTATTGTCAGTAACGGTAACAGTGTTATAACGGGGATAACAGTAACTTTTTTGATTACTTGTCGTCGTTACTGAAAAAAGTAGCGCCGTTAGTTAAAGGGATAGTTCACCCAAAATTCAAATTCAACTCATTGTCTACTCACCCTCATGTTGACTAAGAGCTGTGAGAATTTTCAGAGTCCTCCGTGCCTTCTCTGAGTTACGGGGGGGGGGGGGGGGGGCTGCAGCAGTATTTGTCCATATAATGGTTGTGAATGGATACCAACTTTCTTCGTCCAAAAACGGAGGACTCTGAAAATTCTCACAGCTCTTAGTTGACATGAGGGTGAGTAGATAATGAGTGAAATTTGAATTTTGGGTGAACTATCCCTTTAACGCCTTTATTTTATAATGCTGTTATTCCCATCACTGTACCTCATACAACCCCACTTCAAAAAAACAAAAACAAAACTGAACTACCCCTTTAACTTATCCCTACAATCCCTAGGAAGCGTATGAGGTCCTCAAATCACAAAAACTGCGCCAACATTTTAGGTTAAACTCAATATGGCCGAGGTTAAGCTGGTTTTTGACCATGGCTACCACAGAGTTATTTTGCGTGTCTTTTTTCTATATGCATACCGATTTACATGCATGTAGGTAAAACCGTTGGTGATTGGATGATAATTTCCAAGTAGCACTGTCGAGCCGAGAACCCTAAAATGCATAACTTTTCACCAGGCCTGACACATGATAGCAAGTTCAGGCCATCAAAATAGTAATTCATTTGACTGAAGTAAAACACAAGGGACGACACATCCTGGTGCACTCTGGGTCTAATGGAGCTGATTTAAAAGCTAATTAATTACTTGAACAGAGTTGGCAGTTACCTAGAAAAGTTTTCAACCAAACATAAAGACACAATTTAGCACAAAATCACAACTTCCACGAACAAACACACACACGCTCATACAGCTAGATTAGAGGAGACAAACATCGCCCACATCCCTGATCCCCAGGCTCAGACGCGGTGTGTGGATACAGATCAGTGTTTGGTCTGAGCTTCTGAAATCCGCAACTTTCATGTGTGATTCCACCGGCATCAGTCTGAGGGTCCGACGCGTCGATTTAAATCCCCGGCTGAGTCCTGTTCCGCTCCATAGACCAGCTTCAAGTGTCGACAGTGCCAAAACCTGCATGGTTACCACAGGAGCGTAGGCGTTTTTATCTGTCACGCATGAAGAAGCGCGGACTCCTTGGATCTCGTCCCTGTTTGACTGTGGAGTCTGAATATAATCCATTGTAGTCTGCATTAAGATTCAGCAGCGTGAGGTCAAAGCACGTCTCTGTCTGCTTTACTCCTTTGATTTATTTCCATCCCTCCCTCCGTCCTCCAGGTCTCGTCCTACGGAGGCTACCTGAGGTATCGTCTCCACACTCAGACCATGAGGGGCGATGTGCTGTCTCTGCCTGCAGAAGCCTCCAGGCCTGACATCATCCTCAAGGTGCAAAACACACACACAAACACTGGTAGAAAAAAGTCCCTGTCTCATATGATACAACATGAAACACAGCAAACACTTCTCCTCCGTTTTCTCCACCTGCAGGGCAACCAAATGACCCTGGTGTTCATGGAGAGAGAGTACTCCGCACCTGAGGAGCCTCACCTGGGAATAGTCCACATGGTGGAGGTAAAGTCACATTTATACAGACTGGTACCAAAATGATGCTTTCTTTTCACTTTTTGTCTTTCTTTTGTTTGTTTTTCCAAAAGATTGTTTTAGGTTTTATCACTGTAGGCACACTTTTCTTTTCTCCCCAGACATTTAGAAATAGATGTTACAGTTTCCTCTTACAACTTTAATAATTATGAGACGTCTGGACGTCTTTAAATAGTGAATGAAAAAAGAGAAAGCATACAGCATGCAAATGAGGAGTATACAGCACGGCTGCTAACAACGACAAAAAAACTGATGTCATCACATCATACGATGATTGCCTACGTAACCAGATGTAAATATTTATATATTTTGGACCTGTCAACATTTATAAAACAATTATTTATATACTTTTTTTTTTTAATCCATAAAATTCATACTTTTATTCTGCACCCCTCTGTATTATTTTTGAAAAATGAATCGTTTTGATGAAAAAGTTGTAGCTATAACCTTTAACTTCTATATGAACTTATTTACCCTTACAAATATAATGTACAATAGAAGACTTATTTTAGCATCACTGTCCATTTGCATCTAAAGCTGCTGATATGCAGTATTATAGGGTTAGGGGTAAATATAGACTATTAAGTCCATTTTGTCCAGAAGTGTAATTTGTTGTTGATCCTTTATCCCTCTCCACACACACACACACACACGTGCACACAGGGAAGTTTCCGTCACGCTCAGACCGGGAACTCTGTGTCTCGGGAGGAGCTGATGATGGTCCTGGTCGGTCTGGAGTCCCTGCAGATCCGGGCCCTCCACTCCCAGTCGGCCCACTCCGTGTCGCTGCGCGGCGCCGTGCTGGAGGGCGCAGAGGGCATGCCCGCCGGTCGCCATGCCAACAACGTGGAGATCTGCATGTGTCCCGCCAACTACCTGGGAGACTCGTGTCAGGTGAGCGCCGCACTTTGTTGAAAACAATCTGACAATCTGATATGTGAAATAACCAGTTGATTCATTGAGAGACAAATCTGTAGATGAATCATCAGTTAAAAACACTGCAACCCCTCATACACAGTGTCCTCCTCTCCTCTGTGTAGAAATGTGCTCCTGGTTACTATAGAGACACCATCGGCCTGTTTCTGGGGAAGTGTGTTCCCTGTAACTGTAACGGCCACTCTGACCGGTGTCTGGACGGATCAGGAGTGTGTGTGGTGAGTATCAGTGATAAAACCAACCCTGGTCTGTTACGCCTCTAGACTGTAGTCGTAGATATAAAAATAGACACCTTCTATCTGTTTTTTATTTTTTCTCTCTGTTCATCAGAACTGTCAGCACAACACAGCCGGCGACCACTGCGAGAAGTGTCAAGGCGGTTTCCTCGGCAACAACAGCCTTGACGGACAGGCCGTGTCATGTTCCAGTTGTCCCTGCCCACTCAGGGTCCCCTCCAACAAGTCAGCACAGTTCCCTCTCTTTTTATCATCCACCAGTATTTAATGATCCCTGTAATTGGTTCTCTCTGAACCAGATGTCACCATACAGACTGATAGTCTCTCTCTCTCTCTCTCTGTCTCTCTCTCTCTAGCTTTGCTGAGGGCTGTGTGCAGAAGACTGACAGGATGCAGTGTCTGTGCATGCCGGGTTATGCTGGTCCACACTGTGAAAGGTGAAACACCCCCATCAGTCTAGTGTGACTTTGCTCTGAATCACCCCACCACCAACACCACCAAACACCCCATCCTACCCGAAATGAAAAAAAAGCCCTGGTTCGATTCCACCGGTGGCCCTTTGCTGCATGTCATTTTCCCTCTCTCTGTCCCCCCATTTCCTGTCTCTCTACAGCTGTCATATCAATTAAAAGTTCAAAAAAATACTTTTTTTTTTATTAATTCCATAACATACAGCGAAAACAAAGACCTGTAAAAGAGAAAGAGTTAACAACAAGATAACTAATTTTCAAGATAACATCATTTTTGTACAATATATCAAAAATCGTAAAGTTTTTTTTTTTTTCCAGAAAAGAGCTGGACTTTATTAAATATGTATAGGGCAAGTTCACATTAGACAAGTCAAAGCTACTTTATTAGTATATTACACACATTTTCCTTAAAGAGACCCCGAGGAGTTTGCTTTTGGTTATAAAAGAGTCTCATATGAATCTACATTACCCACATTGTTAATGGGTCCATTTTCGATAAATATATCGTTTTGTCTTTATAGTAATTTTGATATTATTATTTAGTGGTCGACTCCCCCAGCATTTCCTAGTTTCGGTTTCCCGATCACTAGTTGGCATCGTTTATCGTCAGAACTACAACGGTATCTGATCGTCTTCGAACCTCCGACTTTCATTCTTGATTAATGAAAACATTCTTGGCAAATGTTTTCGCTTTCGTCCGTCTTGCGCCGGTCCAAGAATTTCACCGTGCGCGCGGAGGCTCATGGGAAATGTAGTGTAAATCACTTAAGCTTTCCGAAAGTCCTTGTAGTCACTTTAAGAGTAACAAAAAAATAGAATTAAAAAGTACACATATTAACATATCTTATAAAACATATATCTACTGTAATTAAAGTAATTAAAAGTGTTTAATTTATTAAATACATTAAGCAGGAAACATACTGTATGTAACTATGGGCCTCTTTGTACAGGTGTGCCCCTGGTTTCTACGGCAACCCCATGGTGCTGGGCAGCAGATGCCAGCCATGCCACTGCCATGGCAACACGGACCCCAACATGCTGTTCACAGACTGCCACCCGCTGACCGGAGAGTGTCTGAGCTGCATGCACAACACAGCCGGACCCCACTGTGACATCTGTGCCCCTGGTCACTATGGCGACGCAGTGGCTGCCCAAAACTGCACCAGTGAGTTCAGGCCCTCAGCTGGGCCGGGTTGCATTTACATGTTCCTCTGATCCAGTCAGACGGTGAAGTACGGCTTCAAAATGTGTTTGAAAATGTAAAAGTTGTGTGTTTTCTTCTCGTTACACAGAATGTAACTGCTCTCCATGTGGCACCGAGTCATGTGACCCTCACACTGGACAGTGTCGCTGTAAACCAGGAGTGACAGGACCGCACTGTGACCGCTGTGAGGTAAATGCTGCTCCCTGCTGCTGCTGTTTCAGTGTGAATTACAAGTTCCTAAATCATTCTCATCCATTCATTTACAAACAGCAGAGAAAACAGTTAGAAGCTAGTACTCACAACCAGACACTAATGATTGTATCACAAATGTAGGCAACAGGTCTGCCCCTCTTCCTGACGAAATGTCCAGTCAAATAAACCAGGATGTTATGAATACTGCTGCTCATGATCTCTAAAAACATTCAACATGTTGAAATGTTGAGTTCTCCGTTTTCCCGATTAGAGGAATGTTCATGACATCACTTTGTACACTTCTTTGCTGTCTGTGCTAAAGATGAAACGGAGTAAAATAGAAAGCTGACAGGAAGAAATAAAAAGAAAGTCAAGAGACAGGTATTAGAGCAACTAGTGATCTCTCTCTGTCATATCTTTCTTTTTTATTTAATTTAACCTTTATTTAGATCTTGAAAGCCAATGACGGTAAACCCTCATGACGTCGAGAGCACAACAATACAATACAATACAATAAACCTTTATTATCCAGCGTGGTGGAAAATTGCCTTTATCTCACCGTATAAAAAGTATAATGTGTATAAAAGATATACATTTCATCAGGTATGAGAACACAATTAAAAACACAATTAAACAAGATAACATAAATAAATATAGCGTAAAAAAAATCCAAACCCAAAACAACAACAACATCATCTACAATTATCATTAAAAACAGTTGCAAATGAAAAAAACAAGTATTTTTAATAATGTTTTTAAACCGGCCCAAGGTAACAAATGTATCGAGTATTAGAATTTGTAAATTATTCCAGGTGTGTGCGCCAGAGAAACTAAAAGCAGATTTACCGAATTTGGAATTTGGAATCAAAGTATCACTTAGCCGTTCTTATTGTTATGCTGTGGAAGAGCAGCTTTTAGGACAGTTATAACAAAAGGGAAAATGGATGTATAGATATTAATAGATGATTCACAGCTGTGTGACCTTTAACCAAACAAAGCACATAGGAGTAAAATGTATGAAACAAGACTAGAGCCGATTTAACCAGGATGTTGCAGCCACTAAGATACAGCAGCTGAAAATGAAACCTGCTGTCCCACACTTCCTGTTTGACATCGGGAGCTTCTTACTGTCCACTCAGTCTCCAGCTCCACCTGGTGCCTCCCTTTTTCTTTTTCTTTCTTTTTCTTTTAAATTTATTTTTCTGTTTTTGATTTTATTATTGTAATGATTTTTATCATTCTAATAGCTATTATTGTCTTTTATTGTTCTTTCTTTTCCTTTTAAATGTATTTTCCTGTTTTCTGTTGATTTTAATGTATATCTATGCCTCTGTAAACCACTTTAAATTGCCTGGTGTATGAATTGTACTAGTGCCTTGTGCCTGCCTCCACCTGAGCGTTTCTCTGTGTGTCTCTCATCAGGACGGCTCCTTCGGCTTCGACTCGTGCTCCGGCTGCCGTCAGTGTGACTGCGAGGCCTCGGCGGCTCTCGTCCAGCCGTGTGACCCTCAGAGCGGTCAGTGCGCCTGTCAGCCCGGAGTCAACGGACCCAGCTGCAAACAGTGCGCCCCTGGGTTCTGGGACTACGGACCTAACGGATGCACGAGTGAGTGAACGTCGGTACATAATGGAGACACGTAGATGGAACAGACGAGATGAAACATTTGATCAAACGTGTTGAGAAATTTTCGCAGTTGCGGTTGCTTTCATACCAGCCACACTACTAATGCAGCATGTTTCCATCACAATCAACTCACTCAATTTATTCAACTGGTTCCTCCAACCTCAGAGTGCAGCTGTAGAGGAGGCCGCTGTGACCCGAGGACCGGGGAGTGTCGCTGTCCTGATGGGATGACAGGAAAACAGTGTGACACCTGCTCACATAGATACAGTGTGGCTATGGAGGACAACCATGGCATGCACTGTGAACGTAAGTGAAATACACACACACACACACACACACACACACACACACACACACACACACACACACACACACACACACATTTATGCTGCATCTAACAAGATCCGAACCATTTGTGAACATTTTCTATTGCACTTTATTTATGTATTTTATGGTTTTATAATAATGGTATGTTTTTATTGATCCATACAGCACCTTGGTCAAATTTAATTGTTTTAAAGTGCTCTATAAATAAAGTTTGAGTTGAGTTGAGTATATCTGTATGTGCGGCTGGGTTTACATGGAGCCATATATTCCAATTAGACAAATAGAAATAAAAAAAACGCTCCATATAAACACCTCAATCAGAATAAACGAACCTAAACCCAAATGGAATTTCATTCAGTTTCAGAGCGGTAGAATATTCCTCCTCCAAAACTGATCAAATGTGTGCCCACTTAGATGGTTGGAAAACAAGAAATAGTGAACGGTGTAACTTTTTATCAGATGATAGATCTCCATCTTCGATCAGTCAAGTGATTAATCTGTGCATGTCCCACGGCGGTGAAACGAATAGATGACGTCACATGTGAGCGGTTGACATGAATGATTTGAATCAGAATGAATGAGTCTGCGTGTAAACCTGCCGTGTGTGTGTGTGTGTCTCTTGCGCAGCGTGCGACAGCTGCGTCATCGTCCTGCTGGACGATCTGGACAAGTTGAACATCGACTTCAGCTCAGTGGGCGGTCAGCTGAAAAGCCTCAACGCCAGCTCCATGGTCTGGGCTCAGCTCAACAACCTCAACAAGTCTGTGGAGGACATGGCTGTGAGTGTTCACACACACACACACACACACGTGAATGATCCTTGACTTTAGAAGGTCAAGACCTAAAAACCCACTCCCTGTCACTATACTGGGCACAGACGTAGAAACTGTCTCCACATATAAATACCTGGGTGTGCTGCTGGACAACAAACTGGACTGGTCCAGTCACAAGGAGGCAGTCTACAAAAAAGGGCAGAGCAGACTGTTTTTCCTCAGACGGCTGCGGTCTTTTAACATTTGTCAGCCTCTGCTCTGTTCCTTTTATAAGTCTGTAGTGGCAAGTGCTCTTTTCTTTTGTGTGGTGTGTTGGGGGGCCGGAGCCCGTACTTCCGACCGGAATCGGCTGAACAAGCTCATCAAAAAGGCCAGCTCCACCATTGGCACCCCCCAGGACAGCGTGGAGCAGGTTGCAAACATGAGGATGTTGAGGAAATTGAACTCCATCCTGAACAACGACAGGCACCCACTCCACGCCCTTGAGGCCTTCAGACTGAGCTCACACAGCAACAGGCTAATCCCTCCCAAATGTAGAACTGAGAGGAACCTCAAGTCTTTTTTACCAGCTGCCATTAGGCTTTTTAACTCACAGTAATCATGTGCATATGCCATTTAGCTTCTCTTAATCATGTGACAGCGTCTCTCCCTCCTTTTTAAAAATCTTATTTTAGACTTTGCCACTTTTACTTCTTTTTAAATAGCATTTTAGACTTTGCTGCTCTTATTCTCTGACATAAGTTTGTAACGGGTTGTGCAATATTGTTGTTATTGTATTATTGTTATTTTTTGTGCATGATGATGCGTGCTTGTGGTCTTGTGTTGTCTTCTGCTGCTGGTAACATTGTAATTTCCTGCGAAGGATTAATAAAGTATCTTTAACTTTAACTTAACTTAACGTACAGCTACTGCTGACGTCATGAGCATGTATTAATTCAAGTCGTTTTTCCCATGATTGCAGCGCGCCATAGAGAACTACAACAGCACCCTGGATGAGAGCAGGAGCCGGGCCGACACGCTGGAGGCTGAGATCATGAACATCAATGACGACATTGATGAATTGCAGGACAAGGTGCGATTACTGGTGACACACACACACACACACACACACACACACACACACACACACACATTTGCTAAATAAACACACTATTCAGTGTTTTCTCTCATTTTAAAGGGATAGTTCAACATTCTGGCCCATTGTCATAATCCCTGTAGTTTTAGCAGTAGGTTTGTTACCTTTAATTGTCGGTGCAAGCTATTTTTAGAATGGCGGAGCAGAGCCGCGAGCTGCTCAGAGCTACGCTACGGAGGCTAATGGGATTTCTTGGTTTCCCTCATCAAACTCATCAAATACACAATCCAACAACTCCAAAACGCTCTGGTGGACAAGTTGTGACCTGCACATTCACCACGCTATGAGATAATAACAGAACGTAATGTGACAGAGTTGTTTTCGAGGCAAATGCAGAGAAAAACTGCCCCTGACAGGAATGCACATCAGCGGTTTTGCAGGAATTTACCTATAAAATATTGATTCTTGATTGATATCTGTTGCAGCAAAAGGTCACAACTCCTCTCATATGTTTGTCTTTCTTTGTTTCTGGTTTATATATCAACAAATGTACTACAATTAAATTATAAGGGATATTAAGTTGAAATGTAAATAATTTGTTGTGTTGTCATTGTCAACCTACTTATTAACTGTTGTGTGTTTCAGGCGGCGGTGATGACTGACAGGGTGGATGGGCTGCAGAACAGGACCAGCAACACACACCAGAGGGCAGAGGATCTGCTCTCCTTCATCAAAAACCTCACCATGGAAATAGATGGTAGTCAGAAATCAGTTCTGTAACACTAGCAATACAGTAGAATACAGAATAAATTAGATATATTTCTGCCTCACTATTTTCACACACAACTATGAACTTATTTAACGGATACCTAATGAAAATACAGCTTTGGAAAAAAAATTAAGAGGCCACTTGAAATGATCAGATTTTGGGTATGTGTTTGAGTAAAGTTAACACTTTTGTTTCATTCTATAAACCACTGACAACATTTCTTCCAAATTCAAAATAAGACTATTTTCATTTAGAGCGATTATTATTAGGACAACTGGTCAAAAGGACGGGGAAAAAATGCCGTGTTCATTCTAAAACGACACAACAGTATTTTTTTCAACTTAGGAAGAGTTCAGAAATCAACATTGGTGAAATAACCCCAACTTTTAATCACAGCAGTGTTTTTATAGTGTTGTAGAGTTGCACTTCTGTTGGAATTCAATAATCACTGGAATGGATCAGCTGCCATACATGTAGAGACACTGCTTTATTAAGAAAAAACTTGAAGTGGTCTCGTTTTTTTTTCCAGAGCGGTACATAAATACGGAGTAAAACATTCCACAAAATATGGACGTAATGACAGTCCAACGTTGTTTGAGATTGATGACTAAATAAATGATGATGCTTCCACACTTTACCACAGACGTCCTGCTGATGGCAAACAGGTCGTCACTGAACGACACGGAGGCGGAGCAGGACGACGTGGAGCGGGACAGGAAGCTGAGGGAGGTGCAGGCCATGCTGAGGGAGATGAGACACAGGAGCCACATGGGACAGACCAAACTGGCTGAGAGAGAGAAGATGGAGGCGGAGAAATGTAAGCAAACACAACATGAAACACAACTATCTAAAACTAACCTGCCCTCAGCACAATGACTCTGCCCCCCACCCCCAACACCATCATGCACTACATAACATAACTGCACTGAATAACACCCCCCCCACACACACACACCCCCCCACCTCAGCACCTGTTACTTCTTCTTATCTAACTGCAAATACTATTTATATTACTGTACCTGAGATTCCATCTGCATTTTATTTTTATTTTTACTTTATAATAATAATAGATTTTATTTTTATTTTTTTATATTTTTGAGAAATTTTACCACTTTTTTCTAGATTTTTTTATTTATTTATTTAATCTTACCACTTTTCTCTAGAATTTTTTTTTTTTTTACTTTTTTTTCTAGAATTTTCTACCACTTTTTTCTAGAAATGTTTAAACGTTTTTGGAGAAACTGTACTACTTTTTTCCAGGAATTTCTTTACAATATTTACAAAAATTCAGGCCATTGGCCCTAATTTGAATTTGTATTGAATCTAATTTTGTCCAATGGGGGTCCGTGGTCTAATTTGTGTCAATATAGGGGTCCTTGATGTAAAAAAGTTGAGTTGAGAACCACTGGTATATAGGGGTGGGTATTGCCAAGGACCTCGCGATACGATACGCATCACGATACTTGAGTCACGATACGATACGATATTGCGATGTCCAAATTTTGCGATATATTGCGATATTCTACGATATTCTACATAGTTCACTGAAAAATGTAAAAGGCATTATGCATCTTAAAATCCGAGTTGTATGTACATCATACGATAGTGATCATTCATGGGACAAACTGAGTCAAAACAATGTAATTCAAATTATCCATGCCATTTTATACAAGTGCAAGTTACAACAACATATCTGCATGAACAACACACTGTCACAAGTAGCAGTACAGTGACACCTCGCGGAGCAGAGGTGCGGAAGTCGTACTGGATTTACGTCTGAAACATGATTTATTATTTGAAAAAAAAAAAAAAAATTTAAATTTTTATTTTTTACGTATCGTATCGCGGTATAAAGTATTGCGATATATTGCCATATCGATATTTTTGCCCACCCCTACTGGTATACAGTAGTGGTCTAAGCACTTAAAATGATTTCTGTAAATTTAATGAGCTATTATTTTGGCTTTTCTTTTTCCTTTCTCTCTCTTCTTTTTTTTAGGCATCTGGAGATTTTGCTCCAACACTATTTCGTTGTAAATGCACACAATGACAAATAAATCTTAATTTAATTTCTACCAGTGTTGGATCGTGTTAACAAGGAGCTGGCCAGTCGCCAGGGACAGAACACCGACTCGGCCCAGGCTGTCAGAGACCGTCTGAACCGCTTCAACTCTCAAATGATGGACCTGCGGGACGCCCTGAACGAAGCCGTGAACAGCACGGCCAGAGCGGTGGAGATCAACAACATCAACGAGAAAGCCTTGGAGGACAACCAGGTGAGCTGCGAGCCGTCATGAACAGTGAGCAGAGAGGAGGGGATGAGGACGTGTGTTGTGGGAATTTTAAAAAACTGAGTATTCACAAACAAGATGGGCGTCCTGGTGATTTAATACACTCGCAAGTGGACGTTTCCTAAACAGCAAAAGCCAAAGTTACCCAATAAGAACGCTCAATGACATTCAGACTAGAGCCTGCATCAGGTGATGATTCAGTTTTTCTTTTTGAATTAATTTGCAAAATATGTATACAATTCTGGGTTTGTGCTGTCATGATGGGATGGTGAGTTAGACTGATGAGGATTTTTTTTTCAACTTTAACATTAAAGCAGAAGTAAGCGATCCGGTCGTTTTGGCTAATGCTGCGTTCCAAGCAGGCTTTTGAAACCGTAAGTTACAGCTTCAAGTCACGACTTACGACTTTGTAGCGTTCCAGGCAACCCACAACTTGCGTTTCTCCGACCTGTTGCCTGTGAAAGTGCACTATAACGGCCACTCGTAACTTCCGACCCGTGAACTCGTACCAGATCGAACTGGTACGACTTCATTACGATTTCTAACCATAACGTCTTGTCAGCCGACGGAGTTAGCAGCCCCCTCCCTCGTCATGGATCTATTGGTCCTCGTCCCTACGTCACCACATTCACGCGCATCCCTTGGCTGCACACACAGCCCTTCATGCCGTTCTCTCTCCTCATTGGATAAAACTTGTAGGATACGAGAAAAGTTTTCTCCTCGGCTCAGAGCAGAGTGACTGACAGACCCGTGTTTCGGTCCAAACACTCTATGTAAGTGATTGCTGTCGGAAGATATAACTATTTAAGACTTATATTAACACAAAAATATTGCTTACTTCTGCTTTAAGCTGCAAAATAACAAATGGTGAAAAATTGAAGGGGGTCTGAATACTTTCTGTACCCATTGTGAGACAGAAAGCTCAACTTACACACTCAAGTCTCTACCTTACATGGATGTTACGACCTTGAACAGATGACACAAGGAAAGTGTATTTTCCTAATGCAACGTGCACCGGCTCTGTCTCCCTCTCAGAGGAAGCTGGAGGACCTGTTGTCCAAACAGAAGGAGGTGAACGATCAGCTGAACATGGCCGAAGATGATGTGGCCCAGGTCAACGACATGCTGCCCATGCTCCACGACTCTAAAGAGGTCAGTGTCCAACATGTGGTTCCAACCTGTCCACACCACCTGCACCTCCACCTGCTGCTCAGATGAGAAACAACGGCACACTCTCCTCAGTGTTTCATTATATTTTCTGATTTCAGTCACACACTCATATTAATACATAGCTATTCATTGGACTTGAATATCAATAAAAAACTGGAAAGATTTGGGTGTTTTGACCGGTAATACACACACTCAAACATTGTATAATCAGTAGCATCCACTCCTGCTGTGTACACAGCAAGGTTATCTAAGAGGAGCACTTTATGTCTTTGATCATTTCAAATTAATTCTGGTACAATTATCAATTAGGTGACATTTTTTACTACAATGGACAAAATGCATTCTCATCATGTACATTTCCTAGTTGTTTTTATGTGCATAATCACATATTGGTGGCACTGAACACTTGATGAAATAAGAATAACACTGTAGTGGCTCCTGTTCTGGTTGAGTCACAGCAAGGAAAGATGAAGCTTTTGGTCTTTGAAAATGTTTTATTCTTTATTATGAGAAAATATAAATATAAAACACACATAGTAAGAACGTTCCAAATAAAAGTGATAGATAAACATTTAAACATTGTAAAAAAAAAAAAAAAAAAAATTAAAACAAAAACCCCCCAAAAAACGTTCCTGTCCTTCTCAGGAGTACGAGCGGTTGGCGGCCCAGCTGGACGGCGCCAGGACACCACTCGCAAAAAAAGTGGAGAAGTTTGCTCAGGCCGAGTCCAAGATCCCCCTGGTGGAGGAGGCGGAGAGACACGCCGAGCTGCTGAACGAGTTAGCCATGAACCTGTCCAGGTAGGCTACTCGCCCAATAGCTCTGATGTCATCAAGATCTGAATCATCTTATCTATGGATTTTATATAATGAGTCGTTGCCTTTGTTTGTCCACAGTTTGATCGCAGAAACGAAGAAAGACGGGATTGTGGACGTGACACACGCCTACAACAAGATTATCAACAGCATCAAGGAGGCAGAG
This sequence comes from Trachurus trachurus, assembly GCF_905171665.1. NCBI lineage: Eukaryota > Metazoa > Chordata > Actinopteri > Carangiformes > Carangidae > Trachurus > Trachurus trachurus. The sequence continues at coordinate 5,766,557 of NC_139901.1, read as the reverse complement.
GAGGCTGCCAAGATGGCTGAAAAGGCTGCTAACGACACCATGGAGGTGCAGAACACACACACACACACACACACACACACACACAAGTGAAGATCATTTTCATCAGGGTGATTTGTCCGTTTGTGGTTTGTAACTGTGTGTAACTGTGTGTGTAGAACATAAAGGACCAGGACCTGGGTCAGATCGCCGACTCTCTGAAGAACCACAGCATCGAACTGAAGCAGGAAGTCGAGAAGCTCGACGATGAACTCAACAAAGGTAACCTCACATTGTATGACATCGTTGTCGTCATAGGAGGATGATGGGATGAGCAGCTGAAGCTTTAATGTGTTTCTCTGCTGCACAGAACTGAAGCCACAACTAGAAGATGCTCAACAGCGTCTTGATGACGCCAAAACCAAACAGGACCAGCTGAAGAAGGACCTGGAGATGATTCAGAACAACCTCAATTCCACTACAAGTACGCAACACACACACACACACACTGACGTGCACAGAAAATATATTAAACTCGCACATTCACCCTCCTTTCTTTACGATTAACAGACGTGACTCAGGAGATCAGCGAGGCAAAGCAAGTGGCCGAGCAAGCCAACACCACGGCAACCAAAGTCAACGATGCCCTGCAGCCAATCAAAGAGCAGCTGGACCAGTGGAAGCAGAAGTACGGCGACGCCAACGTCACCAACAACGACATCAACAAGGCGCTGATGGACGCCAACAAGACCGGTAGGAGCTGATATTGTATTGGTCTGGGTGAATACTCTATTCTGATTGGTTTACGGGGCGATGACAGACACCCACGAAGACGTTCTGGTCAAATTGCCTGATGACGGTTCTAAATATTATTGGCTGACTCAAACGCTAGTTAGTAACCATGGCAACAGAGACTCAGAGCATAACTAGTTTTCTTCAGCGCATCATGACACTGGAGTCTGTAACACACAAGCGGTAAGCAGTGCACTGGTCTTCTGAAGTAATCATTTGTGTCACGGAACGTTAAGTTGTCGTCTCACTTCCTGTCACTGACCAACTATTAGGCTGCGGCAGAATTGCTTTGGCTCTACACTGCGGCCACCACAGGTTTCCTTTTTCTCGCCTGCAGACGAGAGATGTTAAATGGATAGTTCAACATTTTGGCAAATTGGCCCATTGCCATAATCCCTATAGTCATAGCAGTAGGTTAGTCAAACTCATCAAATACACAATCCAACAACTCCAAAACACTCTCGTGCAGTAGTTGTGAAGTTCTTGGATTGTGTATTTGATGAGTTTGATGAGGGAAACCAAGAAATTCCATTAGCCTCCGTAGCGGAGCTCTGAACAGCTCGCGGCTCTGCTCCGCTGTTCTAAAAAAAGCTTGCACCGACAATTCAAGGTAACAAACCTACTGCTAAAACTATCAGGATTATGGCAATGGGCCAATTTGCCAAAATGTTGAACATTCCCTTTAAATAGTCCGCTCAGCTGTTGCTTGTGATTTTAACTGTAAAACACATTGAATTATAAAAAAAAATTACTTAATATTTATGTTTTTGGTAAGTGACCATGATAAAAAGATTATCCCTTACTTACATTATATTGTATGGTAACGTATTGATTGATGAATCGAGGGAAAAAAACTGTACAAGGGAAGCTGCTTATTACCTATATTTACTCACTAATTGCAGGCAGTATATAGTCTATATAGGAAGAAATGAAATTTAATATAAATATTCACAACAACAAGTAAGATATTTGTGAGGGTGTGCACCAGGTTGATTGTTGATCTTCCTGTCTCTCTGTGCAGTGCATGAGCTGGGCAACACAATCCCCACGCTGCTCACAAAGTTGGACAAACTGCAGAACCACTCCATCCAGATGCCAAACATCTCTGAGAACATCAGCCGCATCCGGCAGCTCATACAGCAGGCGCGCAACGCTGCCAGCAAGGTACGACGTCGAAAATGAAAATAAAACACCCGGCGCCGCATGAGGGCGTAGTTTAAAATCTCTGTTGTCTTTATGGCGTTTGGTCTCCGCCCCTCTCTCTCCTATTCAGATCAGCGTGCCGGTGAAGTTTAACGGGGCGTCCGGTGTCCAAGTGCGCACTCCATCTAACCTGGCTGACCTGGCGGCCTACACCTCCCTGAAGATGTACGTCACCCTGCCGGAGGGGACGCGGTCAAGGAGACAGGGCGAGGGCCCCAAGCAGTTCGTCTTCTACCTCGGACACAAGGATGTAAGCATCACCACGGCAACACAGAGGCCCAGCTTGTGTTGTTCTGTTTGATATGTTGAATCTCTTATAGTTTAGCGGGGTTAGAGTTTGAAATTTTTGGAGAGGCTAAAGGTGAATGGGTTTTGTAGTTGATTGTGTGGTGTTTGTGTGTTTGTAGTCCAGTAAGGAGTTCCTGGGTATGACGCTGGAGGGGAAGCGACTGCGTTGGTACTTTAACGTCGGAGGACAAACAGCTGAGGTGCAGATGGCTGAAGACGTCAAGTCAGATGGAAACTTCAACAGCTTAGTGCTTGAGAGGTGTGTGACACGTGCACACACACACACACACACACACACACACACAAACAGTGACATTTTGCAGTCGCTCTTCTGCTTTGCTTACCCAATATTTCCTTTCTCAAAACTGTTGCCATCCCATATTTTTCTGTCGTTGTTGTTTCATATATTATAATAGTTCCCAAATGTAATTTAACCTGTAGTGGCCCACCAGATCCAGAATAGGGCCTAACCCCTAACCCTGTATGATAAAGTTCCTAAATTCCTGTGGGGTGTTTTCTTTCCATTGTATCTAAAATGAGAAGCCTTAACGTCACTAAAACAACACGTCAAGTGCATTTTGTTAAAACAGTATTTGTTCCAAGTACTGTTCCCAAATCTTAGCTGAATGCATTCAGTGGCATCTCAAGACACTGAGTCATAGCTATCATCACAGTGTTTCAAAGGAGAGGATAAAAAAAAAAATTTCGGTATTAATTTACGGGCCGTTAATTAAGTGATAATGTCAAGAAATAGCCAAGAACTAACAATTAATTGCATCACAATGAGTAGAAATAGCCTAGAAATAACGGTCAATTACATAGTAATGTCAAGAAATATAGCCAAGAAGTAACGACTGATTGCGTAGAAATTGCCCAGAAATAATGGTCAATTGCAAGGGCTTGGTGGAGAAAAATTCTGGCCTTTCCCAAAAAATTCAAAGCATGAAAATAATGTGTAATCTTTTGCCTTTATGAAAAACATGACATTACGATGAAATTGACTGTTATTTTTAGGCTATTTCTTGACATTACTGCACAATTAATTGTTATTTTTAGGCTATTTCTTGACATTATCACGTAAGTAACGGCCTGTAAATTAAAGGGTTACCTATTTTTTCTTTTGGTTCATCACAGTTTGCTCAGGCATAGGAACAGTCACAGTGTTACTGACACTGGAGTTATCTTCTCTAATTGTGCATATAGACCCTGACAATTGTGGAGGTATTCTTGATTTATTTTGGGAATATATTGCTCACAATGTCCTCTCCTTCTATGTCTCTGGCTGCAGGATCCTCCAGTACGGCCAAATGTCCATGGCCACCGACGGTAACGAAAGAGTGACTAAAGCCCACGCAGAGGCTACAGGAGATGAGGGGCTGCTCAACCTCTCGAATGAGGACACTGTCTTCTATGTGGGAGGATACCCCAGTACTTTCAAAGTAAGTGCATAGAAGCTTGTGTTCTCATCTCACTCCACCGCTGCTGGTCTGTGGTATTGTGGGTGTGGCCTATGATGATTTACAGATTCGAGGTATTATTTTTCCACTCCAGCACTGGAGTGTTGTATCTGACATTCTTCATCTCTCCTGTCTGGCTTCAGCCTCCGGCCCCGCTCGCTCTGCCCAATTTTAAGGGCTGTATAGAGCTGGACACACTAAATGAGGAGGTGCTCAGTCTGTACAACTTTGAAAATATTTTCAAACTCAACACCACAGAGGAGAAGCCTTGCGGCAGGTGGGTGCAAACTGACATTTTTTCTTCTTTTAACTGAAAACATTCGCAGTGATTTTCACCTCTCTGAACAAAGCTTCCGGTATTTTCCATTTGTTTGTCACTGGGTGACTCATAATGGTGTAAAACTGTTACAAACAGGTCCAAGCCGGTGCTGACTAAGCCCTGGGAGGACGACGCAGCATATTTCGACGGCACTGGCTTCGCTGAGATCACCTTCACAGACGATGCACCTCGCATGCAGCGCTTTGAACAGGAAGTCAGGCTGCTCTCACACAAAGGGATACTGCTGCTGCTGCAAAACAAGGTGAAGACGTTCACTGAGTCAACATTCTTTGTTAATTATATGTGATTCAGTCATTCATTCATTTATCTAATTTATACACTGCTTCCACCACTCACACATTCATTCACTCATTAATCTTTTTTTAAAGCAGCTACAAAGAACTTTTAACTGAATATGTAAAAATCTCTGCTGATGTCTCTGTACGGCCTACAACATAAATTGAGGCCATCGGTGGGGAGACGGGATCCGCAAATCCACAGGGGGCTCCAAAATCAACACAAAATGAAAGATCTTTGTAGTTGCTTTAAAGTATATTTTGGGGGGCTTTTATGCCTTTAATGGATAGGAAAGCCGTAAAGAGACAGAAATGGGGAGACAGAGAGAGGGTGAGCGACATACTGCAAAGGGCCACCGGTGGAATCGAACCGGGGGCCACTGCAGCGAGGACTGTAGCCTTTGCACATGGGGCGCCTGCTCCACCCACTGAGCTATACAATGCCCCACACTCATTCATTCATTTGGAAATTTTAATTAAACTTTTCCTACATTTATTTATCCATTTATCATGAAGTATTCATTGTGTTTTTCCAAAATCCATTCAGTCAGTCAGTCAGTCAGTCTTCCAGTTCCAGTTTACTTTTGTTAATTTATTGATTCTGGATTCACTATTCATCAGGTTTTCCTTCTTTGATGAACACTTGAATGAATCTGCATTTTTTTAACCTGTAAAATTCACATGTAACACATAGAATTTATGATTTTATTGTGAGATGTCTGTATCAAAATGTTTTAGCCTGGGGTGCCAGGTGGCGCATTGTATTGGGCTGGTCCCCCATGTGCAGGGGCTTTGGTCCTCGCTGTAGTCAGCCCCGGTTCGAGCCCTGCATCGTATGGCCCTTTGCTGCATGTCATTCCCCCTCTCTCTGACTCCCCATTTTCCTGTCTCTCTCTATTATGCTGTCAAATAAAGGCAAAAATGCCCTGAAATATACTTAAAAAGAAAAAGAAAAAAGTTTCAGCCCTTACACTTCATCTTGACTAGATAAATTGAAAATAGCAAAAGACTTTACAAGAATCTGCAAGCAAGTTGTTACATGTGTTTCCTCTGTGTCCCTGTCCTCCATCAGAACCAGTTCCTGTGTCTTGCGGTGCTGAAGGGCAGACTGAAGGTTTTCTATGACTTCGGTGATAAACTGGTGGAACTGGAGCCCAAAGAGCCTGTATCGGACGCCCTGAAGATCAGCGACGCCAAGCCCAAAGCTGTGAGTCTGTTGTGTGTCTGTTTTGAGTTAAAGCAGCTGTGTGTGTGGGACATGATTGTTTTGGCATCATCCAGCAAAAAACTTAATTGGTTGTGTTGTGCATTGTTGTTGTTGTTAGCTGGAGATTATCATCCTGCGTAGCACCCCGAACCGCATTGTGGTGAGGAGCGACCGCGTGCCCGTCTACAGCCACCTCTTCACAGAGGCCATCCCTCCATTCAGTGGCGTATACTACCTGGCGGGAGTACCACAGAGCAAGATGCCTGAGAAGTAGGTGGCACTCACACACACACACACAGTGGCACACAGTCCAGGACAGGTAAACTGGTGGAAGTGTTATCTGAATGTTGTTTCCTTTTGTCCTTGTCTGCTCAGGTTGAAGCCTTGGTTCCCCAAGCAGGGCTCACTGAAGGGCTGCTTCAGGAATGTGAAGGCCCTGAGCTCTCATGTCGACCTGAAGAGGATGGCGAGCTCTGGTGTCAGCTTCGGCTGTGGCGATGAACTGCTGGTAAGATTCAGAGACTTACAGTACTTTGTCATTCCGCCCAATGTTACATGAAACAAATGAATTTCAGTTTCTAAGGTCCTGTGTGGCTATAAAAAAAAAAGATATAATAGTAAAAAAATAAAAAAATAAATACGAATAAATACTAGCATCAACAAGATAAAAGTACAATCTGTAAGTGCAGTACCTGTTGCGGTAACACTTTATAATAGGTACGGTACACACTATTAAGCATTAGTTAAAGGTTGACTATGTAGAATTACAAGAACAACAACAGAAAAAGAATTCCAGCAGTCGATTGCCAGACCGTTGCTAGGTAAAACGGGCCGTTGCTAGGGACTCCGCTCTGATCAGAGGACAACAGAGGAGGACTATGCAGGATATTTACCTTATGTTTCATTTTTACCGTCATTAACAGCAGAATAAATTACTTGTAGCTTGTTACAGGGACAGTGGAGGCTCTCTGCCTTCCACACCGCTGCTGCTCAGAGCCTCCGCTGTCACTGCTCTCGTCAAGTTGGAAAAAAAAAAAAAAAGGAGCTCCGTGGCACCGAAAGTCCGCGACGACAAACGTGTTTATGACAGATAAGACTACACAAATACACCCATCCTAACATGTATATGATAATCCATTGATCCACCGATTGATTATTAAAAAGGCTTGGTTGGAAACAAACGGACCGGGAGGAGGCAGGAAAACAGCGGAGAACTGAGCCACATGTCGGCTACAGGCAGGTAGGCTACGAATGTAAACAGAACGTTGACAGAAAGTCATTGTCGACCCCGTCAAAAAAATTAAAAATAATAATTCAGACTAAAAAAAATGTTTTTATGGAAAAGCAATACTTTCATTCTGTACCCCTCTAAAGGCCCCATGGGTGTATTATTTTTGAAAAAATATAGCTTTTAATAAATATTCTACATATTCAACCTTTAAGCTTTAAATACTGAATTCATCATTTATTTATTTTTTTGAACTTTTTATTTTTCATTTTTCCACAAAAACAAAACATTCACTGACATAGGACCATATGAATTGAAATACAGGTAAATAAAATGCAGTAAAAATACCATAAAGAGAAATCGCACAGAGAATAAATATTTGCACCAAAAGGAATAACAGCAGTACAATATCAATCTTAGAGATGTATGACAGTCTTATAATAACCCATATTCCTCCATTAGTCCTCCAAATAGAGAGTAATACAGTTCCACCTTTGTTCAAAAGTGTCCATTTTCAGTTGTAGACTGCAGTCATTCGCTCCATTGTGTAGACCCTTTTCAGTCTCTGTACCCACTGATTTATGGTCGCTGGTTTTGGATCTTTCCAGTTAACAGTTATCATTTTCTTAGCAATCAGTAAAAGTATCCGTAACATGTATCTTTGATCTCAACTGTATGTTTCCTGAGGTAATAGCTCCCAGCAGGAATATCAATGGGTCCAATGGGGAATTCACTCGTAGGATCTTGTCAGTTTCTTCCTTGACTCTCTTCCAGAATTCTTGGATAACTGGGCAGTTCCAAAAGATATGAGAATGATCTCCAATGTTTCCACAGTTTCTCCAACACAATTCCACATTATGTTCTTTCACATACCTTGAAATTATGAGTTAAATTCATCATTTATAACACATGAATACTCATTAGTATGTAGTTTATAAACACAAAATGTTTTACTCATCATTGATAAGCATTAACTGTATTTATAAACGACATTCAAATGAGTATTCATGCGTTATAAATGAAGAATTCAATATTTATTAATGCTTAACTAATGCTTAATAGTGTGTACTTATTATAAAGTGTTACCCCTGTTGCAAATTTCACTTCATTCAGACAAAAACAAACCTGAGCACTGGTCACTGAACATCCAAGAAGACAGCTTGTATATAAAGAGTCACAAAATGTATTTGTATCTAATGTTTGGAAAAATGAAAAGTTACACGAGACAGTTGTAGATTAATTTTAAAAAGCAGGTTGGAAATCAGTAGTGGCTCGATGTAGACAGGATGATGGTACAGTGTAGACAACTGTATCGTCTGCATAGAGATGTATCTTTGCTGACTGAATTAACAGCCTCAAGCATACAATATAAACGCTGTGTCTTTTGAATGAAGATCATTCTCTGGCTTCACGTTGACCTTCATCTCTTGTGTTTTCCTTCATTAATTGTGTAAAATATAAACACGTTGACCTGTTGTGTGTGTCTTTGTACAGGTGGCTCGTGAGGCTCATTTCTCCGGTCAGAGTTACCTGGGTTTGAATCTGACCCACATCCCCAGCCTCAGGAACAACTTCTACGCCAGCTTCGGTTTCAGAACAGACCAGAAGGACGGACTCATGTTCTACCATCGCGATCAGGTGGGAGGAGCTTCCCGACCCTCTCTCTTCCCTTTTTCAATATTTTGTCTTCTTGTTACTTTGGACTAAACAGCAGTTCTCTCTTTCCTTCTGACTCTGAAACTTCTTAAAGTCTTCTCCGTGATCTCTGCCTCTGTTCTGCCTTGCTGTCTCTGATCTGTTCCACACATTACCTAACCTGAGTGTGTGTGGTTCGTATGTACAGGAAGGAGTGTGTCAAGTGCTTTTGCATGAGGGCCAGGTGGTGGTGAGGGCCGGCAACAGTGAGATCAAGACGCAGAAGACGTACAATGACGACAACAGCCACTACGTCTCCATCTACAGCAACAGCCAGGGGTAGGAGGAAAAAAAATCTACATCAGGTTGTTTCGAAGACAACGGACGACTACAATGATTTTGTACTGCTATGTGACTCCATTCCAACAGAGGGCGCTGAGTTTGTGTGTTTGTTCCTAAAATGTTTAGCCTAGACTTTTCTTCATTCAGTGCTGCAGGTCTGTGCTGTGTTGTTCAAGTTGAAGTTATCTACACATATAAACTGTCTCAGTACAGAACAGAAAACACTTATAGTATATTAAAGCAGAAGTAAGCGATCCGGTCGTTTTGGCTAATGCTGCGTTCCAGGCAGGCTTTTGAAACTGTAAATTACAGCTTCAAGTCACGATTTACGACTTTGTAGCGTTCCAGGTAACCCACTCGTGTTTTTCCGCCCTGTTTTACCAGTGAAAGTCACTATAACGGCCACTCGTAACTTCTGACCCGTGAACTCGTACCAGATCGAACTGGTACGACTTCACACGTCGGAAAAACACGAGTTACGGGTTGCCTTGAACGCACCATAACGTCTTGTCAGCCGATCGAGTTAGCAGCCCCCGCCCTCGTCATGGATCTATTGGTCCTCGTCCCTACGTCACCACATTCAGGCGCATCCCTTGGCTGCACACACAGCCCTTCATGCCGTTCTCTCTCCTCATTGGATAAAACTTGTAGGATACGAGAAAAGTTTTCTCCTCGGCTTACAGCAGAGCAGAGTGACTGACAGACCCGTGTTTCGGTCCAAACACTCCATGTAAGTGATTGCTGTCGGAAGATATAACTATTTAAGACTTATATTAACACAAAAATATTGCTTACTTCTGCTTTAATATTCATGAAAATGAGTCATGCATTTGTAAAAGTAGTGTCTGTGAATTTTATGTTCATCATTCATGACAGGTCATTAATGGTCAGTATTAGGTGTTGATAATGGTAAAACAATCTGCCTTAAGTCCATATTTATAACATGATGCAGTGTATTTTTATCAGTGACCTGTTGTGCAGATCAGGCAACTGACAAGATGTTTATTTAATTTTTAATGAAATTTAATGAAAAAACATCTGATACAGGATACAGATCCTCTACATCCGACTCAAAATAATAACAACATACAGAAATTAAACACAAATATACCAATCCATACATAATCACTCAAAAAATCTTTAGGCTGATTTAAGTTGATAATGTAATTATGTGTAGTGTGTTATGTGAGTCATCTCAACACCAGACTGACAAACAGAGCTGCAAAAAAGTCAAAACTGTTTTCTAATTGGACGTTGTTTTATGAAATAAGGACCCCGGTCCTCCGGGCTGGCAAATAACCTATTGTAAAGGAAGCGTGTATATTTGTGTATTCGTAACATGATTCAGCACTATGTATTCAATGTTTCAATTTGATTTTCAACTGTGTGGGCCTTAACTTACTGTAACATCCACATAGCACGCACCTGTCAAACTAACCTGGTGGCTCCGCTCTGCAGGATTCGCCTGTACATGGACGACGTTCTGGAGAAAGCAAAGGAGGGCGTCCGGGTAGACAGCAGGGGGCGGGCGGTGAACACACCGGGCACCACCTTCCTGGGAGGAATGCCTGAGCAGACATTCAGCAACCTCACCGGATGTATCAGCAACGTTTTCGTCAAAAAGTAAGAGGAGCGGTCATCAGTGTTAAAAGTCAATATGATGTCATCGAAGGGGGGAGCAATCATCTGTGACATAGAGGTTAAACAAGAGATGCTGTCAAAGAGAGAGCAGCATCGTCAGCTGCTGTAATATGTAAATGAATTAGTAGCTGGCTGCTTCCACGATATTATTACGATATTTAAAAAATATGCCGATATGCTGCGATATGTTGTGACTTTGTAGCTTTTTTCAACTATAAATGAAAACTTTGTTAACATTTGTTTTTTTCTAATAAGATGAACCTCTTAGTTTCTTCAAATCGATACTTGGTGTCTGTATATAGCATTACAAAATCGCCACGCAAAATATCGCAATACTGTGCTGTATCGATTTTCGGACTTTGCTGTCCAAAGTCATGAATTCAGCAGTGTTGGGCACGTTACTTTTAAGAATTAATTAGTCATAGTTACTTGTTACTTTTCCCCAAAAAATAACTGAGTTAGTAACTGAAGTACTTCATTATAATTACCAGAAAAAGTAACTTTCGCGTCACAGTCACAGGCAGGCTCTGTGACGCCGCGTCACAGCGTAGCTCAGTGCTACACTCTCTCTGTGTGTTATGTAGTGGCTGTTGTAGGAGAGTCATCTGTATGAATATCTGTTTATGAACAAAGAGTTTTTTGCTCATCTTTAAATGTGTGTACGTTTGTTGTCGTCAGGGAGACAAGTCCTCAGATGGTTGTGAATCTGCTGAACGCTAAAGAAAATGTCAACGTCCCTATGAACTGTCCCGCTGCCTCGAAGCCTCAGCAGATTGTTGCTGCACAGCCCAAACACAGCAGCAAACCCAAGGTACACGCCACACACACACACACACACACACACACACACACACACACACACACACACATAATGCCTTTCCACAAAAAAACACAAACTCAACACACACACAAACAACTGATATCATCGAACACCCTACACCTACTCTCTGTCTTCCAGGGTAAGCACAAGAAGCCCTCGGGGTCGCGCAGTCGGAACACCAGGGAGTCGTGTCAGGCGGAGCAGTCGCAGCAGGAGGCCGGGGCCACGCACTTCAGCGGCTCCACACACAGCTACCAGAGATACGACTCTCTGCCCAACTCACTGAGCTCGATGTGAGTGAAACGGCGAACGGCCAATCAGACACTTTACTCACCTCGCATGAATGTCGGCAGCCATAAGACAGGGGAAATTTTAAATGTCACAGGCAGCAGCAAAGGGAAAATACATGGAAATGAGGAGAAAAACACGAAACACAGAAGTACCTAAAATACATAAAACATGTAGCATTACAACACAATAAATTAATTAATTAATTAATTAAATTAGATGAGCAGATTCAAATGAATACGTTCATGCAGGCCTGGAATTTCATCATTTTAGGGGCAAGCCCACTTGGCCTTTTGTGTTGTCATTTTTTTGAGGGTACAAAGGCCAAAAGCCAGGGCAGCAAGGCTATAAAATAAAGCAATGAATTTAAGTCCACATCCATAATGAATAAAGTAGTTCTTATCTTTGAACTCTGGGAAGAGATGGTCAAAGCTGGGTTCACTCCAACACCAGACCAAATAATTAATTAACTTTAAAAAAAACTGAAGAATGATTACTGAGACAGCAAAAAAGCAAAAGGTTTTGGTTCCACTTAAACTGGTGTGAATGCTGCTGGTTCACCAGGTCCTGAGACTCCAGAACGGAGCCGGAGCCAGAACCAGAACCGTGTCTGTCTGAAAGCACCCATCTTTTTGGTTCCAGTTTGGTATTTCATTAAAGTTTTATCAAAATTAGGTTTTACCATAATAGTGTCATCATCACTATTATTATCCAGTGTTGCCTGTATTAGAACGCATTAATGCTGCATCAGGCCAGGCACTTTTTGTTTTGGCCGGTTTCAGGCTGAGAATCAGTGCTAGTGAGCTCGGGCCTCGTCGGGTCCGGGCTTCAACACTCTGGCCCTTTGAGAACTATTAGGAGCAAATCCAGAGGTAAAAATGAAAGTGGTTTTCTTATGGCCTGGAAGTGAAGCTGTGGATGTTGTGTTCTCTTTGGTTGAAGGCCTCACATCTCCATGTCAGTGAAGATCAACTCCTCGGACGGGTCGGTGCTCCTGGTGGCCGGCGGGCAGGGCGGCGGATCCACCCTGTCACTGAGCCTGTCAGACGGCCACCTGCTGCTGCTGCTGGACGGAGGGAAGAGGAAGGCCAGCCTGCGCAGCCGCAAGAAGTACAACGACCAGCAGTGGCACACGGTGAGATGGCCAGGTTTTTCATATAATGCTCAAATACGTCAAATTACTTCGACCGGCCCCTAACCCCCCCTAAGCATAACCCCAACCTCCCGTTTATCTGGAACTAACCAACTCACTCAGTATTTCTCCACACAGGAGCCTGCCTCTGCTGAGGAATACTGAGTTGGTTAGTTCCAGATAAACAGCTTTTTTCCGACTTGTTGGTGGACTGAAAAAAATGTGCATATAACGTACACTTTAAAGGGTGTATTGTTTTGTGACGGGACTTCTTTTTTATTATTATTTTTATTATTTATATAGTGCAATATACTGTATATATATAAATATATTTTCCGCTGTTTTGCTAACCCTCCTCTCTCTGGGACACCGGGGTGTCCAAACCATCACAATTACTCCAAAGCGGTTAATAAGGAAAAAATGTGGCATAGTTGAGCTACAAATCCTGCATAGTTCCTCTTTAAATAGTGACGGGACTTCTTGAGTCAAGTAACGGCGCGTTTTATTGTCAGTAACGGTAACAATGTTGCAGCGAGCGAAGCAGTAACTATTTTGATTACTTGTTACTGAAAAAAGTAGCACTGTTGGCATCGTCGTGATTTTATAACGCCATTATCCTGTATGTCAGGTCTGCTCATTCTCTTTTTCTTTCTTTTCTTCAGGTGTTTATAAAGCGCGAGGGGGACAAGATCAGTCTGATAGTGGACGGCATCAGTACTCAGTCTAAGAGGATCCCTGGAGGAGACAGGGGCCATCTCACCGGCCCGTTGTATGTTGGAGGGGCCCCGGCCTCGCTCATGGTAAATGATCCCAACTACTACGTTGTTATAAAGAAAATGCACCGTCTTCTATGGTATTTCCTCATAGTGTGCTGCTCTGAACTCTAGGCCCCAGGCTCCGGTGGCTTCATCGGTTGTGTTAGGGACCTGATACTGAACGAGGCCCCGGCAGGAAGCCCCGCCTACAGCCAGGGGACGGTGCCGTGCTTCCAGAACCCCCTGCAGCCCGGGGCGTACCTCTCTGGGCAGGGGGGGCACCTGGCGATAGGTAGGCGTCATCTCTTCTGTGGGTTTTCATTCCCATCGTGTTGTTGCTCTTTGAGCGTCGCCGTGTTCTAAACCGAGGCCCCCGCTCTCCTTCCCCTGCAGATGAATCGTTGGTTCTGGGACGGGATCTCGAAATCCAGTTAGAGGTTCGACCCGTCTCGGACTCTGGGCTGCTGTTGCATGCTGGGACGTCACCTGACCAACACCTGAGCTTGGTCCTTAAGCAGGGAGAGGTGAGAAAACACTACGAAAGGTTTTGAAAACAAAACTAAATGATCACTGTGGAGAACTCATTCATAAAAATGTATTGCGTGTGCGCAGGTGACCGTCTCATTTAACGGTGGCAAAGGTGAATTCTCTACCTCATTCACTCCTGAAGAACCGCTGTGTAACGGACACTGGCACACGATCACAGGTGAGTTCCCGTCAACAGACACAGTGACATGTCGTGTTGTAACGCTGTCATCTCATACGGTGTGTGTGTGTGTGTGTGTGTGTGTGTGTGTGTGTGTGTGTGTGTGTGTGTGTGTGTGTGTGTGTGTGTGTGTGTGTGTGTGTGTGTGTGTGTGTGTGTGTGTGTGTGTGTGTGTGTGTGTGTGTGTGTGTGTGTGTGTGTGTGTCTCCAGTGGTGAAGAAGAATAACGTTCTGCAGCTGCACGTGGACGCAGCCAGCGGGCACAGCGTCGGCCCCAAACAGAGCCGCTCTGCGGGGGCCAAGGAGACTGTTTACCTTGGAGGTGTACCTGGTGAGTACGGGTGCACACGCACACTCAGAGCTGTGTTCAGGGAGGTTAGAGACTTGTTTTCACAATTAACCGCGATATGAAACGCCACGGTTAATTAATCGTAAAGATTCCTCAATAGCGTCACTTTCCCAAAAAAAAAAAAAAAGCAGATGAGCGCAACTCGCACAGAACGAAAACAAAGTCAGACAACAATGTAATTGGTGAGTTGGAAGGAAATGTTAGAAAACACAACCAAAACAAAAGATTTTTTATCATTTTGTATGAGGCGACATTTAAAATTAGACAAATTATGAATGAATTTGGTATAGATGACAATTAATGTGTTAAATATTTCAGACATTTCCCCTGGGGGATTAATAAGTGGTCATATATTAATAGATACTTCAAATATTTTGATCATATAACTTTTACTGTTATTATATTATTTGATTTTACACATTCATAGTGTGGCGAAATTAATCAATGCATAATAATCCTGATAATCGTAACACCATGATTATTTCTGACAGTAATCCCAGTGGCCTTTTACTGCATGTCACCCCCGCACCCCCACCTCCCCATTTACTGTCTCTCTCAACTGTACTATCAATTAAGGCAAAAAATATATATACTTAAAGCAGAAGTGAGTGATATATTTGTGTTAATATAAGTCTTAAATAGTTATATCTTCTGACAGCAATCACTTACATAGAGTGTTTGGACCGAAACACGGGTCTGTCAGTCACTCTGCTCTGCTCTGAGCCGAAGAGAAAACATTTATCGTATCCTACAGTTTTTATCCAATGAGGAGAGAGAACGGCATGAAGGGCTGTGTGTGCAGCCAAGGGACGCCGTGAATGTGGTGACGTAGGGACGAGGACTGTAAGGCCCAATTCCAATCCGACCCCTCACGGACTCACTGACTTAGAGGCGCGTTCACGGGAAGTCCGTGAGTGTGTGAGGGCTGTTCCGTTGTCAGATCATCAAGTCAGTGAGTCAGTGAATGAGCCCTTACTGCCCCCTTACCGTAAGTCAGCACCGATGCTGACTTACGGTAGGGAAATTACCCACAGTTCATAGCGTTGTGAAGTCAAACACATGAGATGCCGTCGGAACGCAAGTGTTAAAAAAAAAAAAGTAAATTAACACACGTGGACAGAGAGAGCTCCGCCGCTCTCTTTATTGTTAATGGACAGGAGCAACAACCAAAAAAAAGAAAGAAAGAAAAAAAAAGAGTAAGTTTACTGTCAGTATTAACATGTGCAGTTTGTGATTATTGATGATGATTTGATCAGATCTGATCCGGGAACATTTTGTTTTGAGTCCGTCCCCCTCACACACCTTGTGCGTATTGAAAGTACGTAAATTATCGGTCCAAGACCGGAGTCAACAACGTTTTGTTGTCAAGGTAACATGTCGTGAGAGTGTGTAAGTGCTGTTCCATTCATGTTTACAGCATCTGGACCCTCACAGACTCTCACACTCTGTCACTTACAGCTGACGTCACTTTAGTCAGTGAGGGTTCAGGGCCTGAGTCTTTAGGGGGCGGATTGGAATTGGGGGTTATGGTGCGTTCAAGGCAGCCCATAACTCGTGTTTTTCCGACCTGTGAACCAGTTCGATCTGGTACGAGTTCACGGGTCGGAAGTTACGAGTGGCCGTTATAGTGACTTTCACCGGTAAAACAGGTCGGAAAAACACGAGTGGGTTGCCTGGAACGCTACAAAGTCGTAAGTTGTGACTTGAAGCTGTAATTTACGGTTTCAAAGGCCTGCCTGGAACGCAGCATTAGCCAAAACGACCGGATCGCTTACTTCTGCTTTAAGAAAAAAAAAGTATTCAAAACAGGCTCAGAGCTCCGAGGGTTATCGTGAGAAAACAAAAGTAACTCCATCTAGTTGTAGTTACAAGTGGTGTCCTCGACTAAGGATTTTCATAGTCGGATCTGATTGAGATTGAGACTGAGATTTTGCCTTTTGTGTCTTTTTCCGCTCTGGAAAAAAGAGCTAAATCACCCAAATGCACAAATTTAATTCTTCAGTTGACATACGATAACAACAACATCCCTTTAGATCTCACTCATTAGGGGCGTTGTAGTGATGACGAGTATGAGTTTGTGCTGTGAATAATTGTGTGTATGGAGAATATAATTAGAAAACAAACAACTTCTATGTAAAATCTGATGTCCAGTAGAGGTGAGCAGAATGATACCATCTTTTTTCATTACCACATTTTGCGACTATTCAACAACGAGGTTGGCCGTCGAATCAGTCGAATCAGATCCCTACTAGTTACTAGGGATGTCCCGATCCGATCTCGTGATCAGAAATTGGGGCCGATCACGTGGTTTCAGACGGAATTGAACGTTACGTCCTGATCAGGGATTTAATTTTTCACCCGCCAATCGCAAATTTGGCGTGTGGTCGGGTGTGAAGGGATCAGGGGAAAGAGGCTGGTGATTGAGAAAGGCATGATAAGCTATGTTATTTTTGACCAAATGTTCTTGTTGACTTAATATTATACAATGGAGCTACTGTGCTAATATCACAGTGAGAGTTTGATATCACGACATGTCTTACAATACTGCAATAAATGTTATTGAGGTGAGATTGTGATATTGTTACATCCCTAGTAGAGCACAAAGTATAGAAAAATAGTGGGATGATACAGTTGATCTACATACATTTTTTTTTACTGCATTGTCAAAGTATCGGATCGGGACTCAGTATCGGCAGAGACTCAAAATCAAATGACTCGGACTCAGGGGCAAAACAATGACATCGGGACATCTCTACTACCGGTAGTTACCCTCTTTAACTCTTCCTCCTCCTCCTCTAGATGGCGTCCCAGTTCCCGCTCTACCTGCCGGCCTGCCGGCGTTCCACGGCTGCGTCCGCAGAGCGACCGTCAACCACCGACCCGCCATGCTGTCCAAACCGCTCGCCGTACACGGCGGCGTGGGGACGCAGGGCTGCCCACACATGTAAACCCATCGCACAGTCTTATCCTCACATTCCCCAACTGCAAATTACCGGTGGTGGGTGTCATGTTACTGTAGCTAATTTAAAATATATATTAATATTTATTGTCTATTTTTCAGAAAAATGTTTATTTTATATTTTCTGTTTTTGTTTTTTTTTGTTGCAATGTTACTGGTTTGTTTTTGTGCTACAGGGTGCTACAGCATTGACAACTGTCCGCACACAGAGACGCATCGATGCAGAGACTTAAAATATCAACTCTAAAATCATAAATCCTTTACTAAATATGTAGTATATTGTAAATAAAAGGCAACGTAGCCTGAAATTCCTTGCTTTTTTTTTTCTAGAGACGATGAAAATAAGTTATAAGTCGGATCTTTTTTTTTTTTGTCCTTTGGTCCAAACAATTTTCCTGAATGCGTTATACTGCAGTGCAGGATGTCTCCAGCTGTGTATTGTGCATCTCTAGCAGAGAATGTAAAGGATACCTACTGAGTCGGTACACTGTGAACACTTATGTATGAGCATTATCCTCAGGCAGCACAGACGGGAAACGTTTCCTGCAACACAGACCAGGCCTGAGTTTTTGGGAATGTCTCAATCTCTGAAGTCTTAAGAAGCGTGTACAAGTGTAAATGAACCTTGTTTTCTCCCGTTCTGTATGAAGGAGCCTCCTCTCCTGTTACTGAAGTTTTTTTCATGATGCAGCATTCAGGTTTCTTTATTGGAAGACATTTTTAGTTGCTAGTTTGATGTTTAAAATTTTTTTTACATCCAAGTTGTAAGTATGACCAATCAACACCAGCCAGAGTCCACTGTTAAAGGTCATAAAGTCTATATTGATCAAGTATTAGATTGTTAATCACAGTATTTAACTTATAGATGCTCTGAAGCTTCCCATCCAGGAGCTGCTGTCTACTGCAGGCATCGTTTCCCGTCTTTATTCCGTCATTTATGTAAACCTGTACCAAACGTGTGTGAAGCTTGTATGTTATATAATCAATTTTTAAAAATATCTCACAGAAAGAATAAGCTGTCCCTCCCCCTCACTCCCAGCGCCCCCCCCTCCCCCCATGTGTAGTTAATGCATTTCTAAATAAACTTCTTTTTTCATACCTCTGTGACAGACGAGCCTCGTATGTGTTTGCCAATGTGATTTTTATTTATTATCAAGAGTAAATTATAAATCATCCTGAGAGGATCGACACTCTCTCAGTCTGTGCTGTGCTGTGACATCAGAAATACAGAGAGAAAACAAGAATCGACTTTAAGGCTTAGTCCCAATAAAACCCTCTCTCCTTTCAGAGTCAAACTAATGATGGTCGCCAGAACAAAAACAGCTGCTGATAACAAGTTAGTTCAAACAGTTTACATGTGGTCACAGTGGAAAAAAGTGACCTAACTTATGTCTTTACAGCTTCAGCCTGAGTAGGAGCAGAGTGTTGTCTTTGGTACACAGTGGTCTAAGACAACTTTGAAGAGAGGAAGGTAAAGAAAAAGAAATGAAACGAAGAGGAGTGGCAGAGTTGGCTGGAGCTCGACCGAGGCTCTGCAACTAGAGCTCTAATCCAGACTCATGTCTTCGTCGTCCTCCTTCTTCTCTTTGGAGTCTCCTTTGGTGCCCTGCATGGCTCTGGCAAACGCCTCCACGTCTGACAGGGAGAACACACACAGGGTTTTTTTTTAGTTCACATTTATCTGAAAGCTGAACACAATCATCTCATCTGAGAAAACTGTGAAAAATGACAGTAATGTTGACAGGGTTTTAATGCAGCGAGTCCCCAGAAGCTACAAGATGTGATCTGAGTGGCTTCCTGGGAAATTCAATTTTATAAAATTCTTGTTTGAGAAATGTGATGTTGGTTGAAGCCAATTAATTATGTTTATTACATAAAGACAGCTCTATTCAATCTTTCTTTTCTGATGGCCTCTGAGCTGGTATGAATCTCATTTTCTTCGTCATGACAGATGCAGAAAGTGACTTGTACTTTCTGAGTTTAGTCTGTTCCCCACTGTGGTTATAAAGGACCAGAACAATTAAACTACTCTGTGTGTGTCTCACCTCCTTTGTTGGCGGCGTCCACAGCCTCGGCCGGCAGACCAAACTGACTCATGAGTGGGCCGAGCTGCCCGGAGGCCAAGGCACTGCTGAACATGCTCATGGACTGAAGGAGAAAAGGAATCACAGTTAGTCAATCCTGTCAGACCTCTGGAGAGAGACGTTAAAAATACACATCTTAATGAAATGAGCTGTGACAATGTGTTCTGATTATTGATTATAACACATGATAGGACAACGGAGGTGACGGGTATCCAACCATCACCTCTCCGGCTTTACCATTACCTGAAGAGATAGAATCAGATGTACTAAGCAGATGAACAGGTCAACACCTTTGTCATCATAGTTGCCAACATTTCTCAACTGTTCACATCGCAAATGACAAAGTTTTTCCAGACAGAAACACGTTTACATCCACAGCTTAATCGAGCTATGATCGTGGAGTTTTATCCAAAGCTTCCTTTCGCTCTCATCTCCCTCTTTTTTTTTTTATGAAACACATCCTTTCAACTGTCATTTAAACTGTTTGTAAATTCATCTGTCACCACCCAGTTGTGTTCAGGTACCTGCTGGAACTGAGGTGAGTTGAGTGTGTTCTGGATCTCGTCGGCACTCTGCAGTAAACTCTCTCCACTGGGCAGGAAGGGCAGGAGCCTCTGCTGGACCTCAGCATTGGTCAGGATAGGAGCCATCATCTCAGGGGTGCAAACACTCGCCAAGTCCACTAGAGGGAGAAGAGCAGGTCTCTTTCTTGATACTTTTATGTCTTAACGTGTGATGCAGAACGCGGCTTTTGTGAATGAAACATGCTGTTAAACTTAAGCAGCTGTGTCCCTGCCAAACCGTCCCCAACACTGACTCCTGTCTGACTCTGGTCCTCACCTGCTGATCCCTGAGCAGCCGTCGCTGGGACGTTCATGGTGGCTAGGATGCTCTGAAGGTCACTGAGCTGGATGGGCTGGTGGGGGCCAGGGCTGCCAACAGAGGCTGGGGCCAGAGGAGTCTGAGCTGAGGCTGCAAACAACAAGGAAAACAAGGTTTTTTTTTTAATTTTTTAGATAATACATCATTCAATGTACAGAGTAAAAGGGCTTCTTAATAATAAAAGACTTCATACTCTTGATTTCCCCCCATTGAAGGTCCTGTGTTATTACAAAATGTCTTGATGCTGGTTTATAAAGTGTCAATGACAACTCTTCCACTCCATCAGTACATTTTAAAACAACACACCACACAAACCTATAGCTGACTTGGAAAACGCTAAATTAAAAAGGAACAGTACTTATATAATTGCCCTGATTGTACCACAATGGTAGCCAAAGGAGAGCAGAGTTTTCCTCTCTCTTAATGACACTTGTACCAACACAGCAGTAAACTAAAAGAGGAGAAGTCTGGGCTCACAAACAGAGACTGAAGAATGTGGAGTGATCTCAGATGTTTGAAACGCCAGCATCAACCATCACTACGAAGGCCTTCAGCATCCGGACAGCGTTCGACTTGACGTACCTGGTGTGGAGGGAGCGACACCGGTCGGGGACACGGTGGAGGCAGCAGGAGTCACAGGGGTGGTGGGGGCCTGAGAGGTGCTCAGCCTGGGGGCGCCGCCTGATACAGGTGTGGCTGCAGCTGATTGGCTGCGAGAGCTGGGGAGAAGGAGGAGAAGGAGGACGTTGAGACATAATGGACACTTCTTTGCTGTGGACAGGGATTGTAGAGTGAGTGGATTCACTCTCACCTGGATGAGGAGCTGCTGGTAGCTGGTCCTCCGCTGCCCAGCAGGTTGGCCAGTCCCGGTCCTGCTAGAGCTCCCAGGCCTCCTTGGACAAACGCAAACAAATCAAAACATGTCCAAACTGTTCTTCCATGTTCCAAACTGTTTCAAATTACTTATTGGCTTTCACATTTCTTATAAAGAAAAAGTTGCGTGAACAAGCTGCAGAAGGACAATACGTGAGAGTGTGTTTTGGGTTTGTTTCTTAGAGTTACTCATTAATAAAGGCTTTCCTTCTCTTTAAAGTCACCTAGAAATATGTGGTGTGTTAAAGCAGAAGTAAGCGGTATATTTGTGTTAATATAAGTCTTAAATAGTTATATCTTCCGACAGCAATCACTTATATAGAGTGTTTGGTCCAAAACACGGGTCTGTCAGTCACTCTGCTCTGCTGTAAGCCGAGGAGAAAACTTTCCTTGTATCCTACAACCTTTATCCAATGAGGAGAGAGAACGGCATAAAGGGGCGGTCCTCTCTGTGTGTGCAGCCAAGGGATGCGCGTGAATGTGGTGACGTAGGGACGAGGGCGGGGACTGCTAACTCCATCGGCTGACAGGAAGTTAGTCAAAACGACCGGATCGTTTACTTCTGCTTTAAGTCTGCGAGATGATCTGCGCGTACACATTTAAAAATAAAAAACCTAATGCTGCTCACCTAGTCCTCCGAGTCCTGTTGGTCCAATGAGCTGCATCAGCTGGTTGTGGCTCATATTGCCCAGCAGGTTTTGCAGACCCCCCTCTCCTCCGAGTGCAGAGAGCTCGTGGCCGCTGCCGCTCCCGCTGCCCGGCGCTCCTGGAATGGGCGGGTTGTTCAGATACTCGTTTACCTTCCGACAGTGCTCCTCATCTTTTTCTGTCTTTGGCTCCTGGTGGGAAAAAGGCCATATGAGAAGTCAGAGCGACAATATAAACTCTGTTCTAAATAAAAATTAATAATACTTTTGTCTCTTTGACAAACTACCACAGACACACAGAAAATTAACAATGTCAAAAAACTGATTCAAGTTAGTTTGACACAAATAAAACAACACTCTTCCTCTGGATTAGAGCAGATAAAGGGGAAAACTACTAGATGTGTGGCTGCCAAACAAACACAATGGGCCTCATTCACCAATATTATCTTCTTAAGTATTTTCTTACATTCCTCCTTAAGTCCTTCTTAAGAAAACTCTACGTCAGATTCATGAACGTGTTCTTAAAACGCAGAATAGTTCACAACTGTGTTCCTACATTGATGAACACCATCTCCTCATAAGTTGAGAGCGCGTGCCAGCACATCTAACTGCCACTACAAAATGCCTCTCAGTCCCCTAGAGATGAGCTGGTGAAACTGAACTTCAGAAGATTCATAATATTGGATAATTTGATGGACCAGAGAGGACATTTTGACCTCACTCTAGACATTGTATTTCAACTTTGTTCTTGACATTTCAACTATATTCTTGAAGTAAATAACGAAAAACAAAACTCCCAGCTCTCTTTTTTTTTCCTTCATGAGTGACACTAATACTCTCCCATAGAGGAAGCACCAGACTCCAAACGTAAAAAGAACTTCAGTAGTGCTGAAGTGGAGGTACTGCTGAACAAAAAAAAAAAAACAGCTGTTATATTTAGTAGCGTCAAAGCGGATACAAAGTAGTAGTCAGTCAGTCGTTCACTGAATGTTGTATCTGGAGAAGAGCGCACTGCTGACGAAGTAAAGAATAAATGGTTTGATCTCAAATCTGAGGTTTAAAAAGTATTGTCAAACAAAAAGAAGAGATGCAGAGCAGTGGAGAGGACAGGCCGGTCCAGACTGGTCTGAGCTGAACCAGGACATCGTGTCATTATCAGAGAGACCACACTCTCAGGTGTGACATCATAAATATTAGCGTATTTTCATAAGATCAGTCCGTTTTTTCTATTATTGGATGGCATGG
This sequence comes from Trachurus trachurus, assembly GCF_905171665.1. Lineage (NCBI taxonomy): Eukaryota > Metazoa > Chordata > Actinopteri > Carangiformes > Carangidae > Trachurus > Trachurus trachurus. The sequence goes on along the minus strand of NC_139901.1, from coordinate 5,743,433 downwards.
TTCCCAAAATCGGATGTGAATTATGTGTCCATTGTGTTTTGTTTTTTTTAAGATACCACAGTGCTTTGTAAAATAAGTAAAATAATTATTAAAAACTTTTTAAGACAGTTATTCTAATTTAAATCATAATATTATACAACTGTAGAACAGAAGAAAATGTAATAACCACTTATTTTGCACAAGTGTCAGCTCTCAAATGTGTATAAGTGTGCCCCTGAGTGTGCATAGATTTTGTTCTTAGCTATGAAGGAAGACATTTGTTCTTGAGAATGATTTGTGAATGAGGCCCATTGATTACAGCCATGCACACCCCATCATTCTGAGTCACAGTCTCTCATTCAGCCCTCTTTGCTTCCCTCTTTCTGCACACAGATGTTCTGCGTTCACATAGGCATTTGCAGCGTTTCTCCTTCTCACCTGCATCCAGAAGAAAAGTCTCTTCGACCCAGCTTTAAACTTCAGCACGTAGACACGGCCGGTGGTGCACTGGCTCACCCTCTTAAACTCACAGTCATCAGGAAAGATGATCAGGTCCTGGAACAGAAAAAGGCCCAGCGTGAGACGCATGAGGCAGACAGCGGGATAGCAGTGGGGCTGCTCTGACACAACTAATCATCATCAGCCAGTCACCAAGAGGGAAATAAGCAGCAGCAGCACCACCAGTGCAGCTCTGAGATAAAGACACAGTCACTTTCCTTGCTTTGTGGAAGGTCAGCTAAATAAGGATTCAATGTGTCAGCACTGGTTGTATAATATTTGCTTGTATTTGCAAATACAGTGTAAAGACAAGAAGCAAAACAACAAACTGAGGTGCTGCCACTGACCTAATTTTACTAATGTGATATCTGTGGAATGTACAACATGTCTGAATAGTAACAACTTGTCACACTGAGATTTAATAAGTGTGACTATTGTTATAGTCTCCATTTCCAAGCCTGCACCATGAAATACAAGTTCTAACATAAACTCTTGTAGAATGATCTGCTATCTTGACTAAATATTTATATTGGTTAAAAATGATTGCCATAAAGCCAAAATTATCTGAAGGTAACAGAAGTTCATTTTCATTTAAAGTTAACTCACATCATCAACGTTCCCAGACGTCCTGTCCTTCCAGCAGAAGTGAATCAGGGAGTCGTCTGACTGCTGGATGTACACCGTGCCTTTACGTTTATCCGGTGTCACCACGTTTCCTTTCAACGTCATTTTACCGGCTCGAAATTCCACCAAGTATTTGCTGGAGCTGCCCCTGGAGCCGCTGACCAGGCTGGGAAAGAGAGCACCTGACGACATCTTTAGATCTCTCTGTTGAACAGGTCCAACGCTGTAGGAAAAATAAATGTTGCCAAGATTACAAGACCATACATGCATTTAACTGTGGCATTTTTAGAATTAACTTGAGTGACAAAAATTAAAAATTAAAAAAAAAACAGCAGGTAAATAATTTCTATAACTTAGAATCAGCTTTTCTGAACTATGTTTGCATGTCTGACTCCAGTTTCTGTTGTCCAGTGTAGTGCACAGTGCCAGGGACAACAAAAAACTGCACATGACTTACAGCTCATGTTAAAAAACAAAACAAAAAATGGCACAGGTATCTTTTTTCTTTTTCTTTTTTAGAGTTTTTAATCTATTATGTATTCTTTGTTGTGTTTGTATTTGCATTCTTTGTCTATTTAACATGATGATGAACTTTATTTCTAACTTTAATGCATGATTAACCATTGTTTGCAGTCAGTCCTGGAGGAAGTACACTGCAGTACGTTTGATAAACAAGTTAGTCAAAAAACTACAGTAATCTCAACTATTTTTCCAGCTTGGCTCAGGCAAACTCAAACTCTTATGATCATTTTGACGTTAACCCAAATATCAACCTGCTGTGGTGTCTATTCGGTTTAAATTACACATTTTGAAGCACGCCTTATGGCTCACTATGATCGTGGAGTTTTATCCAAAGGTGTTTTTTTTGTTTGTTTTTTTTTACAAATGTTTTACAGACTTTCCAAAGCGAAGGTAACAAAAGCTAGCTGTTAGCCTGTTAGCCGTGCTGACTTCTGCCTGTGTCGATGCTAACGTTAGCTCATGACTAGGCTAAACCGACGAACAACTGAGGCCCATTGTGTTACAATTTAAAAACCCGAAGTTATCTAAATGACAGAAATAACAGACACGTTTGTTTAATCATTATCTATGAGTATATAGATGTGAAAATGGCTTTTAACTGTGAATAATAAATCCATACCTGAAGTTGTGCTGAAGTTTTTTCCTCACGACGGTCGCTCGTAACGTAAATGGTTTCCTGTCACGTCGTGAGCGCGCCCGTTGTCAGCGGGAGCGCGCACGCACGGGGAGAGTGGGTGGGTTTCCGCGGTACCACTGAGCCTGGATTGACAGCTCGTTGCTCCCCGGTGTAGCCGCTGCTAGCTCCGTGGCTGTCGTGCCGGCTGTTTGAATGGTCTAGCGGCGGAAAGCAAACCCGTACTGGGATGCGAGTGCAATAAAGCTCACTTCGCTTAACAAGAGGAAGAGGAGCCACACTTACCAAGGGCTGAAAAGAGGTAAGATACCATTACCGCGAGTCACTGTGCTAACATTAGCCAGCTTTGCTGCCCTTGGATTAGTTAGCGGGCTAAGTGCTAGCTGGTTTATTCAAACCAGGCGTATCGCTCCGTGCAGGCGAAGCTGTGGACGTGCTAACCAACATGGATGCTGTGTTTGTTCCTTTGATGCGATGCCTGGAGATTATCCGCTTTAACAACGGTTTGATTCCCGAGCCGACCGGTATTTTCTAGTTTCGTGTCCAGTCAAGAAAACGGGAGCCAAACGTTACCATCTGGGAGGGCAGGTGGAAGATACACACCCCGAGGCGTCATATCGATTATTGTGCGTTGAAACGTGACGGGTGAAGTGAGTTGTGAGTAAAAACAGTGAGAAGGTACCACAGGATAAATCCGGATTTACTGACTGTGGCAAAGTGAGGGGCCAGTGTGGTTTTAATCTTTGCAAATGTTGGAAGGACAGGTGCAACTCCTGCCCTCCAAGTTGATCAGTAGTATGCCACCAAAGTAGGAAAGCTATTTTAAAAAAGAAAAGTGTTCTAAATTATTTCCATTGCATTGTTACATTCTCAATGAGGCACTTGACCGTCTATTATTGGTTTGCTTACGAGCGAATCTTAAATAGCTGGAGAGGAGCTGCCTTTTTCTGTCCTCATGTGATGTGTGAATGGAGTGGCAGGTGGTGAGGGCACTCATGTTTATGGCAGAAGATCTAAGCATTTAAAAAGAAAAAAACATAACTTTATTTATGTATACAGTCGAGATCTTGGCTCTGGTCAACTACTTTTCTTTTTTTTAATCAATTCAATGCAGCTTCCCTTCTTCCAATGTTCTATTCCCAGTACTGATTCTGAACAGACCATCAAAGTTTGAACCAGATCTTTTCCTCTCTCTCTCTCTTTTTTTTAAACCTTTGCACAAGGATTAGCATTACAATATAATATAATATAATGCCTTTGCCCATTATCAATATTAAGTTCCTTTGTCAAGATTTTGAGGGCCAATCCGGGGCAGGGAGTTTGCTACTGTTCTTTATTATGGATTGTAATCAAAAGTTATTCAATTCCAGGGAGGGCTAATTGCAGTGATGTGGTGTGTGTGTGTGAGGGTGTGTGGTGACGATTTCCCCTAGGAGTGTGTCACCAAAATGAACTGTCAAACCAGCAGGAGAATAAAAGCGGGATAGAAATACATCTTAATGGGTTAGATGAGAGTCAACACTGATAAAAGAGCTTACACAGACTAGTACAGTCATTTGGAAATTACTGTGTCTATTTTAAGACACTGCGACCAGTGCTTTGATGAGCTTTCAGTAAAAAAAAAAAGCAATATCCTGCTGTATCTCTATAGTTAGTGAAGAAACATCAGCTGCACAGCCCACTGCAATACTGGCATGTGGGATTATCCTAAACAAATGGTACTGGTGACTCTAATCTAGGGCTGGGCGATATATCGATATAAAAAATATATCGATATATTTTTTAATGGGATATGGAATTTGACCATATCGCATATATCGATATAGTTCAAATTTGCGCTGTGATCCTTGCTCCATTCAGGCTGCTGATCTGGAGCTCTCTGCACTGCTCGCCGCGCTCCGCTCCGCCCCTCCTCTAACTATTTTATTCATGCTTATCAGAGACCGCTGCTTCACCAGCTGACCGAGAGGAACGCACGAGTCCACGTCGACCTCGTTGCCGTTAACGAGCCGAGCCGCGGCTCTAGAGGCTCAGTCAGCTGCTGTAGCACGGCTGTTAGCTGTTAGCTGTTATTAGCCGTTAGCCATTAGCACGTCGTCCCCTGCAGCAGCGTCAGAGCTCCAGACCTCTGTGAGCCGCGGTGCTTTCACCAGATTCAGCTCGTAAGGTTTGCGTTTACCCCATGGATCTATGATAATATAATACATGCATGGTTTACACACGTTTGTTTTCACTCTGGCCCAAACCGTGGGTCCGTGAGTGTCACGTGACGTTTCCATGACGACTGACCGGAAAAAGACGTGGGGCACGTCACGTGACTCCAGGTTAAAAAAAAAAATCTCTGAGAAATAACAGAGACACAAGGCAGTTGTTGTTTTTTAGTTTTTAGTGCAGACAATTGATAGTTTTTTTTTTATTTCAAGAGTGCCTTTCTATAAGACTCTGCTATAGCTGGTGTTTATGTTACAGAAATGTCTTATAATAAATTATACATGATAATGACAATATTTTCAAATTTCCAGCCAACTTTTAACATTGATCTTAGAAGAGGCCTTATGGAATCACGCCTTCTAAAATCCATTACTCCATTACTTTGATTTCAAAAAAGGTACTCTTGTCAGGCAGTATTTATGTTTATATTTTGTTATTTGAGCAACTGAACATTTATTCATGAACCAGATGAAGAAACCTGTTTATTATTTATTCATTTGATTTTCGGTTTCAATAAAACTACCTGTGACTTGTCATATTTGGCTTTAACTTTGACTGAACATTTGCTCTCACTTTGCGGAAAAATATCGGGATATATATCGTATATCGATATTCAGACAAAATATATCGGGATATGACTTTTGGTCCATATCGCCCAGCCCTACTCTAATCATCCTGTTTTACCTGCATTTGTAGTAATACACAGTTGATATCATTTAGAAAAACAGCTTTGGTTTTGCACTCAAACGAAACGACTGAGTATTGAGATACTGTACAAGCTTGTTTAGAGAATGACATTATCAGGGCAGTGCATCTCCAGTAATGCACGGGAAAGAATTTAAACAGACGTCATCCAGTGAATTCATGGGTATGACCAGTTGTTTTTTTACCCATGAAATGATTAAATGATGCATAAACTGCTTTATCTGCAATGAGTGTTCTCTTCCTGTAAACAGTCATATCTGAGTCACTTCCATTGTACGGTACACAGAGGAATTATTTTACCAAATCATACTACTGAGTCAGCTGGGCTGTGTGAGAGCTGAGTGAAAGGCGTCATGGTGAATGATGTCATTGTTGCGGCCTCTGGTACAAGTGGTCATCAGTGACTCATGTAAAAGCCGGTCACATCAAATCAGGTTACAGAGCAGTAGTAGGTCAGAGAGGGAGACTGTGACCGCAGCCACACTGCAGTTGCACTGAAAGGTAAAAGTGGTTCAGTTCACTGGGAAGAACTAAATAGAGTCCTTGGTGATGTTTAAAATGTTTAATGTGATTATAAATGCTTATAAAGGACCCTTGTGTTTTTAAATTCAGCTTATTTATTATGTCTATTCTTAACCTCTGCAGCTTCGTGTGTAGCTGTGGTGCAGTGTAACAGTTTCCTGTCAGAGTGTCTCTGCTGTGACCCTTAAAAACCTAAAATTATCCCCCAGCTGGGATTCCTGCTTTGGCTCACTGGTGCCTGGTATTGATATTTGTATCCTCACACAGAAAGCTCTTGGGAGTCATATTCAGTCTCTGACGTTAGAATCAAAACAGACTGACTGACTGACTGACTGACTGACGGTGCATAATTGAAATGAGGAAGAGGCTGGCCTAGTGGTGTTATTGTTTAACAATATGTTCATATGCTGTTTGCTTTCAGTTTCACTATGTGTTGCTCAGTGAACTTATTTTTGTAAACAGAGTTACTGTACATAAGACCGGGCATTTTATGGCCCATCCAACTCTTCCCTCCGGCCTGTGAGATCAAAAACAAACCAGACAAATTTACTGATACTTATTTTTTATAGCCACTAGAAATTATTTTCCTTTATTTTGAAATGCCTAGCACAACTGTGCTTGCTCCTGTCTGATTGACGTGATGGGATTAATATAATAATAATAATATGTCTGTGTATTGTGTAATAATTGTTCTTAATAAGATGCTGTTTGGAGTCATTTTTGATATAATAATAAGGATATGAGTGTGTGCACTGTATTTTTTCTATATTTGATCTCAACAGTAAAATTAAGGACCCACGGTGACAGAAATTTGTGTGGCCCCCGGCAACGATCTGGGTGTCATGTATGGCCCCCCCAGGAAATACATTTTGGCCGCCCCTGTTATACAGGCTCACAGATGTGTGAAGACAGGTCAGTTCTCTGCAGAGGTAGCAGTTCAAGTCAAAACCAAATAAGTGACGTTAGCAGGTATTTTCCTGTTGAATCTCCAGCAGCACCATATAACGACTTCAAATGTAGGCTACTCTCTAGTGCAGCCAGCAGTCCAAAAGCCAAAAATATTCTGTGTAGTATTATATCATGTACAATTACAGATCATCTTGTGATGGGATCTCACAACTGCAATGGCCCATGAGTGTTCAGTAGTCAGTGCTTCGCATATGAGTTAATGCTCAACTATCTTACTAATATATAACACTCACATTACATTAGGAAGTTATATAAGTGGGTATGTAAACAAAATGCTGAAACCACAGTTCAGTTTCCCTTTAGGACCAATGGCGGCGGCCCCAGGTCATGAGTCTTGTTGTCATGAGTGTGTCCTCGGGACAGTCCTGTGATCACAAGTCACATGGAGATGTTAAATGCTCACCTTTACTGTCCCCTTCAACTGAGGCCCAAGCGCCTGTTGGAGAAATGTAATGATTTCCATTCACCTCCTCTCTCCAGGCCTTTTATGCATTTAATTCATTCAAAGTGAAGTAAATACATCATAACCTAGTCTGAAGTTTGATTGTATAGTAGGGGTCAACTAAAATGATGATTAGATTTGTCCGCTAAAATGATCAGTTGCTTAATTGATTAATCAAAATGTACTGGTCTTCACATACCAGGGCTTATTAATGTAAATAATGAAAATAAAAACAATGAGAAGAGCCTCCTAGAATTTGCCATATTCAAATAGCTGTCTAAAAGACATATTTATGAAAATAACAGAGAAAAACACCAAACCTCAAGATTTTGAAGAGCGACTGCGTTTTTGGGGCTTAAAAACACCCTCCAGAGTGGAAATCTTAAAAATGCTCCACCCGTCTAAAGGGTAAAAACGCAAAAGTTTACATCACAGGCATGCGCCAGTACAGGAAAATAACAAACATGTCGGATTCCACACACTTCTGCGTCACTGTCTGCACGTAGATTTCCACCAAAAAACGCTTGTCTAAACGCAGAATAAAAAGTGAGACTTTTGCGTTTTCTGTTCAGATCGTTTCCATGTAAACGACGTAGCCTTAAACCAAGTGTGACACAGTGGAGCTCTTTTTCAGAAAACAAAAGACAGCCGGGCAGGAGTCCATTCAGATTACAACCAAACTACATCTGGAATCTTCATGCAGAAATCTTTTCCATATGTACTCTGAGCAAAAAAGGATCCTGATTTTTCCCTCCTTATCATGTGGCCATAAGAACTGAATTAGTGTGCTATTGACAGACACACACACATACAGACAAAGAAGTAATGGCACAAATTACAATGTTGGACACATTTTTGATTACCGTAGGTATAGTGCGTAATGTTTTCTTGAAATAACAGTGTGGATGTATTTGCTATTTTAACAACATGGGTGCTGCTGGACAGGAAACTGTGTTGTTGTTGCAGGGACACAGGGACACCTACCCCAGATCCTGTCTCTTCTCTCACTGCAGGGACTAAAAATCAAGTCATTTTGCAACAAGCTGAGTCTCACTAACCAAGTCACCATTTGTAGCTCATTTTCCCACACTGCACTTCTCCTTAAGTTCTCTATCACCCCTACTCCCCTCCTCAATTGTGCCAGCACTGAAAACCCAACGACACTATTCATAAAAGAATCCAGTGACAGTGAATGGAGAGTGCACTTGTTTCATTATGTCCTTATGGCTTGGCCCAGTTTACCTTCACAGAGTCCAGGTCATTACTGTAATGTGTGTGTGTGTGTGTGTGTGTGTGTGTGTGTGTGTGTGTGTGTGTGTGTGTGTGTATTGTGTATGTGTGTGTGTGTGTGTGTCCATTGAGAAAGCTGATGCATGAATGCTGACAGACAGCTGATTGGACATTAGCTAATGAATTGGATTGGCCTTTTTGCATCACAGCATTCTTGTGCCAAGATGCAGAGTCTGATGGGAAAGCAAGCAGGCTGCAGAGGTGTGTGAATGTATGTGTCTAATGTGTGTATAGGTAACCCTTGTTCTAAATGATGGCATGTCCGCACTTTGTGCTCAGTGTGATTAGTTAAGACCTCAGATTTATTCTGTTATGTTCTGATTCACGATCACATGCCATGATATGTGCTAATGAAGTGACCAGATAATCTGACAGTGCAGTTTCACAGTAGCTGTTTTGCGAGTCGTCAGCAGTTTGTTACCAAGCAGCATCAGGTGCAGAAAAACACTTCTGCAATTCCTCAATACACTTGATGATATGGGATGTGTTCAGTCATAGCAAACACCACAGGTTTCTTGGGTTAAGATGGAGATTCTTTGTATCATGTTGCAGATCTATCTTGTTTAGTCCACACAGTTGTCTGCGTAGTTTGGAGTATTTGACATGGTTTGATCCACACTTTGTTCCATTTTTGTCAAATCTCAGGTAGGCCTGTCACAATCATGACATTTTAGTTGATTTATTGCCGTGCAAATATTTGCGATTAATGATTTTAATTGTCTTTTTCTGATCATTTAATCCCACTAATATAGTATAGAGCAGGGGTCGGCGACCTTTGCCACGGATGGCACACTGGCACCTCCACCGCTAAATTTCTCACCGCTACCAGCTGAGTCAGAGTTTTTTTTTTTCCCTGGCTTTCTGCGCATTTATTTTGAATCGGACCGCATAAGTTTCACTTTTACCACGCACTGCTGTTATGCATGCGCGCTTCTTTGTGTGTGTGTGAGAGGATGCCAATACGGAGCAGCGCTATGCGAAGATGAATGAACGGAACGATCGTCCGATGCCCCCCCCCCCCCAGTCGGACGATCGTTCCGTTCATTCATCTCCGCATAGCGCTGCTCCGTATTGGCATCCTCTCACACACACACACACACAAAGAGAAGAGAATAGACACCATCCTTTCGACTGTGCGTGCAGTAACAAGGGAGATACGGACAGAGCTGGCGCACCGCTAATTAGCTTAGCTCAAATTCTGGAAGTGCATAGGTAGTGTTACTGTGCGTTCACACCAAAAGCTTCCAAAGCGTCAAAACGCCGGAAGTCAATTCATTTTCAATTAGAGCCCAGCGACACTGAGCGTCCAAAGCGTCAACAGGCGTCGCCGCACTTCCAAAGCGTCACCAGACGAGAAGTTGAGCCCTGGTTAACTTTAGGGTAATTAGCTATGACGCGGTTCGGCGGCAACCTGTCAGAATAGAGATGTCCGTCGGCTGCCTTTTTTTTCTTTTTTTTTGTATTTCGGCCCCCCAATGACCAGCGCGATCGAACTTTGACGCCAGTCACGTGACGAGCGGCCAAAGCGGCTGAAAATATTTGCCATTTTGGAAGCTGTCTTGTCTGACGCCCACCCTCAAGCGTTTTTTGACGCTTTGGAAGCTTTTGGTGTGAACGCACAGTTAGCCTGCCTCCTACCCAAGCCGAAATCAGCAGTCAGAAGCTGATTTAATTTTAGCTCTAAACTCTGTAAATATATCACTTTATTGACATTTCAAACATTTTTAGGCGAGAAAGTAGCCGTTTAGATCAGCAGTGTGTCGTTAAGTTGTCTAAATACCAGCTGTTTACAATTTTGTTGGGACGAATGCGGCGCTACTCAAGCTAGCCGTTGATAAAACACCCATTGCCCTTTACATACAGAAAACCATGACGATAGAATTTGTGCTTTTACTTTGAAATAGGAAGCTAACCTAGCTACCCTTGATGTAGCTAGCTTAAACCACAATAAACCGTCTTTGCTTGAACCCTCCGTTTTGACCGATCTCGTCCCGTTACCGGCATTTGACCACTCAAGATGCCTTACCGGAGAGTTTTGTCTGCTCTGAGACGAAGATCGGCCCGCCGGTTTCAGTTTAGAGTTGCTGAAGAGTGTCTCTGATGACTTTAGGTGGAGGCAGGCTAACACTACCTATTAGGGCTGTCAGTTTTTAGAAAAATGAGGTTCGAACGATTATTGAATGACCCGTAATTCGTTCGGATATATTCGAATATTACCCCCCCCCCCCCCCCCCCCGCCGCAGCCGCAGCACACACAGTCGCGGTGTTTTATTTTGAAAATTGACCGGATACTCTCGTTGTTTCATGTTTGACTTCCTGTCCAGCTTGACGCGATTGCTCGCGGCTCTCACACAAAATAGACCAGACGCTGCACGGCGCGAGCCGGCCGCGGAGGTGCACGCCGCGACACCACACCAGCGGTTAATATGGGCACAGAAAGTAAACTGGCTCCGCTTCTTGGCTGTTCGCGGCCCTTCCGCGTCCGGTGGACGTTCCGCGGCGCTACGCAGGCACCGGGCACTGCAGCCAAAGACGGTAAATAGAGTATCTTTGCTGCAGCCTACATATCGAGCAGGTCATTACTGCTCGAATACGAACTTTCCCCCCCACATTCGAACGAATATTCGAATGTCGAATAAAAAGTGACAGCCCTACTACCTATAGCCTACACTTCCAGCGGTTGAGCTAAGCTAATTAGCGGTGCGCCAGCTCTGCCCGTATCTCCCTTGTTACTGCACACACAGTCGAAAGGATGGTGTCTATCTGCTTGTCATGGACTCGGGAGTGAGGCAAGACACGAAAAAAACATTTTTTTACCGTATCCCTTTAAAAGCGCACCAGTAAAACCTCAAATGGTGGAAAACGACAGGGAAGGACTGATGGAAACATGACACATCTGTTAGTTTCATCCAGCTGTTTTTATACAGATGAGTGGGAATCATTTTAACCATTATGCAAAAAAAAAAAAAAAAAAAAGTCAGCTCAATGTGATAAGGCGATTATGTAATAATTGTGACCGTCCTAATCTCAGGTTGACTATTGCGATAGTACTGTAGTTAACAACCACGTCGCCCAGCCCCAGCATCAGTGGCCATGGCAACATGTGTGACAGCTGTATTTACTGAGGTCAGATTATGATCTATTGATTGTGGAGCAGGAATGGCTCGGGCTGCGTATGTGTGTGTGTGTGTTTGTAACCTGATCTCCAACTATCAGCAATCAGCCACCGACTGTTTGTCTGTTTGTGTTTGTTTTGAATTAACATTTTACTGAACATCCAGTGTCTTTCTTCTGTCTAGCAGCTGTCGTGCTGTTACACCTATAGGGAGACTTCTCTTTCAGTTTTGATTCATTATCTTTTTATCGCAGCTTCATATTTAATTTACACAAAAAGAGAAACGAGACACTGACAGGAGAGGTTTCAGTTCATTGCGAGCCAAAACTTGTATTTTAGTACTCATCCATCAGTTCAGTCAGTCCCTGTATCTAGTAACAATGATTATCATAGTCATTAAGCAGCAAATATGAGACCTGTATATAAATAAAAGACTCCAAATATTCCTGCTCCTTTGTGTTCTCAAGTGCAGAGACAAGTTGAGCAGACCTACCTCCCATAGATTTAAAGCCCACAGTAGCTTTAAATGGCAAGTTCAATAATGAATGGACTCCATAAAATGAAATGAGGCTAAATGAGAAGGAAAGTGCATGTGAAGCGGAAGTTGAATAGAAGATAGAGTTTGGAAATGTAAGCAGAAAGAGGAGAGAGATGGAAAACAGTGAAGAGGGCAAATCCCAAGATGAGGATGGTGGATGGTGTGACATGGCAAGCAGAACTCTTCCTCTACGTCTTCATCAGAGAGGGAGGGCTGAGGAGAGTGTGAAGAAGCGACGGATGTGATGGGAAGTGAAGAGGAGAGAAGAGGCTGAAGCAGGATGGAGACGAGCAGAGCGATGTTGATGGAGGACAGAAAATGAAATGGATAAAAACAGATGCTTCAGCTGAGAAGCAAAATGAAATTCAGTGTTAGGTTGTCTAGGTGACACATTGGTATATTTCATGCCATGATTTAGGGATGTTAAACTCGACTTGTTCCCAGCCGACTCAATGAATTGAGTCGTTTTCTGACAAAATAGTGAACTGACAGCTGTCATGATCACTTCACATGATTTGTAAATACTAAATACTCCTCAGTGGCAGCTTCACACTGGTGAAACCTTTGTTTCATGCTACAGTAATTAATGGGATACTTCACCCAAAATTGATAATTCACCAATTTTCTACTCACCGTCATGGCAAGGAAGAGTTTGGAGAACTTTCTGAGTTATCAAAACGCTTTAGGAGTTCCAGGGGGGGTCCGGCTGGCAACAGATTTTCATATAATGACGGCGGATAGTGCTCACTTTTGAATCGTCCAAAACACACACTATGAAACATCCAAATACCTCCATACTGCTCGTCTGAACTGACCCAAGTGTCCTGAAGCCACCACATGGAAAAGTTGTTTGGAAAAAATGAATTTGATCTCTGTTTTTAGCCTTGTTGTAGCAGTAGCTCCCAGTGGCTCTGCGAGATTTGCTATGAGATGTTCTTCCATGCTTACATCATACATTTACAACGATGAACAAACGTCTTGCAGCAAATCTCACGCATACGCTCAAACATCAACAGAGCCACTGTTTGCGAGATCCACCGGTTACAATAGTTTTCAAGAGCCCAACAGGATAAGATCAATTCACATGATGAAGGTGGAATCAGTAAATGAATGGTATTACTGCTGAAAATATGACAAATTGTTCAAATGATTTTTAAGGAATGCCATAGCACTGTAGTACGGAAGCGCATTGCATTCACTTGATAAAATAAAATTTAGACACCTTATCTCGTAATTACGAGATCTTTTCTCGTAATTACGAGATCCTGATGTCGTAATTACGAGATCTTTTCTCGTAATTATGAGATCCTGATGTCGTAATTACGAGATCTTTTCTCGTAATTATGAGATCCTGATCTCGTAATTATGAGATAAAGAAAAAGGAATGCCTATAAGTCCGTTCTTGTCTCAATCAGAATTAACCGTCCGTGGTAGTACAGTGGATAGAGCAGTTACCTCTCACACGGGAGACTGAGGATCGAGTCCCGTGGTGGGGTTAATCATTTGCATGATGTTTTTTAATTCGGAATTAATTATTCTGAATGAAATAGTTTGGAATCAAAATATTCTCCTTCGAGTTTACATGGAAATAATAATTCAGAATTGGGGTTAACATGGAAAACACATTAAATCGCCTTTATTTAATTCTGCTTAACGTCTGGGGGTCGGGAAGCGTTCTGATTGGACAGGGGGTACACGTGTTACGTATTTACGTCTACCGGAAGAAAACAAACTCCATTCTCAGTGTGTGAAGTGAACTGAGCTGCAGCCGCTCCGCTCCGCTCCTGAACGTAACAACTTAGAAGCAGAAAGTTTCTCGTCTTAACTGCCAGGATGGCCTTCCCTGGGTGGGGAAGGCGAAGCCCACTGATCGCCTCCCCCGCCTGGCCGCCCCCAGCGGCGGCGGCGGCGGCGGCGGCGGGCTCACACACCCTCACTGCCAGGATCGCCTTCCCCGGGTGTGAGCCCGGCCGCCGCCGCTGCTCCGGCGGTGATCCTGGCAGTGATCCTGGCAGTGAGCTTCGCCTTCCCGTCCGGAGCAGCAGCAGCAGCAGCGGCGGCCGGGCACCGGGGTCTGTGGAGCGGGTTCATGAAGCCTGGTTGTCCCGACATTACTCAACTCACAACACTGTAACGTTATGTGTCTTGTAGCCGAAAAGTAGGCTACAAGACACACAACATAACGTTACAGCTGCAGTGTTGTGAGTGAGTCATGTCGGGACAACCAGGCTTCATGAACCCGCTCCACAGACCCCGGTGCCTGGCCGCCGCCGCCGCCACTAGAGCAGCGGCGGCGGCGGCGGCCAGGCACCGGGGTCTTTTATACAGTCTGGTGTGTATGAACGGCACAATCGGTTAACGTGGGCCGGTGTGTCCCCCGCCGGCTAATAATGTAGGCTACAGTGACCTAATATACAAAACAAGAACGATATGCCCCACCAAGGATTCGATCCTCAGTCTCCTGCATAGTTAGCAATTGCTCTAACCACTGCACCACCGTTGCATTCATTTATTGAGACAACAAGAGCGGATTTAGGCCTATAGACATTTCCTTTTTCTTTATCTCATAATTACGAGATCTTTTCTCGTAATTACGACATCAGGATCTCATAATTACGAGATCAGGATCTCGTAATTACGACATCAGGATCTCGTAATTACGAGAAAAGATCTCGTAATTACGAGATAAGGTGTCTAAATTTTATTTTATCAAGTGAATGCAATGCGCTTCCGTACTGTAGGTTCCAGTTTTGTGGATTTATAGCAACTTGACTGTTTGATGTTATGTTGGCTGTGTGTTTGAGGGTTGTGAACTTGTGTGATGAGTTGTTTTGTTCACTATCTGTTTCCCGTAGCGTAAACATTTCATCATAGTCTGCATGATTTAAATTACATTTACACTTTCTGTGTTTCATTTTAGCGCTGTGCGTTTGTGTGTGTACAGCTGCTAGTGGCTTGTGTAGTCAGTAATACTGACTAATGGTCCATGTCTTCCCCACTGAGCAGCAATGAGGGAAACAGAACCGCTGAAGAATAAATGAGAGCAGAATCGTGTTTAAAAAAATGTTTTAAAGCAGCACAACACTGCTTTTGGTTTGATTAGTCTAAGTCTATGTAAATGTGATGTGAAAGCATTTACAATGACATAATATTGTGTGTGTGTGTGTGTGTGTGTGTGTGTGTGTGTGTGTGTGTGTGTGTGTGTGTGTGTGTGTGTGTGTGTGTGTGTGTGTGTGTGTGTGTGTGTGTGCGTGTGCGCTGTCTGTCTGTCTGTCTGCAACAATTAATATAAGCAAGAAGAGCTGCAGCTGCTTCCTCCATGCCTGTAATCTATACTGTGGTGCATGTTGTCTGCAGCTCCTTCCTGCTAATCTGTGGTTCTCAAACTTTTTTACTAGGGATGCACCGAATAATCGGTAACCGAATATATTCGGCCGAATATTGCAAAAAAAAGCAACATTCGGCCTTCGGTGGAATGAGCGCAAAGCAAGGCCGAATATTAAAAAAAAAAAAAAAGTCTGATAAATACGCGATCGCGCGATGATCGAAACGGCAGCTTAAACCCCATGGAGCTTTATTAGTAAGTGACTCCTACTGCTGGAAAAACAACAGCAACAAGAGCAGTGGGGGGAAGCTGCACAGCGACCGCGCGCACCGTTGCACGTCGCTCCAAGAGCCCGGTGCCGGTGCGTCCTGTCTGCAGCGGAGACACGGCCACTGAGAGGCTGAGTGAGGGGACCGTTCCTTAGGAACGCGCCTTTTAATGAATCATTTAAAAACCAAACACCCTGAACAGCATCAGAGCCAGTCTATTCTCTGACAGTATGCTGAGTAGGCTACGAAAGGGAGAGATGGCTGCAGCAGTTAAAACGAAAGTTCCTCGTCCCAGCTGCCCACTCCGTCCGTGGCCGACAGCTTTTAAAACAGTGTTTCCCAACCTTGGGGTCGGGACCCCACGTGGGGTCGCCTGAAATTCAAATGAGGTCGCCTGAAATGTCTAGTAGCCTAATTGATGAATTAAAAAAAATCTGACCAAGAAAGGTTAGGAACCACTGTTTTAAAAGACACTTGTTTTTTTTTTGGAATGTACTTGCATAGATCTTTCAGCACTCACAATGGGCCGATATAAATGAAAAACTTTATATAACTTGTTGTGCTTTTTTGATGAGCAACAGCAACTGGAATATTCAAAAACTGTCAGAATAGTCAATAAACATTAACTTTCTTTGAAAATTAAGTTTAAAAAAATATTTTATTTAAAAACTTTATAACCACTTTCGGTATTCGGTATTATTCGGTTATTCGGCCAAGCGTTTTGATTTTATTCGGTATTCGGCTTCGGCCAAAAAAATGCCATTCGGTGCACCCCTATTTTTTACATCTACAGTAGGACCCCTAAATTAAATTGACATAAATTAGACCACAGACCCCCATTGGCCAAAACACCAGAAATACACAAATAGCCTATTTGTTCTGAGACTGAACAACGTTACTTTTTTGTACATTCAAATTAGGGCCAATTAGGGTGTGAATTTTTGGAAATATTGTAGAAAATTCTAGAAATAAGTGGCAAAATTAAAAAAACAAAAAAGATAAAATAAAAAAGTGAAATATTTTCTCAAAAAAAAAAATGCTAGATTCAAAATTGAGTTTGGTTACACTGTACACCACACTGTACACCACAGTATCAGTGGTGATGCAGTAGCTACTTCTGTAGTGGAGTCACAGAAGAGACAAGTTCTGATTACGTGCTTCACTTATATAATATTTAAATTTCACACAATGAATTGTAACTTTTCTCATTTCAGTCACTTACCACACTCGTGATTCTGCATTATTAACACAATCACAAGTCACTGTTACATTTCTCACTCACAGGAAGTGACTTATCAAAACGATAAAGACATGAAATGCAGTATTCTCCATCACTGTGTGTGTGAGAGCATAGCAAAACTTCCTTAAAAAGTGCACGCATTAAGAGCAACAGCAGTGAGTCTCTCTGACACACACACACAGAGACTGCATTGTGCATGTCTTTGTACTTGTGTGGGCAAATGATGTGAAAACCTTCAGGCACCTGTGTGTAATCTGACAGCGTCTTCTCATTCAAACCTCATGTTACTTATTTGAATTCCCAATTTCTTTGTTTTCCCACTGAAGAACAAAGAAAGCTATTTAAACTTTGTTCTTTGTTCTTCTCAAAGTTTAAAAAAAGAAAAGAAAAGTCTCCCGAAGGATGTGTGTATGTTTTTTCTTGTTTTTTTTTCCAGCTGAGCCTCTTAAAACTGTCAAACACACGAATGCGTATATTATTTGTTGCATCATGTCGCCTTCTTTTATCTTCTCTGCTCTGTCTCCTTTACAAGAGGAGCCTCTCCCTGTGCGATGGTGGATTTAGAGCAGTGGATGAAACACAGAGGATCCAGGCAGCAGCAGCGTATCTGTCAGCCACCGCTGTGTTACCATGTTTTCTCTGTCATGGACACCGTGCTAACATTTTGCAGAGCGTAGTTAGTTACACAACCCTGGAAAGCACAGGCTATAGCCAGAGCAACGCCAGTGTGATGTTCGCCACGCTGTTGTTTCTGCTTTGATGCTGAACACATCCCATAGTGTCTGTGGTCTTCAGCTGGGAGCTGTCAAGGTAAAGGTGCTGGCTGTTTGTTTTCTCTGTGACAATCTGCCGTCTCAGTTCACAGCTTTTGATTTCCTTCGAGCGTCGTTACCAGTTTGACTTCTTTTTCCTGCTTTTTGATCTTTGTGTGTGTGTGAGTGCTTCCAGGTGGTTGAGCTTTGCGTGGCCCCGCAGGCTGTGATCTGTGTCTAAGTGCTGCAGTCTGTTTTTATACAGAGCTGAACCACATGAAGAAGAATCATATTGCAATTGTTTTGACGTTGCAAAAACATTGCAGCTGCAGTGGACTTTATGCACAGCCCCACTACTTCCTGAAATAAGCCAGCTCCTTTATTTCCTGTCTTACATTATTGGACCAACTGATTAATCCAGGTGTGTCTGACCTCACAACAATGGTCAGACACACCTGGATTAATCAGTTGGTCCAATAAGGTAAAACAGGAAATAAACGAGCTGGCTTATTTCAGGAGGTAGTGGAGCTGTGCATAAAGTCCATAGGACCGGAGGAAAAATCGATACAGCACAGTATCACGATATTTACATGGCAATATTATATTGATATACAGACGCTAAGTATCGGTCTGAACAGACTGAAAAGTCTTATTAGAAAAAATAGATGTTAAAGTTTTTATTTGGAGTTGAAAAAAGGTAATAAACTGCAAAATATCGCAGCATATTGCAATATTTTTAATATCGCAATAATATCATATCGTGACACAAGTATGGTAAATATAAACTTGATTTTATAATTTTACAATTACAGAGTTTACCTGTACAGAGTTTACCTGTACAGATTGAACCATTCTCGTTATATTGTCATACGCCCGATACTGCAGGGATGTGTATATATTTTCTTCTTACAAATTGTGCTTTCTTTCTTTACATTTATTATCTGTGCTCTATATTTCCTTGACTCTTGTCTGCTGCTGCAACCCTGTAAATTTTCCCATGATGGGACAAATAAAGAATTATTATTGGTTATCCGTACTGATAGAGGCAGTGGTTATCGGTTATCGTTTTCAGGTTAAAATTTTTCATATTGCGCATCCCTAAAAATAAATGCTGATACTGTGATTTTTGCTGTCCTCTGTATCAAACGAGCATAGAAATTAAGATGAAAATGGACTTCAGTGGAAGTGGAAGTGAGAAAAATCCACATTTACATGGATCAATTGTCTGGATTAACCACAAACCAGGTCTGAATAGATGGTCTGGATGGTGGTCTGGTCTCTCCCCTGTAGTTCCCTTGTTGGAGGAACAGATGGAACAGATGTGGAACAACACACATTTGGATGTGAGACTGTAAGTGAGAGACACACAGTGTGTTGCCTCCTCTGACTTCTACTCCGTCAACAGGACACACTCAGGTGGGTGTGGGCTCACTGTGGTGCTTGGCTGTGATTATTCTCCACAAACACACAGACACAGACTAGAACCGTCTCTCAGATGATAATCCCTGCTGCGCGGCTGCATCGCCCTCATTGGTTAATCCCGGTCAGGAGGGAGGTTTATCTGCGCTGTGACTGGTTAATCCGAGGCGCAGCAGTGGGCGGGTTTTAGGGAGGTGTTAAATCGATGTGTTGTCAGGCGTGTTTGTCGTCCGAGGCATTGTAGGGTTGCCATGGAAATAGCGGCCATCTGGTGCCACATCAGGCTTTAGAGAGAGACTAATGGCTGACAGGCGGAGTTTGGACTTTTTGTTTTAATTTCCAAGTTGTTTTTGGTCATCCACACGTTCAGCATGCTGCGTACAGTGTGTTTGTTAATGGTGTGTATCTTTTCACTGGGTCTTAATCTGCACGGAGCCTTTTCCCTCCCTTTGTGTATTTAAGATTATCCTGTGTGTGTAGGGCATCTGCTAAACTCGACACACACACACACAGAGTTTGCTTTTCCAAAGCCCACAGATGTATCACCATGGAAACTATGATGGGAGTTTCCCAGTATTTGTTGTTGTTTATAGATTCTAGAAAGAACTAGAAAATAAGTTGAAGATTTATCAAATATGAAAGATATAGAATTTTCTAAATGATAGAAGAGATTAACTCTAAATATGAATATTAGTCTCAATGGACAAAAATACAGGCAATATGAATATATCTGAACTCACTGTGATGACAAACAGGTTTCAAAGTGTGGAATTTGGCTCAATCGCTTGGCCAATGGGATGAAACTGTGGTGAAACTACAGTCCAGTCCACTACCCCTTACAGAACAACCACATGAACTTCACATGTGATTCACATGTGAAATATTTTGCACATGGGAAACATGTGATTTTGGCCCAGTTTTATGTTAATCATGTGAACCCATTTTCCACATGTGTAACATGTATTACACATCTGCTCTACATGGTAACACATGTGATCACATGTGTAGAGCACATAATAATAATATGTTTAGAAATGTTTCCACATGTGGAAAAATGGGTTCACATGGGAATTCACATAAAATTGGGCCAACACCACATGTTTCCCATGTGCAAATATCACGATTCCCATGTGCAAAATTTATCACATGTGAAGTTCATGTGGTTTTTCTGTAGGGGACAGCCCACTACAGTTCACTGAAGTGCACAAGCAGAACTACACTGTATTGCCTTAATCAGTTTAAACCAGCATAGTAAAATTGTTGACAAACTTATGACATAACTGTACCAATTACTGCCACTAAGTGTGTTTTAAGTGTTTTGATTGATACTGTTGATAATTATCATTTAGAAAGTCATAAAAAAAAAACCTTCAGGGCACATTCAGTTTATTATCTCATCTTCAGATGTCAAAAAGAGTCTCTGATTAATTTCCTGTCAGTCCACTATTTGGCTGTGCTAATGAATTGGCTAATAAATTAATAAAATTGATGATTTCCAATATCTCCGGGGCTGAGTGTTATCCGAACCTGCTGAAGGGGAGCTGCAGTAAGTTAAGATAGAGCACAGGTGCATAAAGATGGCACCATGCAACATATTTTTGGTTTTATCACATGTAGCACAGCTCTGGTGGGAACCTGTGCTCCTGTCAGACCACGAGCAGCATGAATCATCATGTGTTAATTGCTCATCAGAGAGGTGGAGGCCTTGGTGTGAAGACGGCGCGCAGCTCCCGTTGTTCATTTAAACCTACTGTAAAGCAGCAGTCTGGTTTAGTGTGTGTGTGTGTGTGGCTGAATTGGCTTAGTGTGGTCGCTAAGCCTGCTAACCCCCATACACCTGCCGTCTGGCAGGGTCACACCGGTAGTTACTGCTCCAGGCCAGAGGTCAGGAAGTGGATTTCCTGGACCCAAAAAACCTTCAATCTTCTTCTGCAGCACCAGATTTAGTACATGAATATCAAATTCGGTCCGCAGACGCTCACGGAGCCTCTAATCAGCTCACTTCCTGCCTGAAGGCGCTTGTTATTGCCGTAATTAGCTTATCATGAAGCCACAACGCTGTGTGTAAACCATGTGACCCCACGGGGGGTGGAGTTAGTGGTTTTCAAGCTGCGGTATCCAGTATAAAAAACATAACACCAGCCTCACCCTTTCACACTCTTATATTGGTTTAATCAGGCTTTTACCAGATGATTCACCACCACCACCAGTAAGGCATAATATGACTTAACTTAACTTCTAAATGATACCCTTTATAAAAGAGTGGAGCGGGTGCAGTAGGAGTAACAGACCAGACCACAGACAGCAGGAGGAGCTAATAAGTCACTGACTACACTGAACTTTGAGACATAAAATGAGCCAAGGAACAAACTGGTTCACCTACAGGGGATAGCAGCCATTATCCACACAGCAGCCTGTTTAGTAAGTCATCTCATTAAGACATAACTGGAGGCCAGTTAATACGGTCATTATACAGGTTTGAAAGTATTACTGTTCTCTTTCCAGAGTTGTTGTTTTTTTTTTTTGTAAAGACTGCTTGTCTGACCGCCGTGTTTTAACAGAAGTGACTGTGGTTGTGAAAGCAGCAACAGAAGCCGTCACGCACTGTGACCTCAGCGTCATGGTAACACTCACTACTTCCTCTATCAGTTCTGGTGATAGAGAAAAACAATGTCCTAGTTCCATTTACATGGTTCATTAACATTAACAATGTAGATAATAGTGAATTAGCCGCAGAGCTGATATGGTAGATGAGGTTCAGTGCGTGTGATATGATATCAGGCTACTTCTCTTCATTTATTGCCACTGGGGAGTCTGCTGATATCATTTATAGGTTTTTGTTTTTTTTTGTTTTTTAATCTGTCTGTTGAGCAGTTTTGTGTTTGTGGACTGAAAGTGTTTTCAAAATCCGTACAAGGGGTTATTATTTTGTAACAATTTCCCTTTTAATAAGGATAAGGGGAACTGGCACAAACGCCTCACTGCTGCAGGCGGACCTAGGTTTGTGCTACTGGTGCGTCCGGGGAAACAATAAGGAAACAATGATCCAAGTCGCTACTTAGTCTTAGTCTCTGTATTTCACTGAACTCAAAACGCACCCAACGTGGGGCGGCCAATAATAAACAATTACACACAGATCAGATCAACAAAACCCGAAAGCCCTCCCCCCTCCCGCTGTCCATAAAGTCCGAGTCCCAGCTGTGGGAGTGAGTGTGTGCGTGTGGTGTGTATGTGTGTGTGTGGGGCGCGAGCGCACAGTCACTGTCCGTGCCGGCGTGTATGTGTGGGTGTGGGGGGGTGCGCGAGCGCACAGTCAATGTTCGTGCAGGTGTGTGTGTGTGTGTGTGTTGGCACGTGGTGAGGGTGAGTGCGAGAGAGTTTGTTTGTCCTACTGTCCACACGGGAGAGACGCCGCGGCTCCGCCGAGGTGATCACGCCAATCCTCTCCCTCGTCCCGCTTGGCTGAAAACGGGCCCGGCCGTGCGGTGTCCAAACGGGCCTTTACAATCCACCGGTTAATCCACAAGGAAAAGTAAATCCAATGTGCCGCTTCGGAATTTCCGCCACGCCAGCCGTCCAAACGCCGACTGTGTCTCTCTCTCCCCCCCTCCTCCCGACGTCACTTCCCCATTTAAACCCTCGGTTCCACTCAATACACCTGTGCGCATTACGCACGCAACTTACAGCAAAAGACATTCATTCATTCATTACAGGTCCGCACGTCCCCGTGCGCAAACAACAAGGATAATTGATAACCTTCCCAGCCTAATACACAATGAAACAAAACCTGGGGAGCAAATCACCTACCCCAGCTCCAATAGACTATGGCCAGGTAAAATACAGTGGATCACTACATTCCCCCCCCCCCAGCCAGCGGCTTACCAGGGCCATAGTAGGGCTTCATGTCAACAACATTTATGGTGTCCACCTTATCTTTATCAGTTACCCATTTCACACGGTAGTTTACAGGACCCAGCCTTTTCTCTACCCTGACGGGTCCGACCCAGCGGGGTGCCAGCTTGGCAGAGAACTTGGCGGAGGCTTTAGACAGTGGATGTGACCTAATCCAGACCAGGTCCCCGGCAGCAAAGTGTACCTCTTTGCGCCGAGCATTGTAGTACCTGGCTTGTCTGGCTTTGGCCTTACCGACATGTCTTTCCACCTCTCTCAACAAGCATGTATGCGAGTGTAGTGTATGGTATGCAGGTGTGTGGGGTGCAGGTGCATTGTGTACCAGCCGCTCCAGGGGCCCTTTAAGGCTGCGTCCCAGGGCTAACACAGCAGGGGTCACGCCCGTGGTCTCGTGCACTGCCGTGTTGATAGCCAACCGAAACTCTGGCAGCCACCGGTCCCAATCCTGATGGTGGTCCCCCACGTATGAGGCGATCATCGTCTTCAGCGTCCGATTGACCCTTTCCGTGAGGTTGGTCTGAGGATGGTAGGCTGTTGTGAGTTTCTGAGTCACCCCCCATGCGTCACACAAACCCGACAACAGTCGGCTGGTGAACTGCGGACCTCGGTCCGACACCAGATAGGTGGGGACCCCCCAGCGGGTGAAAATGTCATTCCGGAGAATCTGGCAGACCTTGGGTGTCTTAGCGTCCCGTAGCGCGAAGAGCTCGACCCATTTGGTGTAATAGTCCACTACCACCATCAG
This sequence comes from Trachurus trachurus, assembly GCF_905171665.1. Lineage (NCBI taxonomy): Eukaryota > Metazoa > Chordata > Actinopteri > Carangiformes > Carangidae > Trachurus > Trachurus trachurus. Next base: position 5,719,722 of record NC_139901.1, on the reverse strand, counting down.
CACCGAATTCCGGGCTCTGCTGAAAGGGAAAGGGCCCATAAAGTCCACCCCTATCATCTCCCCCGGCGCGGTGACGTCTGGGGTCTGGAGGAGCCCAGCCGGCTTGGTGTTGGAGCCTTTATACTGCTGGCAGGTGTGACAGCCGTGGACATGACTCCAGACATCTGCACGCACGCTGGGCCACCAGGCCACCTCCAGGATCTTCAGCAGGGTCTTCATTCTCCCCAAGTGACCCCCAAATGGACTGTCGTGGAAGTAGGTGAGGAACCTCGCCGCCATAGCCGCCGGAACGACCAGCTGGTAGTTGAATCCCCCATGCCTTGAAGGAACGCCCCGATATAGCACCCCCTGCTGGCGCTGGAAGTGTATCCGTCCAGGGCTGGGCTGGCTGTCAGGCTGTTCCAGTTCTTGGCATTGGGCATCTGACAGCTGCGCTGCTGCAATGTCCTGGAGGGAACTGGGGAGATCGGCCCAATAGGTCTTAGCGACCGCCACACAAACGCTGCCCTCCTCTACCGGTGGTGCCCGGGACAGGGCGTCCGGTACAACATTACAGCAGCCCTTCTTGTAGTGCACCCGAAAGGTGAAGGCCTGTAGTCTCAGGGTCCATCTTGTAAGACGGGATGATGTCTTTGGACAATTGAAGGCCCAAGCCAACGCGCTGTGGTCAGTGTACACATCAAACGTTTCTCCCTCCAGGTAGTGGCGCCACTTCTCTACGGCCCATACCACCGCCAGGCATTCCTTCTCCGAGGTTGAGTACCTCAGCTCCGCACCATGGAGAGCCCGAGAGGCAAAGGCTACGACTCGTTCCTCACCATCCTCGGTCTGTGCCAGGACCGCCCCCAGGCCGATGTCACTGGAGTCACAGTGCACCTGAAATCCCAGGTGTGGTCGCGGCTGAGCTAAGACAGGCGGCGAGAGCAGTACAACTTTAAGATGGTCGAAAGCACACTGACATTGGGACGACCACTCCCAGGGCACTCCCTTCTTCTTGAGGTTGTTAAGTGGGGCAACGAGGTCAGCCAGCCTGGGTATGAACTTGTGATACCACCCTACCATGCCCAGGAATCTTTGGAGGCTCTTCAGATCTGTGGGGACGGGGTATGCTGTTATGGCCGTGACTTTCTCCGGGTCCACCTTCACCCCTTCTCCGGTGACTATGTGCCCCAGGAAGGTGAGTTGACCTTGGAGCAAGTGGCATTTTTTGACATTGAGAGTCAGGTTGGCCTGGTGCAACTTCTGGAGCACCGCCTCCAGGTCCCGCAGATGTTGCTCCTGGGTCCTGGAGAAGACGATAATGTCGTCTATATAGACGAAGCAGATCCTGCCCCTTAGCTCCCCCAGGACCCTCTCCATCAACCGCTGGAAGGTGGCCCCGGCGTTCCTTAACCCGAATGGCATAACCCGGAACTGGAAGAGGCCCATGTGTGTGATCATGGCTGTCTTTTGTTTGCTGTCCTCATCCATGGTCACTTGCCAGTACCCGCTTTTAAGATCTAATGAGCTGAAGTACCGGGCACCTTCCAGGGACTCGAGGATCTCATGCACCAGGGGCATGGGATACGCGTCGTGGTGTGTTTTGGCGTTAAGTCCCCGATAGTCCACACAAAAGCGGGGAGTTTGGTCCTTCCTCGGGACCAACACCACGGGGGACGCCCAGGCTGATGTAGATGGCTCAATCACTCCGTCGTTGAGCATCGTCCGGACCTGCTCCTCAATAACGGCTTGCTTTTGTGGGGACACTCTGTATGCTCTCCTCCTCACTGGCAGTTCATCGGTCGTCAATATCTTATGCTTGATGACGCTGGTGGACCCTTTTGCCTCTGTCCAAACCGTAGACCACTTCTGCAGCAGTGGTCTGACCACCTCCGGCTGATCCTCCAAGAGGGGTACGGCCGTTGGCCCCAGCTCCGCCACATAGAAATGAACTGCTGCGCCGGCCGGCCCCCACTGCAGAGCATCCCGGGTCTTCCGCAGGAACCTGAACTCCCTGCCGCCTGCCACCACATAATGACCGGTGTGGGGCTTCAGGACGATCTGGCCCGCACACATGAAGTCGAGGCCCAGTAACAGAGGCATGCACAGCTGGTCATCGTCTAGCACGTGAATGCACACGCTGACATGGGTTCCCTGGAGGGAAAGGAGTAAGGTGGTCCTGCCCCTGGCCTTACAGCCTTGTCCATTTGCCATCGTGAACTTTGGTATCTCGCTGGGGTTGAGTGTCTCTCTCTCCTGCTTGATACCCCTCCACAGGGTGAAGCTCATCAATGAGTACGTGCTCCCTGTGTCGAGGACGGCATCCCCCCGGGAGCCCCGGATCCCTACCGGCACCACCAGGAGAGAGGGGACCGCCACCATGGCTGCCACATCGCCCTGCCCCCGGCCCCAGCCTGGCGCTGATTTCTTGGCTGCTTTCCGGGGATTACGGTCGGTGTGGCCACCTTGTTGCATCCGGCTCCAGTAATCCTTAGAATTACTCCAGTCCTTTTCGATGAGAGACCCCACCTTCACGAGTTGCTCCACTGTCGACACCACTCCGCGAAGCCCACTAGCCAGTCTAGGGTTGCATGCGCTGAGAATCCGCCGAACCATCTCTTCCTCAGTCATGTCGGGTCTCCACTTTAGGCAGAGCGCCCTATGGTCGTAAGCGAAGTCCCGTAGACACTGAGAGGGTGCTTGGATGTTCGACCGGAGCTGCTCCTCGATTTCCGACTGGTAGTCGGTGGGGAGGAAAGCTTCCAGGAAAGCCTTTTTAAAGGTCGTCCAGTTCCGTATGTTGCGGCGCGTCGCCAGCCACCAGCTCCGAGCAGGCCCCTTCAGAACTGCATTAAGGGTGCCGAGGAGCTCCACGTCACTTAGTGGCCGGAGCGTGAGGAAGTTTTCACACTGCTCCACGAAGTCTGTGACATCGGCAGAATCCCGCGAATCCCCGAACTGGGGAAACTCCAGCCGGATCGGGAGCTTTGCTGATGCCTGCATGGTAGGGAATGACGCATCCGCCTCGGGGGCCAGGAGATTTGGGACGGCCTGGGCCGCAGGGGTGGAGAACCCTGTCGGCCTCCACGGAAACCGGCCCGTGTCCTGGACCCTCCTCCTGAGCTCTTCGTCCCAGCGCTTGTCCCTCCGCCGCATACAGTCTGCCACAATCTGGTCGTGCTCCTGCAGCTTTAAGTCAATATACTCCTTCATCTCCTTCCCCACCGACTGGATCGCCGCTCTGAGGCCCTCCTCTCGGTTAAGGGTACTGTCCACCGCCTCTCTGAGTCTTATATCCAGAGCATCCACACACAGCTGCAATTCCTGCACTAGCTGTGCCAGGCCGGTCGCGGTGGCATCCTCCGCATCCGCTGCAGCCTCTGCAGGACAACGGTCCTCCGCCTGAGGCTCCAGATACAGGGAGTCCAACAGACTTGTCAGTTCTGAGACTGCACTCCTGTCCCCCCTGATGGTGACATGGCGGCCAGGGGGTGCATCGTCGGTAGCGGGTGGCGCCGGTTCAGGAAGTAACTCCTCGAGTGGGGGGACCTCCGCCACTTGCTCCTCGCTGCTCCCTGTGGACCCCTGCTGGCTTATTAAGGACATACTGCCCCCTGGAGCGACAGTGGAATGAAGGTGAAGTATGTGTAAGGCTGTATTGTATGTGAATTAGTGTGTATGCGTGGAAGTGACAGCAGTGGCGGAATACTAAAATGCTACAGCGTTCAACCAGTAACAGTAATAATTCCTATCAATGATAATATTAATCCCCAATATCACCTGTTATTATTACCACAGGTGAAAAACAAAACTATGCACAAGGTAGCACAGCTGAACTCAGTAACTGCTCACAGCAATACAGGTAAATCACACATTCAGATAAGGAAAACAAAATAAATCCCCTTTGCACCAAACGTACATATAACCACAAAACCTGTATTTAAACAATCCAGTTCCCCGTACGGGCCACCACTCTGTAACAATTTCCCTTTTAATAAGGATAAGGGGAACTGGCACAAACGCCTCACTGCTGCAGGCGGACCTAGGTTTGTGCTACTGGTGCGTCCGGGGAAACAATAAGGAAACAATGATCCAAGTCGCTACTTAGTCTTAGTCTCTGTATTTCACTGAACTCAAAACGCACCCAACGTGGGGCGGCCAATAATAAACAATTACACACAGATCAGATCAACAAAACCCGAAAGCCCTCCCCCCTCCCGCTGTCCATAAAGTCCGAGTCCCAGCTGTGGGAGTGAGTGTGTGCGTGTGGTGTGTATGTGTGTGTGTGGGGCGCGAGCGCACAGTCACTGTCCGTGCCGGCGTGTATGTGTGGGTGTGGGGGGGTGCGCGAGCGCACAGTCAATGTTCGTGCAGGTGTGTGTGTGTGTGTGTGTTGGCACGTGGTGAGGGTGAGTGCGAGAGAGTTTGTTTGTCCTACTGTCCACACGGGAGAGACGCCGCGGCTCCGCCGAGGTGATCACGCCAATCCTCTCCCTCGTCCCGCTTGGCTGAAAACGGGCCCGGCCGTGCGGTGTCCAAACGGGCCTTTACAATCCACCGGTTAATCCACAAGGAAAAGTAAATCCAATGTGCCGCTTCGGAATTTCCGCCACGCCAGCCGTCCAAACGCCGACTGTGTCTCTCTCTCCCCCCCTCCTCCCGACGTCACTTCCCCATTTAAACCCTCGGTTCCACTCAATACACCTGTGCGCATTACGCACGCAACTTACAGCAAAAGACATTCATTCATTCATTACAGGTCCGCACGTCCCCGTGCGCAAACAACAAGGATAATTGATAACCTTCCCAGCCTAATACACAATGAAACAAAACCTGGGGAGCAAATCACCTACCCCAGCTCCAATAGACTATGGCCAGGTAAAATACAGTGGATCACTACAATTTCTGTCATTTTTGCCTGTAAATACTGAAAACTACCTGTGATCACTTCCCACAGGTTTTCACAGTTTCCATTTAGTTTCTAGATGGCACTTCAGACTGCAGCAGCTGCTGTAGGTCATCCAACTCATAAATACTGTAGAACATCAGCTTACCAGTCAAGTCACATACCTTTAACCACTTTGAACTTCTTCCTGGTCCCACTGAAAGCTCCACATCAAGGCCTCCTTCTCATCACTGCTTCCACCGTCACGTCCTCTTCATTAAAGTCAGGTTCTTTCAGGACACAGATTGTGAATCTCTGTTCTGTACACTTGCTCAGCCCTCCCATCAAAGCAGCATGTTTGCTGTCAGTGTCAGTGTTTGGTCTTCATCATCATTTCAAGTTCTGCTCCATAGTCTTTTCTTTCTTTTTTTGTGATCAAATGTTTTATTAGAATTTGAAAGGCATATTATACATTCAACAGCACAGTAGCAGTCAAAAATGTTAAAACACTAAACAACACAAAAGATCAGTGGACTATAGGAAGGATAACCAGCCTCTAAAAACTACGCACTATGAAGTAGTGAAGAAGCACATACATCTTCTAATATAAGCATAAACACAGACATATACACTACAGTCTTACATACAACCAAATCCACTTGCATAACCCTGGGGGTACACGTACTCGTGGTTGGGAATCACTGATCTAGCCCATCAGGAAGGAAGCCGCTGCTGAGTGTAATTCTGTGAGCTGCACACTGAGGCCATCCTCCACACCTCACAGCCACACCTCCAAGTCTCAAAGACAGAAAAGCATTCAACTTTGTTCATGACACAGAAAAAGGTTTCTCAACTTGTATGTAGAAACACTGAATATTGACCCTCAGGAGACAGCGGCTTGAATTATTTATAGAAAAAAGATCCTCTAATTATGACTTCTTTATGGGGTTTGTAATGCATGTTGGTCAATTTCAACCATTTAAAGACACACATTGCATTCTGGGAAACTATTCCACTGTTCACTTTGAAATTGAATCAGTGAATCAAGAAAAAGAGTGCAATTACCTGTTATAATTTGTGGCCCTGCCATTTAAATAAAACTAGAAAGAGCATTTCCTGAAGAAAATGCGTGTGAATGCTGAAAGCCATTGTTGAAGCCATGCTGAATTAGCAGAAGAATTTGACAAAGAGAGCAAGTTTAGGAATGACATGCAATAAATATTTCTGAAGCAAGAATCAAACCCATGACCCCATGATTGTTAACCTGATAGTCTAACCTCTTGGCCACACACCACCTGAAGTTCAATGAGCTCTATGATATCATAAACCAAAGACTGTCAGATGATAGCTGAAAGTCTTGTGAACAATTTACAAGTTGAATCAAGTGTGTAGCTAAAAGTATGTTAAAGTAATACACATTGAAAAGTGTGAAATTTGTCAGAAATGCTCATGTGCTTTGTTTCCGCGAGAATATGTACCGGTCTACCGGACCCTCCAGCTCATCAGCCCTTTGTTTCTCCTTCTGCCTGACAGGTGTGTGAGAGAGACAGAGAGAGAGAGCAAGTGAGTGAGCGAGAGACAGAGAGAGAGAGAGGCCATGGAGCAGCAGAGACAGAGGACTCTCTCCACATCAGGAGAATCGCTGTATGTCGTGCTGGGAGTCGACAAGAACGCCACGCCAGAGGACATCAAGAAGTGTTACAGGTGAGAGAGTGAATGATGCTGAGATAACACCACCACCACCACACCTGTGTCCACTGGAACCACCTCTGCTGAACCTGCAGCATGTTGGGGTCGTGGGTCCAGGCAAGGCCAATCTGTTTGTAGATAGCACAATTCATCCAGCAGCAGGTAATTCAAAGTTCTTTACAGAGGCATAAAAATACATTAGAATCATAGTAGGGATTTCACGATTGTTTGTTTTTACAATTAATCGCAGCATTAAAGCCCCAGTCTGTAACTTATTTGCCTTTTTATTAGCGAAAATCAAATATGTCTTTCATAAATACGTATTTCACTGAAGTCGAATCACACCTGCATACAAATGAAAGCTTTCTCGTACCTTAGAATGAGTTGTTACAAGTCCTTACAAATACACACTGTAAGTGGGCGACGCACCGAACCGAGGCTGCCATGTTGCATCGCCATTTTTTACGTTCAGTGGCAGCGTGACCGTAGGTAACCATAGAAACTCACCGGAGCTGTGGGCTCGGCCTGTTAAAACTGTCACCACTGTGTAGTGTGAGGAAGGACGGAGGCACTGGTGTTGCATTCAGGAGCAGTCAGGCAGACGGCCGTCGGCAAACCAACCAGATGTCATTTTACTCAACAAAAGAAAGACGGTAAAACGTGGGTCAGGTAAACAATACGACATCACCATGACAACATATTGTCACGCCTGTATTGTTTTGCCTCGTGCTGGTGGACCACTTGTTTACATAGACGCTTGTTTATCCTGTTACATGCAGCGTCTGTTGTCTGTCTGACGTCTGCCCGATTTCACGTGAATGCAACATCAAGACGTTCCGATATGCAACCGCACCGCAAGATGGGGAAAATTCCTACATATTATACCTTTAATGTCATAAAGGTTCATAAATACCGTCACTTTCCAAAAAAGATTATGTCGGAACCACATCAGCAGATTAGTTCCAACACACACGGAACTAAAGTTACACAACAACTAAAGTAACTTTGTTTTGGTTCCTGCCAGTTGCAAAACAGAGACCTGCCTGAGTGTTCAAACGGCTCGTCAGTCTGTAATACATGCCGCCAAAAAGTAGCAGCTAAAGGAGGAAATATATCTACTGTATGTATCACCACATGTGGGATACTCACCCGTATACAGTATGTACACAAAGTAAAAGTAATGCACAGTAACTGGGTACAATTAAGTAAAAAAAACAAAACAAAAAAACTATAAAAATAAAACTTAAACATTTGGTATAGATGACAATTAATGACTTAAATATTTCAAACATTTCCCCTGGGGGATTAGTAATTGGTAATATTATAATAGATACTTCAGATATTTTGTCTAATTAGTAATGTATTTATATTTTGACTATATTTGTTTTTTACACATTCATACTGTTGTGAAATTAATTAATGCATAATAATTGTGATAATCGTAATACTGTGATTATTTCTCTGTCAGTCGTACCAAGAAAATCCATAATCATGACATCCCTAAAACATAGACGATAAGAATACATTTAAAAGCAAAAGAGATAAATAAACGGTTTAAGAGACAATAAATGATCAAAATCATTCACATAATGTCATGAAGTTGAGTAAAAGCTGCAGTTTGAGCAGACCTCAGGTCAGCAGTCCACACAGGAGGAGCAGAATAACTGAACGCTGCTTCACTTTGTTTGGTTCTGGTTCTGGGAACACACAGTAGACCCGTCCCAGACCACCTGAGGGGTCCGGATGCTTCATATGGACCTAATAAATCCAGCGCATAATTTGGTGTGGGGCCATTCAACAGTCAGCCAGTGTAGTGATCTGAGCACCGGTTTAAATGTGATCCAGTTTCCTGGTGTGTCAGGACTCTGGCAGCAGCATTCTGGATCAGCTGCAGCTGTCCAATTGATATTTTAGTTTAGACCTGTACAGACACTATTACAATAGTCCAGTCCACTGCAAATGAATGCATGGACACCCTGCAATATGTTTTTTTCAGGTGGTAACAGGCAGATTTGTTCCTTTAACTGTGGGACTGTCACCACTAGAGGGCGTCAGAGGTCTGTCATCAACTTTTTGACTGTCAAAAGGATTCTGAAAAACCAGAACCATATATAAAGAACATATTTAAATCACAAGTTGTAAAGATGTAAACTGTTTCGAATGTTTCTGAATTTATCCCCCCTCCCCCCCTTTTCACAGGAAACTGGCTTTGAAGTTCCACCCAGATAAGAACCCAGACAACCCAGACGCAGCCGAGAAGTTTAAGGAAATCAACAACGCCCACTCCATACTGGTGGACACCACCAAGAAGAACATCTACGACAAATACGGCTCCCTGGGGCTCTACGTCGCCGAACAGTTTGGAGAGGAGAACGTCAACACCTACTTTGTTCTGTCCAGCTGGTGGGCGAAGGTAAGGTGGACAGGACGTCTCCGTCTTTGACACACTTCCAAGGTGTCGCACCCGATGCCTCAGTGCTCCCACTACAAACCATTTTGCTCCATGTTTTACGTGTAAGAATAGGGAGGGGTCGCACTGTGACCTGGTGGCGCAGCTCACTTTGATGGCTCGCCAATGTCCCATGTTGCCAGTGCCAGATCGATTCCCGACGGTGCCGATCTGTACTGCTCACAGATCGGGTCAGATCGCGGTTTTGGGTCACGGATTGGATCATTTTTTGATCGGGGGGGGGGGGGGGGGGGGGTTGTAATTAGGGCTGGGTATCGATTCAAATTTCAAGAATCAATTCAATTTCGATTCTTAAGATTGAGAATCAATTATTTCGATTCGATTCGATTCGATTTGGGAAAGTGTTATTAAAACCGTTTTTTGACCTTTACCTGATTTGAGACATTGGGACAGTAACCTGGTGCATTATTATAAATATGAAATTCACCCAAAAACTGTTGCTGTTGAATACAAATGTACTTTTATTTAAATTTTGTCATGGCCGTTTGGCCCACAAACAGCTGTGAACATGAACAACTTGAGATAGTGAAGTGTAGGGTCACACACAGTAAACTAGACTGCATGTTGTGCACTCTCCAGTCAGAAGTACACATGTTAACACATTTTAAATTGCCTGTTTATTTGGCTGGAGCAGATGTTCTCACATTACATGCACAACTTTTTTCATCAACTGATCCGCAGACCACTTGCATGCCGACCCATAGTGAGCGATGCGAACGGATCAACAATGATCCGTTGCAACACTAATCACAGTATTGATGAAATCCAATGACGGTTCTCCACTCCCGTCCCTGCTCCTCTGACGCTGCTCTGTACCATCCATGTAACCTCTGTTAACCTCTCCCTCTGCCCTCTTCACCCCTCAGGCCTTGTTCGTCTTCTGCTGCCTAACCACAGGCTGTTACTTCTGCTGTTGCCTGTGCTGCTGCTGTAACTGCTGCTGTGGGAAATGTAAACCTCGACCGCCCATGGACCAGGAGCCCGAGTTCTACGTGTCCCCCGAGGACCTGGAGGCCCAGATGACCGCCGACGAGAGAGGTGAGCGCTCCCTGCCTTTGTCCAGCACGTTGGATTTGTAAAGATCTGCAGCACTTGTAACCTTGAAGGCAACGCAAGGCAATTTTATTTGTATAGCCCGTTTTTACAAACGGTTTGTCTCAAAGGGCTTTACACAGCATCATAACAACATCCTCTGCCCTTAGACCCTCACATCGACTGAGGAAAAACTCAATAGAAAACCCTTTTAACAGGGAAAAATCGGAGAAACCTCAGGGTGAGCAACAGAGGAGGGATCCCTCACCCAGGACAGGCAGAAGTGCAATAGATGTTGTATACAGACAAGAAAAACAGTTTATGAGGAGAGGAGAGGAGAGGAGAGGAGAGGAGAGGAGAGGAGAGGAGAGGAGAGGAGAGGAGAGGAGAGGAGAGAGGGCTCCATGTAACCAGATGTGTCCGCCAGCAGTCTAAGTCTATAGCAGCGTAGCTATAAAATGGTTCAGAGCTACCTGAACCAGCCCTAACTAAAAGCTCTGTTGTAGATGAAGGTCTTAAGCCTAGACTTAAATGTAGTTAGAGTGTCTGCCTCTTTGACCCATGGAGAGAGCTGGTTCCACAGTAAAGGAGCCCGGTAACTGAAGGCTCTACCTCCCAGTCTGTTTTTAGAGATACTGGGAGTCACTAACAGACCTGCATTCTGGGAGCGGAGTGCTCTGGTAGGACAGTAAGGAATGATGAGGTCTTTCAGATAAGATAGAGCTTTGTCATTAAGAGCCTTGTAGGTCAGCAGAAGGATGATGATAAATGCATGGACCAGTTTCTCAGCATCACTCTGGGAGAGGTTATTCCTAAACTTGGCTATAGTGCGCAGGTGAACGAGGACAAGGACTAGGACTAGGAAAGAGGTCTTAGTCACATGCTTCATGTGGGAGCTGAGGGAAAGATCCTGTGCAAAGATGACTCCAAGGTTCCTCGCAGTTGTCCTTGAGTTCAGGGCGATGTCATCCAGAGAAGCAATCTGATTCAAAAATGTGTCCCTGAGATGTTTAGGTCCAAACACAAAAACTAAATTCATGCAAAACCACTGATGCGTGTTCCCTTCAGGGGCAGTTTTTCTGTAAGCAGTCTCTGCATTTGCCTCAAAAACAACTCTGTCTCGTAACATCCCATTATTATCTCCTAGTGTGGTGAATGTGCAGGTCACAACTTGTCCACCAGAGCGTTTTGGAGTTGTTGGATTGTGTATTTGATGAGTTTGATGAGGGAAACCAAGAAATCCCATTAGCCTCCGTAGCGTAGCTCTGAGCAGCTCGCGACTCTGCTCCGCCATTCTAAAAACAGCTTGCACCGACAATTAAAAGGTAATGAACCTACTCCTAAAACTATAGGGATTATGGCAATGGGCCAATTTGCCAAAATGTTGAACTATCCCTTTAACATAAGAACATTAGAAATTTGAATCTGATTCGGGGGGGAAGATTGACAGCCCTAGAGGACATCCAGGATTTGATGTCTTTCAAGCAGATTGATGAGGCGGCCTCTGTCATCTGGCTCTATCGATAAGTAGAGCTGAGCGTAACAATGAAAATGCTGGCCTTTTGAGATTTTATTCTTTAGGGCTTGTCTGTAAAAGTTCATATGCTGTCCATTTTGTTTGTTTTTCCTCCCCAGATGGCGGTGAGCCCATCGTGATGCAGCCATCCTCCGCCACAGAATCCACCCAGCTCACCTCCGATGCCCACCACAGCTACAGGACCGACGCATACTAAACACACCCGCGCACACATTCAGAACCACAGCTGATACATACACACACACACACAAATAAGCAGCACCTTGTTGTCAGTTCATCTGCAGCAGTTATTATTCATACTACCACACATACACATACACACACACCAGCAAACAGTACACACATCTCTGACGGATAGCGTTGGCTCACCAGCTCAGCCTAAGCCTCTCTCTGTCTCTGTGTTTAAATTCAACTTGAGGTGGAATGAGGAGGAAGGGAAAGATGAGAGGAGGAGGAGGAGGAGGAGGAGGAGGAGAGAAGAATAAACTTTAATGTGACGACACACAATCACACACACAGATGCAGAGGTTGGCTCCGTTTTATTACGCAGTGTAACAGATGAGCTCTGCAGGATGTAAACGCTCTTCGCCACTTAAGGCATTAAATAGTGTTTTCCCTCCTTACAGTTTTGTTATTGTGAGCACCAGCACAGGGAAGCTGAAACCTTTCTGCTCTCTACATTAACATCATATCAGTTTCTTTACCCACACGTGTCATTTTGAGGTTATTCGTTTAGGACTTTAATTTGCACGTCTCCTTCGAGAAACTCTTGGTCTCCCTCTGCTCCACGCTGTGGAAGTAGGTCAGTAACCCCCGTCTGCGTCTTATCTGAGGAGCTGATAGGACTGGGTGGTGGTGGTGGTGGGGGGTGGAGGTGTTTATTTGTCCTCAGTACCCTTATGAACAAGACCACCACCCCTCCTCCTCCTCCTCTGCGCGGAGAGCAGCTCACACTTCAACAGGTGCCACGCCGGCGTCGATCCCACCTCCCTCCCTCTTAAATCAAACAGGACGGTGCATCCTCACGCTGCAGGCTTCGCTGCTTCTTTCAAAACCAACAATTTACCCACTGGAGGGTTCCTAAAGATTTGATCTAATCATGGTTGATGGGTGCAGAGTGCAGCCACCCGTTAGTATGTCAGCTCTCTCTGTCATCCAGCGCAGTCACTGTCAGCCAGAGGAGGTTTCACATACCTCTGGAAAGTGTGCAGCTGCTGGAACTGAATCTCAAACAGTTCACACGTGTCTGTGAAACCCGACAGAATAGATAGCTGTAAATCAACACCAGAGCATCATGGGTCCGCTAAAGTCATCCACTGATCAGGTTCTCTATTATACTTTTAAAATCAAGTAATTGCACCGCCTCAGTAAGTAGATTTGCTGTGATCGCTCCTCCTCTTCTCTCCTTCCTCCTCCGCTTCTGTTCACTTTCTCTTTTGTAAAGGGTTGAGCCCCCCACACCCTCAGTTCGCATCTAAAGCTGCTTGTGTTTGAGCCACAAAGTCCAGTGTTATTAGCAGAGATGTTTCCCATACAAATAACACACCTACATACACAAGCACACACACAGATTGAGCCCCGTTTTTGTTAGTTTTTAGTTTCCAATTTGTTTTGTGAGGAAGTTAAAAAATGCTGTACATGTTGTGTAAACTGTATGTTTAGATTTCACTGTTATGTCTTTGAGTTGGTCGGAAATTTGACTCTTTTTTTTCTGTTCTTCTCTGTAGATTTGCTTGTCATTGTTTTTGTTTTTCTTATTTATGTTAATGAAGGGAGGATACCAATATCCAAAGTCTTACTTGTTCATGTGGCAGCAGTTTAGTAGATTATACAAATGGAAAGCAGTTTCCATCAGACTGATGAGTTAGGACATGATTATGCTTTTTTTTTTTTTTGACTTGTGACACATGAATATCACTCTCTCTCTTTCTCTGCTTTAGTAGAAAACACATGCATTGAGGTTGTTTGTGTCAATTTTGTAAGAAAAAAAACTCCTCACACCTTCATCAGATCAAAACAGTCCAATTTGCTGACTCTATTTTCGTTGGTCGCTCAATCAAACACACACTCATTATGTATACATTAGCATGTACATATCATGAGAAAGTGCAATAAGAGCTTTCACAGCTGTCCTCCGGTTCCCAGATTTCCAATTTTTAAATGGATCAGGAAATCTGCAGGATCGTAAAAAAAATATGTAATTTCAGGCCAAAAAGAAGAATTAGATCATTAGGAGATGTCCTCGTCAAAGCCCATAAAGTCTTTGTTACATCTGAGTTCATTTTAACACTAAGAGCAGGTTGTGTGATTGTTATTCCCTCCTATTTAAGTTTAATTTTCAAGTCATTTTTCCTGTCTTTTTCAAGCCTTTTAATGAAACCTGCAGATTCTGTTTTAACCAAATTTATATTCACCTGATACTTATTGGGCTTCATGTCATGTGATCACAGACCACTGAAATGTCACTGTTAAAATCCTCGATATCTCTCTGTCATTTTTCTTCTACTGATCAAACATGCAACCAGAGTCTGAGTGAATGTGGCGTGAAGTCAAGAAGCTTCCACTGTTGATCCAAAACAGTAACAATAACAAGAACTGATGTGTGGATATAGGAATCAGATGATAACAATATCGAAGCATTATTTTATTTATTTTGTTTTTTCTTATCTTTTTAATAATTGATTAACAATTAGCTGGTATATCAAAGGGGATGTATAGAATTTTAGATGTGAACCATTTTGACGAAAATGTGACAAAATGGCAGACCTGCTGTATATACACGCAGTGGCACAGTACATAGAGATGTAGAGGTTTCTGTTTTTAGCATGGACTAATGTTTTCGTCTGTCAGGCAGACGTTTGGGTAAATTAAGTATCTGATGTACTGTTGTAAAATAAATGTTTCTGATGCTTCAGAGTCTCTTTCTCATTGTGAGTTTCTTTGAGTATTAAGTGAAGGTTTGTATTATTCCCTAACCCTAATGCCTGACGTGTTGTGTTCTGCTGTGATAATTAATGTTAAAGGAAGCATTTAAACCTTGAAAACAAGAGGACCCAGACTATTTCCCTGTGGTGCACCACAAGGCACACTTATCAAAACAGCAGTATATCATCTTTTATTCCATTCATTCTTCATCCTTGTCGAATCCTGGTGCAGACATTACCCACAATGCAACCTTGAGTTTAGCCTGAGATGTGTGCATGTTGTGTTAGTAGTGGCTAAAGTAGCCTGGAGACTGTAGCCTTAAGCAAATATGAGGAGTGGAGGATTTCCACATGCAGTAGCACTCCTCTAGTTTAGTTTAGTTTAGTTTAGTTTATTTACCGTAGTTTAATACAGGACCGTGTACAATAGGCTACCATTGATCAATTGTATAGAGCAACGAAAGGATGGTTGTACCAGATTTAGCCTCAGCAGCTAATTTCCATCTATCTACACCTGTAAACTCATATATAACTCATATAGGTAAAACAAATGGAGTTGCCATTCCGACATTTGCAGCCCTCAGTTATAACAGATTATGAGTTAAATTTCATTGGTTGATGATACGTATGTCATTGATAAATATCCTGATGTGTAAATTTCTATCAACATATTTAGATGTCCTGTGTGGGACATCACATGGTGTACTATAAGATTTAAGTCATGTGAAATGGCTGTCTCTTATTTTGAAAATCTTTAAAATAATTCCTTTCAAATATTTGTTAGCTACCACAAAACATAACAACAGATAGGCTATAATACTGTGATAATGTAGCCTATAGTTGTCTAATGAAAACACTTAAAGGAGGCATGTAGAATACAAAGGGGACCAAGACAAGAGCCTTGTGGAACTCCACAGGCTAGTTAATGTAATAATGTTACAGAGGTTTTAATTGTCAGAAATACTGTAAATAAATTAATAGTTAAGTCTGTAAACCTGCTCACCACTCTATTCTTGTGTGTTAATAAAAGTTTTATACACAAAAAAAAGGTAAAAACACAACTTGTTACAATAGACAGTTTATACTGTGAAGTTATTGTGGTGGTGATAATTAAACAATATTAAAAGGCAGCATTTAACACATTTGCGGTACACTGTGTGTGTGTAACAGTAGAAAGAGCACAGCCTGGCATGGTCTTAATCCGTCCACATACCAGCCACTGCCTGATATGGTGTGTGTGTTGGGATCATTTTAACGGCACTGGGCTGAAACCTGACACACACACACATCCATGTGTCCTCTCTCTATCTCTCTCTCTCACCAGGACACAAATCGTTAGGTAGCGTGGAAGCCGCAAAAACAACCAAACAACAGTTGGTGTACAGAACAAGACATGATAGTTGGATGACTGAGGAAAGAAGAGTATTAGAAGCAGACAAGAGAGAGACACAGGGACTGACTCTGTCCTACTGTCCAGACCAGGCAGACTTAACATCCAAGGCTTGAGGGGAAAGCTCTGAGAGAGGCTACAAACCAGCTCCTGCACTTTAAACTTCATTTCTTGAACTGACAGGTGAGGGTTTGACTTAACTGTCCTCAACTTCTGGATTCTTTAACAGTGTGGATATCTGTGATATTTTTCCCTGGATATCAAGAGATTCTTTTCCTCAGCTTTTAATCCCGCCGGCAGCTGATGTTTAAACTGAGTGGGGTATTTCCAGTGTTGCCCTCTGTACAGGCCAGCAGAGTCAGGCGCAGCTTACTCAACGCTCGAGCATTAGGATAGACTAAGTCCTGGAAACATCAAATAAAACTGCAGTTTCACTGAAGTTCATCATTAAAAAAGGACTGTTTTAAGTCCACCTGCCTAAAGAATCACATTAGAGACCAACAAGAGGAATCAGACACAAGAGCGAAACTAAAGGACAAGAGGCTGAACCTTCACAACCCCAGTCAGCAGATGGAAAGGAAGGTGAGTAATCAAGTCAAAGGGTTTATTATCATCTGTTATTTACTTTCTTCTTCTTTAATCTTTATTCCTTTATCAAATTTTCCATTGTAAATCTTGTCATGTCCTGTTTTGCCTCTGTTTTCTCCTTGTTACATGATACTGGTGATTTACTTTTTGCCCATTTTAACAAACTTTCAACACATTTTTAGATTCATTATTTGGGCATCCACTGGTATGAAATGATTAAGCTCATGTGTGGATAATATTCTGATGGTGCATTTGCATTCAGGTAGCCTACTGTCATGTTCGTGAAAGTTTTAATGTCTGATGGCTGATTTGAATTTGCTTCATGAAGCATGTTTTGGACAAATCAAGCCTGAACTAAAACTGCTCAGATCAATGTACACACACACATGAAGCAGAGTTTGCTCCCACAGAATTGTGTTTTCATTGTGGAGATATTAAAGATTGAAAAGATCACATGGTTAGTTATGAGACTAAATGGCACAATCATAAAAACATGCAGTTTTATGATGATCACACATTATCAATATCATAGTGGTTATGTGAAGAGCAGTCTGTTAAATACACTGACAAAGCAGCTCTAGATTCTACATTACAACTGTTAAAGGATCAAAGCCTCAGTCCACAGAGAAATGCACACAACCTCTGTAACTTTGTGATGTCACAACGCAGCCTCCACTGTAAGTCACATCCCAAGCCCCGCTCTAACCTGGAGTTTGTTTACCTGAAATCTGCTGTATTTTTATTGGAACACTCAGCCAATCAGAAGAGAGGCTCCGATGAGGCTCAGAGTGATTTCTCTCCTCATTGGCTCATTGACCTTTTGTAACCAGCACTCACAGCCAAATATAAAATGAACGTGTAGTGTTGTTGTTTTTTATTCTTAAAACTGCAAATGTATCTCCTTATGATTCAACACTATAATAAAACACAGGAAAGGTCAAATATGGAACCTTTAAAGTTAAAGGGACAGTTCAACATTTTGTCTATTGCCATAATCCCCATAGTAATATCAGTAGGTTCATTACCTTTAATTATCAGTGCATGTTGTTTTGAGATCAGTGGGGCAGAGACATGAGCTGCTCAGCGAACACAATGGAGGTGAATGGTACAGGTCCCCTGTCCCTCGTCAAACTCATCAAATACACAATCCAACAACTCCAAAACGATCTCCTGGAGAAGTTGTGACCTGCACATTCAGCACGCTATGAGATAATAATGTAACATTACGAGACAGAGTTGTTTTCACAGCAAATGCAGCCGGAACTACATTCCAGACTCGGCTGCTGGGCGGAGTGATTTTTGAAAAGCCCAAGTAGTTCAGAGTACTTTCTTCATGTACCGTAATGTTACGTAATTATACATGATTATTTCATAGAGTGGTGAATGTGGAGGTCACAAGTTGTCCACAAGAGCGTTTTGGAGTAGTTTGATTGTGTATTTGATGAGTTTGATGAGGGACAGGGGACCTGTAGCTACCATTCACCTCCATTGTGTTCGCTGAGCAGCTCAAGTCTCTGCCCCGCTGATCTCAAAACAACATGCACCGAAGTATCAAGTTAGCGGTCTCTAAAATGTCAAAAGCCGGCAGACTGACTGCAGCAGAACGAACCGACTGTGAATCATGTCTGATGTCGACAGGAGGAGGTGAAGTACGGTGGAGTGGCCATGTCGCTGCCGGCCGACCTGAGCTGCCTGCAGGGCGGCGGAGGAGCAGATGCCGAGGCCTCGCTGTCCACGCTGGAGAAGCAGCTCATCTGCCCCATCTGCCTGGAGCTGTTCAACAAGCCGGTGGTGATCCTGCCCTGCCAGCACAACCTCTGCAGGAAGTGTGCTAACGAGCTGTACCAGGTGGGAGTCAGGCGGCACACATGTAGGCCACCACTAGTGGCAATGTAGCCTACACGTGCATGTGTGCTTGTGTGTACGTGTGTGTGCGTGTACAATGGATTATCAGTGTCTAAAATGGGATGTGAGGATGTTTCAGCGGCATTGTTCAGAGTGTGTGTGTGTGTGTGTGTGTGTGTGTGTGTGTGTGTGTGTGTGTGTGTGTGTGTGTGTGTGTGTGTGTGTGTGTGTGTGTGTGTGTGTGTGTGCTGTCCCCTCCACCAGAGTCATAATGGCAGCTGTCCTTTTAGAGATTGAGATCATGAATGTTTGTAAATGTAAATAAATGAACACATTTATCCACATTTTGTCAGACACTGTATGCAAAGTGCTACTGAGGTAGTCAGGTGTTGCTGCATGTTCTCTGAAGACAGCATAAAGAATTGATACATACACTGTTGCCCATAAAGTTGGAATAATTTTGTTTTCAGACACATTCCTCTTTTTATTCCTATTATAAATGTTAATTGTGGTTCAATTTTTGCAGTGATCTGTTTAGAAGAGATTGATCAATACAGTTCTGAGAAGATATACATTTTATTTGTCAAGAATAAATCACATTTCATTAGAAGAAGTAAATTAACAATAGAAGAAATTCCCTCACAATGTTCTATAAACTTGCATAGGGTCTTTAATCCTGGACAAAGCAGAAGCAATGTTTTGGTCTATACAACCTTCATCATGCAGAGTTGAAGCACAAAACAGACTCAAATGGACAACACACAAACAAAAACAGACTATTAGAAGCAAGGTGATTAATCATTGCAAACTGTGTGTGATCAGGTGATCAGGTGAGTAAAACGTTTAAATAGAAAGTAGTCAATATCAGAGAAACATTAATAAAAATTAAACAAAACAAGACTCAAGGAAAAAAATAAGGGTACACTGTATATCAGGTATCTAAGCTACACAGGTAGATGTAACAAAGAAGGGGACTTGGAATGTGCAGGTCACAACTTCTCAACAAGAGCGTTTTGGAGTTGTTGGATTGTGTATTTGATGAGTTTGATGAGGGACAGGGGACCTGTACCATTCACCTCCATTGTGTTCACTGAGCAGCTCACGTCTCTGCCCCGCTGATCTCAAAACAACATGCACCGATATTAAAACTAATGAAGCTACTGCTATGACTGTAGGGATTATGGCAATAGGTGAATTTGCCAAAATGTTGAACCATCCCTTTAAAACAAATACCTGATATAGTTTAAAGTAGCAGTAGTAGTTTATCAACCAACAACAGCATTTCAATTCTGCCCGTACACTCATTTATCAATAATAAGGACTTAAGAGTAATTATCTAAAGAGGGACACTCAGTACAGAGCCTTTATTATGCTGTTTTACAAGATTGATGGTGAACAGGCATGATGTTGGTGTGCACTCTGATCCGGCTGGTGCTAAACAACAGGCATCAAGTTGAGCTTGTGTGTCAGTGACTATGATGCCACTAATGACGTAATGACATGTACATAACTTGAAGGTGTAGACCCAAACTGTTAGGTTCTCTTCGGAATCATTATCAACAAAAATCACATACAAAAACACAGTGGAAAAGTAAGAAAGAAAAAACAAACAAACATGAAGACATTTTACACATGCGTGTGTGTGTGTGTTATCATGTGTGTGCGATTTTTTGTATGTGTGTGTGGTATGGATGGAATGGATGGAAACCCAATAGACTCATGTTCACGACCTTTGACACTGAAAGCTCTGCCCTGTCAAACACACTCACACAAACACACACTGACATTAGTGTTAGCAGTGGGGGAAAAAATTTATACAACATTGTATCGCGATATATTGCATGGCGATATTGTATTGATATACAGATACCAAGTATCCATCTGAACAGCCTAAGAAGTTTACTCAGAATAGTTAACACAAAACTCTTTTCTCAAACTACATTCACAAAATCTCTTATTCATTTTGCAAAACCAAACCATCGCCTCAAAATAGTTTTACCTGAGCTCAAAATTGAACAATGTTTTCAGATCTGTGGTCAAAACAGAAACACAGCTGAGCAGTCATTACACACCACACCAAAAATGAATTAGATTTTTAGCAATTCGGAAAAACTGTATTAGGAAAAACAGATGTTAACAAAATTTTCATTTGGAATTGAAAAAAGCGGTAATACGGTACTTTTCTTGATGCTCATAACAGCTCATAACGAAGTGGAAGTCCCCTAATCGCACCTGGAAATACTTTGAAATTGAGTGGCTCCCCAGAGTGCAAAATTCAATTTTTATGAATATTTCATGAATAGCTTATGCATGTTGTTTTGTATGTCACTTTACAATTCGGTTAGTGAAGGCTTCATAAGGGCTAGGAGTTATTTGTAACATTTTCATGGATGGTTTATGAATGTTACATTGTATGTCACTTTACTATAGCCTACAGGTGGTGAAGGATTCATAACTGAATTGCAAATGATGCTACCACTGCAATGGTTTGGTGTTTGTACAACTGTGGGTGACAGGAACAAAGCAAACAATGCATACATTCTGAATACATGACATTTTAATGAAGCCCTTATGAAAAGTCATATGAATGTGCTAAAGCTAATAAACTGCAATATATTGCAGCAATTGGCAATAGTTTTAATATTGCAATGATATATCGGATATAGAGACACAGGTATTGTGATAATATTGTATACGTACAATAAAAACATGGAGCCGTCACTCCAGTGGTTTAGAATTGCTCTTGCTCTGATAGCTGTGATGGACAGTTAGCTACAGTAGCCTAGCATAAGGTCTGAGGGTTTATACAGACCACTAAAATCTGACCACTGGATTGGTCAAGGTGCTCCCACTGTGTGTTTGTGTGTGTGTGTCTGACCAGTTCTGATCCCTCAGTCAGGCCCAGCAGCAGCTGAGGCTTATTAAAGCTGCTATTTCAGGACACGTTACCCCTCTTATCCTTCCCTTCATCTCTCTGCTCACCTGCCCCGCTCTTCACTCGTCCGTCTGACTCCCTGCTTCTCTGTTCAACCCAAACTCTCAATTCCCTAATTGGTTTCCACTTCTGTTTTCTCCTGTGAATTCTTGTTTTCTGTTGCCGTCATGACTGAACAGTCTTGTCTGGTGTTTAAGCAGCAGTGTGCTCCTGCAAGGTATACCTCCATAATGATTATGGATTACATTTAATGAGAATACCAACTTCAGTAAATCAAGATATATGAATATAGTGGAAAAAGTTCACTATTGTGACCTAATGGTGTCACACTCTAATCAGCTAATGAACTCCAAACACCTCTAAAGGTTTCTGAGCCTCTGGTTCAGTAGCTACACTATCTTTGAGTAGACTGCTGACCTCCATTATATTCTACTTTTCAGATGCACCTGTATACTAAAAATAATATAATGTTAAAGCAGAAGTAAGCGATCCGGTCTTTTGGCTAACTTCTTGGAGTTAGCAGCCCCCGCCCTCGTCATGGATCTACTGGTCCTCGTCCCTACGTCACCACATTCACGCGCATCCCTTGGCTGCACACACAGAGAGGACCGCCCCTTTATGCCGTTCTCCCTCCTCATTGGATAAAGGTTGTAGGATACAAGGAAAGTTGACTGACTGACAGACCCGTGTTTTTCGGACCAAAAACTCTATATAAGTGCAAAAAAAAAAAAAAGGAAGTAGCTCCACCGCACACAAAGGGGTCGTATAAACACTTATTTATTTAAAAAGTCAAGCAGCAATGCGTTTCACCCGTGTGGGCTTCATCAGGCATCTAGATAAATAAGTGTTTATTACAGTATATGACCCCTTTGTGTGCGGTGGAACTCCTTCCTTTTTTGGGGGGGGACTTTATTCCTGACACCACCGGTATAGGTTCTTTCCGTGTGGGTAGAAATTGTCAGGCTACTACAGCAACAGATGAGAGTCGCCAACACCAGGTTTCATTTGTATATTACAGTACAGTATGTAATCCTACAGCTCAATGGTCACAATCTAACCTTAGTTTCAGTGAGTGTGTCATAGAGCAGTATACAGTCCTGAGGAGAAAAAAACCCCTTGACAATGAATGAACTATCTCAGCGACTGAGACTGTCCACAACAGGAGCAATGTGAGTAAGGTCAGCAGAGGCGTCTGAGATATTTTTACCTCTTTCAGAGACTAGGACAGCAAGTTAAGGTCACTCAGTGTGTGTGTGTGTGTGCGTGCTTCAGGCTGTTTACATGGAGGGTGAGCAGGGGGTTTTCAGTATAAACGTCCTGAGCTGCTTTGACTTCATCTAGGGAAACATTAACATTTAGAAGATCATACACATTCTTCACCACTGATGATGATAATTATGAAAATCCCAGCATGCCGCTGGGCTGTATGACAACCAACTCCAACTGCTGAGTGTTGAAAGACGCACAGCTGATGTATCTTTTCTACCACCATGCAGCCCTCCCTGTTCCAGGCTCGGACCACCATGATGGTGAACAGCGGTCGTTTCCGCTGTCCGTCCTGCAGACATGAAGTGGTGCTGGATCGCCACGGCGTGTACGGCCTCCAACGAAACCTGCTGGTGGAGAACATCATTGATGTCTACAAACAGGAAGTCAGCAACAAAAACAATGACACGAGGTGAAGAGAGGGAGACGATGCACGATGAGATGCATTTTTTTCTCCCACAAACTGTCATCTGGATGTGTGTCTGAAAAGGTGATTCCTCTTCCATCTCTCTCTCCAGCCCCGCCCCTCTCCCTCCACCTCCCTCTCTGCCCACGTGTTCCGATCACAAGGGTGAGAAGGTGAACATCTACTGCCTCACCTGTCTGGTTCCCACCTGTTCTCTCTGCAAAGTGTTCGGAGCGCATCAGTCCTGTCAGGTGGCTCCTCTGACAGACGTCTACCAGCAGCAGAAGGTAACAGAGCTGGGTGTGTGTGTGTTACTTTAAAAGCTGCTGCAAGTGCTTTCACAGTGATACTGATAAGACCCCAACATTAAAGGAGACATATTCAGCCCCTTTTCCACAAATTAAAATAGTTCCCAGGTGTCTTAAAGACATGTCTGTGACATGCTTCAGTCAAAATCCCCCAAGGATCAAACATCAGCTCTTTTCATCCGCTCAAAACAGCCCTGTTCAGAACGGCTGGTTTCAGGTCCTGTCCCTTTAAATGCAAATGATCCACTGCTTGCCCCGCCCCCTCTACCGGTACCAGTACTCACAGGTAGGGGTGGTATTATGCACATTTGAAAACTGATGACATCGTTGTATGTCAACTGAGGGAACAGGTCATAAAACAACATGGATTTCATCCTCAGGAGCCTGAAAATTACAGATTTTTTTGTCAGTTCTCACAATCTTGGGACCGGAAGGGCCTTCAAAAAGTGATATTTCCATGTCCCCTTTAATGTACACAACCAGTAAAAACTAAGAAAACTTCATAATAAACCAATAAAACAAAATTTGAAAAATACAGATTAAATAGAATTGTATTGTTTATCCACAGTCATATAAAATATTAAACATTTGTATTAATGTGAAATCTTGTCAGGATTATTTTGGCCATTACTTTCTGAGGTCACCATGACTTTGACCTTTGACCTGTGGCTACAAAGGTTTATTCAGTTCATCTGATCCTTGGTAAAAAAAAAAAAAAAAAGTCAGATTTTGAAGAGATTCCCTCCAGGAGCTTAACAGAAAGCCTTGTTTTATGAGGTTGGAGTGACTTTGACCTTTCACAACCTAAAATCTTATCAGTTCATCATTTGAGTGACAGGGGGCTAAATTTGAAGTTCCCCCAAGGCATTGCTGACATTGCACTCCCAAGGCTGTTTTATGAGCTCACCAAACCCTTGGCTTTTGACCCAGTGAAGCATTTTTTATCAGACTGAACTGATCACAACCTTTTTTAAAAAAAAGGATAATTTCCCTTTTGTTTGTCAGGATGAGCTGAGTGGAGAAGTCAGTGCTCTGGTGGCAGTCAACCATAAAATCCAGGCTTTGATCGACGAGCTGGACGAGACCTGCAGAAACATAGAGGTGAATGGATGTTACCACGGCAACAGAGGCAAAGATATTAAGTCTAACAAAAGTAAATATCGAGATGAAAAAATATTTTTTTTAAATTCTATTTGCCGTTTCATAGATTGTCCTGACAGTGAAGCCTCAACTCTTTCTTCTAGTGTTATAAATGCTTTTGTTCTTATGTAGGCCTATACGTATGTGTGAAGGCTCTCTCGATGACAGCATGTTTCTTTGTTCCATGCACAACCACAGAAGAACGCTCAGACTCAGAAACAGAGTGTGTGTGACAGGTTCAGCAGCATGACCTCCATCCTGGACCAGAGACACAAGGTGAGAGACACTTCTTCTCTGTGACCTCACTCTGCTCTGCTGCACAGTACAGTGGAAAAGTGCTAACATCATAGCCATAGTACTACTTACTAACATACTGTAATATTGCATATAAAGTGCATTTTATATGAAGCTACTCAACATGCTGACAGTCAGTACATGATGACATAATGTAGTACATCAGGGGTTTTCAACGTTTTTCAGGCCAAGGACCCCCAAACTGATGCAGAGATGGAGCAGGGACCCTACCCCACTGCCCCATTGTATAAAATTGTGTTTAACATTAAATTGGGCCTAGTGTAGTCTACCTTGTTATTGCGCATTCAAGCTATTCAAATAATACACAAGATCATATATTCATGTTTTTATTTTAAACATGGACAGGTAAAGTGAGTAGGCGGCCATGCCACTGCCATTTATAAGCAGACCGTGTTCACAATGTCTATCAATTACATGATAATCATGCCAACAAGCTATTCAAATTGACATTTGTATTTCAAACATAAATGTGGAAACAAAAAAATAATATAAAAAAATAGTCTAATCAACCCAAAAATTGTGCGCCCCCCCCCCCCCCCCCCCCCCCCCCCCTGCAGTAATTCCACGGACCCCCTGTTGAAGACCTCTGTATTATATTATTTTGCAATATATATAACAGCAGTAGAAACAGTAGCAGCAGCAACACCGTCTTCATCATTGCATCGTCACCTTGCAGGCTATGACACAGCAAATCAGCTCTGAGCAGGATGAGAAGACCGGCCATGTCCAGGCGTTGGTGCGTCGCTACGGAGACAGCATAGAGGGCAACACCAAGCTGATGGAGAGAGCGACGAGCAGCATGGAGGAGACGGACCTGGGAGCGTTTGTGCAGGTGGGAGCTGACGGACAGAGTGGTCCGAACCCGCGGAGAGGAGAAAGTTTTGCAACAAATTCTCATGAGAAGGATTTGAATGTTTGTTTTTTGTTTTGTTTTTTGGGAGGGTGGGGAGGATGGGGGTTCTGTTGACAACTTGTTGGGTTAGAGATGGGAAGTGTGCGAAAAGTGAAGAAAGTTGAACATACATTCTCGTATGAACCAGTGTTGGTTTACACGCAACAGGAGGGAAGAGAAAAGACGATAAGAGATAAAATTGGAGTCGTTGCATCATGGGAAGTGTAGTGTCTGGTGTTTCTGGTGCTTTACACCTAACAAAACTGTGTATTTCGACTTCTACTGCGGGTTTTTTGTACAGCACAGTCAGTGTTGTGGATGAATGACCTTACTTTTAGACGTGTGAAGTGTTTTGTGGGAACAGTTTAGCTGAGATGTGTGTTGAAAATGCAGACTATAGAGTTTTGAATATGTAGCTTCTGTATCGACCAATGCTTGTTATCAACTGAAAAAAACTGTAAGAAACAAGTCATAACCTGTCAAATAGTCTGTGTCTGAGGTTCTCTCTCTGTCCTCTCCCTCCCTCAAGAACTCAAGAGAGCTGATCACAAAGTGAGTATTCTCCTTCTTTTATATCATGTCATCACATCCTATCATGGTTTTAACCTTCTATCATGTTGTAGCTGCCTGTCTCCATCTCTTGTCTTCTCCTCCTCACTTCTTCTCCTTTTCTGTTCCCTCACATTCAACCATTCCTCCCTGAGCTTGTTTTCTCCCCTGTCCTCAGAGTGACCACAGCAACCAGCTCCTGTCCAACCGAGACACTGAAACCAGGTTATGAGAATTTGAGCCCCTACAAATTTAACTTCAGCAGACAGGATAGAGCTCTGAAGAGCATAGACTTTATTAAAGGTAAGAAACGGGACTATATGATGTTGATACTGGGAAACTTTATTAAATAAGTCTCATATTCAATTGCACTGGAGGATACTGAGCTGTAAACACAGTTTAGACTGATTGATGTGTTTCTAAAGACTGAACTGTCAAGTTCCGATGTCGTCAACACAGGCTAACCTGATCTCTCCAGGATGTTTTTTTTATTTTTTTTTATTTTAGGTCTATGTTGATGTCTTGGTCCATAAATCATTTTGTGTCGCTAACTAGTGAGGAAGCTCTTTTTTTGGATGTGTTGAAACATTTTATGCATTACTTTATTATTAGGTTATTATTTTAATTACATTTTTTATTAATGGCCAGAAGTGAACATAATGATGTCAGAGTGAAGTTTATGTTTATTTGCACGATTATAAAAGCAACAATAAAAGTAGAAACCCACTACGGGCTTATATTTAAACCTCACCTATAAAAGCAATTACACAAATAATAAACCAAAAATGCAAAGTTAACTTTGACATTTCAGATATAAAATGTAATTTTATCCTTGTAGACGTTTGTATTGTAATTTGTGCATGGTCACAGTGACCTCAGTCTTTGACCTCTCATCATCAACATCTACCCATATAGCCTAAATGAATGCCACATTTCAAGAAGTTGACTGAAAACACAAAGCCCCTGGCTAGAAGCATAAAAAATATTCTGCAAAGCCATTTTAGATGAAGCACTGTGGCATTATTGTCTAAGAGCTGAGAAGGAAATCTGGTTGTATCTCTTCAGTTATGGAGGAGGTTCCTGAACCAGAGGTTGAACCAGAGCCAGAGGAACCCAAAGAGCCCACAGAACCAAAACCCCATCAGGAATCCTCCACCCAGAACCTGGACTCTACTGTAGAACCAGATAAAGAGACAGTCCCATCACTGACATCGCCACCAGTGAAACCAGAACAGACAGCAGCAGCTACAGCAGACCTGATGCCAGCAGCTCCTGAGCTGTTGACAGACTCTGTGGAGGCAGAGCTGCAGCCAGAGCCCGACAACACCAGCCTGAGTGATGAAGGATCAGGTCAGATGAAGAGCGGGACGGAGGAGCAGAGAGACAAGGCTGTCAAAGAGACAAACATCTGTGAACATCAGGATGGAATGAGCACGCAACAGGTACAGTACCCCACCTGCTGTGAAGAAGCTCACCTGTACACACAAATACAGAAAACTGTTTTACAATACATGAGCTGCAAATAGTCACCACCACACAACAGGAGTGCTGACTGCGATGCACATATTGTTCAATACTTTCTGACTCTTGAATAAATGCTCATGGATTTACTATAACGGAGACAGTTGAGTTATATTCAATTATAATTTGCAATTATAATAATAACAAGTTAGTTGGGAAGTTACTAAGTTAGATGGTTGGTGAGTTAGTGAGTGGGTTAGTTAATTAGTTGAGAGTGAGTGAGTGAGTGAGTGAGTGAGTGAGTGAGTGAGTGAGTGAGTGAGTGAGTGAGTGAGTTAGTTAGTTACCGTAGTTGGTTGGTTGGTTAGTTAGTTAGTTAGTTAGTTAGGTAGGTAGGTAGGTAGGTCGGTCGGTAGGTAGTAGGTAGTAGGTAGGTAGGTAGGTAGGTAGGTAGGTAGGTAGTAGGTAGTTAGGTAGTAGGTAGGTAGGTAGTTAGGTAGGTAGGTAGTAGGTAGTAGGTAGGTAGGTAGGTAGGTAGGTAGGTAGGTAGGTAGGTGGGTAGGTAGTTAGGTAGGTAGGTAGGTAGGTAGGTAGGTAGGTAGGTAGGTAGGTAGTAGGTAGTTAGGTAGGTAGTAGGTAGGTAGTTAGGTAGGTAGGTAGTAGGTAGGTAGGTAGTTAGGTAGGTAGGTGGGTAGGTAGTTAGGTAGGTAGGTAGGTAGGTAGGTAGGTAGGTAGGTAGGTAGGTAGGTAGTTAAGTAGGTAGTAGGTAGTTAAGTAGGTAGTAGGTAGTTAGGTAGGTAGTAGTTAGTAGGTAGGTAGGTACTAGGTAGGTAGTAGGTAGGTACTAGGTAGGTAGTAGGTAGGTAGGTACGAGGTAGGTAGGTAGGTAGGTAGGTAGGTAGGTAGGTAGGTAGGTAGGTAGGTAGGTAGGTAGGTACGAGGTAGGTAGGTAGGTAGGTAGGTAGGTAGGTAGGTCGGTAGGTACTAGGTAGGTAGTAGGTAGGTAGGTAGGTAGGTAGGTAGGTACTAGGTAGGTAGTAGGTAGGTAGGTAGGTACGAGGTAGGTAGGTAGGTAGGTAGGTAGGTAGGTAGGTAGGTAGGTAGGTAGGTAGGTAGGTAGGTAGGTAGGTAGTAGTAGGTAGGTAGGTAGGTAGTAGGTAGGTAGGTAGTAGGTAGGTAGGTAGGTAGTAGGTAGGTAGGTAGTAGGTAGGTAGTAGGTAGGTAGGTAGGTACGAGGTAGGTAGGTAGGTAGGTAGGTAGGTAGGTAGGTAGGTAGGTAGGTAGGTACTAGGTAGGTAGTAGGTAGGTAGGTAGGTACGAGGTAGGTAGGTAGGTAGGTAGTAGGTAGGTAGGTAGGTAGGTAGGTAGGTAGGTAGGTAGGTAGGTAGGTAGGTAGGTAGGTAGGTAGGTAGGTAGTAGGTAGGTAGGTAGGTAGGTAGGTAGGTAGTAGGTAGGTAGGTAGGTAGGTAGTAGGTAGGTAGGTAGTAGGTAGGTAGGTAGGTAGGTAGGTAGGTAGTAGGTAGGTAGGTAGGTAGGTAGGTAGGTAGTAGGTAGGTAGGTAGGTAGTAGGTAGTAGGTAGGTAGGTAGGTAGGTAGGTAGTAGGTAGGTAGGTAGGTAGGTAGGTAGGTAGGTAGGTAGGTAGGTAGGTAGGTAGGTAGGTAGGTAGGTAGTAGGTAGGTAGGTAATAGGTAGTAGGTAGGTAATCAGGCTGTTGGTTGGTGTGAAAATGAAGCAAACAAATGTCTCTCACTTCACCTCCCTCACAGTGTCTGTCCTTCTGTCTCAGAGGTGAAATTCTTCTTTTCCTCATGTAAGCTATTTAAAGGACCACAGAGCCCATTAACTACTATTTATGTGTGTGTTACATCACCTCAAACAGAGATTTGAAATTTGCGGTAAGTGGTCCTTCTTATAAAGCATCATGTGGCCTCCAGGTGTACACACATTCAGTCCAAATAACTGTTATTAGTTGTTTCTGCAGCTTTTAGCAGGACCCTGAAAAAAAATCACCTCACTGCTGCATTCGTAACAACAGATGGTCACCTTCTGAACAGTATTAGTGAATTATATAAAACCTAATAATAAAACTGCAGATGAGGGATATACATTTAGTTTCAAAGAAAGAAATGACAAAAAAAGTGGAAGGCAGGGAATATCTTATCTAACTCAACTCAACTCAAAAAAAAACTTTCACTTTGACTGCCACAATTCATCATCCCCAAAACATTCTCAATCTCATACCCCCCCCCCTTAAATAAATTAATAAACAGACTCTTATAAATAAAGACATGAGAAAAGAAAAAAAAAGTCACCTGAAACATCTGTATCTAAATCAATCTACAAAGGGCCAGGCTTTGGAAAAGGTACAGTAATAGTAATAGTTAATGGGCTCCTTTATCTGTCTTCCTTCACATATCAGTGTGAGGGGCGAGGGGCAGAAAGTGACGCATGTGACTGGATGGCACAAAGAGAGACAGAGAGAAAACAAGATGAAGACGATAAGGATACCCAGATGGAGGAGGAAGCAGATGCTACCTTTTACCCCAGCTGGTACAGAGCAGGCGGCCGGTGTCGTCTTAGTCCTGCTCTGACGGTCAGAGGTTCCCTGTCAGAGGCCTCGGCCCGGGCTGAGCCTGACCTCCAGGTCCAGCCACAACCTGCACGGAGTCAGGATCCACAGCTCCCAGAACGGGCCGCGTCTCCCTCCGGACCTGCTCTCTGTCACCTGTTACCCCCACTTTCCACTCAGCTTCATGCTCAGCCACGTTTCCCTCCTCTTCCTGAGGCATCCGATGACCACGCTGGTGCTTCTGTGCCTGTTCTCCCGGTGCAGTTCACACAGCAGACAGCAGGTAGCGCCGGTACACAGGAGGGAGCTGAGGAGGACGAGGAGGACATGCAGGGCTGGGTGTGTCTACCTGGGACTGTGGATAAAGGTCACAGTCTTTTGGAGGGCGGTTTTGATCTCGGAGATGGTAGTTTAGACTTTTCTGATGTTAGCGACGCTACCCTGACCGCCCCGCCTGAGGAGACAAGTTCAGGGAAGGATGAAGACGACTTTAAGCTCAGCGATGGAGGAGAAGATGCAGGAGAGCGAGCACAGTTTGAGGAGGATGTGTTAGGTCTGAACAGTGCTTCGGGGTTGAAAGACAAATATGATTTTGAAGCTGAGATGATGGACGAGGGAGGCATCCAGCCTGAAGATGGGGGTGAGGTGATTAGAGATGACTGCTCCACGATGAAGAAGGACGATGCTGAAGCAGCCCGGGAGGACAAGTCTGAAGTGAAAAATGACACCCTGGATGCAGGAGGTGATGGTGTGGAGAGTACGCATAGCTTAGCACAGGGAGGTGGAGATGCAGCGTGTGTGGAGAATAAACAGGAGGATGCGGAGAACACGGAGCAGCCTGAAGATTTAAACACCAGCAAGGAGAAAAGTGAATCTAAAAGTGTCTCTCGGCAGGTCAGTGTCGGCCGGTTTAAAGGGATAGTTCAACATTTTGGTAAATTTGCCCATTGCCATAATCCCTATAGTTTTAGGAGTAGGTTCATTACCTTTAATTGTCGGTGCAAGCTATTTTTAGAACGGCGGAGCAGAGCCGCAAGCTGCTCAGAGGTACGGTATATGGAGGCTAATGGGATTTCTTGGGTTTCCCTCATCAAACTCATCAAATACACAATCCAACAACTCCAAAACGGACAAGTTGTGACCTGCACATTCACCACACTATGAGATAATAACAGTACGTTACGAGACAGAGTTGTTTTCTTGGTAAATTCATGCAAAACCGCTGATGCGCATTCCCGTCGGGGGCAGTTTTTCAGCAAGCAGTCTCTGCATTTGCCTCGAAAACAACTCTGTCTCGTAACGTTCCATTATTATCTCATAGCCTGGTGAATATGCAGGTCACAACTTGTCCACCAGAGCGTTTTGGAGTTGTTGGATTGTGTATTTGATGAGTCTGATGAGGGAAACCAAGAAATCCCTCCGTAGCGTAGCTCTGAGCAGCTCTCGGCACTGCTCCGCCATTCTAAAAACAGCTTGCACCGACAATTAAAGGTAACAAACCTACTCCTAGGGATTATGGCAATGGGCCAATTTGCCAAAATGTTGAACTATCCTTTAACCTCAGTCATTGTCACCATCATTATCTTCATCTTCATCATCATCGTCATCATCATCATGGTTGCCATCATGGACCAGGCTCTTGCACTGATCACCTTCCTGCTGACGTGGCTACACCTCAACACTGTCCTCCATGTAGCTCTGGGTTGTTGCTGTTTCTGTTCTGCAGAGTCATTTTTTGAAACTCGGCTGCAGCTGCTTCAGCTCTTTGTTCTGTGTGTTGTTAGGAAGGAGGAAGGACAGAGGGAGAAGTGTGCGAAAAATATATTTCACCCCAAAAATTAAATACACTGGCCTGGTTTCAGAGCAAAAAACCTCTTTTGAGCATCACTGTCTCTCCAGAATTTGCACGTGTCTCCAAACACAAACTTATTACTGTGCTAACTTTTCAACACTGTTCAACAGCGGCCTATCCCATCAGTCTGAGTAAACCCTCATCATCGCTATCAAAGACTAATGGGAGCTGTAGTTGTTCTTCAGCCCCATCTTGAAATGACCTGGTAGATCAACACTGGTTCATAAAAGTTTAGGAACAGCTGATGAAACCGACTCTCTACGAGGAAACCAGCTGAGTGTGATTTCCTCACCTCCTACTTCCTTTTCCTAGAAGCTCTTCTCATCAGTGTTTTTGTTGCATCGTCTCTCCATCTCTTTCTTTCCTCCTTCACCCTCAAATCTTTTCACTTTTCACATCACGGCATCCTCTCTCTCTTTCCCTCATCTCTTTGTGTCTCCCTCCTGTACCGACCATCTCCCTCATCTGCCTCTCTCTCTCTCTCTGTTTCTCTTTTCCATCCCCTCATCTCTCTCCAGGCTGTCACTCTGCTCTTCTACCTGTTGGCCTTCCTGGTCATCCTGCAGAGGGTTTGGGTTTACATCGGCTGCTTCATTTGCACATAACACCAGCAGGAGACACACCCATCCTCACTGCTACACTGCTCAGGTACACACACCTGCCTGCAACACCATTAAGTGCTGTCTGAGGCTTTTATTCTGGAAAAAACTAACAAACAGAATAACTTTGAGTGTTGTGAGCCTGTGGTTTCTCAAAATTTCAAATTTAGATGCTTTTTCAATTTCAAAATTAGATGCTAATTTTTGCAAACAGAAATAACCACACTGATTAATGCTTGGTATTTTGACCTAAGTTCATCTGAATTTGTACTACCACTACTGTTCTTACTACTGTCCTTCTAATACCGTGTGTCCTTTTAAAAGAGAACTTCTGTTTTTATTTGGATTTTATTCTATCAACCCAAAGCATTACATTTTAGCTGTGATGCTTCCTGTAAAAATGTATTTCCACAATATTTTTACACAACAAACATTGAGTTAGCACCTTGTTTTAGCACCACATATATGACTGTTCACTTGCCAAGTTTACTTTTTCTTACCATATGCTACATTAATCATCGCTTAATTTCCTCTTCACAGATTGGCAACACTAATCTCCAGTAGCTTAGATCATACTGAAAGATACAGAAGACCTGTAATAACATATTTTACTTTTCATGACAAATTTACAATGATCTTCATAAAACAGATCAAACAAGTCCTTTAATAAATAACAGCAGCAGTTTACTCTTGTCCCTGCTGACCCCTTGTGGCTAAATTGTGTAGTTACAGTTTAAAATCAAACTCTTTCTTTCTATTTTACAAAAAATATACTTTTTAAATAAATCAATAGATAAAACTTCCCAACTTATATATGTATATATTATTTTATAATATAGTCTTTGTTTTGTTTTTTTAATACCACAGTAGCCTACTAGCAGGACCCTGTGTGTGCTTTACTCTCAACAAGTTCAGTTGGCATGTTCTTAGACATTTCATTTCTTTTTGTCTGCACTTTGTTGCATGTCTTGTCAATTGTGAATTTGGAGCAAACAATCCCCCATACTTGTCAGCTTTGGGTAACACACTCATTGAAACACAGGGAGTTGTGTGCAGAGATTGTAGCTACTCAACCAGGTGAGTCATTTAGATGTTGAGTGTTTCTGAGTCTTCTTGCGTCACAATTAACTAGTGCAATCCCAGTATTTAGGTGTCTATGTTTAGTTTGCGTCTTTTTGTGTTTGTTTTATGTCTAATTTTAGTGGGATTGTGTCTTTGTGTGTTTTTTGTGTCTCTGTGGTTGTTATGAATATATTTGGTTGTTTTTCACCCCTGACTCCTTAGTGCCCTGGGGTTATTTCCTGTACAATATACAGTAATCCATGCATGCATATTAAAACTATTTCATCAGAGCACAGACATTGTAATTCAAGACTGCAAAATAATTTGGGAGACACTTAGTCGGCCATTTGTTGGGGTCCCACAGTGTCATGGACATCCATTATGAAACTAACCACTGTCCCACTTTGTTCCAGGTGGAGATTGAGAGCAGCGGTCCTGCTACGACCACTCCTCCCCTCTCCTCCTCTTCCACGTCGCCCTCCTCCTGCAAGGCTCCCGGTCGACCCAATTTCTGCTTCTCCTGGTTAAACCCCCTCCACAAGAAGAAGTAGTCCAGGGAGAGGAGCATCTGGAGATGAAGAAGGAAAAAAAAAAAGATGCACCTCACTCCAGAGTGGGTTTCATCAACTCAGACTGACAACCTCAGACTCTTCAGAGACTTCAGTTTGACTATTCTAACCGTTTTGGTTAAAATATTCATCATATCAGAAATACATCAGCACTTCTGTGTTCTGTGGACAAAACAGTCAGATCTACTCTGGATATGAGTGTCAACAAAAAAACTTTATTTTATTGTTCTTTTTTTCTTTTTTTTCTTTTTCTTTTTTACAGAAGCTGTTGCCCTTTAAGCCAAAGGTCTTTACAGGCTGTAGTCTTCTGACTTTCAGTAGCATTAGAGAGCAAGAACACTGTAGAAACATTATGCAGCAGTAGGCATTAACTGTATTTTAGTAGCTATAGTTGTAGTAGAACTGGTAGTAGCAGTAATAGTAAGAGAAAGTAAAAAAAACGGAACAGTAGTTAGTTGTAATATTAGCAACAGAAGACGAAGAGGTTTGAGTTTGAGTTTTTACTGTAGAACTCTGAATAGCACAGGGACAGAAGAAGTGGTTAATAGGTGTAATGATGTTAGTGTAGGTGTGGGTAGAGATATGTTGAGATAATCACCGCAGCATTTTGACGTTTTACTTACGGACAAAATGTAATAATTCGGGCAATAGTATTGCTCTTAGACATCAACCATCTTGTGTCATGACAGACTTTGGTAAGAAACGTTCTTATGTCCAACCTGTTGTTGGGTAAGGGCGCCGATTTCTGTCAGAGGAAATGAAATGTTTAACTAGAGAATGCATTTCCTGAAGGAAATACGGGTGAATGCTGAAAGCTGGAAGCTGAATGAGCTGAATAAATTGATAAAACAATGCTGAATTAAGTGAAGAAACTGCTGAAGCAATCTTGAAAGAGATGAATCTGAAGAGTAAAAGTAAAACATGTAAGAAGGAGGCTGTATGAAATGGTTGGAAATTACTTGAATTGTTTATTTATTTATTTATTTCGGACATGTTAATTGAACCAGACTTCATCACACACAATTTCAGTTACACAATACAAGCAACATGACCGAAAGGGAAAACGGGAGAAGCATAAAGCTTATCAGGTTGTTCAAGATTGTTGTTGTTCAATTGTTCAAGATGAGTATGAAGAAATTGAATGTCTACTTATATATATTTAAAACTTGCTTGAAAGCTTGAAAACATTGTTGAACCATTACTAATATAGATGAAACAATATCTGAAGAGTAAAAGTAGAACATGTAAGAAGGAGGCTGTATGAAATGGTTGGAAATTACTTGAATTGTTGAAGATCAGTATGAAGAAATTGAAAGGCAGATTTATTTAAAACTGTTGTATGTAAGGTAATAATTAAATCATTATTAAATTTAATAATACTTTAATAACCATTAATAATTAACAGTTAATAATTAATAATTTAATAATTAAAATTTCAAATTATAAATGTAATAATTCGGGCAATAGTATTGCTCTTAAACATCAACCATCTTGTGTCATGACAGACTAGAAACATTCTTATGTCCAACCTGTTGTTGGGTAATGGCACTGATTTCTGTCAGAGGAAATGAAATGTTTAATTACAGCCTTTTACTGGTGAGGTGTTATCATAGTCCCATATTAGAAATTAGGAGAAACTATAGTTCCTAATGTGAGGCTCAACAGTGGAATAGTAGTGGGAGTAAAAGATTGAATCAATGGAAGTTGTAGCAGAAGAATAACAGAGAAGGTGGAGTGTTATTTTATTAGTTGGTTTTCTAACACAGAGAGACCCCGGGCATCCAGCTAGAACCAGTTTGACCTGGTGGTGTTGGACTCAAGAAGTGACTGATGCAATCTTGCTGCAGGAGCTCTCTCTGTGTGACAGTTCAAACTAATGCACTTTTGTTGAGTGTGTGAGCACAGTACAGGACAGATGTGGTTTTGGTCACTTGCTGTGTGTGTGTTGTTGTACACTGCCCCAGGGCCCATGATGACCACTATGGTTCACTGTATGTTGTGTATGGTTTTGCTTGTTCTCCGCTGTCATTTCAGACCCCAGCCACTTCCACCTGACCTGCAGTGACCTCGCCTTCACAACCAAGCGTCTCCCCCTCCGCTCACCTCTTTATCATTTTCCCATTTACTTCAGAGCACTGGTCCATTCCCACCCACACTCTGCTTGTCTGATTCTCCTCTTGGATTTTTGGCCTGGCTCTGCCACCTGACTTCCCGTCTGCCCCTGCCTGCTTTTGTCTGCTGAGCCTAAATAAAGGTGTAGCCTAATGTTTGGAACTTTTTATTGGTGTCTCTGACTACATAACTGTAATTGTAAAAACCTGTAAGAGTTTTGTTTTACTGTTATTGATTTCAGAAAGTTTGTAATCAATCAAATTTGAGAAAATGTATCTCCTGCTTCAAAACATTTGCCCCATGCAGGCTCCTTTGGAAATTATGGCCACGGTGTGGACACGTGGTTGCATGGACATTTACGCTGACACATACACACACACACAGCTAGATTCAAAATCAAAACAAAACAGAAAGCACAAAACATCTGGACAACACCTGTTTCTGTGACGTCACCCCGCCATGCCGGAAAAGATTCCCAAAAATGACGCATAGGTGAGCAGTCAGGAACATAACTTCTGAAACGAGCCTTCAAAATAAAATATTAAACCAAAAGAGAGTTACAGGGCTCCAGCCCAGCCTAAACCTTAGGAGGCATAGACCTATATTTTATTTTGTAAACTATTCCCATTTATATTTCATTATGGGGTGCATCGCAGTCATATTCTTCAAGAAAGCAAAACCTAGGCTACATGGATTTTTAAAAATTGTATAATGCAGCTGGATTAGAGACTTTGCTCCATTCGTTTAAAAATGTTTGTTTTTCTGTTGTTTAAACTCAGAACATTGGAAGAGCTCAACCTTTCCCACTCTAAAGATTGCACTATCAGTCATAACCCTATTGATCTGCATTGATTGCATCTCCACTTGAGCTAGGATCAAAAATTTACTTACAGCAGTGTGTAGAATGGTGGAATTAAGGAAATGGCACGAAGTCTACTTGATTTACGGATTTATTTATTTTTTAAATAGGAGTTAATGTTTTCTTTAAACATTTTCTTAATATAGGTCTGACTTGTTTCAATGAAAATGATTTGCAACTGGAAAGTAGTAGCCTATATGGTAAATTAATCTCAGTGTTGGGCACGTTTCTAAAACCGAATTTGGCTTAGGCCTACCTCTAGGCTAGCCTACTTGTTATTAGCCTACTTTCCCCAAAATGCAACTGAGTAGTCTAACTGAATTAGGTTTAGCCTACTACATTATAAAAGTAACGAATTAGCCCATCAGGGAAGGTAACTATTGCGTTACTTATTACTTGGACTCGTTATTCCCATCACTGGTTAAGTTTTATGGATGAATAAGCAATTCTTCAGGCTCGCGTCATAATTAGGCGGAGCATCGTGGAGCCTTTATTTTGAAATCCCTAACCGGATGTGCTTAGCTGGCTGTCGGCTGCTCTGGCTTCAGTGTGTCCCTGTCGACGACTTTCTCTGAGTGGGAGCAGTCACTGAAACCAGGAAGATTTCTTCACGCTGAGTGGAAAGCACACGTCACCAGTCTGCTCTCCACATCTTACACCAAGTTAAACTTTGTTCTCAAAAAGGAAAAAGGAGTTCCAGCTCTGTTAAACCGTCGCCATGGACCCCGCCGGCCAAGGTAACGTTAATTGTTAGCTTAGCGTATGTAGCTTAGCTTCGTGTTCGAGTTGCCCAAAACAGTTCAGATAAATGCAGCTACCGCCAAATAGCGAACACACCCGTCTTCTTGTCGCTTTGTTTGTGTTGAAGTTTTATATTGTTAGGGATAATAGTGAGTCCCAGTGAGCGTGCAGCCGTGTGGACAGGACGGGCCCGCTGGTAAATGACAGGGACAGCAGCAGCAGCAGTGAGGAGGAGGAGAAGGAGGATCGTGTTACTAATGTTACCAACTTCCCTGCACACTTTCATTTGATAGCACTGACAGTAATTCGGCTAAGAAGCGAACAATGTCACCTTGTCTGTCTTCCCGAGCCCTTCGCGGCTTTACGAGCCGCTCTTCTTGGTTGTAAACAAAAACATTGATGCGAGTCCGAGAGTTAGCACTTTGTTTTGATGGTTTTTAAAAGCTGCCAGCCCTTAACATTACCTGTCGTTTTACACCTGATACAGTGTCGTGGGTCTAAGTCAGTGTTGGTCGCGCAATAACAGGATCTAGACTTGCTGACCAACTGAGCACAGTAGCTGCTGCCTTATCATTGTCACTACTGACTGTCGATGGTGCTTTTCTGCTCCCTTCAGATTAAAGGAACGATCCGTTTACTGGACATCGATTGTCTCATCTTAACTGAGACAGCAGTCCATACGGAGGGGACAAAGTCTGTTTCTTATAAGTTACAAACAATGGGCACATGTCTGTTCCCTAATCATCATCATTATTTGTATTCAAGTTATGTAGCACTGTATTTAGCTTATGTTTAGGTTGTTCCTTTTGCACTAGTAGTTTATATTTTTTTGTTTTAGACATCGTAGGATATATTTTATCATATACTTTCACTTTGTATTTTATATATTTCCTTTGCACATCTATCTATCTATCTATCTATCTATCTATCTATCTATCTATCTATCTATCTATCTATCTATCTAATTGCCCACATGTAAGACCAACAGAAACCTGAGACACAGAACAACAGCACAGATCATCAGTGCCTGTAACTGCACCATCCAGAATGACCACACACGTCGGGGTGATGAGATTTATTGCAGCGCTATTATACTGGACCATAGTGGTGTTTGCTACATGGTCATTGGCAGCCAAATGAAGGCCGTTATATGCTGC
Organism: Trachurus trachurus; assembly: GCF_905171665.1. Classification (NCBI taxonomy): domain Eukaryota; kingdom Metazoa; phylum Chordata; class Actinopteri; order Carangiformes; family Carangidae; genus Trachurus; species Trachurus trachurus. The sequence continues at coordinate 5,680,590 of NC_139901.1, read as the reverse complement.
TGGAACCCACATGCTAATGAGACATCCAGGGCCGTATCCTGTAGTCTGTAACATTGAGCGGCCGTGATAGATAGTCATATTGTATCAGGCTTCCTGTGCCTCAGGATCAGAGGTTTTTAGGGGATGATTAAGGTCGCCTTCGTTGGCCTGTCTCAAACTATGACTAACCGGAAAGAACTAGGACATGTCTGTCTCATTAAATTTTGCTACTACTGTTTCCTAAATGATGCCGTGAAACCTGAAAACAGGATTTTGGCAGAACCGGGGACTTTTTCCTAACTTGTACATCCTCACATGACACCGTTGTTATTTCTTTAAAGGAATAATTCAACATTTTGGCAAATTGGGCCATTGCCATAATCCCTGTAGGTTTGTTGCCTTTAATTGTCGGTGCAAGCTATTTTTAGAACGGTGGAGCAGAACTGCAAGCTGCTCAGAGCTACGCTACGGAGGCTAATGGGATTTCTTGGTTTCCCTCATCAAATACACAATCTCACAACTCCAAAACAGTCTCGTGGATAAGTTGTGACCTGCACATTCACCACGCTATGAGATAAAAACAGAACGTTACGAGACAGAGTTGTTTTCGAGACAAATGCAGAGACTGCTTGCTGAAAATCTGCCCTCGCAGGAACGCGCATCAGTGGTTTTGCATGAATTTACCTCGAAAACAACTCTGTCTCGTAACATTCCATTATTATCTCATAGTGTGGTGAATGTGCGGGTCACAACTTGTCCACCAGAGCGTTTTGGAGTTGTTGGATTGTGTATTTGATGAGGGAAACGACAAACCTACTTCTAAAACTATAGGGATTATTGCAATGGGCCAATTTGCCAAAATGTTGAACTATCCCTTTAAGGAAATAGTTCATCCTACAAGAATAATTAACAGGTGTTTGTCATGTGCCCTTCTTTTTCTTTTTTACAGAGCTGTCAAATTGTGCAGACTTTCTACTGTCATGCAAAGACAGAGAGATCACAGAGGAACCACAAATTCCTTCATCTACATCAGCATAAAAATAGACCAGAATGCAATGCAACGGCGGAGGGGGTTTTAAGTGAGGGGTGTGGCCTTTATCACATTCACGCCTCACTGTTTACAGACTGGTTAGACGGCTAGCTGAAGGGACACATTTTTAACCTTTTCATGTAACTACGGTAACCTTTGACTGGAAGTTGCAGAGCTTGAAGTGACTGGTTGTTGTCGTGGCAAAGCCTTCTGGGAAGTGTAGGAAATGGCTATCTGTCAGTCTAAGAATGTCTGAAATAGATTATTTCCTTCATCTCAGGAAGAAATTATTATTAGATTTTTTTTTTTTTTTGTCATTCCTCTATCTGTTATGAGCGCTGCCGTCTCATTTGAACTTCACTGCTGTTATTTTTGTGGGCTGGTCTGAATCACTCTTGGCTGAATCAATATACCCAGAGGGTGGAGCCATCATATCTCCTGCCAGCCTCAACACAGATGTTACAGCTGAGACTCAAACACACAGCGCAGTATCTGCAGATAATGAGAACCTGGCTCATCACACTCTGTCTCTCCCACTGCGGACCGTTGATGTCTGCTCTCACGTGTTGCGCAAGTCACTGAAATCTTCCGTCCCGCTTAGAAAAGTGAAGGATTTGGGGAGTGGGATGTCTATATTCGTCTGTTTTGTTGCTGCTGTTGTGTTTTTTTTTCCTTTTTTTCCTCTTGTTTTGTTTTTATGTTTTCTGATGGAAACTCTAATTTTAAGAAAAGAAAAGTGAATGATTTAATATGAAATGTCTTACTGCCTGACCACTAGTCTGGAAGTTGATCCGTTTGTAAGCAGTGTGGGATGTTAGTGTGCCCGCTGTATGATTGTCGTGGCCGTAACAGCATAGGGTCTATATTTAGCCACGTGTTTTCAGGCAGTGCCTCCACTTTGTCTTTTCTTTCCCCTGTTGTGTCCATGCCAGCTCTGTGCCCGATCCAAGCTCCTATTGGCTGCCAAAACCTCCGCTAGTGTCCTCAGGTGAATCATGACGCAAGATGCGCTCGGAGTCACTGAAGTGGTGACGGTGGCATCAGACCAAGACATCAGTGGGGAAACTTTAGTTTACAATGATTAAAGACTTGGTTTTTTTTGTCTTTCTCTTGCGGTTTCGTCCTGCTGTGATAAAGGCCGGCCAGAATATTTTTCAGGCAACCACACGATGCAAAACAACAATCATGTCAAAGTGAGGCTTCAAGTTGACAATAGAAAGATGCTGACAGGGCGAGTTGGAGTGTGATATGTTTGTCTTAGTGTTTTCTTGCACGTAGGACCCTGCAGGCCTGCTGCTCATCACACACTCACTTTGACTTAGAAAACCTAAATCAATCCATCGACTTGATGCTCAGCTGAGATGCACCGGTGCTCATTTGGCTGCCATTTCTTTACTGCGTTTCAACTCCTTTTTTTCCCCCCAATACAAAAAACTGACCAGAAATGAGCAGAATTGACAGTGGCATAACTAGTATCAATGAAATGTTATCAGTTCCCATCCATAGGTTAGTGCTGCTCAACTCCTGCCTCTGCTATTTGTCTCTTTCTCTTCCTGTCGGAGAATCTCCTGCTGGCAACCCAAGCCACTTCCTGCCTGCAATTTCTGGATGTTACTGAAATAGATACTGAGAGGGGCCTACTTAGAGTCAACCACTGCTGGCTTTTAACATTTCCACCGGTCTAAGTGTGTATTTGTTTGCCTCTCCATTTCCCTTGACCATTACCGTCTCCTGTTCCCTCACCCCATCCTCCTCCTCCTCCTCCTTCTCACTTTCTCTTTCTTTTTGTCTCCCAGATATCAACCTAAACTCTCCCAACAAGGGGCTGGGCGTGGATCATTCTGACAGCCTGTCCGACGTGCCGGTGGAGGGGGCAGTGGGGAACTCTGTCAACCCTCTCCCACCCGGCCTGACGGAGGAGGAGGCCGAGGAGCTGCGCATCGAGCTCACCAAGGTAACGTCCAGGTGTTCCACAGCGAGCAGTGGTTTTCATAAAGTGAAAGATCCCACCAACACCAAGCACATAGTGGTGTGGGTTTGGTGGATGTGGTAGAAAAGCTCTTAAATATTGTTTGTTTATTAAATAAAATTCAAAACATTCTGAGATGTCATTATGTCTACATTTAAAAGGCATCTATTGCATTTGTTTTTTCTCCCATTATATCTTCATTAAAATGAACATATGGGGCTGCTAGATAGAGCAAGAAAAAAGCTCTAAATGTATTGATATATCAATACATTTGTTTTGACTGTAGTGCAGTTTTGTGTGGTTTGTTCTACTTTTCATACATTTTCTCTGTCAAGTCAATGCCTTGAATTAACATCTTGGGATGTTTGACATTTTTCACAATAGTAAAATACAATAGTCTCCACAAACATTTTTATTTTTTGAATATATGTTTATTGCAGTGTTTTTCAACCCTGGGGTTGGGACCCCATGTGGGGTCACCTGGAATTAAAATGGGGTCGCCTGAAATGCCTAGTAATTGATTTAAAAATGTACTGATAAAAATATTTTTTTAATTAATTATTATTCTTTTTAAAATTATGATTAAAACACCACACACGATCTCAAACAACTGTATTCTATACTTTCACTTCACGTTCAAATAAAATGCAACATATAAAAATATCTGAGCTGGTGCATCTTGATTGACAGGGTCGCCAGAAATTTGTGATGTCAAAATGGGGTCACGAGCTCAAAAAGGTTGGGAACCACTGGTTTATTGTTTTTCAAAATGGAAAAAGAACATAGGACGAACAGATAAAAGACCCACACCCCAAAACTAACAAATAAAACATGAACAGGATCAGCTAATCACATAAAGAAATAAGAAAGGCCACAGTCATGACAATAAACTAAAAATGCATATTTAAAAAAAAAAAAAAACTGTACAAAGTGAATAGTAAAATGAGAAATAAACACAGCAAGATGTTTCATGTTCTTCATTATATAGTCTCAGTCTCTCCAGGTGAATTTGCCATTTCTCTCAACCACAGGTCGTACGTGGGTGCGACTCCACAAACATTTTGACTTCATAATAGGCGAAGCACACCTGTTGTAAATAACAATAAAAATGGCTTGGTTCAATTTGTTGCATCACAAATACACATTGTGTATCCCGGCCTCTCTTTGCCATGCAGCAATTAAAATGGATTACAACCCAGTGAACTCATCAGTGTCGGCCTGACAGCACGAGACCATCAGACTGAAGGCAATGTTAGGGAGTTGGAAGAAACAAAGCAGCAGCTTTTCTTTTTTTTTTTAGAGCAGAGTGAAGACGTATGCAAACATGACCCAGAGCAGAGAGGCTGATTTGACTCATCCTGCACTGGATGACAGCAAATACCTAGGCTTCTCTTGGTGGGAGTAACACACCTTCCAACTAGGAATTAAGAAGAGAGGCGGGCCGAAGTTGATGTAGTGAAAAATTGACGAACCTCCAGACTGACCCCTTCCTGCTTTTTGACTTTAGGTGGAGGAAGAGATCAACACTCTGCGTCAGGTCTTGTCAGCCAAAGAGAGACACGCCACTGAGCTGAAGAGGAAACTTGGACTCAGCCCGCTCAACGAACTCAAACAGAACCTGTCCAAGAGCTGGCAGGACGTACAGACCTCCAACGCGTACGTATCAACCAGACTCCTCACACGTGTAATTTTTTGAATCCTTCAGTTGTTTGACCAGTTACAGTGATCACTCGAGGTTGAATCAAGATCTGTTTTGCACAGTCAGTCACATGGAGTATTGAAGGCACACTTCCAAAAACTGCTTTTGATTGATTTGATGAGTACAGATGTGCAGATTGTACCCGTTAATTTTAGATGTGGACTCAAACTTTAGTGTCATGTTTTGGCAAAAGATTAGAGATCAGAAAAGCCTAGAAGAGAACCACTCACGTGCATCTAAGATTATTTTAGAAGGTCAAGTTTTGGGAAATAGCTTGAGTCAGACCTAAATAGCGACAAGTGACATCCTTTTACTGAAATGTTGACGTCGTCGACCAGTTTGTGGCCCTGATAAGCACAGTGAGATGACTCCTGGAGTCGTCCCTCCCTGCCTGCCGTCAGTCTGTGATAGTAACAGTTATCAGAAAGAGCCAGTCCCAGAGTGACTCACACTATGGTGATTCACGTGGGGTCCAGAGGTCTTTACATCACACAGGATGATGTCACAGCTATTAAACAGATGAAACAGAGTCATCGGGTAAGGTGCTCTGTGATCACATCTAGTGACCCCACTGTGAGATACAACTGTGATCATCACAGATGTTCCAATGGGAGTATTCGGTTTTTTCTTTTCAAACGTCAGCAGCTGCTCTGTTCGTGATGAAACTCAATGGTTTAAAATGATTTATTTTAGTCAATAAAATCGAAACATGTAATACATTTTTAATTCATTGAGCTGCTGCAGTTTTCAACACAGAACACAGACTTAAACCGATCAGACATAACATCACGACCGCCTGCTTTATATTGTGTTTTGCTGCCAAATACACAACAAACGGCGCTGCACTGTGTGTTCTGACGGCTTTCTATCAGAACCAGATGCTCAGAGGCTCTGACCCAGTCGTCCTGGTTCAAACTGGATTAAATCCTCACTCTGCCCATTTTTCCTGCTTCTAACACATCACCTTTGAAGACAACATGTTCACCTGCTGTCTAATACGTATATCCCACCCACTAACAGGAGCCATGATGAAGTGTTATTCAGTGTTATTGACTTCACCTGTCGGGGGTCATAATGTTAGGCCTGATCGGTGTATCAGATTTTCCACACAGTGTGACTTTGATGAATGTGAACAGGAAACCCTGTCACTCTGCATTTCAACCTTCATTTCACAATGAGAGAAAGAGGAAACGGGTTCTCCAAAGACTTGGAGATAGTTATTGACATTATTGGTATATCGTGTAAATAGATCTTTTGGGATTTGCTAACCCTGGCTTCCTCTCTGAGCCAGCCCTGCTTTGACTCCTTGTTGACCCTCTGCAGCTCAACACCCCCATGTCTCTGTTTCTAGCTATGTGAGAACCTCTGAGAAACTGGGCGAGTGGAATGAGAGGGTTACCAATTCGGATCTGTGAGTCCATGCACTGTGCCACTCGCTCGCTGGTGATGTCTGGGCTTCTGCCGTGTTTGCTCTCCCATGCTCTGACTCCTCACCCCTCGCCGCTCCTCCGGTCTCACCTGCTAACCATATTTGAGAACACTTTAACATTTCAACAGCTGCTCTCTAACATAATGCCTGGGAGTAGGACATTTGTCTGTCTCTTTATTCTTCTTTGCTCCTGTTGAATCAGATGCTGTGAAATTAGATGGTAGGATGAGTGTGCATTATTCTGCTGAACCTAATTGGAAAGATTAAGTGAAGGCCTGATGAAATGAGTAATTCCATCCTCTTGGTCAAACGCATTTGGTAAAAAGTAGCTATTCCATCAACTGTGACGATAAAGCTGTGGATTTTTAACATCCAGATTGTGTCTAGTTTGATTTTTAACATTCTGAACAGCCCAAAACCACATGCGATCCGATAAAAAAAAAAATCTGATTCAAATCACTCACGAAGGTGGTTTGAATGTGATTCTAATTGGATTTGTACAGATCCGTTTCAGTTTGAACGATATGAATCAAACCACTATTTTTGTCAAGCAAAAGGGTTGTTTCTGTTCTGCAGTAGTTCTGTCTGTCCCTGCATCGCCATGGCAGCAATGAATGGGAGTGGACCGATCTTACACTATTTAAGCTGTTTACATCCCACCAAACCATTTTCTTTCCACAAACAACGTCAGATGGCTTCAAACATTCACCGTGGGGCTTGTTTACTTCAAGAAAGCCGACATGTTTGTAAATGGAGCTGAAATATAAAGTATCACGCGAGAGGCGAGTTGACGCGTTCAGTATGTTTACAGGTAGAATAAACAATATCCAGACTTACTCTTTACCGCTACGAAGACGTTGTGGCTCTGAGTTGATATTTGTTTTGTTGATAAAAGAAACGGGAGCTTCAGACGACCTGTAAACACAGTTAGCCTTCAACTTGACTCTCACGCGAGACTTCGCGAGTTCGCACGAGACTTTGCGAGACTTTGTACTACAGCTCCGTTTACAAACATGTCTGCTTGCTTGAAATAAACAAACCCCTCGAAAAAAATGTGGTTGTGGGATGTAAACAGTCTAAACAGCGCAAGATCGGCCCGCTCTCATACATCGCTGCTGTGGCGAAGCAAGGACAGACAGAACTACTGCAAAACAGGAGACATTAAAAAGAAAATCTTCAGAATCCTTCTTTTAGACCTAAAATATAAGGAAACTAGAATCCCAGGTTGAAATTGCCCAGAATTGTCCTTTAAATGTTCCTTGTTGCTCATAAGTGAATTTTAAGATTATGATTTTAAGATTTATTTTCTCTCAAAAGCTGAACATAACAGATGTACCAAAGAGCATTTTACAACTGTTTCAGATTAATAAAACGGGTATTATAAATATAATGATAATAAAATAAAAAATAAATATAAGATGTATCATAATATAAAATACATTCTCAAAAGCATATAGATTCAAAAGGTTTGAAATTACTTTTGTTAAAGAAAGTAAAAGAAAAGAAAGAATAAACAATATAAGCAGTTGTACTTGAAGTGCACACCATGAGCTCTGGTGTGGTCTGTCCGTCTGAACAAGGCCTAACAGCTCTGGGATCAGCCTGGATCAGGACTCTTGTTGCATATGTGGCGAGACTTGTAGCACTCCAGTGGGATTTGGTGTGTGTCTCATACTAACCTCTGCTGCCTGAGTTACACAACTGAGTCACCTGTGTTTGCCCACTGTGGCCTGTTACTCACCTTTAGTGTTTGATAAGCACTTTGTTTTTTTAAGGTGGTGCTATAGACTCAGACGGGTTAGTGTATATGGAGACGTGGCAGGATTTCTTTCATGACGATCACAAGTACAACTCTTCCTTTCTGCTGTTTTTCACATGATGTCATTTTCTGCAACATAATATCTTTTCCCAGTTTTTTTGTCTCCTTCCATCCTATCAGCCTCAGCCATCTGGTCTTTACTTCCTCTCCCAGAGGTCAGGTGTCCTCTCTTTGCCCCCCCCCCCTCTACTTCCTCAAAGCAGCATTCTTTCATATTTTTTAACTTTTTTTATTACTACAAAGGAAAACAGATTTTTTTTTCTATTTAAGAGAGGTTATTGGATGGGAAAGAGGTGAGATTAAAATCTAAGGCTTTGCTGTATTATAATCAAGCCATCTGATGGTTGCTGGTCTTATTTTGCTGTGCTTGTTTATCTCTAGACAACACAAATTGAACATTTAATGTGTTAGGCTTAGGGGGGGTTGGCTGAATAAGATCCACTGGCACACAGTAGAAAAACAGAAATACTGTAATATAATAAACACAACAGAGTTTGTGTTATTCTATAAATAAAAAAACAGCATACTGTATTCAGTCTAACCCCAGGTGTGTTCTAAAATTTCACACCAGAATTTTCATTTTACTGCAAATGCATATTGTTGTATAATAAATAAATGTGGGCTATCGGTTTTCTTGATTACTAATAATTGGTATCAGTATAGGCCCTGGAAAAAAAAAACATATGGGTCGATCCCTACAAGAAATAATTGCACTGGAACTAACGAGGGCTAGCTGAGCTGTGTGTCTGTTGTATTGTGTGTGTCCTCAGGAGTTGGTTGGAGGTAAGGGTTTTAAGATGGTTTTCTGCAGCTGAAAAGAATCCAGAGGAAACTTTGTAGCTGGCAAAAAGAAAAGAAAAACAACCCATCAGTTTGTTTGCTGCTGCTGCTGCTGCTGCTGGGAGGACTGAGGCTAGTGGAATTTTCCGTGTTGTTGCTTCTGATTTGAACTGGATTGGCGAGCTCTCTCAGATAGCTAAACTCACCTGTCAGGACACTGACTCAGCGCTTGACTTTTACACACACACACTAACACACGTCTTTATGAATAGGAGCAGGTGCACTAGGTTTGGTAGTATTTCCTCTTCTGTGTTTTCAAAGACAGAATTAGACACACACGGTCGCACATCTCTCACATTGTTTCCACCTATGTGTTCTCCCACACAGCCAGAACATACATTTATTAAAAAAAAAAAACTAAAAACACACAGCATATGAATTTTGGTTCAGGCCTGGAAACACACACACACACACAGCCATAGGTTCGCACAGTACAGGAAGGTGTTGGTTTGTGTGTGTCTGTGGCGCCCTGGTCGGGCAGCTCAGACTTGCTGTTGCAGGAACAAGTGGGAGGAGAGGAAAGGAATGTGAGAGAGATGGAGGAAGAGGAAGAGAAAGAGACAGTGTTTTGCTTAGTCACATGACACGTGTTGTTCAGAGAGGGAGGGCTGGAGAGAGAGAGGATGTGAGCTGCACTTGAAGCCAAACTGAACCACACAAAGAAGTTAATGGGTTATGAATTATGAATATGCTTTTTGGAGGGGGGGGGCAGGTTGCCAGGTTGCCATGAAAACTGGAGTAGTGTGAGAGTCAGCCTGACTGCTCTGTTCGCATGACAGTTGAGTATCTTCAGAGGTTTTAACTTTGTCTCTCAGATGAGATCCTTGGAGGAGTTGGAGGCTCTTACACAGCAACGTCCAACTGGAAAGGAGACAAAAAACCCTGTTTCTCTTTGAATTACTGTATACAGCTAGACAGTGAGGTGCTGTGTGGACAGACACAGTGCACTGTGACCGCAGTCACTGGGTTGTACAGTACGCAGCGTTGTGCTGATGTAAGTCAGGAAATAGAGATGGGTCTTGTCTGGCCCAGAGCCGTCTAGAATCAGAGCCATCTCCTGTGTCTTTTACAAGGGAAGCTGGTGTAATACAGCTGGCTGCTATATAGAGTCATTGGTTTGGAGAGTTTTTTTTAAAGGGATAGTTCAACATTTTGGCAAATTGGCCCATTGCCATAATCCCTATAGTCATAGCAGTAGGTTTGTTACCTTTAATTGTCAGTGCAAGCTATTTTTAGAACGGCGGAGCAGAGCCGTGAGCTGCTCAGAGCTACGCTACGGAAGCTAATGGGATTTCTTGGTTTCCCTCATCAAATACATAATCCAACAACTCCAAAACGCTCTCGTGGACATGTTGTGACCTGCACATTCACCACGCTATGAGTCCGTCAGGGGCAGTTTTTTGGCAAGCAGTCTCTGCATTTGCCAAATCCACACAGAAGGGCCCCCTCATCTTTTACTCAAATTATTTCTAAATAAACTTGTTGCATCTCCCATGACATAAATTACAGATATCCACACTGACTCTCAATCCCTTGTAGTTGTACATCGAATAACACTTCATCATGGCACCTGTTAGTGGGTTTGATGTATCAGGCATAAAGTCAACATGCCCTCAAAGTTGATGAGATAGAAGCAGAAAGGGTTTGATCCAGTTTGACCAGGACTGGGTCTCTCATATGAAAAGCTGCAGCTCTTGTGGACTGTTCCCGGTCTGCAGTGGTCAGGATCTATCAAAAGTTGGTCCAAGGAAGGAACAGTGGTGAAGAGGCCACAGGCTCATTGATACACATGTGCTCCCATCCAACAGACCAGCTCAGACTGCTGAACAAGTTCATGCTGCTTCTGATATAAGGCTGTCATTGCAGGAAAAAGGGACCAACACAATATTAGGGTTAGGGTTAGGAGTCACATCCACTCGGTGCTTGGAGCCAGGCCGTTTGATTGAACCGTAGACAAATGGGAGTGAATTTGCAGACCTAAACATATTAAAACTTGCTTGCGAGTGGATAAACGATGTGATTGGGACAGTGTTTATATAATCTATACCACCTCCAACATACTGTAGCTTTTCTTTATATTTGTTATATTTGTCACCTTGGTGATGATACCGCCAGTGTATCTGGAACACGACGGTATTTATTTTTGCATTTTACCACATGATTTAACACGTGGCCAAAGTAGACTGGAGGAATTTAGATCAACTTACCCAACATTGGCCAGCTGCTTACATGAAATACAGATAGTATCATTTAAATTTCAGCAGCAGTTTTTAGTTGAATAACTTGATGTAAATATGTCATGTAACTCAAATGTGGATTTAATGTGGAATCAGCTTGCTTGCAGTTCCTCTGTCAGTCTTGTCTGGGCTCTGCTTTCTTATCTGCTCTGCCATTAGTTCATAGAGCACTTAGCACAAACATGCTTCCTCTTTTTTTCTAGATACTGCATCACCAGTGGTGTGTTGTGTGTGACTTTTGTCTAAGCTTGCTTTGCAGCTAATCATAAAAGGTCTGCGGTCTGCTTTTAAGCTGGCGTTTTAGTGTTAGTGTGTTAGTGTTTTTTCAAACTAAGTCATCAACCCTCACTGTTTCCACTAACCATCTGCTGCCGTATCCATTTGTCCTCACAACTTCCTGTAGAGCAGAGTTGGATTGATTCACTTAGCTGAACTCTGAGGACCTGCAGGGAATTCAGAGCCTTTTATCAGCAAACGCTGGAGTTTGGCTGAGACTCACTTTAAGCTCGTCAGAAAAACCATTCCATCATGTCATATTTTGTAGGTCCTGATTGCTGGGGGGCCGATGTCGATATCAGGGAATAAAAAAATTCTGATCACCAATATATTGGCCGATGAAATAAAAAAATAAAAATAAAAAAAAAATAGCTGCTTTTGATCCGTTAAATATAGTTCAAACACAGATATAAATTGAAGGCAGAACATTTAGCTATTTTTCAATACTTTTGTTTTCAAAGTTATTGTGTCAACATTTGAAATCTGCCTGTTTATGTTTATTATTATTCATTTACTTCAGGGCAACAATGCATTTCACCTCCACTGGAAGAGTAATAGTACAAGGACATCATTTTTAAGTAAAACCAGGTCATATAATGAAAATATAACTGTTTTGTTAACGTGTTTGGCTAAATAACGATTATATTATTCTCTAATGGCTATAATCTATAATATCTGTATTATTTTTGCTTTACATCTAAAAAGTAACATCAATCCTTACCTTGATAGCATTTTTATCATCTGAATTAGTCTTTATAAATGGTGATTAGATCGTCCATCCTATCGTCCAGAGTTTTCTCTGCTCCAGTCTTGCAAAGGTTTGTGACACAGATCTTTAAAGCTTTATTAAAAAAATATATCAGATGATAAATATCCTTTCTAGGCCTGTAAAAGTGTTGAAATATGCACCATTAATGTCATTAAACAATATGGAGAGACAAAACAATATACGTAGGTCCAGCAGCAGTAGTAGAGCCTTAAGACAGGATTATTCATATTTGCCTGTGTGTGCGTTGTGAGCAGCTTCCGACACTTGAAGGGCTCAGAGAGCTGTAAAATGAAAATTCCCCTCTTACACAGTAAATTAGATTAATTTCTGTAATGTTGATGTGGGCAAAATGAGTTTTCTCTGTCGCGCCTGGGGAAGGAGGTTTTCCAGCAAAGAAGTGTTTCACCGTCGGGTACACTCAACTGTCACACAACCTGTTGGAGTAGACACAAGCCTGATTCATCAGTGGGAAATGTATATGGATTATGGCAACAAGCTGCGCAATGGTGGAGCAGCCCAGCCCGACAGGATTTACTAGTAACACCACGTAACCATCATCTCACCATAAACATTGAAGGCTTTGTTAAACTCACTTATGGTTCTGGTCACAGTTGCCATGGTTACGTTCATGAAGGAACCATGTGAAATGTTAGCAGTGTTTCATGTCCTCTGATCTATAATGATATTGTGTTGCGTTGTGTAATAGTTTAAATGTTAAGTCTTTTAAAGTCGGTGTAGCAGTGGATAAAATGAATTGTGCTTTGTTGTTAGTGTGTGTCTCTTCCCCTGTGTCATTATCCTGCTGTTGTGTCTTCAGATATCTGTCTGCCTCAGCCACTTTGGATGACATTACCCACTCTGAAGCGTGAGTTGACCCCTTTCTCTTTTGTGTTCTTGTTTTGTTTTTGTAGATGAGCTAAGGTTTCTTTCAGTGTGGTTTTCTCTCTGGGGAGTAATCCTCACTGTTCTCACCCCCATGCTTCCTCATCCATCTCTTTGCTTCTGTGATGTGAGCGTGTTGCAGGAGGGGGTTTTGTTTTGTTTTTTATAGGTGTGTTTGAGGTTCAGCTTCATGCTTGGAAAGACTCCCACGTTGGAGGACATACTAGTATGGCTTTAAAGTGAAGAGAGGCAATTTGGTTGAGCTGATACTTTAGCCCAGTGGTTCTCAAAGTGGGGTCCTTGAGAGGGTTCAAGAAGGTACCCAGAATTTTATTGAAATTGTACCACTTTTTTCTAGAATTTGTAAACTTTATTTTTTTGAAAAATTTTGCCACTTTTTCTAAAGAAAAATTTAAAACTTTTTTTTTAATCTTTCCACTTTTTTCTAGAATTTTTTTTTTTTTTTTTTTTTTTTTAAATCTTTCCACTTTTTTCTAGAATTTTTTTTGACTTTTTTTTTTTTTATAAATCTTACCACTTTTTTTCCCAGAAATTCTCTACAATATTTACAAAAATTCATGCCATTGGCCATGATTTGACTTTACTTTAAAAAAGTAATGTTGTTCATTCTCAGAACAAATATTTGTGTATTAATGGTTTTTGCTTCAAAATGTTGTCCAATGGGGGTCCGTGGTCTAATTTGTATCGATTTAGGGGTCCATGATGTAAAAAAGTTTGTAAACCACTGCTGCAAGTCAGACAGGGGGGTCAGTGCAGATGTTTAGCTGGTGTACCTGTGCCAGCTTGTTTTCAAGAGGTCTTCATTGTTTTTTTTATTACTTGTGGTCCTAACTAGGTCATAGTCCCATTTCTGCTGGAGCCTGGGCTGCAAAACCAAGACTTAAATCAATTTAGTTTCAAGTAATAAAAGAAAAGGCTGAGATGTAATCTGATAAAATAGAGTAGAGCACTTATTATATCCCATTGTTAATATACATATAGATTATTGAAATCTAAAAGTCACACTTGTTGGATGTTTCCCTCAGCTACGGCAGCTTTGCTCATCTTCTGTGAACCATCTGTTTCAGAGACTCAGTCTGTGTGAGTGGTAGGGCAGCATGATATGCAAAAAAAAAAAAAATCATGTAGTCATTATTTTTGGTAGATGTTGTGATACAAGTCTCCATATCAGTTTGATTTTTAGTTTTTTGCATTTTGACCAAAAAGGTTTTAAATGATGTGTTCAGTTGGGTCTAGTAGGTTGCTTTTGGCAGTCTGGGTGTGTTTCAGTTGGTGTTCATGTGCTTATTTCTCTGTGTGTATCCGTGCTGGTATCAGCTTGTGTACTGTGACCACACCTGTCGACCACGTTAATCCTGGCAGCTGTGTTAGGTCTGTGTTCAGTGTGGATCTGGGAAGCTGTTAGCCTAGCTTAGCATAAAGCTGAGTAAGAAAAAAATAGTTGTACTCTCCAGAATGTTGAACTCTTGCTGTACATGTACATGTAAATCATTTTCTTATTAGGTTAGCTGTGCTCACCACACCTTGACTAAACATACACCACTGCAGCAATGTAGCAGCTTTGTCAGGGCTCCAGACTAACTTTATTTACTAGGAGCACAGTGGCTCCTAACTTCAAATTTCAAATTTCAGGGGTGCAAACAGAAAATTTAGGGGCATTTCCTTTTCATTCTTAATCCTCACACTTATTGGTCTGCCACCTGTAATGACAGATAACAGTCCCCGGAGAGGGCGGCGAAACTCTCCAAGCTGCATGCACCTCAGCAGGATGCTGTGCACTCAGACACAACGGCGTGAAATATTTGGGTGTACCAACTGGAACCAGACACGTGCATGTCAGACAGGAGTAAACAGGAGCTTTAGCAGCTGGCAGACAACAGGAATGTACTGAAACCAAAGAGGGCCCAAGGTGACGCAACGTCGCTGAGACTGAAAACAGGCAGATTTATCTGCTGCTTTAAAAGACAACAGTGTTGGTCTGACACGTGCTCTTGAAGCTTTGGACTGAAGTGAGGCCTTATAAAGTTGTATCTTTGCCTCTGATACCGATCCTCTGTGAGTGAGATGGGCAGATACGGGGCATTTCTGTCATGCCTTTCAGTCGTTTGCTGAATCAGTCTAACATTTTGAGTTCCACTCGTCCAACAAGTTGTTTTGGTTCGGTGGCCTGTCACACACCAGCACATCGTAGACAGTGTTAACCTCAGGTTGATTCAGGTCACATGTTTTTTGGGGGTTTTTTTCATGTAAATTGGCCAATAAGGATGGACGGCTGATCAATTGAGGCAATTATTTAATTTTAGTTGACCTTTATTTATAACTCGAGATCCATTGAGGGAGACGCTCATTTTCAATGAGCCGAGTGCACAAAACAGAAGTCAGAAAAAATACAAGCAGAACAATTCAATTAATCGATCAAAGCAAGAACAAGGCATTTCACACTGTTGAGCAACTAGTTAACTAACCAGAGTGTGCAGCAGCAATGGAAAAGGCAGTTTTTTCACCTCGAGAAGAAACCGACACTATGAACGTCCTCAGAGACACAGTGAACATCCGCACCAGCGTTCATTCCATCTGGCCTCTGTCATCCTGCCTCAGCCAAGCTCAGCTACAGAACATGTTGGGTGGACAGGTCCTTTAAACCGACGAGAGCGATAGCTGAGGGGACTGTCGTGTTGAATCAGCGCAGGGGTCTGTGCCAGATGTGCCATTGATAGTTTCATTGTTTTATTGTGATACTGTACCACACTGTACTGTGTGTGTCACATTCGCCGTGGCGCTGAAATAAAGTTCAGGGACATGCTGAATCATAGCTGCTTCCATACTCCTGGCTGCTTTAGAATGAAATACTGAAAGTAACCATTAGATGATGGAGGAGAGGATCTTCTTTCTCTTTGCTTTGTAAACGACTGTAAGTTCTCAAATTAAAGGGGCCATGTGATACAAAGCAGACGGGCTGCGGTCTTTTGGTTGCTGTGGCTGTGGCCTGAGTTCCTGTGACCTCTGTCTGTGTGTGTGTGTGTGAATACTAACATGGGCTGGTGAACACTGTGTGACGGGGCACTAACCATGGATTTGTTGTGTTTTGGGTCTAATTTACCATTCTGTCCTCCCCTGTCTCTCCCCCTCCCATCCATCCACCTCCTGTTCTTCATTCCTTCTTCCCCTCTTCTTTTCACAATTGTTTTCCTTCCATTCTCCCGCTCCCACTTTTCTTCTCTCTCATCCCTCCATCCCTCCACCCCTCTATTCTCTCTCCACACTTGCAGATACAAGAAGACTCAGGAGACTCTTTCCCAGGCGGGACAGAAAACCAGTGCAGCTCTCACCACAGTGGGCAGTGCCATCAGCAGGAGACTGGGCGACATGAGGTACGGCACTGCAGAGCCAAAATGGCCGACTCTCTGGCTAGGCCACAAGAACAACTGAGCAGAGGGGACAGTGTAGAAACGTGAAAAGTGAATCAAATGCTTCTTTCAGAAACCTGGATAAACCCGGTTTAGAATAACTCAGTCATTGCAGTTGAATGCAAACCAAGATATTGTGGGATGTAAACACTCAATCCAGATTTCTGATCAGCCTGCCACATTCTGCCATTTGCAGTCTTCGTTCCAGAAATATGTGTGTACACACTGATCCACTGAAAACAACTTAAAACGCTGTAGTGCATATGCAGCGCTCTAACGCTGCCAAACAAATACAACAAAAACAGACACGAAAGC
The DNA here is from genome assembly GCF_905171665.1 of Trachurus trachurus. Lineage (NCBI taxonomy): Eukaryota > Metazoa > Chordata > Actinopteri > Carangiformes > Carangidae > Trachurus > Trachurus trachurus. The sequence goes on along the minus strand of NC_139901.1, from coordinate 5,663,918 downwards.
CTGCCCGCTGTATTTAAACTCCAATCATTATAGGTCAACTAAATGTTGATGAGGAACTACGCAGGATTTTTACTTCAAATGGGGTCTCTGAAATGTCTAGTAATTGATAAAAAAAAATACTACTAATTATTATTCTTTTTTAAATTATGATTTAAAACACCACAGACATAATAATTAAATGCAGCATATAGAAATATAGAGATGTACCCACTCTGGAACCCGTTTCCAAAGAATACTGTTCTCGGTCTCCCAAAACAGGTGGACGAATGCCAAAACAATAAAATAAAATAAAAACTTTTGCAGTGTTCATGTGGACATTAATGCAGGTAAAAGTAGTTTGTTGCAATCTGTTGCTTCATAATGGAAGGCAAGATGGAAATGAAACCAGGAGCTGCAGCTGATGAGATGAGGCAAAGGCAGAAACCTGGGTTATATTTGAATCATAGGAAGGAAATGATGCTGGAGCACACGATTAATTTCAGCAATTTATAGAGGTGCAAGTGCTAACGTTTCGACTAGCGTCTTCTTCAGAGAAAATGGAATGAAATTTTATGAATGACAGGTTTTAAATGTGTGCCTGCGTCTCTGATTGGAGGAGCAGGAGAGTCATGTCATCGAAAACAGCTCATAACACACAATAAATTAATCTAATACAAAGTTATAGATACAAAATGTTACAATTACAATACAATGTATTCAATACAAATTAACACATAGAGGTAACAGAAGCCATGTACAATATCCTCATCATGTTCTGCAGGGTGCTTAACATCCTTTCTAATTTGAACCTTGATACTTGATGCTCCTACGATAAATTCACTGAATAATGAGTCACGACTGCACTGTCCACTCTGATTGTTCTTCTTGTAGCTGCGTCTGTGTTCTAACCTAGAATAGAAAGTAGATCTTGCATGACCCGTAGACCTGTCTCCATCAGCCCCCACTGTTCAAACTACACTGTTTATAAAATGAACAGGTTTCTCAAATGAAAGTGGTTTCACATACAAAACCAGTTTTTGTGTCATTTAACCCAGAGATATGAATCCTGCTAAAACGACTGGAACCACGCCTGTAGACTGTATGATAATTGGAAAAGATTAGCATGATAATGGGACACGGCCCAGTTTATTCATGTCATTTAAAACATTTAGATTGATCATCAGTCAATCAGGTGCAGTTGTGGGTTGAGAGAGGAAACGGTGTCTGTAGATGTAGACTCACTAACTCTGACAACGCCTTGTTGACTGTCTCTAATGATGTTTAAGTTTCCATTTAGCATAGATATTTGCTCTGTGTGTGCGAGAGAGAGAGGAAGGGACACTTAGCAGTCTGAGTGTATTGACAAATGTGCGTTAGCTGTTGTTCCCTGGCTTCTCATATATCTCACTAAAACGAGACTTGCCTGCATAGCGCATGTTTTCTGCTTGTTCATCCGAGCTCTTTTTTTTTCTGTTGCAAATGTCCCTCTGATGCTCTTTGTCTACTTGTTGTGCACGAATCGATCCAGTGTTGCTCCTACGTGGACTTGTAGTACAGGTCGTAACGCTGAAAAAAAATCCAATAATCAGTCCAAAGGAAAAAGTATTGATTACATCTGTTGTGAACTGTACATATACAGGTGCATCTCAATAAAGTAGAAGATGATGGAGGTCAGCAGTCTGCTCCATGACAGTGGAGCTGCTGAGTGTGACATCATTAGGTTACAATAGTGAACTTTTTCACTATATTTAGATTATTTGAGATACTGATCTTTGGGTTTTCGATCCATAATCATTAGAATTAAAATAAAGAAAGACATGAAATATTTCAGTCTGTGTAATGAATCTATATGAGCTTGAACTACTGAAATAAATTAACTTTTCCTTGATGTTCTAATGTATTGAGATGCGCCTGTATGTGAACAGCAGTTTACAGGTTTCAGATAGAAGCCTTTTACACCCAGGATGATCTTTTTTTATTCCCTAAAATTGTCAAAGAAGGGTGAGAAATAGAAGAAAGAAGAGAGCTATTTGAAATAAATGTCTATCTCTAATAGAATTCAATCAGATGTTCCACTTTTTATTTTCTAGGCTTTTGATGAAAACCTTATCACCTTGCTCCGTTGTGTATGTTTTGCCTCCTGCTGCCTCTCACCTGTTTGTCGTCCTCTGCTTTCATGTTTGCAACCTAACGCTTCTGCTTGTGGCTCACTCTCTCCTCTTTGTTTTTTTACCTGCTGCCTTGGTTTGACCTGCAGAGCTCTACCTTTCTCTAATTCCTTTAGGTAAGACTCACATGTCCTGTTAACGACAACAAGAAGTGTTTTTAAATCACACGGTCACATGACCGAATATGCAGACAGATGAAGAGTTACGACTCATCGGAGGTCAAGCTCTGTCAGTTTTGCTGCTTGTACTTTGACTGCTGCTTTTTCCAAACTCCCCCTGACTTCCAGGTGTTTCTGGACTGAAAACCTTGCATCAAATTTTATTTATTATTTTATTCCTTTAGATTAAGATCCCTTGTTATTTTGATTACAGTGATAATATGCTACATGCATGTTGTTTTCATATCCTATTGTGCTGATCTTTAGAAATAATTATGTCGTCAATATTAGTCATTATATCAATTGCTAATTCCCCAATTGCAGCAGCATGTTATTTGACTATGGAAGATCTCTACAAGCTCGTAGACACTGTGTTGTGTTGATTGACAGCTACCGTTGTTACATTTTACCTTGAGTTGAATCAATGTGTTGACTAATAACCTGAAGTAGCTCTTGAACTGTGAAACTGGTGGGTGGGTGTGTGTGTGTGCCACTGCTTGCTTTATAACACTTGCACCTCTCTGTCTCCTCTTTAACGCTTACAAAGTAGCAACTATTCTATCCGCCACTCGATAAGTATGCCCGCCATGAGGTAAAGTAACACACTGATCCGCTCACTCAACTGTTTCTGTTTAACACACACACCGTAGCTGTGAAGTACTGTTGCAGTCACCTGTCTGTGTTTGTTGTGCTGCTGCTGCCTTCACCCTGACATCTTTTCTTTTTTGTTGAGTGAAGGTTTAACAAAAAAAAAAAAAAGAGAGGACATGGACTTTTAAATGTTTCTCTTTTTCTAAATAACATCTGTTTCACAGCCAGTTGATAAAATAAAAGCTTCTGCTGTAAAACACTGGAATAATGTTAAAATGTAGCAGGGACTCAAGAAAATGTCGGTGTCTTTTATGGTGTCCTATTCTCTGGAAACATGCCCAGGACAGTAGCAGTGTGGCTGCAGTGTAAACTTATTAAATATGCATCAGTCCCTTTTTTAGAATTGATTAAACGTAGAAGCAGATACACTAAGATAACTGAAAATGTGATATTGATGCTTTTATCTCTAGCCAGCCTGTTTTGAATATGATATTATTGCATGTCTTAGCATGTGTGTTGTTTGTGAATGTCACCTTGTGCCTCTTGTTCTGTAGGAACTCTCCGACCTTCAAGTCCTTTGAGGATAAGGTGGGGAACCTGAAGGTGAGCAGACAGTGACCCGTCGAGAGACAGGGGTCTGAAGGATGACGGGAGCTGTGTTTTCTCTGAAAGTGTGATGACTCTGTGTTTTAAAGGGGACATATTATGGAAATATAAAAATAATATCACTTTTTGAAGGCTCTTTAACATATATTTGTCTTGCCTTCCGGCTCCCAAAATGTGAGAATTGACAAAAAAAATCTGTAATTTGCAGGCTCCCTAGGTCCACGTGGTGTTACGAGCTGTTCCCTCAGATGTCTTCCAGTGATGTAACTAAGTTTCAAATTTGCATAATACCACCAGTAGAAGGGGCAGGGCAAGCAGTGGTTCATTTGCATTTAAAGGGACAGACACTGAAACCAGCTGTTCTGAACAGGGCTGTTTTGAGAGGATGAAAAAAGATGTGATGTTTAATCCTTGGGGGATTTTGTCCAAAGCATGTCACAGACATGTCTTTAAGACACCTGGGAACTATTTTAATTTGTGGAAAGGAGGCATAATATGTCTCCTTTAAATTGTTCACTTAAAGGGATAGTTCAACATTTCGGCAAAATTTCCTATTGCCATAATCCCTATAGTAATAGCAGTAGGTCCATTACCTTTAATAATCTGTGCATGTTGTTTTAAGATCCGCGGGGCATGTCACAGACATGTCTTTAAGACACCTGGGCACTATTTTAATTTGTGGAAAGGGGGCATAATATGTCTCCTTTAACTATGACAACCCATAACACTCTGCTCTGTTTCCTCTCTTGTCGTCATCTCTCCGCTCCCTCTCCTCTGCAGTATAAGGTTGTTGGCCCCAAAGGGAACGGTGATGTGGTCAGCTCCCCCACCGACACCACCCCCACCCAGGAGAACCCACCTTTCTGAACGCGTACCGCCTTCTCCTCCTCCTCGCTGCCACCTTCCTCACGACCTGAGACTGTACTGTTATCACCGCACATCGCAGAGTCAGCCCTGACCTTAGACCCTCCACCTCACCAACTCACCACCACTCACTCGCCCCAAGCTGTGTAAAAAGAAAAACGGCAACAGGCGGAGGTGAAGGACGAGCCCCGCCCTCCACCCAGCGGATCCCATCATGGCCTTCATCCCTCTGCCTCTCTGTTGAAGAAAATCATTTTTTGTTAATGTCTAAATCTGAATAATTTGTCAACCATGCTTTTCGTTCTGCCTTTTCCTTCTTCCCCTCGTTAGTCCAAATAAGTCGTCACTTTAAGCTTTAACTTTAACCTTTTTTATACAGGTTGTTACCGTTCCATCAGTTTAAGAAAAGGAAAAGAAAATAGGCATCGTAAGATGTCCAGTTCTTAAACAGCATTACAGAGGCGGCACAGTGGGACTAGAGCTTACGGGGCTTGGAAGCACTAGGTTCACTGTCGGTTTAGAATCATTTGATAAAGTGCAAATTTAAATAGAATGTACATTTAGAGTCGGTGGTTATCCCAAAGGTCATATTTGCCCCCCAGCAGGTCGGTCAGGCCACATTGACACATCAGACTTTTTTCCCTTGCAGCTGTATTTATTGCTCCTAACTCAAGAGTTGAGGAACCAGAATATCTGCAGACTTGTGTAGGAAGAGGATTTTACAGGCATATAGGGAGACAGTTCATACGCCACTTAACCTGCTCTATACATCTACTCCGTTTTCTGACTACTATCATGTCCTTAAATAACGCATCCGCACGGCAGAAACCTCCACCCGTCTGTCCCAACTTGTACCCAGTTTAGCTTTCCAGCCGTGTGAAAGCAGGATCTGCTCATAGTTCAGAGGTTAGTTTTCAAGGGGGTGGGTGGGTGGGAAGCACCCCTCTTAGGTTTAGACCTACTACTGCTACATGCATGTGCATATCTCATCTCAGTTGAACCACACCAACCATGCAAAGATGACCGAGGTCTCGTGTTAACACCCCAGGATGTAAAAACAGAAAAAACAACCTTAAAATCATTTTGTATTATAAACTATTTTACACTGCTTTGCATAATGTTTTTACATAACTTTTATCAATATGTATAAATATATATGAATAAATATATTGTCAGCGACGCTGCCGAACGGTAGTAAGCAGGTCAAAAAAAAAAAGCAGAGGGAGGTGAAACAAATTTTCAAAATGTGGAAAACAAAGAAACACTATGGGTCAGTTTCACAGACAGGAGGTGGAGTCTAAACGCACGTTCCCATGACCATGGCGAGAAGGAAGCGGAGGTGCGTTTGATCTCAGATGCAGCATGTTAACATCAGCATTTGCAAGTCAAACTAAAAAAAAAAACCAGGGGCTTCTCAAGGATTCAACATGTTTTTCTTTTTCTTAAACCCTGGTTAGGCTGAGACTCCCCTCCTTCTGGTGACACACACAACTTAATGTGAGAAGATGCTTTGCTGTGTACACTACCTGGTGATTGTCAATGCTTCTATCAGCCTTACTTCATTTTAAATGGTTCACTTGTTATAATTTGACTGGTAGGATTTTTCTTTACTTATTTTCCTGTTTTTTTTTTTTTTTGTTAAAGTTGTACAGACTGGGTTGATTGAAGGAAAGGGGGAGCTGGAGAGTCCAGTGGGCCACAAAAAACATCTCGCTGCCATAGCAGAAGCTTTGCCAACAACCCCTAAACACAAAATGCACTCCTGTGAACACTAAACGATACTAAATCCCCTTGATCGCACACACACACTGTACGGCCAAACTAACAAAAACTCGGCTGCTCTTGTTGGTTCACCTACACCACCTCGACACAAACACACATGGCGATGCGACTGCAGCTTTCACAGACTTCAGACAGGAGCTGAAACCTTACAGCAGCATTGCACAGCACCATCACTTTTCTTTTGCATGGAAAAAGCTGCTTGATTTTCTGTGCTCTGGCACAACCACACACTGCTGCCCGGCACCACGGCTGTAGGGTTGATCACACGTGGGATTAGGGGGTCGTCTAGTCACCTCACAGTTGGGCTTCAGAGGCTGTGGAAACGTCTCGATGTTGCCTATTGTGTAGCCACAATTCACGTCACAGGTTATTTGAGCAGACGTTTGGGTAATTGTATGACTTGAGCCAAAACTTCCCTGGTGGGATTCAACTTTCTCGTGCACCAACAAAAGAGCAGGGTCCAGGTAAAACGGACACGGCTCTCGACAGTCAGGCCACCAGAAACATGAAAGTACATACATTTTCAAAGATCACAACTTTCCATGAAACTGCATCAAACTTGTTGCCAGTGTATCATTACTTGAGTGTATTTTCTTGTTTTATATTTTCTTTGTGTTGATCATTTTTGGTAGTTAATATATTTTCCTTTTAAGGTGAATTGTGTTTTCTTTTGGCTTGCTTTCTGTCAGGAGAGGTGGACTTGAGAAGGTTTATTATTTGTACAATTAATTTGCCATGGTTTAAAAAAACAAAAAAGCAAGTTGCCAATATTGAAATATCTGTTACAAAATGTCTCTGCCTCTAAATCTCATCGAGTCTCTGACTTTCTTCTTTGCCAAGATGCACTCGACATAACATGTTAAGACATTTATTTTGGCATTCACTCCTGAAATGCCCATTTAAACGACCTGTAAGATTAGGGCTGTTTTTGTTTTTTAGCAGTGTAAAGTGTCCCCTCGAAAAAGCTGCAATCAGTTTCAGGGTCACTGACGGATAGAAAAAGGATGATTTTGTTTTGGGTGCCAATGGGAAGTGCAGCACGTGACATGCCTGCAATTCACAAGCCTTGTAGCCAGCTGCTGCAGAGGCTGGAGGGCAGTACAGTACTATAAGGTTTATTTAGGGCCAGAGCCTAGCTGATGTAGATTATGAAAAGGGATCGGATTTGGAAAATCACAGTAAATGAATTTAAAACAATTTTTGGTTTTTGTTGTATATGTTTGGATATCAATAAAGCATTCCTTTAAATGACCAAGTGGGTTGTGTTCAATATTTAAATCTGATGAGGTAACAGTTTACAAACTCAGTAACGCATTTCTGTCACTACCATATTCTAAGCATATTTGCCTCTATATGGCAACAAATGCATTGCATGGCTAAAAAATACAATATGATGCCTAAACACTGTTGATTAATATAAGACTTAAAGCAGAAGTAAGCGATCCGGTCGTTTTGGCTAATGCTGCGTTCCAGGCAGGCTTTTGAAACCGTAAATTACAGCTTCAAGTCACAACTTACGACTTTGTAGCGTTCCAGGCAACCCACTCGTGTTTTTCCGACCTGTTTTACCTGTGAAAGTCACTATAACGGCCACTCGTAACTTCCGACCCGTGAACTCGTACCAGATGGAACTGGTACGACTTCACAGGTCAGAAAAACACGAGTTACGAGTTTCCTTGAACGCACCATAACAGTCCTCGTCCCTACGTCACCACATTCACGGCGTCCCTTGGCTGCACACACAGCCCTGCATGCCGTTCTCTCTCCTCATTGGATAAAAACTGTAGGATTGGATAAATGTTTTCTCCTCGGCTCAGAGCAGAACAGAGTGACTGAGAGATCCGTGTTTCGGTCCAAACACTCTATGTAAGTGATTGCTGTCGGAAGATATAACTATTTAAGACTTATATTAACACAAATATACAGTATCACTTCTGCTTTAAGGTCCGATGTTACATTGTTTTGAATCTTGAAATCCAGTCCAAGCTAAACATTAACAGGCATACACTATTTAAAAAATAAATAATGAGAATTATGTTACAGTTTTGTGAACACAATCATATTTCTAATTTAATTTTAGGAGGGAAAATACCTGTGATATTAAGAAAAATGCCTGCTTTTACAATAAATTAAAAAAGACACTGGTAATGTCTCATAAGATGACTTACTTGTAATTTTACAACTTTTTCCCTCAAAATATTGTTTTAATCTACAAATTACGACTTTTTTCTTCTTTCTTCTCATTTTTCCCTCACTGTGGCCCCTTTAGCTTGAAGTAATGACACATTTCTTCGTCGTGCGGTCATCCACAGCGTCAGTGTCCGCGGAGTGTCACGCAGTCATGATGTTGCGTCCTTCCCCAACACTACTAACTCTTCTGAAATAAGGTCATACACAAGACAAACGAACAAGCTATATTAAAGGAATAGTTCACCAAAAAATTTTATTCAGTCATTTTTGACTTGACCCTCATGCTGATGAAGAGTAGTTTTTTTTATTCCTCAAAGTGCATCTGGAGACCCGGGAGGCCGGTTCGTAGTCCAACGAAATCTTTATATGAGACTAGAGTAATAGGGCCCGACACAAAAACATCCATAAAACTACGTACACAAAAACCATGTAAAATTCCTCCATACTGCTCGTCCACTGCAATCCAAGTGTCCTGTAGGGATATAGTACAGAGTTTACTCGAAATGATGTCATTTAGGACATTTTTACAGCCTAGACAGTCCTGTATTGAATTTGCCTGGGGCATGTTCACGCGATACATGCATAGAGGATACACGCGGATGTGACCAGACTTGCCTAAATTACATTTTTACGTTACGTTTTCAGGGTTTTTGTGTAGTTTTGGACCTGTTTGAGTTGGGCACGTGTGAATGCGAGAGCGCGCCCCAGGCAAATTCAATAGGCTGTAAAAATGTCTCAAATGACGTCGTTTCGAGTAAACTCTGGACTATCCCTAACAGGACACTTGGATTGCAGCGGACGAGCAGTGTGGAGGAATATTAAATGGTTTTTGTGTAGTTTTATGGATGTTTTTGTGCCATTACTCTCATGTAAAGTTCTTGTTGGACTACGAACCGGCCTCCCGGGTCTCCAGATGCACTTTGAGGAATTAAAAACTACTCCACCAGAACAACAACCTCCTCCAGCAATTCCTCCTGCCACATCCATATGTCCACCTGAGGCCACCAGAGGTAAATTGGGTGATTTTTATCCCTAAACAGTTCATGCGGGTCATCAAGCCAGCTTACCGGGAGTGGATTGCCCAGTGTCTTTATGAACCCACAGGACACCTGAGACAACATTTATCTCAAAACTGGTTCCATCCACCCAATCCACCAAAACTGACAGATATGCCACCTGATCCTATGGCCTACTTCAGGCAGCGGATGTTTCTGTGGGCACCGATGCGGATGTGGTGTATTTCACTCAAGTGTCATCAGTGCAACACCAAGATGCAACACTCTGGGATCTGTCCAAAGGTAAGGGAGGTCATTGACCTGGACTCCAGGTACTACTTGGTCGGAGGAGATTATCCTCGGTGCAGCAAATGCATGATCCCTGTCTGTCCCTGGAGTACCGAGGTGTTGGGTCAGTTGGATCCTGCCCATAGAACCAGGTTCCCTGCTGTTCTTACCACACAGCTGGCTCTGGACAGGAAGTGTGTGACCATGCTGAAGCCCCAAACTGCAGGCAACAGTTCAAGTTACCTACAGCAGGCACTGGAGGAAGTTCACAGTGAGGAGTGGGCATGGCACACAATTCAATACCTGTCTGACTGTGAACTGCATAAAAAGAGGAGTGCCCTAACTCAGCATCAGGTAGCGGCATATCAGCAGCCACCACCGTATCGCCCGCTACCTCTTGCACAGTGGTTTGAGACTGTACATGCTAATGAGATCCTGGGACATCTGGATGAGATGAAGGGTGTCATTACTCCAACCTATGGCAGAATTTTAAAGCTGGACTCCACAAAAAAGGTAGGCTACTTGCCAAATCCAGAAAATAAGATGACTAGGCCTACATAAACTGATGGGAAGTTATGTTATACTAATTCTTTTTTTTCCTTCTTCTAATTTTACAGATCACAAAGAAACTCTCTGGTGGCATTGCAGAAACAGCTACTTGGATGACAAACATCAGTAATGAATGTGGCCAAGTACTGAACTGCGTGCTAACCACTGGTGAGGGAGCCGGCCTGGATGACCTGTGCCAGGGTATTGTGAAGCAGGATGCTGGGGAGCCAGAGCCAGAAGCAATTTACGTCGACCGGGATTGCTGCAGTGAGACAGGTGACTATCAGAAAGTTGGTGCAGGAATGTATTATATGTAGGTGTCACAGAACCCAGAGAGAACGCCTAGACACAGAGAGGACACACAGGAACAGCATAATACAGTCTCTTTGTGGTCATTCCTTATCCCTGAAGTGTTTTTTGTTTTGTTTTTGTTTGTTTTTTTGCAGGGGTTATGACATTTTTGTTTTATTTTCTTTCCCTTTTTTATGTATTTGTTTATTTATTCTGTATTTTTTTTTTTTTTTACCATTGCACTGTTTCCTCTGAAATTGCTTCCAATAGCCTAAAGAATAGAGAATAAATAAAATAAAGAGATAGTTCAGTTTTTGACTGAAGCTGCAGGCAGTTGTGTTGTTGTGGCCATGCATCCGCAGGGCGGCGCTGCGGCGACAAAACGGGCGGAGGGGGGCACCATGGGAGGGGTCGATGGAAGCGCCGACTGCTGGGCCCCGCCCCCGGCTGATTCGACGTCACTCCATCCCTATAAAAATGCGAGGCTGAGTCCGGGGTGGACAAGAAGCCGTGTCGATATCCTCTCGGACCTTGGAGGGTTACATTTACCCAAAACTTATTTTCAAATGGGCCCCGTCGCCTAGCGTCCACTCCCCCAGCCTCTCGCCGACTGAGTTGAATTGAGTGCTACGGAACATCAAGCACGTCTGGGTCACTAAAAGGTGAGGAGGGGGTACTGTTATTATCGCGGGGTGGTAAAATGGTGGGGACACGGGAGTGGGTTGTTGGGTGGTGGGTTTCTGCGGAGCTAACGATGCTAGCTAGCTTGAGCTAATGGCAGCTGTACGGGTCTTTGTTTTGGTCAACGGACGCGGAAGAGTTAACGTTTAGTTTTCCTCGTTGTTTTGAGGATTTCACCCACAGAATAACGAAACAATGACGTCCACTCACACACCGTGGCTGACAGCTTCACGTCCACGGATTTGTAGCGATGTTGTTATGGTCTTTGTTAGGTTTTTAATGTCCTCGGTACAGGATAAAGACATACCTCCCAACCATAAGGCACCGTTAAAATAACAAAGGTGCTGTTATAATACGGCCACCATGTCCCCAAATCACGATTTTAGTTTCGTATTTGTCACGTATCAGTTAAAGGGGAAAACAATGTAAAGATGTCGCCTTGGTGCAGTGACAGCCTGATGTAAACAAGACCCCTGCAAACCGTGGGATGACGTCAGCTGTGAACGTGCCGTGCAGCGGTCCGCAGCTCACGAGACTGTCAACGGATATTAGTCATATAGCTGTGTTTTTTAGTTTTACACTATGCATTGTGCTGCTGTCGTTGACCTGGGCGGTTTGTGTGCATTTAATGCACAGGCTGCTGCCATCATGTCCATTGTTGTTGTTGGAAGCCTCGAGTGTGTTTGTTTGGGGGTGGGATGTTTTGTGATATTTTATTGTATGCCACATAGCCTATATGGATTGACTGATTTTATTAAATAATTCCACTGTTGAAGTCTACCAAAGGTAAATGTTGTAGTTTTTATTGTTTGTTTGAGGGGGTAATGTGTATTATTCGTCAGTCAATTATTTAAAGGTCCAGTGTGTAATATTTGTCAAGATTGATTGACAAAATCTGAATATACTACCAGTGAATATATTTGTATGAGTGTATAATTGCTATAAAATAAAATCAGTTTGGTTTTCATAGCCGTATAATTCTTCTTTTATACATAGGCTATAACAAGGGTCTTGCTTAGAGAGTGTCGCCATCTTGCACCGCCATGTTTGTACGGAATGGAAAATCCAGCCAACCAGAGAGCACGTTTCAAGAGTTTCAAGTTCATAAATAAACTATAGAATTATTTAATAGATAAATAATAGAATCTGAATGCTAAATGTCACTGTTTTCCCCTCATTTTACACACTGGACCTTTAACGAGCTTAACTTCGCCGCATGCTAGCATTGATTGTCAAACAATGCAAAGCACACAAGATATTCAGCTGCAGCAACATCCTCACTGTGGTCTGGCTTTATTTTTTATATACGCAGTTAAACAGCGGTAACTGCTTAACTACCTGTTAATGACAGATCGCTAAATGATTTATCAACACAATAATTTGAAATGAGAGGAGTTGTCAGTCATGTAGACACTTGTGTGGAAAACGTGAACATGGTGAGTAATGTGGCCCAGTTTTGGTTCTTGCTCACACTGTTTCCTCCTCCCCTCCAGGTTTCCATCAGCAAAACACAGCGACCAACAACAGAAGAATGGCAGCTATTCCAGCAGGCGGCTCACTTGTGGCGACCACTGACTACTACCGAAGTGAGTGGAGTGTCTCTGTCCTCGTCGTCCCCGACCGCACCCGGACACAGGAGCAAAACCAGCTCCTTGCAACGTTGTATCATTTGCAGCCTTAGTAGATAAATCACTGTCATGTAGATATAATTAAAACGTTAGGAGTCATATCAGTGAGGGCTTTGTTTGGTTTTCCCTGAGTAAATCAGGACTACTATAGTGGGTTATACTCAAGGTGAAAGAATCAGGCGAAACACAGAGACAGATTAGCATTAGGTTAACTTCCAGACATTAAATAGAAAAAAAGGTTGCCAGGTTTAAAGAAAAAAAAAATCCTCTTTAGCTGACATAGTGTACCTGACTTTCTCTAAATGTAATATATTCCCCGGCTCCCTCAGCCACATTTCCAACGTAAGAGCCTCTTCATATTTCCCAGATTGTACAATTTGCTTTCTGGCTAACAATGTTGAGAGGTGAAATATCCCGACTTTTCATGCCATCAAAAAAAAAAACCCGCTCCAACGAGCCCCAAAATGATTGTAGCTTATGACGTAGTAAAAGTAATGTGAGTAATGTCTTGTCAGGCCACCGTCTTCTGTTTACAGTCTGAATCTAAAATCATTGGACATGTAGCCTGTCCATGGGAATCTAATCAATCTCATGCATCAGTGTTGGGAGTTTCCCCCGTAGGCTGTGGTTATATAACCCAGGGAAAATGGATCGAAATGTTCTGTGTCTGTGCCACCTACACCCGCTCCCATTTTCGGGGGGGGGGGTATCAGTGAGAGAAAAATTGTCCCTTTTGGGTTCTTAAATGAAAAGTGTCACTGATCTGGTTGACAGTGTTGTTGTTAAACCAACTCTTGCTCTGCTCACCCTCTCCTCCTGCAGGGCGCATCGGCTCTACGTCCAGCAGCAGCTCTTGCGGCAGTTCGGAGTACAGCGGGGAGGTCATTCCTCACCATCCAGGTGTGTGATTGTTTGTATGGAAATGTAAAAACAGAAGAGTGTTGTGATGTGTTTTCGTAGCATGTTCACTACATCCTTTTTACATTGATGTGCCTGAAAAGCCTCCGACTGTGGGCGATTAGCGGTTAAACTCAAACTTTGTGCTCCACGTGGATTGGATTAAAGCTGCTGCTAGGTTATTTGAGTGTGTAGATTGTTTGTTTTGTTTTCAGGTCAGGAAGAAAAAAGCACCCTTCACCAAGACAGATTACACATAATGACTAATCACGTGTAAACTACTGTGGGTGTAAGAAGGAACAGTGTGTTCTGCTCAGTCCCAGGAGAGTCACGGCTTCGGATCCAGATGTTTTTCTGTCTCTCTGTCGGAACGTTTTCTTTTCTGCCCGCTCACTTCCTCTTTCCGAACAATTTCATCAGCTCGTGCTGTTGCTAAAGTCCACGTCATACCATTGCTCATAGACTTGAGCCGAAGCAACCCCAGGATTACTGCGCTTGAGTCAGTTGTTGCCTCAGATCACACACACGTAGTCACCGTGGCCGAGTCATCCTGGAACAGGCCGAGCTCGGGCCGTTTCTGGCTTTTTCTCGTCTAACAGGAAACCCCCATCTTCAGGCGAATGTTTTCTCTCCTCGCATTCAGCTCTTTGTGTTAGGATTCAGATGGCAGGATTACAACAAAAGGCGTCGCAGCCGTGCTCAGCTCCTGCTACACGGGGAAACAGTTAACTTCACACACACACACACATGACCCTCTGCACCATTTAATATCTGCTGACTTGCCCAGTAATCCTGGATCAGTGTGTGAGGGGGAAAACCATCTGGGCCGGCAGGGAAAGGCTGGCCGAGGTTGGAGTTGGCGCGCCTGTTTTAGCCAGGGAGTCAGATTGTTTCAGGCAGCGAAAAATTGCCACACACACACAAACACATAGTTGACCCAGCTGTCTGTGAAAGTAGGTGAAAGGGTGGAAAATGGGTGTGTGCACTCAGAGACAGTTCAATGCATGTGACTTAAATAACTGTTTAACTTGCATGGAACAAGTATATCAGTGGCTCTTTTTCTGTTCTTGTCCTTTTTATTTACCTATTTATCTGATTTAAATCTATTTAATGACTTTCTAGCACATATTTATTGCTGGTGTTTTATTAATCGATCTGCGAGAAACGTTTTCTCTTTTTGTTTCTACCTTGGTATGAACAAAATGACGGTATAAAGTTTGACTTGACTTGAAATAACTAGGAAATAAAAAAATTCTGTAAGTGTCATTTTAAATTCTGTTTTTTTTATGACATTTGCAGCAATAGCTTGGCACTGTGACCCTTTTTTCCTTTAAGAATCTCGTTGGATTGCACAGGAGTTGTATATCAAACTTTTCAAATTAATTAGTTCAACTGAGTGCAGGATACCGGAGAACACATGTGCTCTTTGACTGCCACTAATCTGAGAACCGACTTGACCCAGAAACTAATGTTGGCACACACAGCAGTTGTGCTGTATGTATTTAAGAGGGTGAATGTAAATGCAGCTGTTGAGTGACTGAATGAAGTGTCACAGTCAAAAGTGTGTCACGGTGCCAAACATGCAGTTTGTGGGGAGGGGAGGGGGAGGAGGGGGGAGCAGGGTGCACTCAGTGGTACTATCCTCAGCTTATCAGGAGGAGCCAAGTAGCTTTAATGGGAATTGGTGTACTTATAGTTGACAGGGAAAACACTGTCCTGAATACTCAAAGATCATGTTCCGAATCTAAAGTTCAACAGGAGTCGCCGCTGTGCGTCCTATACGGACTTGAAGCTTCATGCCTTTTTTTTTTATTATGTGTCTCTACAGGACTCCCCAAGCAGGACTCTGGCCATTGGTGGTCCAGTTTCTTCTTTGGGAAGCAGCCAGGGATGACCCCACTGACTGAGGAGGCACAAATGAAGTCAGTATAAGCTCAGATATTGCTGACTTGTTCTCAGTGCCAATGTATCTTAATTCCTTTTATCCAGATAATAGTCTTTAGTTTTGTGATAAAACTCTGCCTGTAATGGAGAATGCACTTGTTTTTACTTCACCTCTACCCTGCAGACAAGTCTGGGCTTGCTTTGTACATTATGTTACATAAAGCAGAGTCACTGTGCCAGTCTGGCACCTAAGATGAACTATGCAAGATTTGTACCTAGATTAAAACAGCTTCAGAGTAATTATGATGGTTCAATGACATGATAATGGGAGAATGGAGGCTCTCTACCTTCCACCTAGCGTCTATTGACTGAAAACTGCTTGTTTTGCTTTGCTAGCAAAAAAGCCACCAGACTTGCATAGTTCCCCTTTAAACCTGTTGTCAATGAAATCAACCCTGGTTTCTGTTAGCTTAGCCATGTCCTGTTACTGTAAACCAGTCAGTCCTAACTTTCTCTCTTTTATTCGTCTCTCAGGGCGGGGGTCCCCGGTGTGGTGACAAATGGTCAGATCACCTGCGTTGCCAGGGAGATGGTTATGCAACGCCAAGTGAGTGAGAGCAGCGACGCAGGAAGTCCCACCTCCTCCTGATCCTGCAGTCTCACTCCGATGATCAACACCACACCTCGGGGGGGAAATCAAACCAACGACCAACGCTAGGTGACGGGAGGATGTCCCGTTTACAACCTTTAGTTTTTTATTTTATTTTATTTTTTTGTAATATCATTCATTGTAGTATAGGCTGCCTTACTTATTTTTGTTTTGGTAACCTCGTGTTTTTTTTATTTTTATTGACCACCACAAAAAGACCTGAAAGTTAAAAAAAAAATAAAAAAAAATAAAAAAAAAAGATAATGATGCAACTGATAAGCTCTTTTGTTATTTTGTAACATTTGTACTGTTCTGTGTTTGTAATACTGTGGTGCGCAAAGATACATTGCGGCGCATTCACCATCCACACACCTTTTGTTAAACATTTTTCACCTTTTCACCCTGTGATTGCAAATGCAATAAAATAGACTCTTGCAGCCTAAATGTTCTGTGTCGGGGTCATTGTTTCTTCTCATTCATAAAAAGTGTGGACCGGGACCAATATATAACATACAATTTAAATATGACTATTACTTAATTTTGAAACTGTATGTCTCAGCGTGCACACAGCTTTCTGTGCTGGTCAGAACATACTTTAATTTTTTTTATATAATTTGCTAAGTGATGTGTCCATGGCTGCTGGTTGAAAAGCCATATAAGGACCTGGAGATAACAGTGTCTGTTTGCCAGGGAGTGGTTCACTGGTTTTGTACTGGGCTATTCCAGGAGCAAAGTAAACAGTGAAAAAGCAGCACTTTGTGTCCTCTAACTGCTGTTTCTGCTGAACCGGGAGTCTGGAGTTGTGTAACACTTGGCAAAGTGTCTAAACACCCACTACATCTGGGAACAGACCTCAGCCGTCACCATGGATGTAAATCAAAACATTCCTGCACAAACTGGGCTCAACCGCCTCCATCTGCACAGCAACAGCTTCTGTTTACGTGCCACTGATGCCGTATTTCATGTTGAGATGACCTTCTATGATGTTACAGAATGCATCAATTAATGTTGATGGTGTGAGATCAGCTCACGCTCACACATTTGGCTAAAGCTCTCACCATTTGTCCTCCCTTGTGTACTGTGCAAAAAGCAGAAACGGCACAAATGCTGCAGGCTCATTGTTCAAGTAATTCACCTATGTTTGACCTGCACTGACGTATAAACACATTGAAAGTGTTGAAAAAATGCTTCTGGAACAGAGGAAAGAAAGCCATCATCATCACTTCACACCTCAACTGGTTTAAACTGGTTTTTGTCAGCCATCAAAAAAACGGCTGAAAATACAGAGCTGAAATCTGTGACCCATCAGAAAAACAAACCCAAAAAGTTTCTCCATGTCCGTGTTGCGTTGCTGCCACATATTTAACCAGATAGATAATTGCACATGAGATCATAATAAAGTTATTAGTGAGTGTAGGCTACTGTATATATCAGACACACCGTTTACAAAGTGGAGGTTGTTTAAAGCAACACTATGTAGTTTCTGAACACAGCTAGCTTAAATATTGTATTATTATATTATGTTATATTATATTATATTATATTATTAATGTTGAATTGTAGCCTACAAACTCCCCACCAGAATCTCACTCCCCTTGTCAGGGTCATAGAGGGAGTCGGTGTTCCTACCCGCACAAGAAAGTTACATAGTGCAGTTGCAGCCGGCACGACCTCGCTCAGGCTACAGTGGTGACACGATTCATCCTATTCACCATTTTTCTACCACTTAAAGCAGAAGTAAGCGATATTTTTGTGTTAATATAAGTCTTAAATAGTTATATCTTCCGACAGCAATCACTTACATAGAGTGTTTGGACCGAAACACGGGTCTCTCAGTCCCTCTGCTCTGCTCTGAGCCGAGGAGAAAACATTTCTTGTATCCTACAAGTTTTATCCAATGAGGAGAGAGAACGGCATGAAGGGCTGTGTGTGCAGCCAAGGGATGCGCGTGAATGTGGTAACGTAGGGACGAGGACCAATAGATCCATGACGAGGGCGGGGGCTGCTAACTCCATCGGCTGACAAGAAGTTATGGTGCGTTCAAGGCAACTCGTAACTCGTGTTACTAACTCGTACCAGTTCGATCTGGTGCGAGTTCACGGGTCAGAAAAACACAAGTGGCCGTTATAGTGCACTTTCACAGGCAACAGGTCGGAGAAACGCGAGTTGCGGGTTGCCTGGAACGCTACAAAGTCATAAGACGTGACTTGAAGCTGTAACTTACGATTTCAAAAGCCTGCCTGGAACGCAGCATTAGCCAAAACGACCGGATCGCTTACTTCTGCTTTAAAGCAGATATCAGTGGAATGTTTTTGTTAATATAAGTCCTAAATAGTCCTATTTTCCGTCAGCAATCACTTACATGAAGTATTTCAGCCTAAACACGAGTCTCTCCGTCACTCTGCTCTGCTGTAACCCGAGGAGAAAATTTTCCTTGTGGGATACAAGTGTTATCCAATGAGGAGAGAGAACGGCATGAAGGGCTGTGTGTGCAGCCAAGGGATGCGCGTGAATGTGGTGACGTAGCACGAGGACCAATTGATGCCTGACAAGGGCGGGGGCTGCTAACTCATGGTGCGTTCAAAGAAACTCGTACTTTGTGTTTTTCCTTCCTGTGAAGTCATACCAGTTCGATCTGGTACGAGTTCACGGGTCGGAAGTTACGAGTGGCCGTTATAGGGAACTTTCACAGACAACAGGATGGTAAAAACACGAGCTACGGGTTACCTGGAACGCTACCAAGTCGTAGTTGTGACTTGAAGCTGTAACTTACGGTTTCAAAAGCCTGCCTTGAACGCAGCATTAGCCGAAACGGCCGTGAAGCTGATATCTGCTTTAAGTGAGTTTAGAAACATAATTTTAAGGTCAAGAAACTACCAAGTGTTGCTTCACATCGTTAAGTCTCCGCCCTCTGTTGTCATTTGTTGAGCTGTAGCTGCGGCTGTTTGACAACAGTCTACTGTAAACAGTGGCATACACAGACTTTTTGAAGGGCAGGGGCAAAAAGAAAAAAAAGGGCACATACAGCACTTCCTCACCAATGAAGAGAACACTTTAGCACGCATTTTGGCTTGGCTCCCAAGAGGGCACTTTGGCACATGTTTTTCAACAATTGGGCCATGGGGGGGGCACCACCCCCCCTACCCCCTCCCTGTGCACACCACTGACTGTACATGTAGGGTTACACAAACATGCAAATATGGACAAACCACACAGCGTTGCTTCAGGGTGGGTTCTTGTTTTAGGAAAAGTTCCCAACAATTTGTGTGACTAGCACCTGCTAAACGGGAATTCAAGCAGCATCTCCAACCAACATGCCGGCCCCAGTCATGTCGGAGACGGGACTTTTACTCCAAGATGGCCGCTGCTTCTGTTTGCAAAGAAGGAGCCACTTGTGCTAACATTTGTGTTGTGTTGGAGTCTTGGCTTGGTTCAGTTTTGTTTACCTGCTGCATTTTATGGGTTGACTGTTGCTAATGTTCAGTGATGGGAATAACGGCGCTACTTTTCAGTATCAAGTAATCAAAAAAGTTACTGTTTCCCCCGTTATATGCTGTTACTGTTACTGACAATAAAATGTGGCATTGCTCACAGTTACTTGACTCAAGTCATTAAAGTGTGCATTGGAACTAACCATCTCACTCAGTAATGTTTTAGATAAACAGGAGGTTAGGGTTATGGTTGGGTGGTTAAAGCTGTACAGAAAAGAAAATTGAATTTGAGCCCACTGTGGGTCTTAACATTAGTGTAATAACTCATCTTTCAGACGATGTTGGCCAAACTTTGTGCAAAATTCTATTTTTGAGTAAAAAATGAAAGTGTGGTATTTTTTTTCCGCATTGGATAATGAAGGCGCACGGATTATACGTCAGCCTGCTCACGATTCATCATCCACTGATATTGGATCCGTCAATCAAATGTCTGAGACACGCACACACACACGGAGCTCGGTCTCGCCCCAAGCTGATCCCGCCCGCTCTATAACGACCAATCAAATTCGTTTTCCTTACTCTGGTAAACTTGTGCAGCAGCTCGTGACCAATCGTAGCGACAAACAGGACAAACGGCCATTTCTGTACACCTTTAAGGGGAAGAGTCCAAGTAATTTGACATATTTGAGTTTTTTTGTTTTTTTTTAAGTAACGCAATACTTTTCCTGGTTAAGTTACTTTTATAATGTAGTAGCTCAGTTACAAACTCAGTTACTTTTTGGGGAAAGTAACTAATAACTATAAGTAATTACTTTTCAAAATGAACATGCTCAACACTGGTAAGTTCTCCTAGCTTGAGGCAGATGTGTTTGTGAGCGGTGTTGTGATGGTGGCTGTGGCTGTCTGTCCCCAGTGGATGAGTTAAGTACTGTGGCTGAAAATGAGTACGTTTACATGGTCAACAAAACTCTGATATGAATCTGATTAGGACAATACTCTGATTCGGAAGTAGAGATGAGAAGATAAGTGATTTCTGATTAGGGTCATAGTCAAGGGAAACGCTAATCAAATTAAGACATGTGGAGTATTCCTGTTTTAGTCGTATTATCAAACACTATATGCACCTTCACGTCCTGTGGGAGTTCGCTGCATTTTGCAACATGACAGGTACACACACAGCTGGGGTCAACTGTTAGATTTCAAAGAGATACCAAATTCCATTAAAATTACTCTCTCCCACCAGTTCTTACTTCATACTCTCATCCTGTAGCTACCGCACAGTTTGTTGCAGTGGATTGCATGACAAGTAAGTAGGCCTAACTGCAGTTGAAGCCTCCAGAAAATAGATAATAAAAGAGCCCTTGGTCTTGTTTGTATGGTGGTTGGCAGATGTGAACCCCTGGGTTTGTCAAAAACAAACCGGTAGCCAGAAACAATATAAATGCCTTTCCGAAAATAGACTTCCATTCATCGTAATAGTGGGGTACTGGGGTTTTCTATTTTGTCTAAAGACCCCGCTATTCCGAAAAGGCTATTGGGGAACCCCCCCCACTCCGAACGGACAGACGGACGTAATCAGAAAGGAACCGGAGGCTGTGCAGTGCGCATTGATCCTTTTTTCCTTTTTGGGGTCAAACGGATCATGTGCATAATTAACTGCAAAACAATCGGAAGTGGGGGTATTTCGGAACAGCGGGGTGTCGGAGTGGAGGTGTGTCGGAATGGAGAGCTGTCCCCGTAGTGGTCTTACGGCGTGTTCACACCGGGCGCCAGGCGAATTTTTCGCGCGATAAGATTACATACAAAGTCAATGTACAGACGCAAATGGACGCAAATTTGTGCCGCCGGCGCGGATGACGCGGATGACGCGAATGAAGCGAGTAAAAACAAATATTCCAGCAGTATTTTACTCGTGCCCGGTGTGAACGCACTGTTAGAGGTTATTAACTCCACAGAGTCTGACCACTGACATTTGGTGCTTGCAGGAAGTGCCAAAGTTGAAACCTAGGCAAAAAGTATATGGGTCATTCCGCCAAAAGAGTGCCATTTGCTCATTGTAACTCTTAAAAATTAAACTTCATTTTTCATTCCATTTCAGTATAGAATTTTTTAATATACACATTTACTCATTCAAAATGAGTACTGGTCAATCTCAGGCTACTTTATTTAATTTATTGCTGCTTTTATCATTGCATTTTTGAAGAAAAAGTAACAGCAATGAGGGTAACAGCAATGAGTTTTTAGCATAAAATCAGCAATTGTGTGAAATCTAGCCAAATAGCATCTATACTAATAGCTTGAGCACACAGAGCACATTCTTAGGATTTAACTGAATATTTTATTTTTGATATCAACAAACACTGTCTAGAGATAATTTAGGTAACAGGAATGAGTTTTAAGAGTGACGGACCCTGACATAGCTACAATATCATTCAATTCCAGGAAAAATAAATTACAGAATTTAATTTTGGTCTTCCCATGACTTTCAGAAGTGTAGAATAGTGTAGAATGTGTTCGGGTAACAGCACTGAGTGAAAACCTGGGGACGGGACTAAAATGTGAATTTTAACCAAAATATAATTAGGTTTTAATTAACATTTTTTTATATAAGTGTAGATATAATATGAAGTCACACTAATATGCAAAAAAAATTAGATTTTAGAAGGATTTTATTCATAATGCATTGTGGTAAACTATAGCGTTTGGCTCTGGGGACATGCAACAAAGGCTATGTTTCAGTGCTTTGAAAGCCTTTTTATAGTAATTAAAAATTATATATCTTTAATTTCTACAGTGATTCATGTGTATGGTGCTTTGTTTATTAATTAAATGCAATTTATATTATATTATTACATGTTTTTATACATTTAATATGCTGGGGACAGAAATGGCACTCTTTTGGTGGAATTGCCCATATGTTGGCTACAGTACATTACACTGTACATTCTGCCTTTACATGAATAACACTAGTCCACATGAGTTGGCCAAGAAAGGTTTCTGGCACAAGTGGTTGAAACTCCAGCAGCACCTGCAGTGACATGAGTTACTGTATTAGACAGAGTAGTTTGAAAGCCACAAGCCAAAAGTTGATCTAACAAGCGCCTTCTTTTCATTTATTCAAGTAATCCTGACGTGCAGGGAAACATCTTCTTGCTGACGGTGGTGTGGCACAAATCCTGACACACGGATTTTCCCCCTTGACTGTAAAATGGGTTTGTGCAAGCACCAGTGTCCTCTATTCACCTCCCACACTCTCACTGTCTGTCTCTATGAAACAGAGGAAAGACAAACAATGGGCGATGCTGCTGCAAAGTGGCCTCTCTGCATGACAGAGTTAAAAGGGTGAAAAGAGCATTTGTTCTGTGGCTCATTTGAAGAGCCGTGTGGCTGGTCATCGTCCCCGCGCTGCAGTTTTTCCAGGTCAACGGGTTCTATGGGGGGGGGAATCATCAAAAAGTGGGAGCGAAGGAGCCCATTTTCTTTTCAGTGTCTGGATCTTTGTCGTTTGCTGTTTCTCCTTCTGCTCCTCAACACCTGGCATGCTTTTTGGCCCCCTGAGCTGGGCAACAATGTCTGATACCAAGAGTTTAGTGCTCAATTCAATGACTATGGATTTACAGCCAATTAGTGTATATTTGTTTTACTTATTTTCTTCTTTTTTTAAGTAGAAAATGTGGGAAAAAAAGTCCAAATTCAGTCCAAGACAAGTCCTCAAAAATGGGAAATCCACAAATGTAGAATGATTTGCTTGATAGAAGACTGAAACAGTTTTTTCAAATGTCACATGTCATGGTGTGGTTAAGTAACTCTGCAATTTTAGTCTTGAAGACTGTGGTAACATTTTACCGGTTAATGTTTACAGACATTTAACACAAGATCTGGTCGAGATGTTCTGCCCTGCCACAGTTGGGCCTCCTCAGCGTTGTGGAATCATCGCCACAAAACACAAATCATTGAGAGGCTGCTACACTTCAACTTCCTGTTGAAACCATGCTGTTTTATTTGGTTAACTAATTGGTAACTATTAGAAAGATTGGTAAAGCTTGAGAAAATCACTCGCTCATTCACTACTCCATACTCAGTCACTATACAGGGAATATACAGAGGACGATGTAGCGAGCTTTCGGACACAATTAATTATGTCATTACTGTTTCATAATTAAAACGTTCCAGATCAGTGCTGACAGCAACAGCAATTATATTACAGTAAGGTGGTTAAAGGGACAGTGTGTAGCTTATTTGGCTTTTTATTAGCAAAAATCAAATATTGATTTCATATAGCCTACGTATTTACCGAAGTCTAATCACAACCGCATACAAATAAAAGCTGTCTCATAGCTCAGAATAAGTTGTTTACAAATACATAGGTGGCGGTGCACCCACCGGAGGCTGCCATGTTGCATCGCCATTGAATACGGTATGCGAAAGCGGACAAACCTGGCTCAAACACACTATTGAGTGTCTGTGCTTGTGCCCCCGGAGGATGATCGACGTATTGTTTTTGTTTTTTTCTGATGTTACAAAACACTCATGTGCTAGTTAGCATTAGCAGCTAGGATACATCTTACAATGTTGAACTGTTCTTATACAAAGTGCAGCCAAACACCAGGCTGAAGAGAGAGGGACAGCAGAGGCTCCTCTGACAGCTGGAGAGCTGCAGCTCAACTGGCTGGAGAGCACAGCGACCCACGTCCTTTTTTTTTTTAGCAGCGCCGTTGTTACAGCTGATCATACCGTATCAATGTCGGAGTATGTTTGTCCTCTGATCGTCCTTCATGGGACCGCACTGCGTAACTGACACATCCTGTAATGCTGTGTTCAGATGGAGTCCGGTAAACGGTAGACGGCAAATGGTCTGGTGCTGGACGGAACGGTAAAAACCAACAAACTGTCGGACGGCACGGCACAACGGCAAGACGCATCACCATGTTGCTACAGCGGGAGCGTGCCCATGTTCCCTCAGCCCTATGTTCCCACAGCCCTATGTTCCCTCAGCCCTATGTTCCCTCAGCCCTATGTTCCCACAGCCCTATGTTCCCTCATTTCTAAGGTTTTTTTTTTCTTTCCAAAATTAGCCCCTATGTTCCCACATTTCTTTTATCATCAATTTGCATCAGATTTTATCCCCATTTCTCCCAATTTGGTGGCGTTTGGCTCGAGGTCATGGTGCAAAGGACCCTAGGTTGAAATTACTCCCCCCCCCCCAAGATTTACCGTTGTTCTCGTCCACTAACATGGAGTCCGGCATGCCGTCTGCCATTTACCGGACTCCATGTGAACGCAGCATAAGTCCTCCTGTGTAACTTTTTGCTGTGAAATATGATTGAAGGCACGAGTGGAAGTCTGCACGTGTGTTAAAAAAAAAAAAACATTAAAAACCGAAAGTAATTGGTCAGAGATATTGTTATCAGTTAGCGGTTAGTTTGCGAACGTGTTTGTCCTCGGCGGCCACTGTCACTTTGCTGACGGGAGGGGTGAGCGAGTGAGCGCTGCAATCTAGAATCTGAACGCTGAATGTCACAGTTTAGCACCAATACTACATACTGAGGCTTGATAGCCCGACCCTTCAACAGTAAAGGAAATATATCAAATGGAACAATTTACATACTCCCTGAGACAGTGAGGAGCCCCTATATAGCCTACAGTATGAAGCCATTCTATATTATTTATCTGAATCTTTTTTATTCCATTTTGTTTTGTTTTATGTCATTTCATTTTGTTTTATATTTCATTTCTCTGTTTTTCCACTCCCTGTTTCCTTTGTTGTGTAATTGTTATCATGACTTTATAAGCACTAGATTGTATTGTAAAAATGTGTGAAAACAGCAGGTGATGAATATGGTTTTGTGTATGATTTTGAATAGAGAGCCTAAGCGGAAGCAGGAAGTAACGGCGCCATGGGACCTCAACTCTGAAAAACTCGCCATACAAATGAATGAGACTGAAAGTTTTATTTCGTGATCCGATCGAATTGCGCCATGAGAAAAAAATATGTCCTCTACCTGTTTAAAACATCACGTTTCATCCCGAGAAATCAGCCGTTTATCATAAAACGGCAACAGAAGAATGTATTTTGTGTAAAGACCGCTCTACGGACTACAGATCTGTGTCCCACAAAAAATACGTCACCAACTGACACGGGAAAGGGCGGCATTTGGTGTGTGACGTCACCTACGCGACTTGTAGTCTTTCTGCTTACAGATTCTTCTGAATTTTATTTTACAATAGTTTTACAACAAACTGCTGATTTCTCGGGATGAAACGTGATGTTTTAAACAGGTAGAGGACATATTTTTTTCTCATGGCACAATTCAAACGGATCACGAAATAAAACTTTCAGTCCCGTTCATTTGAATGGCGAGTTTTTCAGAGTTGAGGTCCCATGGTGACCGTTACTTCCTGCTTCCGCTTAGGCTCTCTATAGCTACATGTGAATAGGCATATGAGAATGAAAGTGTAGATAAATAAAAGGATGCAATTCACTACAATTTTAGTTCGAACCCCAAGTCACTGTGCTTTCTTCCCTTTTTTTTCATGCAATGACAGTTACGGTTCAGAGCGGAGACAGGTATAATTAAATCGATGACACTTTCGTCTCTCATTGATGGTTTTATAAAGCTTTCATTCATTTGAATATTGTCAGAAACAAGATGACTGACAGTGGTGATTGATAGTTTGGTGGTGTTTGTTGAGTTCCTCCACTGTTTGCCACATAAACAGACATGTGTTTCATCTCCATATCAGACATCACTAAAACAGCTGAAAACACGCACAACAGGACCGGCGACACACAAGCAAACTGTCAACAGAGCTAGTTACAGAAAAGTACTTCAAACAAACAGCAAAGGCTGTTGTATCATTATAAAGTGCAGCATTTCACATCACTACAGCTGCTTGCAAAGACAACAAGGTCTAACTCTTGTAAAGCATATTGCATTTCACCCCTGTTAGCAGAGGCTAATAAGACCTAATAGGGAGGCCAATATCTGTGTTTTGCATCAGTGTGAACACCAGGCGTAAACATAGTGAAAGCTGTTTGACACTGACAGATTAAACCTAACTGAGACATGTACCACACAGACTCATAATCACCATTATCATCATCATCAACATATTTGGTCTATAAAACAGTGGGAATTCCCATCACAATATCCAAGAGGCAAATGTGAAATTATCAAATGACTTGTTTTCAATGAATAGCCCAAAACATTAGAATATTGAATGCAGTCTAATGTATCAACAGTGAATTAACACATTGAGAACTTGGAACCATCAGTTTCATATTGCAATCAGTCTCTTTTCACAGCACCAATAGGTTGCAACATTAAACACAAGGCACTTTCTCCATGGTGATATCTAAGTGTCTTTTGACTTAGAATACACCCACCATGTCTGTGTAGCGTCCATGTGACCATGGCTCTCAAACCCTGAGCAGCCAAGATGGGTAAGAAACAGGAAGGTAAGAAGATCTTGGTTTTTTAACTTCCATTCAGTCTGTTAACCAGGCGAGGTGCGCTTGTTTCCTTCTACTTGACACCCCGGCCAGTGGGAGTGGTTGGTTTGGAGGTGGCAAAGGGAAGAGAAGTGGAAAAGCCTAGGTCGATATTGACCCAAAAACTGCTGGTTCCGATGCCGCCTGGTAACCCTGGAAGAAGGGAGAACATAACATCACTCATTAAACAATTCTATAATACCACTTTTATAAAGCACTGTGTATTATCTCGGTTTTGATGTTGTGTTTTACAGGAGCCAGGACTCATTTTACACTGCAGTTATACTTTATCCACTGGTCATTATAGGAACTGGGAGGGAGGGGCTGTATTTCCTCTTCACTATCTCAACCTGGCCCACCAATTCTCCCTTCCATCTGCAGCTGTTTTATGAAATTGCAAGGCCTCATTTTTTTTCTATTTTGGACAGGAAACCTTCTATTTGTGGCTCTCTTTCTGAAGATTTATATCTTCAGTGGGAAAGTTCTCCAGGAAGTTTGACGGTGTTGAGAAACATAATAAGACATTACTCATTTTATAGACAGGTTTAAACGACCACCTCGGTCTGATGAAGTATCTACATGTCTTAGATACTTTGACGTATTGGCCAGAACATTCAGTCCTGAAGCACAGTGTCCTCCAGCTGGTGGTTTGACAGTAGTGCTGGTTGGTCACTACCATTCTTCAGCTCCCTGTGCCTCTTCCAGAGCCCCACCAAGAGTCTCTTTCCGTTGGCTCCCGCAACCTTTTTGGTATTTTTGGAGGCCTCTCCCCTTCCCTGTTGATCTGGATGGATGGGACTGGTCTCATGGGGATCTGATCATTTTCTGTCTCTCCCGCTCTAAGATGTCAGCCATGGCTCTGAGCACCATGTCTTACCACTCTCCCAGTTCACATGCCAACATGTCTCTCCTCTAGCATAACTGGCACAGTGGGTCCTCCCACATTTCCAAAATCAGCTTTCTTGTTGTTGGAAGAGTGTTACACACTGATCAGAAAACAAGATGCACCTGTCTCAAAAGCTAAGGCCATGTGCTCTTCTGCTTCAGCAGGTCCCACCAGGTCCAGGCTTGTTGTGAGCGCACATGACCTCCACCCTTCTCAGCTTGGATCGTGTTTCTCCTTTGAAAGTAGGACGTTCCAGTAGTGCATGCACAGTTTCTGTCCATGCCACTGATGAGTCAGCCGCACATGCCCGCCATGGACCATTAGTGTTTTTACTGCTGAAGGGATTGGCTCTGCATGCCTGGGAGCTGCACATACACTCATGTACCGTGTATTGGCCAAGTTACTCAGCATACAGACATGTCTTTGTCTATATCGCAGCTGTGGTTGTGTTTGTTGGCTTTCTTCATCCGGGCCAGAGTCCAGCAACTTTTTTTTTGTTATTTCCATTTCACCATCATCACATTTATTATTATCAAAATCAATACATTGTTCCTTCATATCCAAATGACTGTACATAACTGCATGGTAACCCAAAATAGTATAAGTTTGTGTACTTTTGGTATGTATAGTTCGTCATGGTTTTCTTGTTGTCTGGTTCCAGGAAAATTTTATGTAACTGCTTTGTGGTAACAACATGGGCCTTTTTCCTGTTCCAACATGACAAACTTTCTATGCAGAACTTAAAAAATGAGAATTCTTCTTATTTTCATGTGGATGAAACTGACTGGTTAACCCAGCCCAAAACTCAACATCATTGTGATGCGTCCACAGTCCACTATCACTACCACTATGTTGAACCTCACCAATGCTTGTGACTGAATGTTAATGATGGCAGGCCTTCCCAGAGATGTGGATGGATGGATGGATGGATGGATGGATGGATGGATGGATGGATGGATGGATGGATGGATGGATGGATGGATGGATGGATGGATGGATGGTTGGATGGTTGGTTGGTTTACCTGGAGGGGTTGCCATAGTGATGCACAGGGTGACCTGTCCCCGTTTGTGTCCGACAGCGTCGTTCTGATGGCTGAACACAGCTGGTGTTGGATCAGGACTGGTGGATGAATCTGAGAGAGAGAGAGAGAGAGAGAGAGAGAGAGAGAGAGAGAGAGAGAGAGAGAGAGAGAGAGAGAGAGAGAGAGAGAGAGAGAGAGAGAGAGAGAGAGAGAGAGCAGTGCCCATTTGAAAATCAGATTTTAATGACTTATCAATGTGGTTAATTTCATTAATTCATTATTTTTGTTGACAACATAGATGTGGTTTTTGTCCCAAGGCAGGTGTTCTGGGCACTGATCCAAACCTGCTGTCACACTGTCTCAGAGACATGTCATGCTGACACGTATCTTTGTCACACTTGTGCTTATTCATTGTCTGAGATGGAACAAGGTCAGGTTGTTTTTATGTCAGTAACTGGCTCTCAGTCGTCTATCAGAGTTTTTATTTATTTATTTATTTATTTATTTATTTATTTTTGTACCTAAATTCCACAGGGGAACAATGTGTGCAGAAAGCAAGTCACGGGCACATGGTAACATGACAGAAAGCCTGATCTTTGCTCTGTTGATGTGCTGATTCAGTGTTTGTGAGGGAGACCATAGTGGTACAGTGTGCACTGTGCAGCGTGCCTCACCCTGTATGTCGAAAACATGTATTATTAGTCCTTACTTGCACATTAATTCATGAGCAAACAGGCAACAGCAACAGGCAGCAAGCAGGCAGCTTGCCCAAATCACAAAAGCCCACATTTCACCCCCTCACCTGTAGTTGGCCCTCTTTTCATAAACAGTGTTCAATGAACGCATAAACCTCATCATCACAGTTGACTACAGGGATCACTTCAGTGTTTCCACAATAGATGACATTGTACATCTTGATTTGGGTAAAGCTGTAGTTATACAGTATCTATGGTATAATGTTAAAGCTTATAAACAATACACATCAGCTTGATGTACCTTACAGTTACAATTTTATTATCTAGTGAACCAGATAAGCCACAGGTTCAGCAGAGGTAATGTGGACAAGCAGGATGTTATTTTCAACCCGTAAGGTGAAAGTTCAATGGTTCAGAAGTGAGCGCTGATTCCTAAAAGTCTTGTATTTGTTTCTACCTTTAGCCGGTCATGAGAGAAACACATGCACAAACACACACATACACAAAAAGCAACCTTTGCTCTGTTTGGCTATGGCTTTAAAATTGTGTGTGTGTGAGAGTGTGTGCGTGCGTGCGTGCGTGCGTGCGTGCATGCGTGCGTGTGTGTGAGAGAGAGAGAGAGAGCATACTTCTGTAGAAGTGGTTGCGGGCAAGCAGAGAGGCTGGAGAGTTGACGCTGGTCATGGCGTCTTAGATGTGCGGAGCAGCTGACCTACAGGGTCAACATCCTAGAGAGAGAGAGATAGAAAGAGGAAGGTCATGACTCAGGTCAAGGGTCGAGGTTCAGCAATGAAATTGACACCTGCCGTGTTTCTCTGTCCCTTTGTGAACAAATATAAGCATTTATGAATCCATCTTTTTTGTTTTCTGGCCCTGTTGTGCTCAGTGTCTCTCATTGCCCTCCGGGGTGCTCATGCAGCATGTGTGCAACAAATGATGGTTTGCATGTGTAACGGAGGCTCGCGGGTATAGTCACAGTCACGAGGTACCAGTAAGGAGAAGTGACTGTACTGAAGTTAAACTCACTCTCCTATAAAAGACGCACAGCGAAATGGTTAGCATCACCCAGGGCAGACCAGATGATATCAGTGCTACAGCCCTATAGTTCTACATTTAGTCTCCAGACCCTGAATCCACTTTTGGGCATTGGTAGAACATTAGAGTGTGTAAAAAACAAAGTGATGTGATGCAGTTGCTAATGACAGGAAGAATTTAGGTGTAACCACAATAAAAAAAGCTGCTGCTTTTGGCAGGGAGTCCACAGAACAATGTCTGAGTGACAGAGACTGAAAGCCGTGTTTGTGTTGGCAAGAAGGGCATGAGGAGAGGAAAAGTAAATAGTGAGCAGGGTTGAATGTTCAAATTGTAAACAGAGGAAACGATTTATTCCAGTCAATCGCGGGAACAGTTTGTCCAACCTGTCACCTGGAACACTGATGCTGCTATTAATAGAATTGTGTGTGTGTAGATAACGTTCTCTTCACAGGAAGAATAACATTGAAGGAGTTTAATCAGGCTGAGAGTTTTGAAACTTCCTCAGGTCAATTTATTCAAACCCTGATGATCAAAAAGAGTTCAAAAGCTTGAAGCCTATAACAGGACTCATGAGATGTTACAAAAAGATGTGAAATTTCATTAATTTGAACTCGACTCATTGCTGAGGTCATAAGAACTTTGAGACCTCCACATGGGACTGAACGGTTCAAATCTTAAAGAATCTGTAGCTGGTGATTTTTCATTAGCCTGTTATGTAGGTCAGACATCAGGTCTGTTTTTTCGGTTCGGTTGATGGAAATGTAGGACTGCAGGTATTTACATGGGAAGATGTGTTGGTTTAAAAAACTTGTCTGCTCCTGTCTATGTGTGTGCAGTGCGCTGCTGCCCTGTCAGCTTTAGATAAGAGTTACTTTTTCTGGTAACATGAACTCGCAAAATATTTGTTTTTGTGTTGAAATGGCTGGAGTGTGTGAGAGACCGATCTCATTTTTTGAGATAAGATATGTTTGACTGGGGTCATGGTTTTGTTGTCTATGCTGCTCCAGGATTTAGGTTGGATTTTTTTTTTGTTTTGAAAAGAATTAAAAAGAAAAGAAAATCAAACTTTGACTTAATAGTAAGGTTTGTAAAAGTTTTATATGAGCACTGATAATTGGATTTAAGCATCTTGAGATACTGAGAATTAACTATTTGTTATTGTAGTATATGGCTCAGCCTGCCCACCAGAAGCTGCCTTCATCAGCTCCTCTTGACTGAACAATCCCAATGTATTCCATCTTCCATGTTATAAACTGTTCTCTTGTCTGTATACATCATTTATTGCACTTGGGTGAGGGATCCCTCCTCTGTTGCTCACCTTGAGGTTTCTCCCGTTTTTTCCCTATTAAGGGTTTTCTAAGAGTTTTTCCTCAGTCGATGTGAGGGTCTAAGGGCAGAGGATGTTGGTATGTACAAATACAAATACACTTGCCTTGCCAAGCCTTGCCTTGTATGTAAGGAAATATAGGTTGGTTTGAACAGGCCATCTTCAAGTGGATGTTACTAGGATACTTGGTTACAAGTGCCACAGTTTATACACACAGCATGTGTGTGCTGGAAAGATAAGCCCACGCAGCTGGGTTTGTGTGTTATTCCATATGTAGGTTACCTCTCTATCCACACATTGAGGCTGATTTGACTCTTGCTCAGTATTGACGGCTGTGCTACATCACATCAGTGATGTGTGCAACACATATCAGCCACTGTAGCACCAGCATTGCTCAGTATCACCACTAAAGCAAGCAACGTGCTATCTGAAAACAACAGGACTGCCCTAAGGATTATTTTCAGTCTAGATTATTCTGTTTCTCAATAAATCATTTATTTAAATGTAGAGTCTATAGGATTTTCTTATACAAAAGAAATGTTGATGTTTATTTTGATGTTTTGGTATAGTCGGTGGTTTCCGAGCGGAGGTCAGTGTGTTTTTCCCAGCCAATGACAAAGCAGAGGTGAAGTTGGGTGTGCAGTGACTGGACGCGGTCAAGTTGGTCAAGCCGTGAGAAATGGCAGATATATATAGCTACTTACTAGCAGAGAAGAGTAAGTGTCGGTAAGTGTGTATCCGCCATTTCTCCTTGCTTGACGGCGTAGCAAATATTCAAATGATAACTTTGAAGGCCGAAGTGGAGACAGGTTCCATGTGAACCGGGGTTGGACATGAGTCATTCCTCGCAACTGCTGTCAGGAGCAGGGGGCGAGAGGAGGGGCCCAATTTCAGTGTTGTGTTTACAAACTGCAACGAACAAACCTACAGACTCTACCTTTAAGTCTGCAAAGTGTCAAGAAATACTGA
The DNA here is from genome assembly GCF_905171665.1 of Trachurus trachurus. Taxonomy (NCBI): domain Eukaryota; kingdom Metazoa; phylum Chordata; class Actinopteri; order Carangiformes; family Carangidae; genus Trachurus; species Trachurus trachurus. The sequence goes on along the minus strand of NC_139901.1, from coordinate 5,630,861 downwards.
AAAACAATTATCACAATTTCCCAGAGCCCCTGGTGATATCTGACTAAATTATTTGTTTATTGGTGAAATTAGCGTAGACATGGTTAGGTGCTCTTAAGTCAGGTGACTGATGCAGCCAATCCAAAACCTTTCACCGTTGGCTCCAAAAGTCTGTATGTTCAGGACCGATTGTGCAGAGACCAATACTGTTCCTCACACACAGATGCCACTATCACACAACCTTAAACTTGAAGATCAGAGCCAAAACAACAAGAAAATGTCTTTTATGTCCTGTAATTGTTATATCTGGTTACAAAGGGATATGCAAATTAGACATGAAGATGTACATTCATGATGAAAACAATAAACATGCACTATTTACAGCTCACGCTTTTGTTTTTGGATACGGATAAATGGCCTTGAATGTTGCTAAAGATGTCAAGACCATTTGTGTTTAAAAGAGAAAAATGCAAAGGCAGTAACATTTGTCTCTTGTAAAGTTTTCTACAGGTGAATGCAGAAGTTACTGTCACACATTTAGGTGAAATGATGATGGAACACCACTTGTACTCAAATGTGTCACAAGCCTTGTGATCTCTTTTTTTCTTTTTGGAAAGAAATGAACATACATAGTGCACAGTATAAAGATGAGTTCAAAGATGAATACAATCCATGGTTAAAGAATTAGAGCCGTTGAGTTGTGTAAGGGTAAAACACGGAGCTTATGCAAGAGCCCTCTGATCCCACAGTAAGATGTAGGGGAAAGGTTGTAGCCGCCCACTGTTGTTTCATCTTCCTATAGAGTCTGCCTTGCTTTTCTTCACCCAAACCTCTCTCTCCCTCTCTTTCTCTCTGTCTGTCTGTCTCTGCCCCCCCCCCCCCCCCCCCCCACACACATACACAAATACAAAACTATATAACATTTGCATTCACCATTTTTCAGGAAAGAAAGATTGAGGAAAGGAAAAAAGGGGGGGGGGGGGGGGGGGGGGTACGTTAAGATGGAAGAAGAGAGAGAATGTAAGCAATGTAAGCAAGCAAAGGGAAAGAGCAAGAAAGGATCACTGATGAGAAAAGGGAAGGAAAGATAACAAGAAAACAGAGACAGAACGACAGAACAACGAATAAAAGAAATGATCAAGGAAAGACAAGGGAAGAAAGAAAGGAGAGAAGGAAGTGAGGAAAGGACAAGAAGAAAAAGAAACACAGCAGGAAAAACGGAAACTAAAAAAAAAAAGGAAAAAAGGAAAATGTCAAAGTAGAGTATAATAACATGTCCATGCACCTGAGATGAGAGTGAAAGTTCACTCCTGCTCTGCTCTGTCTCAAACACCCACCTGGAAACAGCTTCTCACACAAGTTAATCTGACCTCTGTTGAATGAAGCAGCTCAAAGACCCAAACCTGGGCTCTGCAGAAAAAATGTGCAGGGAGGAAATTAACCCAACATCTGCAGGTTCCCCTCTGACAGTAATGACTGTGCAGTTTTGGGTTTCAGCCCATAGGACCATAGGAGTGGCTAAGTCTTGCACCAGAGGGTCAAGTAGCATCCAAGTGAAAAGGTCAGAGGCAGTTTTTACCTCACAGACACTCGTCTTCTTATTTTTAGCTCTGGTGTGACCTACATTTGAGCGAGACTGGGGGTCAGAGACCAGTGATGTAACTTGAGGATTTCCCACTACTAGCATGACAGTGCAGAAAACAAAAAAGCTTGTCTTTTTAGGGCAATTAGTCATTGTTTTCATTCGTTTCTTCCTTCTGTGTTCTGTAAACACTCATAGAAAGACTGAATGTGTCCCCTGAGAGATCACTGTCAGATAACAAGGAAAGAACTTGGACTGTGGTTTGAAAGGTTATCAGCAGAAAATGGGCCTTTCAATTTAGTGCAGTAAAGAACTACAATATCTTTACTTACCAGTTACAAGCTGTCAGTCCGACATACCACCATACCACCATACCACTATTCCAACATGCCAACGTCCCACTTATGAAATGCCATCTTCCCACCATTCCGACAAGGCCTTCAATATAAGGAAATGTGCGTTACTCAACAGGTGACTCCCTCCTACTTATTTGGACTCTCTCTATCTATCTGGCCTGTCTAGCCACTACCTGGTCTTTTTACTAAACTTAACCAACTCCTTTTTCTTCTGCAACCAGTGCAACATCTTTTTTTGGGGAAAAAGGCTATTGAAGGAATTGTCTGAAAGACAGGATGTTTAAATTTTTTTCCATCATTCCGACCATAGGAGGCAAGAATTGTCGGAATGATGGGACATTTGATAGAAAATTACAGTAAGTGTTGCCATTTAGATAATGGGCTCTATGCACAGCTCCACCACTTCCTGGATTTAAGGCAGGTCCTTCATTTCCTGTCTTACATTATTGGACACACTGATTAATCCAGGTGTGTCTGAGTAGATACAATGGTCAGACACACCTGGATTAATCAGTTTGTCCAATAATGTAAAACAGGAAATGAAGGACCTGCCTTAAATCCAGGAAGTGGTGGAGCTGTACATAGAGCCCATTAGAGGCCTATGTCGGACAAGTGGGATGTTAGAATGGCGGTCGCCCCCCCACTCACCCACTACAAACAGATATGTTGGCTATGAAATGTTTGTGTGATTGCCGTTTGATTGTTTGGGCAGTGGGTTGTGTGCACAGGAGGCTATTCTATTCTCAGACACTGTCATTGGTGACAGTTGTTGCTGCTGGTGTTTAGGAGAAGTCGATCGACCTCCTCACCTCTGCAGACTCCGGTGCCCTCGACATCCTGTTACTACTCGACCTCAGCGCAGCCTTTGATACTGTGAACCACTCCATCCTCCTTCAAAGGCTGCGCCAACAGGGTGTTGAGGGCTCTCTCACTGACAGGCAACAGTTCATCTCCCTCTCTGGCCACATATCCACCCTCTCTCCGGTTACACAGGGGGTCCCTCAGGGCTCAGTCCTCGGCCCCCTCCTCTTCATCTACTACCTCGTCCCCCTTGGTCACATCATCCGCAAACTCAACCTGGACTTCCACTGTTACGCCGACGACACCCGGGTCTACATCAGCACCAAACCCACCCAAAACCCTCCCCCCACCCACATCGAAACCTGCATCTCTACGATAAAAACATGGCTGACCCACAACTTCCTCAAACTCAACGGTGACAAAACAGAGCTTCTCCTCATAGGCACCAAATCCACCCTCAACAGAACTGGACCCATCTCACTCACCATCGACACCACGACCATCACTCCCTCCCCCCTGGCACGCAACCTTGGCATTATCCTGGCACTTGAGGCACACCCACACATTCCCCTCGTGGACATGCACTTACACCCACTGACACGCACGGACACACATACTCACTCACTAAGGGACCACAATGGAAATAAGCTGATGGCTTTTTTGTGTTTTTATCCCTTTGGCAGCAGTTGTGTCATGTTTTCGCTTTTAAACATTTTGTCTGTTGTCAATAAAGATGTCAATCAATCAATCAAAAAAAAAGACCTTACCCTCTCCTTTGATCCCCATGTCAGCTCCATTGCCAAGACTTTCTACTTCCACTTTCGCCACATCACCAAACTCAGACACTGCCTCTCTCCTCCTGCTGCTGAATCTCTCATCCAGGCCTTCATCTCCTCCCGCCTTGACTACTGCAACTCCCTCCTCACCGGCATCACCTCCCATTCCCTCCATAGACTTCAAATGGGCCAAAACATCCAGACTCAAAAACCTTCGGCAACAGAGCCTTCTCCAGATCAGCACCCCGACTTTGGAACTAAGGTAAGGTAAAGGTACTTTATTGGTCACATATACAGCTAGTACAGTGAAATTCTTTCTCTGCATTTAACCCATCCCTGAGGAGCAGTGGGCAGCCACGGTGCGGCGCCCGGGGACCAACTCCAGATTATGAGCCAGTGCCTTTGGTCAGTGGCGCTGACTCCCTCCCCCAACCTGTTTGCGACTCTCCCACACTCCCCATATTCAAATCCCGTCTGAAAACATACTTCTTCTCACAAGCTTATGACCTCCCCTATCCTTAATCACCTCATCCCTTTTCCCTCCATACTCTCCTCTCAACCCTCCTCATCTGCCCCCTCCTCCCTTCCCATCAGCCCCCTCCGCTCTTCAATCATGCTTTCACCTGTAACAGTTGTTGTACCTGTTTGTGTTATCTTTTGTTTGTCCCCCCCGTTTGTCCCTATCCTTCTCTTGTTTCTATGTAATCGTCTTTGGGTTCTTGAAAAGCGCTATTCAAATCAAATGAATTATTATTATTATTATTATTATTATTAAATCTAAGTTGGAGAACCTGGAAGAAAGCCCAGTTTGAATTTCTTGCATTTATGTTTATTTCATCCCTGACCCGTCCAGTTCCCACTTCACTGACACATGTGAATAATTCATGGACATTGCTACATCTTCTTCTGCTCATTCAAGGTCAGATCATGGTGGCAGTAGGTCAAGAATAGTTTCCAGCTCCTCCTGCTGTCCTCTGAGGTGATCCTAGGCCAGACCAGATATATAATCTCTCCAGCCTGTTCTGGGTCCACCGTGAGCCCTTGGACATAACTGGAAGACTTCCAGAGGAAAGAATCCAGGAGGCATCTGCTCAGGATACCTCAACCACTTCAGCTGGCTCTGTTCAACATGAAGGAGCAGTGGTGCTACCCCAGGCTCCCTCTGGATGTCAGAGCTTCACTCCCTATCTGTAAGGCTGAACCCAGGTTCCCTGCAGAGGAGCCTCCTTTCAGCTCCTTGTATCTGGGACAGGGCCGGCCCGTGGCATAAGCAGTATAGGCAAATGCTAAGGGCGCCACAAATGAGAAAGAAAAAAAAGTGTAACTTTCACTATTTTTATAACTAGTTGGTACTATTACTTCTTAATACAAAAAATAACCCCACGTTAATTTAAGTGCAAAGCAAACCTGGGAGCTGGGAGTAATCTCGCCTAGGGCACCAAAACGGCTAGAGCCGGCCCTGATCTGGGATCTCATTCTGTTTGTCACAACTCAAAGCTCTTGACCACAGATGAGTGTTAAATGAAGTGAATAACCATCTTTTATTTCCTGTTCAACCCAGAAGCTACTCAGTGGTTTGTAACAAAAAGCTCTTTTTGTACAGCTCAGCCTCAGTCTGCATTCCACTTTCTCTTCCTCTCAGTCCTGGTCCTCAGCATTATCTAAATCTTTATCATTTTAATGAGATTCCCCTTCTGTTTGTTTTCATGCAAAATGAGAGAAGAGAAAACAGGCAGGCTCTGAGTCATTGTGTGTGGACAACACCATATGTAGTCAGTGGTTGTAAGTCAGTTGTCACAAGTTATATTATGTAAAAAGGACAAAAGGGCTAGCTGTTTCCCAACTCCCACTTCCACTAAAAACACAGTGACTGTGCTTGATCACTTGCTGCTAATGAGAGTGGACTTTGCCCTGCATCCTGTGGAACAACATATCTTATCAACAACAACAAGGTCATTCTGAGCAGGGACATTAATGCCAAGGAGATTTGTGGTTGACTAATAATATCATTTAGAAGGGGAGTTCACAAGAAAACTGTAAATCCCTTGACCACTGTGGGCCCTCAGGCCGTGATGATTCTGAAACCAAGAGCATGAGCTCATGTTGTGATGTGAATATAATTATTATTCTATATATAATAGAAATTACACAGTAAAAGACTGTTGTATTCCACTGGGCCCTGAGCCCATCGTTTTCTATGTAAATCTATGTCTCAGAAATGTAGGAAAACAACTGTGTTGATTTTTCCTCCCACTGAAACTGGTCAAACTGGTTTATTCACAGACTGTGGCACTTACAGTTACAATATTGAGTGTGACACATAGACGACAGATGGAGAGCTCCAGCGAACCAACTACGTAGCTCCTGTAACTGGAGCTGGTTCAATACAGAGCCAAGAGTTTCCCACAAGCCACTGGCCAAAAAGTCAAAGGGCAAACGACGAGACTCAATGTAACATTAAAGTGTCAGAACAAAATATTTGTTGTCATCATTTGTTAGCATGAGGTCAATCCTACTTTTGGCTTAGAAATGATGTATTTTAAACTCAAATTACTACCTTATGGTTGTTATGTCTCTTCCAATCAGTGAAGCTCCAAGAATCAATAAGAATATGAATGTATGCATTTACTTATGGACAGTAAGTGATGATGTGCATCCAATAAAGCTGATTGTGATGGAAGTTGAAGCCATGACACTAGACAAGGCTTCAGTTATGGTTAACCCTTAACCCTGTGGTGACCTACACACACCACTGAATCATTTCATTTGTCTGGAAATTGTGTCCAACTTAGCAAAGGATTTTGTGAGTTACAACCAAAAATGTGCACTGTGAAGTCAGTGATGTTTGACCTTTTGACCACCAAATTCTATTGGCAAGGCAAGACAAAGCAATTTTATTTGTAGAGCCCATTTTTACAAACAGTTTGTCTCAAAGGGCTTTACATGGCATAACAACATCCTCTGCTCTTAGACCCTCACATCGACTGAGGAAAAACTCCCTGGAAAACCCTTTTACCAGGGAAAAATTGGGAATAATGTTCAGGGAATAATCAGCTGTGCAATATTTGAAGAGACAGAGACTCCCTCAACGTTTCTGAAATATCACATCTACGAGAATGTGATGTACGGACTGACAACCTGAAAACATGATGCCTCTGGCTGCGGCTCTCACTAACGATGAGGATTTTAGAAGTGATCCGAGTTAATGACTCAGGCAGGAGTCTAATATTAGAAACAAGAAACATAAGACGCAAGGAAAATATGTTTCCAAATGATGGCTGACTGTGTGCCTCACAACTTGTGTCTGCATGGGACTGAAAATGGATTAGAGCAGTTTATGAATTATATAAAGAAGACTTTATTGTAGAAAATCTGATGGTGACTACAGCTTTTATACATTTGTGAGGGAAGTTGAAAAAGATCCTGCAAGTTTCCAGGACACCAAAAGTAAATGTGACTTTGTGTCATTAAACTTCATTTCCTCTTCTTTAACAAAATCGTATCCTTTTTATTTTTTTGTTTCCTGCACTTTGTGGTTTGACTACACTGTGAGGAAACGGTAGTGCATTATGTTCATTTTCAGCAGCAGCTGAGACACCAGCTCTGAAGTGTTTACAGGCAGCAGGATGTTCATGTGGATTAAAATAACTAAGTGTTAAAACGGAGCATGTAAACAAGCCAAAAACTTTACCTTTACTTTGTCAGGATGGAGGCCTTTCAGATCCAGTGCTGTGAGAATTTCACTTCAGTGACGCAGCAGAACGAGATCAGATCAGATAGATCCAGAGAGATATAGTAAACAGCAGGGTGAAGCTGACAGGACACCAGTTTGGAAAAAACAAAAAAAACAGACAGATTATGGATTGATGGACGGAGGGATGATGGAGCGTCAGGGGGCCAATCAGTTGTTGTCTCAGTCTTTCTTTTAGCGGTGAAGTGCTTCTCCTCCCCTTTGCAGACACACAACACACACGCACACATGCTCACATACTTCCACCACCGAGCATTATTAGCCGAGGAGGCACACCTCTCTTTTCCCTCACCCCTCCCTCAACCCTCCAAATGGACCTCCAACTTCCTGTGTCATGTCTTGTGACAGTGTCATATGTATGTCAGTTGGTTCCAATTTCAACAATTTTTTAAAGTCCAAATCTTCACAAGGTCTCACACTCAATACTGGTATCCCAATCCACATCTAATGGTGAAGTGAGACGAATCTCCCTGCACAGCCACAGTTCCTCAGGTGCTGGTGGGCAGCAGGAGTACGTAAAATAGATTGAGAAGAACGACCACCGCACACTGATAAGACTCTATGCTGATACAATTTATTGTGAACAACGTGTTTCGCTTGTCAGGTTTGCCTCTGGCATTGCTGGGTGTGTTCATATATACCTTCTGGTCACATGACCCAAAACATACACAAATGGCATTTAAGTTTAAAACTCGTAAATATAATATATCTGTGTGACATGAACAATATAGCAACACTCAAATAAAATAGAAGCAATAAAAAATACACCCACCACATACAATAGAATACAATACTGTCACGGTCAATGAGGGATTTGTCATATCCCCTTTGTTGAAATCGTTCAGCCATTTCTTGTGCCTTAGCATGATAGTCCTCTTCATTGCTACAAATTCTTCTCAACCTGATGAATTGCCCGTAATGGTATTTGTAAACTCTTATAATACTCCAGAAGAAGGGGACAGAGGGCAAGACAAGTCTTGGAGAATTTCTGCCCTCTAAATTCTGACATCCAGACAGCTGAGAATATTACTTTCAGGTATTCTGCCGTGCAAAGGCAAAAGACCGTAACTCAATTTTTGGCGAAAATGAGTTATTGTCATTTTTGGGACAATAAGCATCAGTTTTATCATGTGAACAAATATTATGGGTCAATTTTGTTGTTTTTTGGAAAAAATAAGATGTTGTCTTTGCCGTAACTTCTAAAAGTCAAGGGAAAACCAAGGCAGAAGCCCGTAACATCAGTTAAGGTACTCTGCCTTTGTTTTGCGGCACTAATGGAACGTTCCGATCATGGTTCCGATGAGTTACGGCGGAGTTACGGTAGTCTGCCTTTGTTTTTCAAAGCACCAAAATGAAGTTATTTACCGCGCTTGTAGTTACGGTATGCCTGTGTATTATGGAATTGAAGGACGTCTCACACACCTTCAGTAAGGATGCCGGGGCCGGTAGCCTTGTTAGCTAGCTAGCTAGCTAGGCTATTTGACAAACAAAACACAACTGCTCCTATATGATCCGCAAATTATAAGTGAATAAGCAACAGCTGGCTTGCCAGCTGCAAGAGATCGTAAATCAAAGTCTGAATACTGAATAGTTTTCTCGTGCCACACAGGCTAGTTAGCCTCCTGCCTGCCTAATGCTGACAGCCCACTGACAGAAAACAAACAATGCGACTCGCGAGTGGGTTGGGGACGTGCACACACACCTACACTCACTCACGCACACACACACACACACACACACACACACACACACACACACACACACACACACACACACACACTCATACTTTCCATGTCATCTATCTCTGAACTCTGTCTTATTACAACAATTAGTGTGGCTTAGTAACGAAGATGTTGCCCTCTAGCTTTTGGAAGTAATAACAACTCCTATCTGATGTCTTGAAATGTCAAGAAAAATAAAAACAGTCATGTCGAGCTAGTCACGTGACGCGATGCGAGAAGAAGCCACGGAGTAGGGAGCTCCGCACCGCATCGCTACCTTTATCCTTTTAAACATTTTCACCAGAGATATTCACACTCAATATACTTGTTCTTAGTTAAAAGAGGTGCAAAAATGTCGAAACTTTCAAAGTCGTCGGCCTGTGGAGATATCAAAAAGCATCTACGGTCATATGCGGCCGACGCCATGATGCAAGATGAAGACGGAGCTAACGAGCCCGAGCAGCTACAAGCTAACGACATAGCTCAAGAGCTCAGCAACATCTATACAACGCTAACAAAGATCTCTGGCGACCTAGGTGAGCTGGCAGAAATACGTCGCACTACTGCGTCGGTAGAAACCAAACTCTCGTCCTTAATTACAAGAATGGACGACGTGGAGAAGCGAGTGGAATACTTGGAAACGACTGAGCAGGAGTGGCAAGCTAACCCGCCAGCTAGCAAGACAGACGTCGGACAAATATGGGACAAATTAGAAGACATGGAGAACCGTTCAAGACGCAACAATGTTCGCTTCGTCGGCTTTCCGGAGGGCAAAGAAGGAGGAAACGTGGTGAGATTTCTGGAGGAACTGTTGCCAAATCTGCTGAACATAGAGGGGAAACGAGAGATTGAACGGGCACACCGGATCGCTGGCCAGCGACCCACGCCAGGAGACAGACCCAGACCAATACTGGCCAGGTTTTTGAGATCGTCAGACCGGGATGCGGTGCTGCGAGCAGCGAGAAACAAAGGCAAGCTGACCTGGGGAAACACTACTGTTATGCTTTTCCCCGATTACGCCAGAGCCACCCAGATGAAGCGCGACAAATTCAAGGAGTGCAAGAAAAAACTGCATGAACGAGGAGTGAGTTTCAGGATGCTGTTCCCGGCTAAGCTGAGAATCGAGACCGGCGAGGGTGAGAGGGCTTTTGATTGCCCCCGGAGAGCCATGGCTTTCATAGACGCTATGCAGTGAGTATTGATGGACTGATTTGTCGTCATTCTCATCCTTACGCACCTAAACGCTACACTGGTGTAGACTCTTTTTTTTTTTTATGGTAGCGGTGCCAACGAAGCACAACGCGTGGAGCCTCGCGGACCTGACACGGACCGTCGGACCTCTGTTGGAGGGACTTGTGTAGGGGTTCAAATGTGCAAAGTTCAGGTTCAGCTGCACATTCTTTGTTTTGTTAGTTTTATGGGGATGTTTGTGTCCAGTCACCACCACTGTGTAATGGTACTAATCTTGATAAATGGTTGTGTGCTATTAATGTGTTGGCAGGCATGTCCACACAAATAGGTTTAATACGTCTCTCCACTTGGAATGTAAACGGGCTGGGGAATCCCATTAAGAAAAAAAAGGTCATGACCATGCTTAAGAACAAAAACTATGACGTGGTATTTCTCCAAGAAACACACATGTCAAAAGAAGAGTCTGAGAAGCTCTGTGTAGGATGGGTTGGACATGTTTTTTACAGCATAGGCTCTAGTAAAAGTAAAGGTGTTATAATCTTAGTTAGTAAACACTTACAGTTTAAATGTATCAAGCAAATTAAGGATAATTCAGGAAGGATGATTATTGTACTGGCTGAAATACAGTCGCAGAAGTTAATCTTGGCCAATATATACGCACCTAATTTGGATGATCAACATTTTTTTGTTGATCTTGAAAGAAAGTTACAAACCGCTGGGAATCACGCAGTTGTTCTGGGAGGAGATTTTAATCTTTTAATGGATCCAGCTCTTGACCACAGTGGGGCAGTGTTGCGTAAAGTACCTAAGGCTGCGGTGACATTACAGAGAATTTGTAAATCTTTGGGATTAATAGATATCTGGAGGATCATGAATCCCTCTGGTAGGGACTACACATTTTTTTCACCAGTACACAAGACCTATAGCCGAATAGATTTTTTTCTAATATCTAAAACACTCACCTCCTCTGCTATGGGTTGTGAAATAGGGAATATTCTTATTTCTGACCATGCTTGGGTTGGCCTGGACCTATTACCTCAGAGCGAGAGAAGAAAGTCTTATAGATGGCGTCTGAATTCGTCACTTTTACAGGACCCAGTAAATGTAGAATGGCTAAGAACAGAAATTAATAATTATTTGGAGATAAATTGGCAATCTGTATCGTCTGCAGGTGTCGCTTGGGAGGCCTTAAAGGCTGTGATTAGGGGACGTATCATCCAACACACGTCATACCATAAAAAAACTAAAACACAGGAGTTGCTAGAATTGGAAAATATAATTAAACAGGCTGAAATAGAGTTGAAGCAACAAATGACACAAGATGGCATGAGAAAACTGACAAAGTTAAAATATCAGTATAATAACATAATAACCCAAAAGGTTGAATTTAATTTATTTCGGGCTAGACAAACATATTTTGAGTCAGGAGATAAAGCAGGAAAGTTGCTTGCCAGTTATATAAAACAGAGGGAATCGGCCTCCACTATTCCTGCTGTTAGGTCGCCAGCTGGGGACCTGCTTACCGCAACTGTAGATATTAATCAGGCCTTTAAAGAATTTTATAGTAATCTATATAGTTCAACAGCTAGCTCTAGTGAAGAAGAAATTCATAAGTTTATAGAACCACTTGGACTTCCAAAACTGACAGATGAACAGAGGGATTTTCTAGATTTAGATATAACTATTGAGGAGATTAAAGGGGTAATCAAGGCTTTACCTTCAAGTAAAGCACCTGGGCCCGACGGATTTACTGGGGAATTTTTTAAGAGCTTTGCGACTGAACTAGCGCCACCTTTACTAGAGGTGTATAAGGAAGCGCTGGAGAAGGGTATACTACCACCAACTTTGAGACAGGCCCTTATAAGTCTCGTTCCCAAGAAAGGTAAAGATTTGAATGAATGCAAGAATTACCGTCCTATTTCTTTAATGCAAATAGATGTTAAAATAATCTCAAAAATTTTAGCAAACCGATTAGACAGTGTAATTACATCATTGATCCATACTGACCAAGTGGGATTTATTCGTGGTCGTAGTTCCTCAGATAATATTAGACGCCTTGTTGATGTGATGTGGTCAGTGGCTGACGCCCAGTCCCCAGTTGCAGCAATCTCTTTGGACGCCGAAAAGGCGTTTGACATGGTGGAATGGGGCTATCTATTCAAAATTTTAGAAGAGTTTGGATTTGGTATTACCTTTAGAAAATGGATTCATGCATTATATAAGCACCCAGATGCGGCAGTGCAGACTAACGGGCTTATTTCTGATTACTTTATGTTGGGTAGGGGAACCAGGCAGGGTTCGCCCCTTTCTCCTTTGCTTTTTTGTTTAGCTATTGAGCCCCTTGCAGCAGCTGTACGTGGGGCAACAGATTTCCCCGGAGTTACTGTAGGTGGGATGGTACATAAATTGATGCTTTATGCCGATGATATTTTATTACTGGTATCCGACCCCAGCAGATCTGTACCATGTCTTCTTAGAATTATAAACTCATTTTCGAAATTCTCTGGGTACAGGGTCAACTGGTCCAAGTCCGAGGCACTCCCCCTAACAGCTTATTGCCCCTCCACTGCCTTCCATCCAGGGGCGTTTCAGTGGCCTCAACAAGGTATCATGTATTTGGGTATCCGATTTCCAAGACAGTTGAAAGATGTGGTCAAAGTCAATTTTGATCCATTATTAGAGAAAATTTCTTGTGATGTTGAGAGATGGGCAACTCTTAATTTATCTATGGCAGGCAAAGTTAACGTTTTGAAAATGAACTGTGTTCCCAAACTTAATTATCTTATACAGTCCCTCCCCTTAGAAATTCCCCATTATTATTTTAAAAGGTTTGACAGGATATCCAAGATATTTATTTGGAATGGTAAACGCCCCCGTTTGAACCATAGCAAGTTACAAAGACCAGTAGATACAGGAGGCTTAGGACTGCCAAAGATGTTGTTTTACTATTATGCTTTTAGTCTAAGGCACCTGGCCCATTGGTCTCTCCCTCCCGAAAGGGCCCCCCCATGGTACTGTATGGAACAAGCTGTAGTGGCCCCTCTGTCACCCATACAAGTCTTGTCTACTAAATTAAGTAAAAAAGCAAAAACACATCCAATAATTTCTCATCTTAAATTGATTTGGACTAAGGTTGCTCGAATATTTAGGGCCCGAGCCAGTGACAACGTCACAGGGAGGACCCTATTGTAATTCGACATGCACATTAGTCAACGTGCCAGCCGACGAGTAACAACAAGTAAGCAAGCAAGTAATCAAGTACTGCATAGACCTGGCGCAAAATATCCCAGATATTGTAATGTTTATTAGGGCCCGAGCGGCGACTGCTGTCGCCCAGCGAAAGCCCTATTGTTTCTGCTATGTTTATTATTATTATTATATTCTCCCTAAAATTGCCTTTTTGGGGGCTTTAACATGCCCCAAAACGCGTAAATTTTGGCATGCACATCCGGCCTCGCGAAAATTTTGATATTTTGAAGTCGTTAGAAATGGGCGTGGCCAAATGCCTCTATAGCGCCCCCTAGAAATTTTAAAAAACCCCTCCCCATAGGGTTTTTTTTGGAGTTGGAACATGAAAATCGGTACACATGTGTAAGTTGCCAAGACGGACAAAAAAGCCTCTTAATGTCATGGTGAAATCACAACAGGAAGTCGGCCATTTTGATTTGAAATTTTGACCTGTTTGATCTATCTTCTCCTACAGATTTTGTCCGATTGACTTCAAATTGGCTAGAGACCACCGAGATGCCACTCTGATCAAAAGTTGTGCTCCGCAGGTCTCTAGGTCAAAGGGCGTGGCTTCTGGGGCTTTGAGGATTTTGGCGACTTTTCGTTTGCTCGCCATTTCACCTTCGAACAGCTCTAACGCCCACATACTTTATCCGATCAGCTTCAAACTTGCTGGACATGATGTTGGCTCCGCCCTGAACGTCCCGATATATTAATTTCCTACGTCACTCATAGCGCCCCCTGGTGGTAACAGGAAGTGGCCAGGTTTTACCTTAACGTGTACTGATGCCACATAGTTGACCCCATCAACTTCATTCCACTTCTAAAACATGCAGACTAAGGTGGTGAAGCTACATCATGAACGCTGTGAAGTTACGAGTAATGGCGTCCGTGTGGCGACGCGGCGACCATTCCTCGCCATTAAAATACGTTTGGCTTTATGATGGCTTTAATGAACTCGTATCAACATGAAAATTGGTACACAGGTCCAGGGTCACGACCTCAACGTCTCCATATGCTCATATGTGATCTCACTCATGTTGCCCCCTAGTGGAAACAGGAAGTGGCATATTTTACATCAACATTGTCCGATTTCCACGAAACTTCACATGTGTGATGAGGGACTGACCCTGAACACACCTGCACGCATCCCATTACTGCCCCCTAGTGGACGAACCTTTAACAGCTCATAACTCCCTCATGCTTTGTCCGATTTCCACGAAAATTCACATGTGTGATGAGGGACTGACCCTGAACGCACCTGCATGCATCCCATTACTGCCCCCTAGTGGACGAACCTTTAACAGCTCATAACTCCCTCATGCTTTGTCCGATTCACTCCAAACTTCACATGTGTGATGAGGGACTGACCCTGAACACACCTGCATGCATCCCATTACTGCCCCCTAGTGGATGAACCATCAACTCATCATAACTCCTTCATGCTTTTTCCGATTTGCTCGAAACTTCACGTGTGTGATTAAAGTCCGCCCCTGAGCTCATCTGCCTACATCTGCTTACCGCCCCCTGGTGGATGAACGAAATATTGCGTTTTTTTGCTCCTACCAGGGTTTTTCTCCCTTCTCACCACAGCCCCCGCGTGCCTCAGGCCCCGCGTTGGCGCGGAGTCGCGAGGGCCCGATCATCGCCGCTTGCGGCTTTAATTATTAGGGCCCGAGCCAGTGACAACGTCACAGGGAGGACCCTATTGTAATTCGACATGCACATACATCAACGTGCCAGCCGACGAGTAACAACAAGTAAGCAAGCAAGTAACCAAGTACTGCATAGACCTGGCAGCAAAAACCCCAGATATTGTAATGTTTTTTATTATTATTATTCTTACGAACATTCGCGCCTCGATTTGACCCCCTTCCCAAGTTCAAAAACGGATGAAATTTGGCAGACGCGTCCGGTCTGGCGAAAAATTTGATATTTTGGCAACGTTGTATGTGGGCGTGGCCAAATGGTGAAATAGCGCCCCCTAGAAAAATGGAAACGGCGAGCCCCACTTCTGTGTTTCACCTACATGCATGAAATTTGGTGGGGTTATAGAACATGGGGAGACACACAAAAAATCCTCTTGGAGCCACGCCCTAAACCCAACCGGAAGTCGGCCATCTTGAATTGAAATTTTGACCTAATTGAACGAACTCCGCCTACAGATTTCGTCCGATTGACTTCAAATTGGCTATGGACCATCGAGACGCCATGCTGATCTTATCTTGTGCTCCGCAGGTCTGTAGGTCAAAGGGCGTGGCTGCTGTGATGCAACACATTTTGGCGACTTTCGTGATCGGCGCCGTTTCACTTCGAACGGCTCTCACGCCGACATACTTGATCGTAACCGCTTCAAACTTGGTGGACATGATGATGGGTCCTTCCTGAACGGTTTGACGTATTAACTTCCCACGTTACTCATAGCGCCCCCCGGTGGTAACAGGAAGTAAACAGTAATTACGCTAACATGAATTAATCATACAAAGTTCACCCCATCAATTTTGTTACACTTCTGATACATGTGAAACAAGTCGGTGAAGCTACATTACGAACGTTTTGAGGCTACGCCTAATTGCCCCCGTGTGGCGGCGTCACGTATTGCGGCCCATCGAAAACGAACTCCTCCTAGGGGTTTCGCCCGATCGGCTTCATATTCGCTACACATCATCCTCAGACCGCCCTGATTACGGCTTGTGCTCTGCAGGTC
Organism: Trachurus trachurus; assembly: GCF_905171665.1. NCBI lineage: Eukaryota > Metazoa > Chordata > Actinopteri > Carangiformes > Carangidae > Trachurus > Trachurus trachurus. Next base: position 5,614,769 of record NC_139901.1, on the reverse strand, counting down.
GGTAGGTCAAAAGGCGTGGCCACTGTGGCCGCCGCCATTTCTGATGCCTCGCCATGCATACACGAGCTGCTCTATCTCCCACGTACTTCATCCGAACTGCTTCAAAATTTATGTACGTGATCAGACACTCGCCCTCTACACCTCTATTGCCTCGTATGCAAGCTCGCTCAAGTCGCCCCCTTGTGGACACAGGAAATGACATATTTTGCAGCGACATTGTCCGATTCGCTCGAAACTTCACATGTGTGATGAGGTAACGACCCTGAACGCAACGGACAACATCCCGTTACTGCCCCCTGGTGGACGAACCGTAAACTTGCCGTAACTCCATCGTACATTGTCCGATTTCCTCGAAACTTCACATGTGTGATGAGGCAACGACCCCGAACGCAACAGCCCACATCCCGTTACCGCCCCCTGGTGGACGAACCGTAAACTTGCCGTAACTCCATCGTACATTGTCCGATTTGCTCGAAACTTCACGTGTTCGACGAGGGGACCGCCCTCGACGCAGCCGCCCACGTCCGGTGGCGCGCGGGGGTTTCAAAGAGCGCCCCGGGGGTGGCGGGGACCGGGGGGTCGTGGGAGCGAGACGCCGAGTGGCGTGGAGCGAGGGCCCGTCATAGCCGCTTGCGGCTTTAATTATTATTATTATTATATTGGTTCTCCGCGTTTGAACGCGATTTCGACCCCTTTGCCATGCTCGAAAAGTCACCAAATTTTAGTCGCAGGGGGGGAAGCCCGAAAATTGCGATTCAGTGGTGGTCTCGCATGTGGGCGTGGCCAAATGGCACCACAGCGCCCCCTAGACCGCGCATAGGGAATGAGGGTCTGCGACACCGATTTGTCCGAAACTTGGTAAACATATTCATCAACCCCAGATCTACAAAAAATCGCTTTACAGACATACCCGAAAACCAACAGGAAGTCGGCCATTTTGCTTCAAACTTTGTTTACGCAAAACGAACTCCTCCGAGGGGTTACGCCCGATCGGCTCCAAATTGGGTAGAGAACATCGTCAGACCTAGATGAGCTTATCTTGTGCTCCGCAGGTCTGTAGCTCAAAGCGCTTGGCCTCTGGCGTGCCCCGAAGTTTGGCGACTGTTTCGGTGCTCGCCATGTAAATACGAACGGCTCTCATGCCCACATACTTGATCGTAGACGCTTCAAACTTGGTGCAAAAATCTATGGAGAGACCCTGAACGATCCGACATATTATTTGCCTACGTCGCTCATAGCGCCCCCCGGTGGTAACAGGAAACGTACAAAAATTCGTTAAAAATCCATCGTTGACCAAATCGACTTCGTTCCACTTCTAATACATGCAGACCCGGATGGTGAAGCTACATCATGAACACTTTGACCCTACGAGCAACGGCGTCCGTGTGCCGCCGCGGCGAATGTGTATCTTCCCAATTTAAATTACGTTTGCCATTCACGCGCACATACTTCGTCGTAGCCACTCGAAATTCAAAGGACATGACGTTGGCTCCTCCCTGAACGTTTTGATATATCGACTTCCTGCCTGGCTCATAGCGCCCCCTGGTGGTAACAGGAAGTACGCAAAAATTCATTTAAAATCCATACTTCACCCGATCAACTTCATTCCACTTCTAATACATGCAGAACCAGTTGCTGAAGCTATATTATGAACGCTGTGAAGATACGACGAACGGCGTCCGTGTGCCGCCGCGGCGACTGGCGATTTTTTATCGTACAATTACGTTTGCCTTTTTCGTGGCTTTAACGAAGTCGTGTCCTCACGAAATTTCATCCACAGGTCAAGAATGGCGAGCTCTTTCAGTGGATAGAGTCGTTTCCCATGGGCGTGGCTAAATGCCTCAATAGCGCCCCCTTGAAGTTTTTCCCAAATTCTCCATAGACAAATTTCGCTTACTTTGTCGTACACATACGAAACTCGACACACACGTGTATCATACCCAAACATACACAAAATTGAATTGGAGCCACGCCCTATACCCAACAGGAAGTCGGCCATTTTGGTTAGCATTTCTTTGACGCAAAACGAACTCCTCCGAGGGAGTTCGCCCGATTGACTTCAAATTGGGTCGAGAACATCTCCAGACCAAGCTGATTACGGCTTGTGCTCCGCAGGTCTGTAGGTCAAAGGGCGTGGCTGCTAGCGCACGGCCAAGTTCCGCGATTCAGCTAAAAAGGTTTAAATGCTATCGCGCCCACAGATTTGATCGCAGCGGCTTCAAACTTGGTGCACATGATGATGACGTGACCCTGAACGATCCGACATATTAATTTCATACGTCACTCATAGCGCCCCCCGGTGGTAACAGGAAATGACATATTTTGCATCGACATTGTCCGATTTGCTCGAAACTTCACATGTGTGATGAGGTAACGACCCCGAACGCAACGGCCCACATCCCGTTACTGCCCCCTGGTGGACGAACCGTAAACTTGCCGTAACTCCATCGTACTTTGTCCGATCAGCTCGAAACTTCACATGTGTGATGAGGTAACGACCCCGAACGCAACGGCCCACATCCCGTTACCGCCCCCTGGTGGACGAACCGTAAACTTGCCGTAACTCCATCGTACGTTGTCCGATTTGCTCGAAACTTCACGTGTTCGACGAGGGGACCGCCCTCGACGCAGCCGCCCGCGTCCGGTGGCGCGCGGGGGTTTCGAAGAGGGGCCCGGGGGTAGCGGGGACGCCGAGTGGCGTGGAACGAGGGCCCGTCATAGCCGCTTGCGGCTTTAATTAAATTTGATCCCTTTCTAAATCTCTCTTCAAGTATTTGGTTAAATCCTAAATTACGAATTGGCAAATTCCCCGTTTATTGGAAAATATGGCAGGAGAATGGTGTGGTGACATTGGGGGATTTGTATTGTGATGGTTCCTTGAAATCTTTTGGGGATCTGGTGCGGCAGTTCAATATCCCCACGTCTCACTTCTTTAGGTACCTGCAACTTCGACATATGCTGGTGGGGATTTTTGGGTCTGCGGTGGTGGTTCCCCAAAATGCAGAATTCCTAGATAAAATTATAAAGAGTTATGGAAAGGGGCACGAGGCGGCTGCTTATTATTCTATGATGATTCAGACTCTTGGCAGCGGGCCCATTTCAGCTCTGCAGAAGACATGGGAAAAGGATCTGAACCTGACATTCAGTGATGAAGATTGGAACAGAATTTGTAAAAGTGTTAAAAATGTTTCAAGGGATGCAAGAATTCGTCTTATTCAATTCAAAATTATACATCGTTTTTATTGGACTCCTTCCAGATTATTTAGATTAGGGCTATTACCCACATCAGATTGTTGGCGATGCAAATCTGAGGAAGGTAATCTAGTTCATGTTTTATGGTCATGTGATAAAGTCCAGCAATACTGGACCAATATTTATGATAACTTGTGCGAGATCACAGAGATACAAATGCCATTTAGCCCTAGATTATTTATTCTGGCTGATGATTCAGTTCTGGTAGGAGAGGATAAACATATCAAAAGTTATGTCCAAACCAGCATTATGATTGGCAGACAAATACTTGTCAGAGGATGGAAGACGGAAGGGGTGCCCTCTCTTCAAGAGTGGGCTGTGGAGGTGGCACGAGTGGCAGCTTTTGAAAAGATGTCATTTAAACAACTGGGTAGACTGGGTCTATATGAAGCAAAGTGGGGCAAATACGTAAAATTCATAAAGGGTTCCTGATATGGGTTACATGGTGGAGAGAAGCAAGCTGTCATTATTGTGGGTAAATACAGAACAGTGCTTCTTATTTGTTTGCATTTTATTCAGCTATTATTGTTTTTATTTCTTCATTTGTTAACCAATTATCTCTTCAATGTAGTGACTATTTTGTGTTGTTTTGACCTTGTCTGGAATCATTTTTTTGTGCCTAATTTTGTTATAGTTATTTTGTGTTTTGTCTACATTGATGCAGGCTATGTAGCTGTAATAGCTGTACATGAAGGAGCACAGGGGTTGATGTTGGTAACCAGAAAGGGATCAGCATGGATGGTGGTGGCCTGGGAAGGGTTTGTTTGTTGGAGGGTGGGGGGGTTACTGTTACTGTTGTACTATTGAAATAATGAAAATAAAAATGTTAATCATAAAAAAAAAAAAAACAGTCATGTCGATGTCATAGGCTGTGTTGGCCAGAAAAAAAATATCAGTGGGTGTGGCCATTGTTTGGCATGGAAAACATTATTTATTTTTATTAGGCCTATATAATTATTGTAATTATGAATTATAAACTGGTATAAAATCTATGAATCTACAAGTTGCACCTGCATTTAATGTCACAAAAATAATGAACATGGGGTACAAATTGTTTCATATGAGTTTGGATTAACTCATTCATCCATCCATTCATTCATTCATTCATTCATCATCTGTGGCTATTTATTTCCCATTTTATTCAGGAAAATGTATTAGTATTTTATTCATCAATTCTAGAAAACTTAAACAGTGTCATCAAACATACTGACAAAACAAAAGTATATTCTGTTATTAAAATAGAAGTTAAGGTCTTTTGCCTTTGCATGATCCACTATTGTTCTTTGGATAATGCAAAGGCAGAATACAGTAACTTCCGAATAAGGGTCAAAGGTCAAGTTTAAGATTAATTTTTTTTGGTGGATAAATAACTTCATTTATTAATAGTAAAATGCCAAATTTTCAGTGTTCTACCTACAACTAATTTGGCAGGACACCAAAACAACTTTAAAGTCATTTTTCTCAGTTTTACACTCTGGTGAGTTAAGGTCTTTTGCCTTTGTAGGGCAGTATTGTCCCCCCTCTATTACAGTTTTTTTCCCCAATTGCTAACACACTAAACATGCATACTTACTTACATACATACTTTGCAATTCAAATTTTCAATTTCAATTCAAAACGGCACTTTTTAAATGCACTGAACACAATTATCTGCATAATAAACAACAATCTTATATAAAGTCACATGTTTGTCCAGATATATTGGCCAATTGGCTCATGTACTGTCATTTTGAATGGAAGTGTTTTGAAATGGCAGGAGAATCAGGAATTCAGCACTACGTAAAAGACCAACAACAACAATGGTTCATTGTAAAACAATTATATATTGATGTAAATGTGGTGATTTCAGTACATACAGAGCCCCGAGGCAGCGCAGCTCTTCTGTCCAATACACACCTGAAGTTTCACTTTTCATTCAAGCAAACTAATGCGACTGCCACAATTGTTAGATTTAGCATTTATTTCCTAAAAATAACTTAACCAGCCGGCAGTAAACCTCTAAAACCTGTGGGTAAGTCACTCAGCTCGTTTTCTCCCCCAGGATGACGATGCAGGTTGACCGGCCTATCAGCTCACGAGAAAATCACAGGACATGTCTGTTCTGATGATACAGGTCAGCGTTCCTGAAATGTGTGTTTCTCTTCTATAATACACATTCTACATCTCGGTGATGTCTTTCCACATGCAGGCTTCCTTCTTCTTTCAGATGGGGCAGAGCTCCGTGGGAAACAGTAGGGGAGACACAGCCCGGGGAACTAGGATCTGACACAGTACCAGTCTGACGTAACACCATAGCGAACAGCTCATGCTCGTGCATGAAAAAACAAGGGAATCCCACCCAATGCGCACCACTACAGCGTCACTCTGAGTTGTGAGGGTACATGACGGGCGTCTACATTGAAAGTAATGGGTACTATCAGTACAAGCAGAGCAAACTACTAATGAGTTTGGTTCAGTTTCACATGATTGTCAGCTTGTTAGAAAAACATTTTTATTAACCCTGAAGCCTATTTCGTTGGACAAAATTATTTGTAAGATAACCCTCTCTGGTTTTTGTACATTTTGTCGTCTGTGTTCAGCAAAGACATTGGACAATAGGAAGCCCACTGGAGTGGCTTTACCTCCTTTTGGTAAGAGCGTTATTGCAGCCTATCGCAAGGTCGCAATCGCAACTACATCACGATTCTCCACAGCGTCAGGTATGGAGGTGGCTGTGGCTCAGCCGTAGAAGAACGTGGAGGCTGTGACCCACGTGGAGAGGGACGTAGCTGAGGCTTGGTGAGGTACAGTAGATCGACTGCTGGGAGGACGGGGTTGTAGCTTTGCCGGATGGCAAATGATGATGATAAATCCTTTCTTGAAGGCTTTCGAGATGGTAAGTAGTGACTCCGCTCCATTATCTGGGAAATCAACTATAGTACAACATGGATACAATCACATAGTTATTTAGACCCATGGATTGATCTGGAACAATCTCTAAGCCATCCCACCTCAGTTGCAGATTGCCCCTTTTTAACTAACCCTAATCTATCAAAAAAAAGAAAGAAAATCTTTTTTTTTTTTGATAGATCACTATCCATACAACCCTGACAGCCTGTTGGAAAGAAAATAAAACCACTTAATCAACTCTAGCACCAAACAGATTAACTCCTGGCATTGCCCTGACTTTCAGTTAAACAACAGCTCAATCCACTTCTCCAAATGTGAAAAAAAAGGGAATCACTCATCTTCATCACTTATTCAACACCTTTCAATTCATGCCATTCACTTCAATTATCCAGAAATACTTGTGGCATTCTTTGTTGGTGTAGCAGCATATATGTTTGTTCTTATCGGTGTATGTCCCACATGTCCCCACACTGCATGTTGGTAATCTTTCTTTTCTTTGTCTAAACAGGTGCTGAGGGCTGAAGTGAGGGACAGCCCTATCTCCTGGTGGTGGTGTTTTCACATGATTACTGTTGCAGTGCACAGGTGGTGAAGCCTGACGGCTGTAGGTACAAAGGATCTTCTATATCTCTCCTTCCTGCATCGGAGACAGAGTAGCTGTCCAACACTGTTGTTTTTTTGGTCCATCAAGGTGTAGAGTGGAGGATCCCAGATGTTCAGAATGGCCTCTAATATCTTCAATGTACACCACACCCCCCAACCTGGCTCCAATCAGAAGAAATAACAAAAATAACCCAAACCCCATAACAAAGATGACGTAAAAAAAAAAAATGGGGGGGGAAGCACATGTTTTCATTCATCACTGTCAGTGTGATGTGTATATCAGTGTCTGTGCCCATGTGCGTGTGCAGGCAAGCCCATTAAGGCTGCATACTTTTGTGGGAGTGTCTGTGTGCCATGAAGGGCGCATTCTTCATGTAAGAGACAGTAATTTGTAATTCAGCTGAGATTTAACCATTGAGTATGCATCTCCTTTTTTTGAGATGCTGAAATCCAGGTAGATGTGTATGTTGGATCTGTGGAAGGAAAGTGGGCCAGCCTCCCTGGCCAGTTAGCTTCACTACTGTTGAGCAAGTATAATGTCATCATAATCCATAAAACCTTTTATATACGTAGCTCTCTTGAAGTCTCAGATCCTAGATGGTAACACATTCCTGATGGTATGAGGGTGTTCCTGTAAAGTGTTGATTCAGCTTTATAGAGATTGTGTTGCATAGGCCATGTGTTTGGCTGACTCAGCAGAGTAACGGGTCTAAAAAGATCATACGTGAGGGACACAGTGACAAGATGAAACGTGACTGGCTAGAAACAGGAAGTCTATCTGTGCTTGTGTGACGTGCTTTTCCTTTCACACAAAGAGTTGGTTATTTTCTATCCTGGAAAGTCTCTTTGTCTTCAGTGGTAGGAGGGTCTGTTGGGTGTGTTGCTTCCTGCCACTGTCATTGAATTCCTGCAGACTTGATAAATATCCAAAGAGCAAATAACCTGTTTAAAGGGCCATTTGATTAAAATGGCCGTGTATATGCCCTGCTTTCAGCAGCAGCCAGAGCTGGACGCTTGTTATTTTCCAGTTGTTTGTCCTCTGTGCCATTCTAGTGGAAGCAAGCAACCCCTTGATGGAAGTTTGACAGAAATATTCACCAGGATTCAAGGATAAACTGATTTTTAGTGTTTAAGGTCAATCTGTATGTTTTTCCTCAAAATTTGCTAAAAAAAATAAAAATAAATATTGGCCTCTTGATTACAATATCTAGACAACTCCTTAGGGAATCCCTTTTAGATCTAACACAAATATCCCACAGCGATGAAACACAAAACAGTTTTTAGGTGTAACTCAAGATGTCACTCAATAATTATGACAAAATTTCACCCAAATAGTGAAATTTTTTCTTGATTAGATAACAGGGTTGTAATCTGCAACTAACATGAAGTGGTAATTATACATTATCTGTTTGTCCCTGTCTTCAATAACAACGTCTCTAAAAAAAAGTGTATGTTTTGTGCTTGGGAGTTTTTTTTCCTCTGTGAGATGTCACGTGGTGTGAGGTTATATCTGTGGCAGGAGGAAGAGACTTAAAAAAAAGTCTCCTCAGGCTGTTTTTAAATGTAAAACAAGGTGAGCAGGGTGTCAGTCACTGCTTAGTGTTGTACCGGTGAGTCTCAACAACTAGTCTCAGTGGAAACGAGACACACAAACATGCTGTGACCTGAGCTACTGTAAATATGTGCTTTTAATCTCAAACATGTTGTATCATCATATTACCAACCATTTATTTGAAATTTGATTCAATTTTTTCTGTCTCAGTAAAAAGGTGTAATTTTCTGGTCATGGCCTCTGGCTGTTATCATTATAAAAGCTTAGAAGATGTTTACTGTTGTTGCCTTGCTCCTGTTGATCCAGTTGGGTAACAAACAGCATCAGTTTATGTGAGCCATCAAGATAATAGTCATTTTTCAAAGACATTATGTAGATAGTCCACTACAGCGGTGACAATCTGCCGTTTACTGGGTCAGCGGATAGACCATAACAATAACATACTATCACCCTAACTCTAACTGTGCATCATAGACTTAGCATGGTGCTAGTGCCACCTAGTGGTATAAGGTAGCAACAATATAAAATTAAGAAGACAACATATTGTACTGTAAAGTTAAGTGGGGGAAAGTTTAATATAATGGTCTGTAATAGGATATGCTCTGGCCTAATATCTCCAAGACTGTCTTAACAGACATGGCTAGTTTGTAGAAAAGAATTAACATCCTGTTGACCCTATAGTGTATATTCAGCCATAGACATGGGTATGTTGGCATTCGATGGCACTCTGCTGTGGTGTCCTTTCAGGGTGACTGAGTTCAAGGCAGCTGCCTGAGAACAGAAACTACCACCTACACCGAATCCACTGGACCTGCTTTTATATTTGGAGGTTGAACAGTCCCAGAGCACACATTCGCAGTGTGTGTGTGTGTGCATGCGTGCATCGTGTCGCTCCTGGTGACTTTGCAGAAATGTGACTCCATTAACCTAAATACAGACATACAGATGACAAGTGTTGATTTTAGGACAGAGTGTGCTTTTAACCCCTGCCGTGAAAGTAAATGGCTTTTTGTATCATGTTGTATTTAATCTCTCTAGTACTCAAACCTGAGATATGGATGAGAAATCAGAATGAGGAGTGGTCTTGGATTACACTGTAAAAAGTGGGGGGGCTGGCATTGACCCTATCAGTCACTGCATGTGTGTGTGTGTTTCTGTCTGTCTGTACACTGAACACGGAAGTCGTGACGCCGAATCGCATTAGCCTGCCCAGGAGTGGGGAAGGTCTCCCTGGACATTTCGGCACCAGGGCCGAAATCAAACTCACCTCACTGTGGTTGTAGCGCTGTGACTGATCCCCAGCACAGGCTGCAGGTATGATGGCGGTGTGTGAGTCCTGTCTCCCCACCCTCTCAAAACTGAGAAAGACCAAACAACACCACCCTGCCGTGGACCGGCTCCATCACCACAGGATCTAACCCTTGCTTGAAGTGTACATTTCTTTTCACAGACAGCGTCAGGTGGCTATTCAAACATGCGCCAATACGTTTTTTTACTTGAAGCAAGTCAAGAGTTGATATTCCTGTGTTTATGACACAAACGTTAGCTTTCCTACTGCACGTGAACACACCGAGCGCGAGACTCCGGGAGACTTTGAATTAGATCGAGTTTTACAAACATGTCGGCTTGCTTGAAGTAAATAAACTTCTGGGTGCATGTTTGAGTCGCCATCTGACGCTGTCTGTGGAAAAAAAATGCGGCTTTGACAGATGTAAACAGCCTAAGAAGCGGAACTTGCATCCGCTCCCATTCATCGCTGCCGTGGCGATGCGGGGACAGACGAAACTACCGCAAAATGGAGCAATTTAACTGACAATCTTCAGATTCCTTCTTTTAGACCTAAAATGTTAGGAAAATACAGCCCAGAGTTGAATTTGCCCGAAATTGTCAGTTAAGAGTGGCCCATTTTTTTCATGAACATGCCCATCTCAAACCAAGTTACATATGGCAATGGGCCAATTTGCTAAAATGTTGAACTATCCCTTTAAATATTTCACAGTGATGATACTGTCGTGATTTCCTGTCTAAGATTTTCAGGGCTTGTTTGTGGTGTGACCTAAAGGGTTTCAAGACAGAGTACTTGCCTGAGACCAACATGACATACAATAATTATAATGAGACAAAATCATGGCATTAAAATAAGTTTTAGAGGCTACAAATGTTAGTGAATTCCTGATGTTTCTAAAGTTTGATAAGTTATATTTCAATGTGTGGCTCATTTTTTTGTATATGGCTTTTGAATGTGAGAGTGGGATCTATTCATACCCAGGTATTTTAACTCATTAACAGATTTTATTATTTCTCCATTGACATAAATATTTGGAAAAACTGTATTTCGTTGCTTGTTTGAAAAATACATAGTATTATGTCAATTTTGACATAATAAATTATTGAGAAATTACTGAAAGTGGGCGAGAATGATAGCATGGCATAGCAAGGCAGTTGAATTGTTAGCTATACCTAAAGCCAGGTTTCCAGTATCTCTTTTTTTTAGATGATTTATAGATTTATCTCAAAACTGTAATCTGAAAAAAATTCAAAATAAGAGCTTTAACCTGTAATTTCAAAATAAGAGTACTGGGGCCGGTTGCACCACCTTTCACTAAAGCCGCGTTTCCACTACCTGGTACCGGCTCGACTCGACTCGGCTCTGGTACCAGGTACTATTCTAGAGAGCGTTTCCATTACAGCAGGGTTCCCCAATTAGTTTTCGGCGAGGGCCAAAGTATGTGAAGTGTGCCAAACCGAGGGCCAAAACATCCAGGTTTTCTTTTTTCCATCGTGCCAGTAAAAGTTGATTTTTGTACAGATAATGTTAATGCTATCACTGTTATCATTGTTGATAAAATTGAAGAAAAGCATAGTACATTCTAGAAGTAATAATTTAGGCATGGGTCTCAAAGGGTCAAACAAGAAAAATTGCACTCTTGAAAAACAGCCACTGCTGCAGTTTAGATAAAATAAAAGCATCCTAGCATTTTAATTTAGAGCTCCCAAATAGAGGTGTAACATAAAGTAAGACAATAAGAAGGAGTTGTATGTGGAATATATTCTGATATTCACAATGGCAAAAATAAATAGAGATAGACACACAGCAAAGAAACCCATCTGCAAAATGTCCACAAATAGTCTACATCTGTCAGCATCTGTACAACCCTTCACCTCAAGAAGAGCCACCTGAGAGACTGTGTGAGGCAGACACACGTAAACAGAGAGAGAGAGAGAGAGAGAGAGAGAGCGTCTGGTGTCACTTTTCTTTCTCTCAGCGTCATCATGGTCCGGTAAAATAAACCAAAACTCATCAGTCCAGTCACTTTCCTACCTTTTGGTGCAGGTCATGTTATTAATCAGCCTACCTCACTTACTTGGATATTTCACTCAGAGGACCGGCGGATCAGCTGCTGGTGTGTGAAGACGGTCGCGCGATTGAAAAAAAAAAAAATACCGCGCCCATGTTTCCATCGCGCGGTACGTCTTCACTTCGTTCACTCTTTACACAAGTGTAGGTCGACGTACAGAGCAGGGTGAGATCGAAATACAGTAGAGCGGTGCACACCTTATCTGTTGTTCACTTAGTTTCATACTGTGATGAAGGCTTAATGAATGCAGCCTGGTTTCTCTGACTTGTAATGGCGAGGTGTGCGTCTGTTAGAACGCAGTCTATAAAGTTCCCTCAAGACTTTAATGAAGAAGGAAGCAGGAGATAGTCAATCCTTTTATGGTGGTGTGTGTTGAAGGTGTGGTTGTGTGTGTGGTTGTTTCTCTGGACGCACACTGAACCACAAACGGCAGGTCAACCGATACAAGTAGCAAACAACTTCTGCGGGCCACACGTCTCACCGTCGTCAGTCTCTTCTTCTCTCTCTCATAAGCAGCAGCACTCTGCCTAATAGAGCGTGATAGCGCCCCTAGTGGCTGGATCTGGCTAAATCACCTGCTCTGTCATGCAGCCTTCAGAACATAAAGAGGTGCGTCAGTGTCAGTGAATCGTCGCGGGCCAGATGTTTTGCTCTGGCGGGCCGGATGTGGCCCGCGGGCCGCCTATTGGGGATCCCTGCATTACAGGATAGTACCGGCTTTAGAGTAGCCGGTTGTCATAGTGACCGGCGGCGCTTAACAAAATAAAACGAAACTATAAACAGGATTTTCCCCGTGGTTATGCCACATTTTTACCGTAATTAAAAAGCTCCGGAGTAATTTGATAGTTAACTACATGACTTGTGACTTGTTACGAGTGAGAGCGGAGGCTCTCTGCCTTCCACCTGCCTCTCACGGCTGAAAACCAACCTGGCAACGGTTACACCCCGCCTTTTCGAAACCCCGCCTTTCTGACAATAGACTTCCATTCATCGTAATAACGGGGTTTTCTATTTTTCTAGACCCCGCTATTCCGACAAGGCTATTGGGGAAACCCCCCCACTCCGAACGGACAGACGGACCTAATCAGAAAGGAAACGGAGGCTGTGCAGTGCGCAATGATCCTTTTTTCCTTTTTGGGGTCAAACGGATCATGTGCATAATTAACTGCAAAACAAGCAAATACTTCATATTAATGACATATAATGTTCATTATGCTTCTAGCCTGTCTAGCCTCTACCTGGTCTTTTTACTAAACTTAACCAACTCCTTTCTTCATTGCCTGAACCCAACCAAAGTGTGGCGGCTGCAGCAGCCTCGCACCCGTGTGAGCTCAAGCCGGCTTCAGCCGCGCTCGAGCGGAGCGCGCGCGGGGGGGGGTGTATTTCTTTTACTGTGTGGGAGATCTCCAACAACGGAGTCTGGGAGAAAGCAAGTGGGACAGATCTGCCCAGTCTCTGAGCAGCGCACGTTTCACAGACAAGCCACAAAGCAGAATGTAAACAACGTCACGCGGTTCAGCACCTTGGACAGCTGTGGGGGGTCGTAACAGCGGTGTTTCGAAGTGGGGGTGTTTCGGAACAGCAGGGTGTCGAAGTGGAGGTGTGTCGGAATGGAGAGCTGTCCCCGCTGGCAACATCCGTTACCTGGCCGCAGCCCCCCGCTCCGTATTGATTTTTCGCCGGCTTCGTTGTCAACAAACCCACATGGCCCGATGGGCGGGGGCGGGGGGGACAGCGACAGCGGAAAAGCGACCAGACTTGCATAGTTTGTTCATTTTAAAACATTTATTTATTGAAATGTGGTGATATCTGATGACCCACGGCCACCGGTGACGACTCTCTGACCAATCAGCGTTTACACGTCACATTTTAGTACCGCTTCAGCCGTTTTGGAACCGCGGCCGAGTAATGGAAACGCAAAAAGGCCGAGTCGAGTCGAGTCGGTACCATGTAGTGGAAACGCGGCTTAAGTGTTTACTAACCTTAGTAAATGTGTAAGTCTTTACTAAATCAAGATTTAGTCATTACTAAATTAAAATGGGTTGCACCAGTTTTACTAGTAATCACGTAGAGCTAGTAATTACTGTGTTTACTAAATATTTACACCTACCCTAGGGGTTGTGTAACCTGTTAACCTAGGCCATGTCCACACGAGCCCGGGTATTTTTGAAACCGTGAACATATGTTCCCGGTTGTATGTCCTGTCCACACGCAACCGTGCTTTTGGAACCCTGAAACCGTGTTTTTTTTAAACCGGAGTCCAGGGTGCAACCGTGATTGTTTTTCTCGTTTACGTCATAGCTGCACACGTGCTGATGTAAACACTGCCAGCCCGCAGAGGTTGTTTGCAGCGGTTTGCAGAAGTTGACGTGAGCTCGCAAAAATGGAGGTGACAAAGTGGATTTTTATTATTTAACTTTTTTTTTTTTTACATCATCTAAATGCTATTTGTATAGGGGGGTCGCACTGCTGTCATGCAGTGATAAAAAGAGCCTATGCGGAGATGAACAGAACGAGCCAAAAGCCGAACATTTATTCGTGACGTCCGCGGTCGATATAAAGTGGATATGTTTCATTCATCCATGTTTTGACAGACAACACGACAGCCAGTGATAATGAGTTGCGCCGCACCGACAGTCATGTGGCTCAGCAGCCAGGTGATGCACACAGCACAACAACACACAGCACACAACAACACACAGCACAAGAGTCAAGACACAGCGCAGCAGCATGTGCAGACTGCTGCAGCAGTGCACGTCAAAGGGACACCCCGAAAATAAAATAAATAGGCTACACGTAGTTTTGAAATTGTTTTTGTGCATGTTTTCATCCATAAAATGACCAAAAATAAACACTATAAGCGGATTTCTTGATAACGAATTATTTAAACAGCATTTGTATAGGAATGATTCCGTCCCAAGCCTTTTAATCCATAAGCGGTTTCCACTGTATTTTGATTGGTTCAAACAGCCTTCCACACGTGCATTGCGTCACTTGGTAGCGGATTCCACGGTTGCGTGTGTGCGGAGTGTTTTTATTACACCACTCGTGTGGACGCGGAGCAAAACTCCGGTTTCAAAAATACCCGGGCTCGTGTGGACATGGCCCTAGTTTCACAGGATCAAAACCAACTGACAGTAACTACCTCAATGGCTCGTTTAGAGAGACTTGCTTTAGAAGAAGGAGAACCTGTCGTAAGGAGAAGGGTTTTAAGAGACAGAATTCACCCTTTAGATGTGTATGACGACTTCGACATTTATTGTCGGTACCAGTTTAGGCGCAACCAGATAATGCATCACAGACATGCTAGCTCCGGCAATTCAGCATGGGTCCGAGGCTAACGGGGCTCTACCTCCGTTGCTGCAAGTCACAATAGCGTTGCGATACTTTGCTACGGGGTCAATGCAGAATGTGGTTGGGGACACAATCCAAGTCCACAAAGTACTGCCGGGCAGTGCGTCGGGTCGCGCTGGCGTTGTGTGAGCACCTCGACAATTACGTGCAGCTGCCGTCAGGAGCAAGACAGGCAGAAATTTCACAACATTGCCGGCTTCCCGGGTGTGGTGGGGTGTGTCGATGGGACACACTTCCAAATAAAACCGCCCAGCGAGCATGAAAACGCATACGTCAACAGGAAGGGTTTTCATTCACTGAATGCTCAGCTTGTTCGTGACCCAGATCTTACCTTAACGAACTGTGTAATTAAATGGCCTGGCTGTAAGCATGACAGCTTTATATTGAGACAATCAAGCGTCTATACGGACTTTGAGGAGGGCAGAGCCACAGGGATGCTGTTGGGTGATTCGGGTTAGCCACTCAAAACATGGCTTATGATTCCCTGGTACCTCCCCAAGAGACGCTACAATGAAGCCCACTGCAAAACCCGCAATGTCATTGAACACTGCATAGGGGTCCTTCATAAAGGTCAACTCTCATATAGGCACAAATACTTAGTAATTAGTTATAAAATAATTGTTCGTTTTTCATTGTTCATCAATTGTTTTGATACGCATTACAATGGATCCAGATAGAGCAGCTGTGGTGGCAGGGGCATAACTACATACATAAATAAATACATTCAAATATGATTTAATTGTTTTCCTAATTAAAAAATATTTTTTATTTCACTACAGGATCATTCTCCTCGAAGGTATGCACAACACTGTGCCCATCCTCTGCACCTTCTTCTCAGAGGAGGCTGACCTCAAACCAGCCTTCAGGCTGTCAAGGGAGACCATCAATCTGTTGGTCCAGATGTTGCCCTGGCTAAAGCTACATGGCTGGAGCCATGAAATTGAGGTGGCTGTCTGTCTGTACTGGCTGGCATGTGGCACTTCCTACAGGGTCACGTCAGACATATTTGCCATACCGAGAGCCACAGTTGCCAGGGTCGTCCACACTGGTTACATGCTGCTATTCCGACATGCCGCTATTACGACATTGACTTCTAATTGTCGGAATAGCGGCATTAACATTATTTTTCAAGCGTCCCACTATTCCGACTTTTTTTTTTCATTGTCGGAGTAGCGGCACTTTACTATTTTTCAAACATTCCGCTTTTCCGACATTGATTGATTACGTTATAGTCAGACGTGTCCTTCTGATTTTTTTTTTTTTCATCTGAGACACTGTTTCTCATACACAAATACATAGGCCTATTAGAGAAGAAAAAACAAACCCTCCAAGTTTAAAAACACACAGGCAGCTGAGATTTGGGAGGTTTTTGTTTTTATTGTAGCTTATTAAAATGCAAGATCATTTTTCTGACTGATTTATTGCCCGATGCCATGTATCTCGCTTTCTTTCCCCCACCCTCCGCCCGTTGTCACTTTGTTGTCACTTTGTTGCCGCTCCACAGAGCGCACATGGCTAATTAATATGCACGTGCTGACCATATATGGTTGTGTCTAGGCATTCCAGGGACGGAGGTGTGTTCACGTGTGCAACTGCGCACCATTCTTGGATCCAGTTTGATTTATCAAAGAGAAATTGTGGAGACTTGTGCACGCACAGTTTGATAGATCTGAAAAAGGTGTAAATATTTTGGGTGTCTTTTCGCCTTAGGCCTAAGCAAAAAATGTAGTAGCAGCAGCAGTTTTACACTGCTTACTTACAGTTTTGATAAATGAGGCCCCAGGCCCTAAGCCCAGACGCTCACAGCTGCAGCTCCGCAACTCATCCGCGGTGCTGAAGGTGACAGGTTAACTTGACAAACAAACCGCAGCATAGTTCTGTTGGTTTATCATGTGTGTCAGTTTTGTTTGTGACTTGATAGTTTAGTTGTTGAGTTTAAGAACATCACTCCCTCATCAAACCAGTGATAGGCATGCTGAAAAGAAAAGAGAGAGATTGACGCGCCTGGGTATCGCAGCTGTAAAAAAAAAAAAAAAAAGACGACGTGTCGGAATAGCGGTATCAAAAAGTGTCGGACATGTCGGAATAGCGGGATGTCTGAATAGCGGGCGGACCCCGTCCACACTTCAGTGGAGGCCATGATGGGTATCATCCACAGGGCTATCCATTTCCCCAAGCCTGAGGAGATGGAGGAGGTGGGAGCAGGTTTTGCTCGGCTGGCTGGGCATGAGGCTTTCCGACGTGCCGTTGGAGCCATAGATGGATGCCACATCCGTCTTGTGCCACCTGCGGAGCAGAAGAAGAGCTACATTAACAGAAAGCTGTTCCCATCTGTGGTTCTCCAAGGTGTGTGACAGCAACGGTGCATTTCTGGATATTTACATCGGCAACACGGGGTCAGTCCACGATGCCCTTGTCCTCCGGAGGTCTCCTATGTACAAGGAGTCCCTGTACTCGCCAGCTGGCTTCTTCCTCCTGGGAGACTGGGGGGTACCCTTGCCTGCAGCATCCGGTGGCCCTCGTGACCCCCTACCGTCAACCTGTAGCAGGTAAGAGAATAAATTATTTATTACAGTTGTTACTTTGAATTTGAATTCCTGCATGTATTCTACATTACCTGTATTTTAATCAACAGGCCAAGTTGAGGCCCGTTTCAACAGGCATCACGCCAAGGCCAGGAACATTATTGAGCGCACCTTCGGGTTGCTCAAAACCCGCTGGAGAGCCATCTTCCGGGCTCTGTTCGCCCCAAAGTTGTTGCAGCATGCTGCATCCTGCACAACCTCTGCCTGTTAGCAGGTGACATTAAGGAAGAGGAGGATGACGGGGAGGATGAGGAAGATGGGGGGAATGCTGCACAAGAGCAGGAGCTGTCGGGAGTCAATCTGAGAGCCAGACTTGCTGCCCAGGTGTCTGCCCCTGGAGAGCTCCCAGCTTGTCTGAGGGAGCAGGACTACTGAGAGGAAAAACCCCCAAATCATAATCAGTTGTAATGTTAAATTGTTAATTGTAAATATTGTTTTGTTGATACATTTTAAATGACTGTATATATAGTTTATCTTGATTAAAAATTGTGTATATAGTTTATCTTGAATAAAAATTATTATATTATGTATATAGTTAAACATATAACAATGGTTAGAAAAAAAACACCAGTAAGCAAAGTCAACCTCCCAGGCTGGGACTGGTCCGATGTCCGAGGACCAGTCCCAGCCTGGTCAGATGCGAACATGAACTGGCAAATAACTGACAAATAACCAAGTCCAGTTGCGTTTAAAATTTCTTTGAGACCACTTCATTCACAACTGATAAAATACTGTACAGGCTGACACTCAATACTCACAGTATTTAATCGACACAAGAACAATAAAACAACGGTGAAGAACTACATTTAAAAATTACCTACAACTACACTATTTACATTTTCTCGACAAGTCTCTCAAAGAGAGACAAAACACGCACGACATGCCGCTATTTCGACATTGACTTCTAATTGTCGGAATAGCGGCATTAACATTATTTTTCAAGCGTCCCACTATTCCGAAATTTTTTTTTCATTGTCGGAGTAGCGGCACTTTACTATTTTTCAAACATTCCGCTTTTCCGACATTGATTGATTACGTTATAGTCAGACGTGTTCTGATTTTTTTTTTCATCTGAGACCCCGTTTCTCATACACAAATACATAGGCCTAGAAGAAAAAACAAACCCGCCAAGTTTAAAAACACACCGGCAGCAGCTCACACTGATCTGCAGCTACTGAGACTGTTATTATTCTGTCACCTGATTTAACGAGGTGCACGTGTGTTTGGAGCTGACGAGAGAATAAAGAGTGAGACAACGCGGCCCTGAGGAGGAACTGTGAAGGACTCAGCTGTAATGGAAAATGACCTAAACCGAGTCCAGTAGAGCTGTAACTGTGTAGTGGAAAGGCGTTCAAAGTAATGGTAACTATCCTGGAAATCCTGCTTGTTTTAACATAGGTAAAAGAAAAAAAAAAAGATTTTCTGGGATAAGCTTATTAAAATGCAAGATCATTTTTCTGACTGATTTATTGCCCGATGCCATGTATCTCGCTTTCTTTCCCCCGCCCTCCGACCGTTGTCTTTGTTGTCACTTTGTTGTCACTTTGTAGCCGCTCCACAGAGCGCACATGGCTAATTACGGTAATATGCACATGCTGACCATATATGGTTGTGTCTAGGCATTCCGGGAGCGGAATATGCGGCGTGTTCAAGTGTGCACCATTCTTGGATCCAGTTTGATTTATCAAAGAGAAATTGCGGAGAGTTGTGCATGCACAGTTTGATAGATCTGAAAAAGGTGTAAATATTTTGGGTGTCTTTTCGCCGTAGGCCTAAGCAAAAAATTTAGTAGCAGCAGTTTTACACTGCTTACTTACAGTTTTGATAAATGAGGGCCCTAAGCCCAGAGCCCAGACGCTCACAGTTGCAGCTTCTCCGCGACTCCTCCGCGGCGCTGTCCGTGGTGCTGAAGGTGACAGGTTAACTTGACAAACAAACCGCAGCATAGTTCTGTTGGTTTATCATGTGTGTCAGTTTTGTTTGCGACTTGATAGTTTAGTTGTTGAGTTTAAGAACATCACTCCCTCATCAAACCAGTGATAGGCATGCTGAAAAGAAAAGAGAGAGAGAGACGCGCCTGGGTATCGCAGCTGTAAAAAAGAAAAAGAAAAAAGATAACATGTCGAAATAGCGATACCAAAATGTGTCGGAATAGCGGCATGTCTAGATAGAGGGATGTCTAAATAGAGACATGTCGGAATAGCGGGATGTCGGAATAGCGGGCGGACCCCATGTAACCCATACGGTCTATGGTTAAAACGAGAAGAGAAACACGTGCCTTTTAGATAACGATAAAGCTGTTGCATGAACTATATAAGATATGGTAAGATTTTTAATAGAGGCCCCCTATGGCTGTCTACTGATTTGACGTTTTTGAATTGTATTAAATTTTGCAAGCCACCATCCGCAATACATGTGTGACATGCTGTCAAATTATGAATTTGTGGCAATAGTGCCTTTTCCCCGCAAAATGTTCTGACTTTTTTTTTAGGTTAGTTTTGTAATTGCTAATTTCCGACAGCACTGAAACGCAGCAACATTTGCGAGGCAGTGGACCAGTGAAGTTGTCTTAAACAACTTTTTTTCAGCGCATCATGGCACAGGAGTCTGTAAACACACAACCGAGGTCTATGGCCAGGGTACCATTGGCAGTGTCCGTGATGCTACTTCTAGTGCTCTTCTCCCATGGGGTGTCCTCAGCCCCTGTCCAGCACCTGTGCGGGTCACATTTGGTGGACGCCCTCTACTTCGTATGTGGAGAACGGGTTTTTACAATCCAAACCGACCCCACAAGCGGGATCTGGAACATCTGCTTGGGTTTCTGTCTGAAAGGGCCAGACAAGAACAACAGCTGTGGAGGGCGCTGTCTGGTCCCGATAAGCCCAAGGTGAAGAGAGGCATCGTGGAGCAGTGCTGCCATAAGCCGTGCAGCATTTACCACCTGGAGCGCTACTGCGAGTGACCTGCCACTCCAAAACTAGCACCACTCATAGCTTGTAAAAAGGTCCCAAGTCAATTTCTGGCCGATAGTTGCTGGCTATGTCTTAGCAACTGAAGGAAATAAAGCGTCATGACCCATAAAAAATTTCTCAGTCAAACAAGTTGAGGATTTGTGAATAGGCAGACAAAACATGTGGTAACTTTTACGTTTTAATGATGAAAAAGTGACTTTAACACATTAATATATTGGTACCAAGACTAGTGTTCCGTGGAAAAAAGAAAAAGTTTGGGAAAACCGAGACGGTAAAAGTTTGAACGCAAGCTAGCTACGCACCAACGGACGTTAACGTCAGAGAAAAGAAAAGAGGATGACTTACATTGCTACCATGAATGACTCTGAAAAGTCAGTAGAAATTAATACACCAGGGGAAGAATGCAAAGAAACTACGCCTGGTGTCTCCATTGTTAAAGTCTAGTGTTATTTCTCAGAGACTTTTATTTTATTTTAAAGCCTTTGGAAACCTAAATCCACAAAAGTCTTCTAACTATGTAATTTAGGGTCTTATGTAGATCATATTTAACAAAATATTAGAAATCAGTTCTGATCCAAATTAGAAATATTTGTCTTTTTAACTGTTGAAATGTGGGTTTAAATTGGGCGGAGTTATCTCCGGGATTTATCACGCAATAAATCCTAACCAATCATAAATCATCCAGGTCAGTTGTCACCCCGCCCCCCAGTGGCGGTTAACAAAACCGTTCTGCTCCTGCTCACTCTGCCTCTTTGAGTCTGAGCCAACTCCCCCCCTTAGCCTTTTGCGATGATCTATCTACAGTAGCCTATATATCTATATCTCGATATCTCACTCTATCTGTCAATCTATCAATCTATCTATCTATCTATCTATCCATCCATCCATCATCCATCTTAGATGTCTCTCTCTCCATCTACCTTTTTCTATCGATCGATCGATCATTATGCCAGCTTGTGCGGTCCCTGGATGCACGTCCTCCGGCGAGGACGTGTCATTTTTTTATTTTCCAACTGAGGCGGTGTTGGCGGAAAAGTGGACCGCCTTTTTTGTGAGCCTTGGTGGAGTCCCCCGGCAAAAATCCCACATATGCAGCGGTCATTTTACCCGTGACCTGTTCGAGAATTTTGCCCAGAGAGCTATGGGGTTTTCAAAAAGGCTACGTCTGGCACCGGGCGCTGTACCCTCTCTGCCACCACATGTGAACATGGTAAGTGCTAGATGCTAACGTTATACTACTTTATCCAACTGACAGGTTGTGTGACTATATTTCGCACGGGACTAGTACTTAGGAACAAGGGGGCAGTTGTCGGTCTGAGAAGTGAAGTCACTTCCGCGTTCAAAAAACTGCAATCCCCTCGGTTTCCTCTGGGGGCTGGTGTCAGAAGGCAGCATTCTCCATAGACCCCCATGTTAAAATCGCCGACTTTACATCCTCAATAAACATGTTAAAAGCCTGGTGTCAGAACGCTTTTTTGTCTCAATCGATAGTTTCTACCCCCGCACACACTCTGAGGGGGGTGAATTTTTTTGTAACTCTACCGTTTTACTGTTATTAGGTTAAAACTCTGGCCAATTAGGGCGCGGAAACATTGAGTGACAGGTCCGAGCAGCTCCGTGGACAGCTGCTTCGGGGCCAGTGGGCGGGTTCTCGGCCGGCCAATCCAACATGGCGCTGTTCAGGCCGCCATATTTGAGTCACAAAAATGACTCCCCAAAACCAATGGGTGACGTCACGGACGCTACGTCCATTCTTTTTACAGTCTATGCTTAGGAACCTAACCTCATGCTAACCGTTAGCTTCTCTAGTTGTAGCAACCAAAGATATTCAATAAATGGAAAGATACTCCATGAACGGCTGCTCCAATGATATGAAATGGTATACACTTCCTGTCTCTCTAAATGGGCGTGGCCAACCGTCACCTCACCTCGTCTGTGAACGTGTGTGTGGATTTATACAATTTGTAGGTAGATGAAAGTGAGATATTTATATTTTCTTATGATAACATTAAATATTTACACTACTAACAGTAATATTTAGCATGCCAAAAATAATTTAAATCATTTTCACGGGAGTTCGCGGCCGTTTGTTTGACGTTGCCTAGGAGATCTGTGCCAAATCTGGCGAGAGTGTGTCGTAGAGACAGAGACAGGTCTTGAACAAAGTGGATTTTCTCCTGATGTGTCCGTCTGAAAATTGCCATTTTCATGTCAAACTGTTCAGAAGAGATGTGGCTTGTGAAAAATTAGTCCAAAATTTACTTAAGTGACTGTGGGGAGAAACACCCGACCATAATCTGTGTTCACGTTCAATTTTCCCATTGGAGTCAATTCACTCCAGGCTGCCTCTGGTCTCCCTAAAGGGGCGTGGCCGTGCAGAAGCCCACGTGACATGCATACAGGAAGCTGACTCCTCATGGAAGGTCTTGGTTTATAAATCGTCTTTGGTAGCAACGTTAGCAATGACCGCTCCATAACAAACAGCGGATCCACTATCCACAGATCAAAAAGCCACTTACAGCCACAAATAATGCTCAGAACAGCACCAAACGTCATCAACAGTATATAGTAGCGTATTTTTTCCCCAAAAGATTTTGCACTGGTTGGGCTTAGGCAATGAAAAAAGGAGTTGGTTAAGTTTAGTAAAAAGACCAGGTAGAGGCTGGCAGGCTAGTCCCTGTCTGCGCTCTGCTGCGTAATAACGCAACCATGTGGGTATTCTCTATCACAGGGGTGTCCAAACTTTTTGCAAAGAGGGCCAGATTTGGTGAGGTAAAAATGTGTGAGGGCCGACCATTCAGCCTGACATCCTTTGAACCATTAACATTAAATGCAAATTAACTATTTAATACTTTTTTTTTCATTGCAAATGCCATTCTTTTCATTTCTTTACATAAATAAATCTAATTCTGATTGCTACCAAAATCACTCTGCTTTTCATATTTGAAGACCACATAAAATGACATAAATGTCTGGAAAAAAAAGGAAGCTTAAACATATCTAGGTTAATTTGAAACATTATTATATTTTATATTATATTATATTTTCAAAAATCTAAAATTGCACTTGAATAAAAATCACAACCAAAAACAAGAATAGACCCTGTCTCTGTTAAGAAAAGATGCACTCAAATATAAAACCACACACAACCAAAACAATAAATAAAATGGCTTATCAAGTCTCAACAAAACTGCACTTGAATTGAGAGTGAGGAGTTGTCGTCACAGCTCAGAGCCCTAATACATCCATGTCAGAGCCCCGCCCCCCTTCTCCGCCATGATGGAAGGATTCCGGTGGCAAAAGCCTTACTAGTCTATGGGCAAAACAAAAGCGTCTACTCCGTAATTTACTGTTTTACAATGCCGGAAATCACTGTGTGTTAAAAACTGCTTCAGTGATTTACTTTCTCCTTATTCTTTCTAGTAATTTGTTGATCTGTTGGCGCAAAAAAGAGCTAGAATTTAGTCGCGTCTCTGTGATGTTCTGATGACGTTGCCCCTGGCAACCGATAGCGTCTCCTTCTATCATGGCCGACCATAGGCACGTGACTCCTCACTCTCAATAGATATTGACCGTGTCATCACAGTAGATGAGGTGAGTAGTGACTGAGGCTGTGTATGTCGCTCTAAAGACAGGTGTGGTGGGGGTGTCAGCGGCGTGGAGCGGGTCTCATAGCGGGGACAGCTCCGTGACACTGTGAGACTGACCTCACGGCAGCACCGCTGCTCGTTGGAAACAGCAGTGATGACGTGCCTTCACGTCCGAGTCTCCAAACCAGAAACGTTTTTTATTTGTAACAGTAACAGCACCGGAAAAGTCGCTAGATTTGTCGCTAGTGGCTTTTGTCAAAAAGAAAGTCGATGAGAGGGGTTGGAAAGTCGCCAAGTTGGCAACACCTACATTACCTTGCGTTGCTCCTCACAGACACAGGCTGTGTTCGAAACCGCATACTTCTCCTACTACTCGTACTACTCATACTAACGATTTGAGTATGCAGTATGTTCACACTGCGCAGTATGCGATTTGCAGTAGGCGAGAAGTTCCCGGATGCATACTAGATTCGGCCGAAATGTTGAGTATACATCATGAGGTCACTACCATAGACTGTAAAAAGAATGGACGTAGCGTCCGTGACGTCACCCATTGGTTTGGGGGAGTCTGTTTTGTGCCGCTACTACGGGGGTTAGAACCGCGCCATGTTGGATTCTACTTGCCATATTTGGAGCGGTGCGGCCGTTGGCCGGCCGAGAGCCCGCCCACTGGCCTCGTAGCAGCGGTCGCCGGACCTGTCACTCAACGGTTCTGCGCCCTGATTGGCCAGAACTTTAACCCTAATAATAGTAAAACGGTAGAGTTTAAAAAAAATTCACCCCCCTCAGAGTGTGTGTGGGGGTAGAAACTATCGATTGAGACCAAAAAAATAAAATGTACCAGGCTGTAAATATGTTTTTTTAAGCTGTAAAATCGGCTATTTTAACATGGGGCTCGATTGGAGTTGCTCCCTTCTGGAGCCAGCCCCCAGCGACAGCCGAGGGGATTGCAGCTTTTTGAATGCGGAAGTGAGCTTCACTTCTCAGACCGACAACTGCCCCCTTGGTCACTACTCATACTCAAACTACCCAAGATGCAACGCAACGTGACGTCAAGGACCGCCTCTTCCTTGCTTTTTTTTTTTTTTTTTTCTTTAAGTGTTCAAAGTGTACAAAAAGTGTCAAACACTGACACATAACACAACACGAGAGCTGTTTCATATTCAGAAAGACAATGGATAAAATAAATAAATACAGCAGGGATCTCATTCAAATAAGTAGAAAATGAAGAAAATTAGACAAACAGAAACAAAACAAAAATAAATAAATATTGTCATGTCAATACATAGGTGTGTAATAATCACTGTTAACAAATTCCATTAAATGTCAGGAAGTACAATAAATACCTTTTCATAGTTTTCTAAAAAAGTTGTGTTCTTCTTATTTTTAACTCAGGCTAGGGATTTATAGAGAGAATTGAATTCAATTAAAAAATGAGAAAAGGTTGGTTTGGAGGTTGCAAACTTTTGCTTATGAATAAAGTATTTACCAAATAAAATGAAAAAATTAACTAAATACTGAAGACTCCTGTTCTTCGTATAACATCTTTAAGGGAGAAGCAGTATGACATGTTTACATGGGAGAAAATATAAGAACACAAGTCTGACCAAAATTTCATTGTTACATTACATTCAAAAAACAGATGATTTAAAGTTTCTTCAGTATGGCCACAGAAAACACAGGAGCTGTCCAAATCTATAAATTTTGAAATAATCCCCAGTCCAGAGCAAGTATGATGTAGCGAAGACGGCGGGCGGATCTTCGTCTCAGAGCAGGCAAAACTCTCCGGTAAGGCATTTTGAACGGGCAAATTCCGTTAACGGCACGAGGTCGGTCCAAACGGCGTTTCCAAGCTAGCCACAGTGGGGACAGGTTCACTTCCTGTTTATAAAGTAAGAGCACTGACGTCATTGTAACGGCTTTCTTTATGGTCAATTGCAACGGGTGCTTTATTTTGACACAGAAACCGGAAGTACAGTGCTCACTACGGCTGGTTTTACTAACGCCAGAGAAGTCCGTCTTCATCCGACTAAAATTGTAAATAGGTGTTATTTTGTCATTTTTTTCAACACCATGGGGATACGAAGTAGTACTTTCTCGCCTGAAAATGTTTCAAATGTTGCTGAAGTTATATATTTACACAGTTTAGAGCTTAAGTGAAATCAGCTTCAGGGCGGCTGATTTCGGCTCGGGCAGGAGCGAAATGCATTGTGGGTTATCATAGTACGCAGCAGTGTGAACGCTCTGCATACTGTATGATCGATTAGTATGTAGTATGGAGTATGGAAGTATGCAGTATGGAAGTATGTAGTATGGAGTATGTGGTTTCGAACACAGCCACAGACTCACATGCTGCACTGTGTGTGTGGTAGCGGCCCCGCCTCCCCCCACAGAGACAAAGATCCTGGATGACTGACAAGAGGCTTCACTCCCTTCATTTCATTCCGCTATGGAACAAACGCGCCCAGAAAAAAATGTACGTGCTGGCGGGCCGCATATTATTGATTTTATGACAGAGGCGGCGGGCCGGTTGGAATTTGAACGCGGGCCGCGTTTGGCCCGCGGGCCGTAGTTTGGACACCCCTGCTCTATCAGCATGGCCGTTTCTCAATAGAGAGCCTAAGCGGAAGCAGGAAGTAACGGCGCCATGGGACCTCAACTCTGAAAAACTCGCCATACAAATGAACGGGACTGAAAGTTTTATTTCGTGATCCGATTGAATTGTGCCATGAGAAAAAACTATGACCTCTACCTGTTTAAAACATCACGTTTCATGCCGAGAAATCAGCCTTTTTTCATGAAACGGCAACAGAAGAATGTATTTTGTGTAAAGACCGCTCCACGGACTACAGATCTGTGTCCCACAAAAAATACGTCACCAACTGACACGGGAAAGGACGCCATGTGGTGACGTCACCTACGCGACTTGTAGTCTTTCTGGTCACGGATTCTTCAGAATTTTATTTTACAATAGTTTTACAACAAACTGCTGATTTCTCAGGATGAAACGTGATGTTTTAAACAGGTAGAGGACATATTTTTTTCTCATGGCACAATTCAAACGGATCACAAAATAAAACTTTCAGTCCCGTTCATTTGAATGGCGAGTTTTTCAGAGTTGAGGTCCCATGGTAACCGTTACTTCCTGCTTCCGGCTTAGGCTCTCTATACCCAGTACGCCAAGTTCGAACTTGTGAACTCCGGGAGTCTGGACTTGCGGAGTTCAGTTGGAAGAACGAACTCCCGGGGGACGGGAGAACGAGAGGACGGTCTTTCTGCAATTGGAACAGGAACGTACTTGATGATGTCATCATTTTCGCTGGTTCGGCACTTCAACTTACGGTTATTTTCATTGAAAAATAAACGCAATAAAAAACAACTCCGTTTGTATATTTTATTACAGATTTTATGCGGATATAATATAGTGTTTTCTTTTTATACAAATATGAATAAAAAAATTCAGAAAATTGCCTATATAAAGGGCGAGTGGCAGGAAAATATTGTGGGTTTTATTAAAAAAATCTTAGAAATGAGGCAACATAGGGCTGAGGGAACATAGGACTGTGGGAAACATAAGCTGTGTCCCAATTCAGGGGCTGCAGCTTTCGGAGGACCCAGTCTTCGGAGGCCACGGCTTCGGAGACTCCTCCGGAGGCTGGGTCAACGGTCGGTAAACGGGACGGTCTAGCCTTCGGAGCATTTCCTGATTGCGTCACGACGTCATGACGTCTGCCGGCCAAGCCCGGGAAAAACACTGGTCACAACAAAAGTACAAACTGACATAGAAAATACAGACAGACGACACAGAAAATATACAGACAGACGACACAGAAACTTAACGGCCAGACGACTACGATGATGGACCCGGAGATTTTGTTTTTGTTTTTTTTTAATTTACTGGTTGTTGGAGGAAGAGGAGAGGCGGCTCCGGCGAACCAACCGGCGACTGGTCTATCTCCGGCTGGGAGAGAGCCGTAGGGAGGTAAGTTAACGTTAAACCTGTTATTTTAACCTATACGTATTAATGTTCATATATAGCGTAGTCCGTGGTCATTAACATACCCGTTAATTAACGATACCTAAACAATCCTAAGGCAGAGGAATCACTTCACAATCACATCAACAACAACAATGTGTGTTTATTGAAAGTGTCCTGAAAAAGTGAAAGGGAGTGTTTCATGGACTCAAAAAGAGGTGCTCTTTGGAATGGGATTTATGTAGTGATAAAGAAACTGAAAATGAATGTCTGACTCCCTGATGAAGGCTTGATGCCAAAACGCATTGAAAGACTGCGTTTTTAATGTTTATATGACCATGCCATGAGGTGCCTTGGAGGTTTTTTCTACGTTCCTTCATCAAAGTATTTATTAGCTTGGGTAAAACAAATTTAGTTTCTATGTCATTATCCAAACCTGCACATACTTTGTATTTTTTTTTTTTTTTAGATTGTCCCACTTCTTTTTAGCCTGGTGGGGCTCCACTTTCTCCTCCAGGCCCATTTTCTGCAGGATTGTTCTAAACAAGAGAGAAGCATTGACAAAAAGTAAACACACAAGATCACATAACAAATATGTAAAGATTAATCAGTGACATCAGACAGACAAAAAATTCCCACCCCCATCCTAAAACAACGTGATCCACATGTTTATATTTGTACTTTGATCTTTGTACAGGATTTGGGTTCATTTATTTAACTTTTATATACAAATATGTCTAAAGAACAAATGGCCTATTTATTTATGCCTTAACAGTTACCTCCATCCAAGTGTGGCTGTATGTTTGGCCCCAGTAAAAAGGTGGTCGTTCAGACCACGCAGTTAATTAGCTCCTCAGTCTGCTCCTTGCTCCCTACAACACGACGACATGTAAAGCACATTTCCTGTTATGTCAACAGTTAAAATGATTGTACGATATACTAACTATATCAGCTGTAATAATGATCCTAAGGTTAGCTCTGTATTCAATTCAAACGTTTACAGTTTTACAGCCTAGAAATACAGCGGGGCTCACAACTCATCGTTGGCTTTATTATGCTCAGCTGCATTCAGCTTTGGGCACAGGAGAGGAGCGAACTGTAGCCTACACAACTCAACAACGAGAACAAATTAACCTGATGTGAGGTATACCTACAACATATCCACAGTTAATAAGTTACCATCATCTATCTTTAGGCTTTAACGTTACTTTTAAAGGCTAACGTTAGCTGAGCTCCTCATATCTTTTTTTTTTTTCTGAGCTCCTATCAACAGTATCAACAGGTTAACGTTAGCTTTAAGCTACATCACGTAGCTGGCCCTACAGTCCGGTGGCTACGTATTAGCATTATTAACTTCACGTATTTTAACAGTCAAATATGTTATAAGGCCCCTTGAACTTCTGGCGTTAAGCAAAAACTTGTTACTTACATTTAAATGTGTATTCAGCACTGCTGCCACTGGTACCAGAGGTGCTGCCGTTAGTCGCCGCCATTGTTGTTGTGAACAGCGGGACGCAAAGCATCTTGGGATATGGGAGGCCGCGAAGGATAGTAGCGGTGCATCCTCTGAATGCAGGGGAAAGGAGGACGCATTTGTAGGCTGCATTTGGAGGAGCCTTCGAATTTGGACGAATTGGGACTGCAGACAGCTATAGGGACTAATTTTCTGTGAAAAAACAATTCTTAGAAATGAGGGAACATAGGGCTGTCTCTCAAACTGGCAAAATAGCACATGCAATTCATTTAGCGTGTTTGCCTATACAGGGTATATACAGGAATCCTGAAGCTAATTTTAATACCTTTTTAAGACTTTTTCAAGACCATCCCAATATTTTTTAATACCTCACCGCCACTTCAATATGTAACCATTTACATCAGTGACACTTTTAACTTAACTGTTTTAGTTTGTGATAAAGACTACAGACCACTAAGACCACTATGATACAACAGAATTCAAACTGGGCTGGGATAATAACTCAAGGGCAAAGTTTATTAAAAACAAAAACAATGCTCCAGTGGCTAAGGTAGCTAGCTCTGTGTCCGTTAACGAGTCAATACACAGACAACATGGATCAATAACTGAGCTCCGAGCCGGTTAAACAACAGGTAAGTTACAGCTGCAGGTGATCATGTGTAAAAAAACAACAACAAATAACTAAACATTTATAATCAGTGTGAATACAGCCATGACAACGCGCAATCAGGACAGTCATGACATGTGCCTCAGCTCATTTGATTTTGTTTCCAGCAGCTTTTCAGTTTGGACCAGTTCGTCCTGTTTTTCTTTTCGTCTTCTTCTCAGGGTGTTGGACTTTGTTATCAGTTGTGCCATTAATGTCCCAGATTTCCCCTCTGCCTGCTCTGCCAACTCATCAGCATCTTTTTGGAGGTAGCTGCACACCTCTGTCAGAACCACTCTTTTCTTTTTCAGGTCTTCTATCTCCTTGTGCACTGCTTTTCTTTTGAGGTCCTGTGTGGCACTCTGTTTCTTCTTCCGCTCATCTTCCAGGTAAATCCTGTACCTTGACCTTGCAGAGGCCACTGAAGCCATGAGCTCCTTTGTGAGAGGTACCTTCAAAAGACCCCCACAGACACTGATCTTGTCACATATCAACCTCAAAGCTTCCATGGATGTTTCAAGGATGTTGCAGGTTTCAACTTCCTTGTTGATGGAAAACCCTCTTTCCACCGTTGCTTGTCCGTGGGACAGAAGTAGAAGGCTCTGAAAAAACTTTGATAGCTCTGGATAAGACTTGGTGAGGGCTGCATTCAGGAAGACATCAAGTCGCTCCTTCAGTGGCTGAAAGGAGAGGAATCCCTCGTCTCTCGCCTCAAGTGAGAGACAGCCCTGGAACTGCTGTATGATTACATCACCTGAAATAATAGAAATTAAAAAAAAAAAAAAAAAGTTACTCATAGAATAATAAATACATTTAATTTCAGTCCTTTTATTCATCTTTCATTGGACAAATAAACAGCACAGCGTATGTACACATAAAAAATGTAAACAATGTATTGTAGATATCTTCTGTGTTTTAATTACTTCATATGGATGCATTTGAAAAAAGTTTAGATTATCCTGAAATCTCTCCCCTGTGTAGGTAGCTGCCCTTTGATATTTAAATTTTGGGATAAAGTCAACTTTTACTCTCCCTATGTTTTTCCTACCAGCAGAGACGCCTCCTGCCAACTGCTTGTCCTGCAGCATTGTTCGTACTACAGTCTTCATCTTTGTGAGGCACCCCTCTGCATCTCTGTGCATGCTTCTGGGGTCCAGACATCCAATGGCCCTGACCACTGGAATTTTCAGGGGGCTTTTCTCCTGCACTTTCTGAACGATTTTAACCAGGCCCTGCATGCACTCTTTCCTGAAGGTGAGAACTGAAAGCTCGCCTACCCTGCTTCCTGGCTTGCTCTGAAGTGCCTGACAAATAAGGAACATAGACTATAAACATAAATAGCAGAATAAAATGTAAATTTTTTACTAGTTGCATTGGTGTACAGAAAGCAAAAATCCATACATACATCCCTGGAAAAAAAATAGATAATATCAAAATTACCTTGATGGCAGATTCAGCCCCCAGTCCTATGTCCACATTCTTGTAGGATACCCTATTCACCTCATCAGCGACGTCAATTTTAGTCAGCTTCAGGGGAGTGGTGTCTTTCAGGAGCTCTCCCTTTACAAACCGCCACAGGAGACTCTTAAAAGGATAAAGCAAGTAATCAGTGACAGAACCATCCTACTATCCTACCATTAAACAGATACATTCTTCTTACTGCTTCTTTCTAATCATGAAAAATGTTGATTTGAAATTATGTGTGATTTTATGTATTATTCTTTCTATTATTGTGCAATTTCATGAAAAGAACAAATAAAATTAAATAATTGGCGTGTGTGTGTGTGTGTGTGTGTGTGTGTGTGTGTGTTATCTCAAGTGACTTGAGATTACCTTTAGCAGCTCACTCAAATCGTTAGCCATGAAGGGCAGAACTGGCTCATCAGTTTGGTACCTTGTCAGGAAGTGGCTAAAGGTCCTCGATATTGCTAAGAAGAACTGCAGCTTAGCAATTATTAGCGGGTCTCCTTGTGCTGCCTCAACTGTATCATAGGAGGCAGTACTGGGGTTTGGCAGCTTTTTCTCCCTGACAGCACCCACATACAACATCACCATTGGCCACACTTGCACTGCCCTCTCTGCAACAGGGACATTCTCAATCCACCTAGGCAAAAATGGACAATGTCACGTCACTCAAATTTTAAAGGTACAGTATGTAAGAAATCTAAAGCAACTGGCTGTAAAATCGTCCTAATATGTAACAGAGACTCAGGAATAATGTTCATATCATACTGAACTCACCAACAACAATCCTACAGCCAAGATATTCACATTAAAAAAATGTTTTTGTGTTTAATGTTTAATAGGCTACACAGCTTGCTGTTGTGAGCATAGCTTAGTTAGTTTGAGCTGCTGCTAAAGCTAAAGGGAAGAATTACAAAGTGAAAGTTAGAAAAGAGGGAGGAAATGTGGCGAAATGGAGCCGATGGTAAATGAAGTGATTGTGAACGTGTGGAGCCAGCGGTTCATGAAAGGAGTCTGTCCCGGTCAGGTCGCCTGTCTCCGGTCCTCATGTTTTATGATCTGACGTCAGAAAGTGGAGGAGAAACGGAGCGGCTCGCGTCGTTTATTCTGCGGTAAGACGTCTCATATGTTGGCTCATCTATGGTGTGAATAACACGCACTACGGCTCCGGTAGATGCGGGGTTACAGTGTGTGTGTCTGTATGTGTGTCAGCGCTGCACACACAGACACAGCGTCGAAGCGGTGAATGCAACAATAACTTGCAGATCACCTGAGTGACGTGAACTCCGCTTGTAGTTACTGAGCGGAGGTTAGCGCGTCGCTGTCTGGCAACCTGGAGTCTGGTGGGTAGGGGAGGGGGGACAACGCGCTGCTGTGTTTTGAATTTGACTGCAGCAACAATTTTGGCCACATTCTTACATATCGTACCTTTAACTGTCATTTCACTTTATTGTTGCCACATAAAAACACAGACATTTTGGGCCAAATCCTGTCGCAATATGTATAGCAAACAATTCTCAACCCACCTGTGACCACAGAATGGTAGTGGAAAGGAGGTGGACCCAGTCAAGGCAGTAAAATCTTCCCTCCTGGCTGGAACATTGTGAAAGAGGTAATGGAGTGCTCGAAGGAGCTTGTCCATCTGCCACATGGTAAAGCCTGCTTTCACTGCGTTGTGGAGCGTGTGAAGCCCACAGCTTCCGACATTGACCAGATGAGCACCATACAGTTCAGCATGCTCTCTCTGGAGGAGGTCTGCAAACTTCAAATTGACATTTGGGCCGTCCATACTGATAGAGAGAAGCTGCCTCATATACAGTTTTGCAACACATTCCTGGGAAAAAACACAACAACAAGTATATTAATGGCAATATTCCTTGAATGTTTATTTTTGACATACACTGGCATTCAGTAAGATATTAACTATAGCCCAATATTCACTCATCATTATGTAAAATGGTAATAAGAAATACAGTGTTTTGGTGTCCAAATTCCTGAAGCAAAAATTATAATATCAGCATGGCAGTAATCTAATTTTTATAAGTGAAACAAACAAGTGGTACTAACAAACATGGATAAATGTTATTCACTGTACATCCAGGTAATTACTCCAATCCAATTATTTCCAAGCCATTCAAGCTAAACTGAATAGGCAGCCTGGTCAGCCAACTTCACTCCCCAAGAAGACAATTTGCTAATCAAAGGACCCACAGCAACCACACACGCATGTGTGCGCGCAAGCATACACACAAACACACACAAATCTCAGATCCACAAACAGTAACCTTTATCACACCACTGTGTGTCACATTTATACATGTTTATCTTTACAGACAACCAATCCCTCAACCTGTTTTGAGTCACTTGCCACATCCCAGCCACACAATTGTCCATAACTATCAAAAATTTAAAATGAAATGCTAGTAAATTAACTTACTTTAATGTGATGTAGCAGGTCGTCAGCCTTTCCATGTCCTAAGAATTGGGAACCAAGGTACCTAGGCAGACAGACAGACAGACAGAGATATTTATTAATGTGTCACTCCCCAACACACGCACACACACAGGTGCGTGCAGGTTGATTAAAAATATAGTGTATACATTATATAGTATAGTATTAAACAGGGGTTACCTGGATTGGACACGGTCACCTTCCCAGAATCGAATGTGGACGTCAAGCTGTTTATTTTTTGTTGATTTGTTGAGCGACTCATCAAACATTAAGACGAACTGGCCAGCCTTGTTGATTGTGTTGATGAGCTCCTGCTTGAAGTGTGGTGCTAATCCGAATCGTATAATGTAACCAGATTTGTCCTTACCACAAGCAAAAGTCTTGGCAATGTCTGAATCGGGAAACATGGCCCTGAAAACGTCAGCCAAGTTTTCGTTGCTGTTCAGCGAGTGGTGTTTCTCCGCTGTGTGGAGACACCACAACACCTCCGCACGCAGCGTTGCCGTGCCGCCCAGCGCCACCCTGATGTCGGCAGAAAACGAGGAGGCAGAGTGAGCCGAGGTCGTAGCCGTAACGTTAAGCCTAGGTTATACTTTCGCCTGGCTCCGTTGGCAGTTGGCGCGCGCACCTCGGCAGAGCGCACAGGCGTTTATACTTGCCGCATTCACCGTTGCAATATTCGTAGCAAAGACAGGGGGCGGTAGATAAAAAAATACAATAGGAAGTAGCAGAAGCAACTAAAAACAGAGAAGAAGTAAGCCCGATTTCTCCTGTAGCTCTACCATACATCCATGAGCTCTACTATTTACCTTAATTAAAAAGCTCCGGTGTAATTGTGATAGTTAACTACATGATTTGAAAACCAACCGTCCTTGCAACATCAGTGTAGTAGTTATATAACGTTATCGATCGCTCCATGTATTGATTTTTCGCCGGCTTGTTGTAAACAGATGCACATGGAGGAGAGGAGGGACCGGATTTGCATAGTTCCTCGAGTTCTGGGTCATTTGATGGTCTTTATAAGTTAATTACGAGTTGTACAAATGCTAGAGCGTACCAGCTCAGCCAGTCTTCCCTCAAATTCATCCATTTTGAACCGAGCGACACTCGCGCGGCGCGCGCCAAGTTTCAAAATCCTGGAGGTGCGCGACAGCCCGTCGCGAGGTGCGCGTTTACGTCATTTGTGGCGCGCGAGCCTCGCGCACTCGCGACTGCGTCGAGCATAAACCAGGCTTCAGGTTCAGGTGCGGCTGCCGGTGGTAGTGCGACGACGGCACTACGTTGTGGTGGTGCACAAAAAGCAGCAATGGAGAGCTGCCGCTCTCGGCGGCTAGCAGCGGCGTTGTGGCTAGCGCAACACATGTGGGACCTTAATGCCTGAATTCCCATGGACACGATGTTAATCCTCTTCTTGCACATTTTACAATATGCCTCCTTGGTATTCCCTTCGACTGGCTGCAGCCATTCTTTAAAGTCCGGCATGTCAAGCCAGGACTCAGCAAACTTGCACTTCCCCATGACCGTTGCCTTCTCTTCCGTTTTTTTTCGCGCTGCGAGCGTCACGCAACAATAGGTGCGTTCGTAATATGCACTGGGAGCGCCAGAGCGTACTTCGTGAATTTCCGAGTGCACTCTGGCGCTCTCGGAGACAATTTACGAACGCACCCACAATAGCGTAGTTTTTTATGTACCCGGTTCATCTTTGTTTTTTATGGAAACAAATACATTTTTTACACGTTTACGATGTTTTTAGGACCCGAACTCTTGGACAGTGAATTCAGAAAAAATACCTTCAAAATTTAAGACTTAGTAAAGTCGTGAAAAGACTTTTTTAATACTTTTTAAGACACCGCGGATACCCTGCTATATGTAAATATGGGCGTTTCTGCCAGAACGCGCAAAATACTGGGAGGAGTAGTAGATGCAAATATATTTATTTAGCACGCGCAGTGTGATTTACCAAACCAGGAAGAGATTGCGGTGGCAGTTTTTACGTCTCTATTTACCACGTCTGAAAACCATGTACTAACTGATAAAACTTTGTGAAAACGTATGCGTTTATTGATTTGATGCCTATGCCCCCATGATCTTACATCTCTGCATTTCCTCACGTCTGGGTAATTCTGTAACAGTTTTTCAGCCGTGTTAAAAGTATCTTACGCGCCGTTACGCACGGCGCACGTCTCTCTTCCAGTGCCCTCCTCTCCTCTCCAGTACCTGGCTGCTCAGCTCTGTCTCTCAGTCCCGGTCCCGGACTGAGAGACATCACCACTGCCTTCACCCGTCTTTGATCCCTCTGGTCAGTGGTCAGAGCGTTTAGATCCGTGTGTGATCTGCTCTGCCGCGTACATGGCGTCACCGTCGCATCACCGAACGAACGTCACCGAAAAGACCCGAGTTGTCCCGAGGGAACCCGGAAGGTGGTCCGCCCGCTATTCAGACATGTCTCTATTTAGACATCCCGCTATTACGACATCCCTCTATCTAGACATGCCGGTAGTCCGACACTTTTTGATACCGCTATTCCGACACGTGGTCTTTTTTTTTTTTTTTTTTTACAGCTGCGATACCCAGGCGCGTCTCTCTCTCTCTTTTCTTTTCAGCATACCTATCACCGGTTTGATGAGGGAGTGATGTTCTTAATCTCAACAACTCAACTATCAAGTCACAAACAAAACTGACACACATGATAAACAAACAGAACTATGCTGCAGTTTGTTTGTCAAGTTAACCTGTCACCTTCAGCACCACGGACAGCGCCGCGGATGAGCCGCGGAGCTGCATCTGTGAGCGTCTGGGCTCTGGGCTTAGGGCCTGGGGCCTCATTTATCAAAACTGTAAGTAAGCAGTGTAAAACTGCTGCTACTAATTTTTTTGCTTAGGCCTACGGCGAAAAGATACCCAAAATATTTACACCTTTTTCAGATCTATCAAACTGTGCGTGCACAACTCTCCACAATTTCTCTTTGATAAATCAAACTGGATCCAAGAATGGTGCGCAGTTGCGCACGTGAACACACCTCCGCCCCCGGAACGCCTAGACACAACCATATATGGTCAGCACGTGCATATTAATTAGCCATGTGCGCTCTGTGGAGCGGCAACAAAGTGACAACGAAGACAACGGGCGGAGGGTGGGGGAAAGAAAGCGAGATACATGGCATCGGGCAATAAATCAGTCAGAAAAATGATCTTGCATTTTAATAAGCCTCCCAAATCTCAGCTGCCTGTGTGTTTTTAAACTTGGAGGGTTTGTTTTTTCTTCTCTAATAGGCCTATGTATTTGTGTATGAGAAACAGTGTCTCAGATGAAAAAAAAAAAAAATCAGAAGGACAAGTCTGACTATAAGGTAATCAATCAATGTCGGAAAAGCGGAATGTTTGAAAAATAGTAAAGTGCCGCTACTCCGACAATGAAAAAAAAAAAGTCGGAATAGTGGGACGTTTGAAAAATAATGTTAATGCCGCTATTCCGACAATTAGAAGTCAATGTCGAAATAGCGGCATGTCGGAATAGCAGCATGTAACCACCCGGAAGACAACAGAACAGTCCCAAAGGCAGCTAAGTTACCTGTAGTGTTCTACGCACATCCTCTTCAGTTGTGACAGTGTTAAGCAGAGCTGGGTAGTGGCCGTACACGTCGTCATTCTGTGTCGGTTGTGCATGAGTACAAAGAAACACAACTCAACACATCCTGTACCTTGTTCATGTGTGGAACTAATAAAGAAGGATAACAAAACCCTCTGGAGTAGCTGCAGTTTTTCTAACAGAAGACTAAGGCCAGACTCAGACTGTGTACGCCAGCATCCAAAATATATTCTACATAATCTGTTTTGCATGCGCTAACCAAACATGCAATATTTTAGCGGGCGCAAACAATTTAGCGCCCGCTATCTGGGATCTTAGTAGATCCGGCCCTTAGGGTAAAGCTGTGCATTGTTAGACATGTTTCTTTTAAATACAGACCTTCCAGTCCTCTGAGGATGTTGTGTCCTCCATTTGGACGGCAGAGAATAGAGTCCCCTCTGCGTCCTCACTGGAGAATTCAAAAGTCTCTGCACAGTTTCGTGTGAGTTCGTTAATTTTGTAGAAAGGTTCTTTCAATTGCAAGTAAACAGAGTGCTGAAGAAAATGCTGTAGTACAAACTTGAAGAAAACACACTTTGCACATATCTGTAGATTCAAACATTGGTGTAGTAGCTATGCTGCGTTAAAAGACAATCCAAGTTACATATCTTCCACTTGGTCCGCATAAGATTTTTTACTGTGGATGTGACATCAGCAACAAAAACTGACTAAAGTGACTAAAGCTTAAATTCAAATGTAATTTGGATAAAGCAACACTTGTTTTACTTTACTACAGTATAATGAGCTTGACTTATGTATAAAATTGGGTTCGGTTCAAGGAGCAAGTGATCATACCTAGTCTAATGCTGCGTTCACATGGAGTCCGGCAGACAGCAAACCGGATGTCATTTTAGTTAACAAGAGAACAACAGTAGAACTTGGGGGAGGCTCGCAAAGAATACCGTTGACAGCAATGGCAAATCGGGGGGTATGGGGTGTGCGTGCGTGCGTCTGGAATGAAAAAAAAAATCTCCAGGATGGTTTGGAAAGTTGCCAAACCCTCAGCTACAACTTTGAAAACTCAATCTAGTGTGTTGGAGGGAAGAACGGTATATTGGCGTGCGTGACGTGAGCTGAATTTAGTGGGAGTGTCTGAGTTGAGCACGTCAGCCTGTACTGTGTGTGTGTGAGAGAGACTGCTGTCTGCTGAACAGAGGATCACAGAAAGAACGATCCTGTTTCGGCTTCAAAAACCCGCTGAGGTGATCCGAAACCAGCCCAATTTTTATCCACCCGCCCAAACCCATTTTTTCCCGCAAAATAGATTACAAAAACGCCCAATTGGTTCCCGCCCAATCTGGCAACACTGACTGCAATGGTATCCTCAACCAGATGTGACGTATGAGTTGAGCATGTCAACATCGCCATAGCAATAGTGACGCGTTGCCGTCATCCCGGGGGACAAGTTTGGAACACATGTATTATGGTCCCCTTACAGCTTTCACTGTATTCCTCTTCATGATATCGACCTTCGGGAGCTCTGGCTAGTTGCATTGAATATAACACAATACCCGCATCACTATCATAATCAAAATATCAAAAAAAATATTTTTTTTACCACTGTCATGTCATCACATGTTTACTTTTTATCAATGTCTTCCCTTTAGAGTGCGGGCAGATCAAGGGGGGGAGAATGTTAGCATTGCTCGTTTGATGTTTTCCATGCGTGGACCAGAGAGTGGCTGCTTTATAGCAGGAAAAAGTGTCCATAACCAACGGCATGTTTTGTCTCAGTGTCTGCATATTCTAATAAAAATACTGAAGAACACAAAACAATTATAAACCTCTAAGCCTGCAGGTTCTTGAATTATGTTTGCTTATGTGTTAGCCACACACCTGTCAGAGAACACTGATAGGCACGAAGAATACAGGTATGTCGATGTTATGAGATAAAAAGATTAGTTATAGCGTTTCTCTTTTGTGGATATCAGTATGTCATGTAAACAGGATCTATCACCGTGATTTTCAGACAGTCTGAAAACACAGCTGGTTGCTGCTCCGTGCTCACTCTCCAAGTACCAGCACGAATAGTGAAGTGTTAACCTAATACTAACGACATGAACAAGTACTTGAGTACTCAAGTAATATATATATTATATTTACAATGATCCACCCTTATTAGATAAAGAATACTCAAAGTAAAAAGTCTTAACTATTCTTGTATTTATATTTTCTAGGTTCTCAAGCTACTGTGGCTACTAAATGTGTTTACATAGGCAACCCTGAATCCAGCCTCTTCCTCTGCACTCTTCAACTCAAATTAAGCGGAAAGCAGGACCAGCAGCAGATGCCCCATCAACAAAGCGCCCTTTTCTCTACAACACCGTGACGAACTTGGCTCTCAGTCCGTAGCAGTGACATGCTCTCTCAGTGGCTTAGTAAAGCCAGAGGTTGCCGTAGAGATCATTCATCTTAGACTTGCTTAACTGTTCACATTAAAGGGATAGTTCACCCTAGAATGATATTTCGCTCATTATCTACTCACCCTCATGTTGACTAAGGGCTGGAAGAATTATCAGAGTCCACCGTCCCTTCTCTTAGTTACAGGGGGTCTCGGCGTAGCAGTGAATTTCAATGCAACGGCTGCAAAGGGACACCGGAGCTCTTCGTAAAAAACCACACACAAAAAA
The DNA here is from genome assembly GCF_905171665.1 of Trachurus trachurus. NCBI lineage: Eukaryota > Metazoa > Chordata > Actinopteri > Carangiformes > Carangidae > Trachurus > Trachurus trachurus. Next base: position 5,574,343 of record NC_139901.1, on the reverse strand, counting down.
ACATCCAAATACCTCCATGATGCTCGTATGTAATGTCCGTCTTGTGCTGAAGCCCCAAATTGCGTAATTGTCCCGAAAAAAATTAAATAAGTCTATATTTTAAGCTTGTTTGTAGCGGAAGCTTCTCGAAGCTCCTCTTCCTGGTCCGTCCAAATATCGCGTGATTCGCAGTAACCGCACTGACGCCGGCGCAAATCACGCGAGGAGCTTCGAGAAGCTTCCGCTACAAACAAGCTTAAATAGACTTATTTAATTTTTTTCAGGACAATTACGCAATTTGGGGCTTCAGCACAAGACGGACATTACATACGAGCATCATGGAGGTATTTGGATGTTTTTTTGTGTGTGTTTTTTTACGAAGAGCTCCGGTGTCCCTTTGCAACCGTTGCATTGAAATTCACTGCTACGCCGAGACCCCCTGTAACTAAGAGAAGGGACGGTGGACTCTGATAATTCTTCCAGCCCTTAGTCAACATGAGGGTGAGTAGATAATGAGCGAAATATCATTCTAGGGTGAACTATCCCTTTAACAGAAATTTTGACCAGGGGTGCCCAAACCTTTGCATGACACTGTACAAGCTTTTCCACAGTATGTGAGGCTGGGGAACTGCATGTCAGACACAGTGGTGAGCAGCGTGGGAGTACCACAAGGTACTGTGCTCTCACCTTACCTCTTCACACTGTTCAGAAGTGAATCTTGCCATGTTCAGAAGTACTATGACGACACGGCAATCGTGGCATGTGTGAAGAAGGGACAGGAAGATGAATACAGGGACCTGGTGGGGGCGTTCACAGACTGGTGCAACAAGAACAACTTGTTGCTTAATACATCAAAGACCAAATAAATGATTATTGACTTTGGCAGGTCCAAGAGATCCTTGCGGCCTGTGACTGTGGATGGGGTGGACATCGAGAGGGTTCAGTCATACAAGTACCTTGGAGTACACCTTGATGACAGGCTGGACTGGTACGTACACACAAATGATGTGTACAAAAAGACACAAAGCAGGCTCTTCTTTAAGAAGACTCAGGTCCTTTGACATCTGTAATGTAATGCTGTGTATGTTCTATCAGTCTGTCATTGCAAGTGTTACATTCTTTGCTATTGTCTGCTGGGGTAACAACATCTGGGTCAGGAACAGACTAGACAGGCTCATCAAAAAAAATGTAGCTCTGTGATGGGGGAAGGAGCGGAGCTGAGCATCCTGGGTGACCCCCAACACCCTCTACACAAAACCCTCAGGTCAGAGGAGCAGCCGCAGTAAAAGGCTCATCTCCCTGACCTGCAGAACTGAAAGATTGAAGAGATAATTTGTTCCTGCTGCAATTGTGTTATACAATACTTCTTAACATGTTTTTGTGTTCATGTTTTGTGTCATTTTTAGCTGCCTGACTTATGTGAATTTCCCTTAGGGATGAATAAAGTATCCATCCATCCATCGTCTGTGATCAAGGCCATGAACTTCAGTAAGGTGACAGAATGATAGAGTGAAGTGATGAAGTTACATAGCGAGAAGGAGACCCTTGGCTTTTTACAGTCCCATATATATTTAAATAGCAGCCAGTCGGCCCTGTAATAACGAGTAAGCCACAAGGTGGAGCAGTTGGTTCAGGAAAAATAATGCCTACAGAAGAAGAGATACCATGTTCTTGTTCAGAGTCCCATACTGTGATTTGAACCTACCTGCATGTTTATTGTCCAAGTCAATTAAACATCCCTCCCGATTTTTCAAGACTCAGTGGTCACTAGAGGCCCCAACATCTTAACACCACTGGACTAATAAAGGTAGTGTCTTCAATAAAAATAGAAATCTAGGGAGTTATTTTTTACTGTTCCATGCTCCTTAGTATTTTTATTCCTAAATCTTGAATTTTAATTTTAAAACATGATCTGATGTATACTGCAGTGTTGTACTCCAGCCATATTTACCATGAGATTTTAAATAAAAAAGTGTAGTTCCTCTCTGTGTGGTTGCAGCTTCTTCCAACATACACTATTCCTATTTCTTTTATAGCTCTTTTCAGTGTCCTGGCAGCAAATTAGCATCAACGATGAGATTTGTCTCCTGCAACTATTGTCATTCCTTGACTTTTAGGGGAAAAAAACAACAACTGGCCCTTATTCTGGGGGGTTATATAAATTTACCATTATAGCCTTATTAATTTTCCCAATCACCACCCATCTCTGCGGTAGGTTCTGGGAGAAACCATCGAGGTGCCGTCCATTTGAAAACTATCACCATGGTATAGTGTGAGAAAGGATGGAGGGTCACACTTATGCTGCATTCATGTGGAACTGGCAAACAAACTGGATGTCATTTTAGTTAATGAGAGAGGGTTGGTAAAACGTGGGTGATATAAACAATACAACTAAGCCATAACAACATTCTGTCACGTTTGTATTGTTTTGCCTCATGCGCACGGACCACTTGTTTATCCTGTTACGTGCGGGGGGCAACTGCCATTCCGACATCCCACCAGTCCGACATAGGCCTGTAATTGTCTAAATGGCAACACTTCATTTTCTATCAAATGTCCCATCATTCCGACAATTTTTGCCTCCTATGGTCGGAATGACGGTATTTTTTTTTCTTTTTTTAAACATCCTGCCTTTCTGACAATTCCTTTAATAGTGTATTTTTTTCCCAACAGATTTTGCACTGGTTGGGCTCAGGCAATGAAGAAAAGAATTGGTTAAGTTTAGTAGAGGCTAGACAGGCAGACTAGTCCCTGTCTGCGCTCTGCTGCGTAATTACGCACACTCCTCTATCAGCATGTCTTAAAGCCTTTGGAAACATGACTTTAAATAGTAAAATGCTTATATTATATCAAAGTCAAGTGCCTCATTAAGCATCCACAAAAGTCTGAGTGACAATAACTATTCATATTAGAAAACCTGTTTTCTAATTAACAGTTAATTTTGCTATTGAGGTACTTTTTTATTGATTTATTAAGCAATAAATCCAAACCACTCATAAGTCACGTCAGTTGCCTCATCCAGTCCCCCAGTGGCGGCATACAAAACCGTTGTGTTTCCGGTCGCTCCACCACACTCCTCTGAAGTCACAACCAGAGTCATATCAATCACTCTGCCCACAGCTCCTCACAACTCCTCTACGTACAGCCGTTTTTCGGGGTTAGAACCCTTTTGTTTTCCTCCTGGTTTATTTTTATTTTTATTTGTTGTCTGCCGCTTGAGCTCAAATTCCTGTGAGCTGGAATGAGCCAGAAAGATGAAATTTGGCCCAATGATTGGAAATGATATGCATCAACTTTTATTAAAATATGAGCCCAGTCAGCCAGATGGTGGCGCTGTAATTTGCGTTTTAAAAAGTTTGTTTGGGGAGGCCACGCCCACCACACCCTAAGTCTGATTGACTTGAGATTTGACACACAAGTCCTGCTCAGTGTGTTCTGACAAGGTAGCATGACAAGCTTGGTCACACTAGAAACCTGAGGTTGTCTTGAATAAATTGTTATCTCTACTTTTGGGCTCGCTCAAAATTTGTGTGTGCTACAGTCTTTGAAAGACAGTCTGACCAGCAATCCTGGCAGCAATCACACAGGTATCATAAAACATTGAGGGGGGGGGGCTTTTGTTTTTGTTCCAGGGATCATCAAAATCTTTATTTTAGAGGTAATAAGAATGCAAAAAAATCCAGACTAGGAAGAAGACAAAAAAGAAAGGCACACATGGACCCCTCCTAGGGCTTCTACTAGTGTACTGTGTGGACAGTATCAAGGAGTGCTGGATGGAGCAAAGACAGGAGGTGATCGACTGAATCAAACGCCGGGATGTGGTGTTTATTGTTGAGAAATATTTTATTTATTATTTTCTCATGTAATGTTACATTTAAAAAATAAAATAAAAAGTTAAATAAACTGATTCATTTCATACTTTATCAACAGCTGATGGGAGGATGGACAGCCCTGGACACTGCTCAATACTGCACATACACGGTTATGGACAACGAATCAAAGGACATCATATCAATCCTAACTGTTGACAAGCGTCAGACTGGAATTCCGTGATCATGGAGAAGAAGGCATTTGTGGACACCATGACCCAACTTATCACTGAGATCAAGGTGGTTGAGGTGGTTGGGTCACTGATGCGATGGAAAAACTGCACTTGCTCTAAGTTTGTCAGAAAGACTGTGGACTTTTCCCCCGAGTTAAACACAGCTTTGACATGTGGCATGCCGCATGGGTCAAAGAATCTGGCAAAAATTATCTCTACAGTAAGTGTTACCTGTCATGGAAAACTCCAACTGACCAAAAGTGTATTTATCAAACTAAAATTATTTTGTGCATCTACTTTTAAGATAGCAAAGACCAGGGGACACTCACAAGTTGCTTGTCTGGCTACAGTATGTGATATTGTTAACCATTTTTGGTGGGTGTGTTGCAAGGCTGAAACAGCATCTTAAAATTCAACCTGCAGTCTTTTTTTACAGACTTGAAAATATAGTGTAGATGTGTCATTATGTCGTCACATGTTAATGTCATTTTTGGAATTCTCATTCAATAAATCATAAACATTTTGCCATTTTGTCTCAGGGTCTGTGGCTTAGCCTGCTCCACCATGTGGTGTCAGCATGAGGCACTGGAGACCAGCTCCACAAAACAATGGCTAAAAGGGATTGAAGGCTTTGGAAGCCCTTCAGGATATAATGATGGACAAGCGGTGGTTGAAGTGGGTTGACAAGTACCTTTAGGTGATTATGATGGGAAGTGTTGTGTGAAAACATGTTTTCAAATGGCATAAGAGTGCCATCATTAATATGAATGTGGTCTCACAAATCGACTGCAGACCTGGAGGCATTCCAGAATCACATCTTTATGTACCTGAGCAAAAGGTTCTCCTTCACACCACCGGTCTATGAAGCCCGGACCATTCTAGCAGCAATGGACTACAACCAGCACATGGGCCGTCCAAAGAGGAAGACAGTTGATAGCAAGCAAAAGTAAGTTTTGGATTAACAAACAACTGTAAACAAATAAGAAAGGAGTATCTGTGCGCTGCAGCCCCTCCACAGGTGGAGGTCGGTGCTCTCAGGAAGGACCAGCAACTTGAAGAAAAGAAAAAAGGAGCCTGGAGCACATGATCACTGGTGATGCGAGTAGTTTACTTAGTGCAAAGCAACAAGACCAACGTTGGTCTTGTTGCTTTGCACTAAGTAAATTACTCGCATCAACTGTAAACAAATGTCAGTGGTGGAATATTGATAGTATTTAACTCTCAATTTCTGTTTTTTTTTTTGTGAGATTTCATAGTGAAAGTAACTTGACACCAGAACAATCATCTCAACAATCATTATCCTGTCAAGTTAAACCAGACTTTTTACCAAAAGTGAATTGCACACTCACATGGATTTTAAAAACTTTTATTTCATCAGGGTCCCAAGACTATATAAAAAGAATGTGCGGTCAAGGAGGTAAAAAAAAAAAGTATGACCACATTCCCTCCCTCCAGGCCTGCATTCTTTCAAAGAGATTGGCAGAGTGGTTACACCCCGCCTTTCTGAAACCCCACCTTTCCGAAAATAGACTTCCATTCATCGTAATAGCGGGGTTTTCTATTTTTTCTAAAGACCCCGCTATTCCGAAAAGGCTATTGGGGAAACCCCCCCACTCCGAACGGACAGACGGACGTAGTCAGAAAGGAACCGGAGGCTGTGCAGTGCGCAAGGCGCATTGATCCTTTTTTCCTTTCTGGGGTCAAACGGATCATGTGCATATTTAAAGACGGCCCATGTGCTGGTAAACCAAATTCAGTATTTTTCTTCTTATCATATTAATTAGGCCTTAAATGTGTCCCTCAAAACATGTAAAAATAATTTTGCCATTCATCATTTCCTTGAGGAGCTAGGCCTCAGAGACTGTTCTGTGTGCAGGTTTTGAATGGGTGGGCTTAAGACGAGGGCCGCTTTACGTAAAACGGCCGTACTTACATAAACCCGCCCCCTGCTCCGCTCTACTTATAAATACATTCAGCCAACTGACTTCTGTGGTTTTCCGTCCCACTTGCTCTTGAGTCTAGCTGAAACACGTGAAACAGCCATCTAAACGTAGTTCATACACAGGGGAGACCACTACTGTCTTGTTCCTTCATATAACGAGTTTACAGCGCTAACGTTAAGGTATTCACACCGTGATAAACAGCCGTCACCGCGGGGAGAGAGGCTGACTCCCCCGGTCACACACCCCTCATGACGTTACCCACACGGGGTCATCCCTATGTTCCCACAGCCCTATGTTCCCTCATTTCTAACTTTTGTCGTCACTGAAAATTAGGCCCTATGTTCCCTCAGCCCTATGTTCCCTCATTTCTAACTTTTGTTGTCACTGAAAATTAGGCCCTATTCCCACAGCCCTTTGGTCCCACCATTGGTTGGGTTTAGGCAATGAAGAAAGGAGTTGGTTAAGTTTAGTAAAAAGACCAGGTAGAGGCTAGACAGGCCAGATAGACAGAGTCCAGATAGGTAGAGAGAGTCCAGAGGGAACATAGGGCTGTGGGAACATAGGCACACTCCCACACACACAGACACGCAGCAGCAACAACACCGTCTTTTGACTAGAGTCTCCCTCATTAACACACTGTCCGACCAAACAGCCTCCACTCACACACACAACCAGACACACGGGAGACCAGCCATAAAATCACAGACAGAAAACACCGTAAAAAAAACAAAAACAAAACTCCGCCTGGTCTCAGTCCACCACACGTCCGAGCCGTTAATATAATACATCCATGGTCCGAGCGGACACACAGTTGATCAAACCATTTCTTACCTTCACTCTGGTGTCTAAAACAGGCAGCAGCAGCAGCATCAGTCATCCAGCACCACGTTAATAATCCACCGATCGATATTATTCCCGTTTTGATCGGTACTTGCGGTCTGCCCGTTTCCTCCGTTTGCATGCTGCTCAGCTCGGACGCCGTGTGTCACGGGCACCGGGCGGTCTGGACCGGGTCTGGACTCGGTACCAGGTCCAGAGATAATTCACCGTCTCTGCTACTGCTTCTCCTGTCAGGACACTTGAAGCTAAAGCTAAGCTAAAGCTAAGCTAACGTTAGCTAAAAACTTTATTTTTTCACACAATGCAAATGGATGCAACATGCTGACCGGTAACAAGATGTAAACAGAGCAGCATGGTGGATTATAACCTGTTGCAGCTGGATAACTGCAGCTGCAACTGTTTTACACACCAAGAGTGAAGGTAAGAATATTTCCTGAAGTTTTATCAGCTGTGTCAGTGCTGAGGACTGGGGTGTGTGGTGGAGTGTGTTTGAGGTCACTTTCCCTCAAACACACGTCATGACGACGTGTACATGTGTAGGTCGTGTATCAGAGACGGTCAGTGAAGTCCAGCTCTCCTGCCATGGGGCGTGGTCTCTTTGCCTGCAGCACGACCACATCGCGACACGCCCCCACCGTCCGGAAGCAGAGAAGACTGCTCATTTATTGACAACTTTGATGCAGAATTTTATATTCTTAACGACTTTTTTAGTCCTCCAAATTTGACAGAGTGGTTAATAATATGTTTTCCTGTGGTATTATAAACTTAAAACACATATTTATTCTTGGTTTACCCGGTCTTTAACCCGACCGTGTGCTCCAGCCTCCTTCCTCTAAATATGCTTAATTATACTTTGGGCTTTTTCCAATTAGTAAATAAGCATTTTCAGGTAGGCTAATAGTCAATATTTATCATTACTTTGCTATACTACTTTCTACCTTGCACATTCACATTCGTATTACCAGTATACTAAAGGCTGAAAGACATGTGGGACAACTTCCAGGTGAAAAAATATACTTTAATGTATTGTAACCATATCCAAATTATAATAGTACATTGCAAACAATACAAATACTTGTACTATCTCTAAATGTATAAACATTTTCATTATAAAACTTAAAACACATTTTCAAATATTGGTACTTTAGTACATTTTGTAGAAATAGGTCCATTTCAGGCAGCAAAGCAAACCTAAACATTACACATGAACTTTAAAGAACACTGAGGAATACTGAACAATGAAAAACAACATTCCTTATTATTGCACCTCTAACCCCTCCCGCCATACAGAAACACACACACCACACATGTTCCTTTTTTTTTTGGCTGAACTCCTCATTGTTACACTTTACTCCGATGGCCGCGCCCACATCAGAGACACTTGTCTGCAGAAACTCTAGAAGAACAGCGTCTGTTAACTGAATAGACAAGAGTTACTGTATGTCATGCAGCATATTTATATCGAATTTATGAATTTATGTGCCATGCTCCGGCGTCCGGCAAAAATAGAAGCTCTGCGTGTTGTGGAGGGCGGCCGGATGCCGGAGCCATGACGTAGCGGAGCAGCAGCCGGTGGAAGCACACACGTTGACTAGAATAGAAACGTATCGTCTCCGCCAACGCGCCGGACCGGAGCCATAGCCGTTCCGCATCCAGTGGAATTTTCCCGTAACTCTCCCTCTTTCGCTTTTTATTCTCCTCAGACAAAACTTTTAATTTCTTGCTGTTTTCTTGCTAAGTCGATGTAAGTTCTGAAAATATTATATGAAGGTTGAAAAGTTACTTAGTGTTGGTTTAAAGTTGGTTTTTAGAAAAATTTCCCGGTGGAGCATGCCCCCCGACCCTTCTATGGGGTTGTTATCTTGTCACCTTTTTTACACTTGTCTGCAGAAACTCCAGAGGAACGGCATCTGGTAACTGAATAGACAAGAGATACTGTTAGTCACTCAGCATATTCATAGTATTTTTGAGGCCTTTTATTGACAGGTCACTGGCTGTAGAGACGAGAAATGGTGAGAGAGAGAGAGGGGGAGCAACATGCAGCACAGGGCCACCAGTGGAATCAAACCGAGAGGACGATAGCTAGCCTCGTAAACCAGCCGCTCCCGGAAATGCATTTCATTTCATTTCTGAGGGAGAGTCTGGCCTCATTCCCCCTGTTGGGGTGGGCGGGAGTAGTAGCGTTGACAGACAACCCCATTCAGCCAATCAGCAAGTTGGTGTAGTGACGGGGCTTTGCACCAGTCGGTCCCTGATTGGCCAACGTGCTGTGTCAATCACAGCGGTGACGCTGATTGGCTCGGCCTTCTGAGGGTTTCAGGCCAAACGCTTACAGCGGGAATGAGGCCAGACTCTCCCTCAGAAATGAAATGAATTGCATTTCTGGGAGCGGCTGGTTTACGAGGCTAGACGATAGCCTCTCTGTACATATGGTGCCTGCTCTACCCACTGAGCTACAATACTACTTCATTTTCTTTGTACATATGAGTCCCGAAAAGTTATTTCACCAAAGTAATTAAGTGGATCAGTCCTATCAACAAGGACTCATCTGGCTGACCTCTGTATTGCATGTTGGTCTTCATTTAGTCCAACTTTGTTAAGTTAAGTTAAGTTGAACCTGCAACCTTGGAGGATTAATTCAGGCTACAAAGTAGTCCTATACTAGCTACAGTATTATCCTCCTTCTTGTAGTTGGCTTGGTTTAATGTAGAACAGGTTAAACCTACGCTCATTTCAAGATATGTCTGTGCACGTCCCTTTGAGTTAAGCAAGCTTAGCCTTTTAGCCTGGCTTGAGGCTTAAAGCAGAAGTAAGCGGAATATTTGTGTTAACATAAGTCTTAAATAGTTATATCTTCCGACGGCAATCACTTATATAGAGTGTTTGGTCTGAAACACGGGTCTGTCAGTCACTCTGCTCTGCTCTGAGCCGAGGAGAAAACTTTCCTTGTATCCTACAACCTTTATCCAATGAGGAGAGAGAACGGCATAAAGAGCTGTGTGTGCAGCCAAGGGATGCGCATGAATGTGGTGACGTAGGGACGAGGACTAATAGATCCATGACGAGGGCGGGGACTGCTAACTCCATCGGCTGACAAGAAGATAGCCAAAACGACCGGATCGCTTACTTCTGCTTGGGGAGCATACATCAGTCCGACTGCCCAAAAGTCCGACGGCTCATTTCTCCGACTACCCATTCTACAGTGTTAAGGTTAGGTTTAGGGTAAGGTTAAGGGTTAGGGCTACTTAAGTCGGAGAAGTGGGAGGTCGGACTAATGGACGCAAAAATAAAGAAATGTATGGTCGGAGAAATGGGTAGTCGGACAGACGTCATGCGCCCCTTCTGCTTTAAGCCTTGTCTGTGAAACCGGCCCTAAGAGTAGTAGGGGAGAGTGGGGTAAAGTGAGACACTTTTTACATTTGCTCCCCTCTAAGCGAGCTAAAATGATTTATCAGTAAAATTTACACATTTCCCATTTATTTAGAATGTTTCCTAGCAATGGAAATTATCAGAATGTATTCAGGATGAAGGACAGTGAAAATATGATTGTTTTAAAAAAAAACGTGGTCTTGTGTCTCACTTTACCCCAGCTCAGGGGTAAACTGAGACAAACCAGAGAAATCAATGGGGTAAACTGATCCACTTACTTTTTCCACTCTGAAACTACCATAACAACACATGTTGTAACAGTTAGAGTCCTGACAGCTAGCTTGACAACCACACATCCCAGAACTAATGTCGGACTAGTAACAGAATCATGGGGATTGGTCAATTAAGCACTTTTTTTTCTCAACACAAAGTGACTCAAGAACAAAATCAAATACAACACAAAATGTTTTAATTAACATTCAAATGACAGATAGAGTTAGATAGTCTGGGGGTCAGATTGTAGGCCCCGACAATCGTGACCATTTTGATCAAAAGTCCTCTTTTATGGGGCGGGGCGGTGCGTGGCGCAGTGGGTGGAGCGGCCGTCCCATGTAGAGGCTGCGGTCCTCGCCGCAGGCGTCCCCGGTTCGAGTCCCGCGTCGGGCGGACCTTTCCTGCGTGTCATTCCCCCTCTCTCTGCCTCCCCGTTTCCTGTCTATCTCTACTGTCATCACTATCAAATAAAAGCAAAAAGCCGAAAAAAATATACTTTAAAAGTCCTCTTTTATGTGGGGGGAGCCGACAAAGTGGAATGTGACTAAAATTGAATGTAACCAATATTAAGCGAGCTGACTGAGAGCACATAGCATAACAAAGCAGTGTGGCTACATGTTTGATCACGCGAGATTTCTGGCTTGGGGGGCGAGATTCTAGTGTAAATCTTTGTGTGTGGTGTGCTCACAGTGTCTCACTCATGGATTTATTATAATACATCCATGGTCTCACTTTACCCCGCAGCATTTGTCTCACTTTACCCCAACACCCCCATTTTAGAAAAAACGACCTCTCTTAGAAATTCAGGCTCATTTTCAGCCAGCATCATCACATGGTTTTATGTGTTTGTCATCATCATGTGTCATATAAGGTTTTTTTTACGTGAATCAATTTGCTTTGGCACAACAGTTGATTAAGTTGACAGCAAGAAAATGTACTTTTACATGCAAAAATCATATTTTTGTGAAAAAAAAATGCTTTCCACAGCATCATGAGGTCCTCTCCTTCATGGCCATGGGGAAATGGAAGGGGCTTGAAAACATAATGGTCAGATGACCATAAATGTGTTCCGTTTTCTAGATATAAGGGGTGTCTCACATTACCCCACTCTCCCCTATTTAGTGAAATACCCCAGTGGCTTGCATTTTGGGAAATGTAGTATTTCAGGGGTTTTGGAGACTGACCCATACAGCAAGTCTCTTTGCAACACTAGTTTAAACTGTCGCTTGTGAGTTTTTCAACCTCATGGAAGTGACATAAAAACATTGTTAGAGCATGTCTCCACTCTATCTCTCAATCTTCTCTCTCTCTCTCTCTCGTCCCCACACGCTTAGCTTAAACTGTGTTCCTGTGTGGAAACTGCAGCAAATTAATGGTGGGAACGTGCGTGTGCTGGACCATCTGTTGGTTAAAAACAGCTCGGCTCAGCTGCAGGGCTCAGGTCGCCTCGGACTCTCCTTCAGTTGGGACGACAGTTTATACATTTACCTCTGTGTGGACCGTTTCCACATTGATCAAACAAAAGCTGGATTTTTCCAGTTTACTTCTGATGCAGAGCCACCACCACCAGCAGCCAGGCTCTTATGCAACCCCACGCTGATCACCTCACCATATTTCCACTGTTACCATAACTCAGAGGTATAGGGGAGTGGGAAGAGAGTAGAAACATGGAAACAATTCAAGAGGCCCATGGTCTGAGCAGACCGTAGAAGCCCAGAGAATTCCCTACAGAGTGATCCATCAGACAAAGTCACGCTTAACCTCGTTTCTTTCTCCCTTTTTTTTCTCTTGCAGAGGAAGAGGAGTGCCTCCACATGTGACATCACGAGAAACTTGAAACCGTCATTTTCCTGCAGCCCTCCCTCCTCACTGCCTGCTGACACATTTGCTCCCCCTCTCCCCACCCTCTCTCCCCGAGACGCTCTGCGCTTCTCTGCTGGGCTCCAGAAAACAGGACAGTGGTATCACCTCCCCAGCCCAAAGTGCACGCTCTGATCCTCCAGGACTTCACCAGACAAGGTCCCCCTCCTCTGGACCAGTGAGTCAGCTGGGCCTGTTTCTGGAGGTAAGTCCCTCCGTTCTTCTGGCTGGAGTTGGAGCTTCTGTGCTGCCACGTGTTTTGACCAGTTGAGAGACAGAGAGAGAGAGAGAGGGGATCTGCTCAGGAAGAGTGAAGGACCATGGGAGAAGAGTGGAGCTTTTGTTCCAGACACATACTTGTGCTTTGGTTTTAAAAGGTTTATCAGACACATAAAAACAAGTTATGGACACAGGTAATACAGCTGTGCTCCAGATGTGAACATTCTTTTTTTTTTCTTGCTACACATTTATTTAAAGTAAATTAACTTACTATAAATAAGCTTGAGCATGATTCTTCCTGAGACACACACATCACATCATTTCCATCTATTAACTAATGAAGTTTTGTCACTTCTTTGAGACTTTGTTAACAAAGCCAGGGGGCAGTGTTGTTGACAGTGTTTGTGTGGCTTGTGAAGTGAGATCATCATCTTTTGTCATCTGTAAATATATAGTTTCCAATTTTTATTATGAGGCTTTGATAGTTTTTTTTTCACTAATATATGTGAAATAACATACATCTTTACTCTCATTGACGTGTCTTTGCTGGTATGAACGTAAGAAAGAAAAACACACACACGCACACACACTTTGGAACAGTGCCAACGACAACAAAACAAACCGTGATTTGTTTTTGTTTTTTACAGATTTGCTGCAGTAAATATAATAGTTGACGTTGTTGTCTGCATGCAGATTGAATTCATGTGCGGTCCATTTAGAAAAGAACATTTATACACAGAGAAACAGGTGACAAGATTACATAAGATGTAAATGTACACATTCCTTGCTGGTAGAATAGGGCAGGGCTTAATCAGGCACACATTGTACCGCTACATGCCCCGTCTCACCTCACTGTGGTGGATAGTTCTCTGTGCATTCAAAAAAAGATGTTTGAAAAAGTCAGAATAGTAACAGTCATTCACTTTGTCCTCCAGAGTGAGACGCCCAGATGGAGATAAATCTAAATTTAGTCTGTTTGTTGACTGCTGAGCTGGATGTTGTTGGCTTAGCTGAGCATAAAGACTGGAAGCAGGGGCAGACAAAAAGAAAAAAAAAGACTTACATGGTAATTGGAAGCTATAGTTGGTGTGTGTGTGTGTGTGTTTGTGGACAGCGCTGAGCAGTGTCTATGCTAAGCTAGGCTAACCACATACTGACTTTAGTTGTATTTTTAAACACATGAACATTGCAGTGTGTGTCTGAGGTGCACCTTTGACCGACTGCAACTCTTCTCAGCTCAACTTGTAGCTATGTTAGTGTTTTACACCAGCTGGTTTCTGTGGTGACCACATTAGGGTAATTAAACCCACATGTGGTCATTTAATACACACACACACTGTGCACTGTAAACAGTAAGGCTAAAATAGCTTGGTCCCTGTAGCATTAGCAAAGCTTGAGCATTAGATTTGTAGAAACTGGGATCACATGCTTCAGTGGCACAGAGGCTGTTTTCTGTTTACAGCTGTTAAATGTGACTTTGGCCAAAAAAGATTTGGCAGGAAGCTCCTGAGCCTGATTGGCGCACAGGATGGGTGGGTGTCCGACACAGCACAACAAGACAAATAATGTCAGGTGAGCAGGTAGCCACAGGAAACTGTTTGACTTTGGCTTATATAAACTCTCCTGTGGCAGGCCACTGTCTGTAAGATTAAGACCGGACAATGTCCTAAATAGTTTAATGTATTCACATATTTAAATATCAGTATTAAGTCATGTGTGATGATCTATTTAATTTATTAGATTAAAAAGTTGTAATATAAACTTGATCAGGTCCTAAGTAGGACCCAAACACCCAGACACCCAGTCTAAAGTTTTGATATGTAACTTTTCCATATTTAAGTGTCTAACAATGACTTGACATTTAGTCGAGTTGGCTTTTTACATTGCATTTACAACCAGAGGAATCAGTGATTTTAACCATGGTACTAACCTGCGTCATTTGGTCGACGGCGTATCCTCTTAGCTCATGCGTGAGTGTTGTGTCTGCCAGAAGCTCAAAATTGACTTTTATTCTGTCGCATTTTTAAGATACTCTACTCTTTTTACACCTTGGTTGTTTTAATCAGAGGGGCCAATGGACATCTGGATCTTAAGATACTGAAGAGAAAAACTAAGTTAAACCACTTTACTAGCCTGGTCTGACTGTTATGAAGAGGAAGGCACTTCTTAAACCTCTGTTTAAAAACCACCCAAATGTTCGTTTAATAAATATCAGAGAAACAACTGTAAGGTTACAGAACTCTCAGTAGTCTTGTATCTTTGGCGCAGCTTCAGCGAATCACTGACTTTTAATGTGAAAACCGCCTTATCCAGTGTTTTTACTGGTGGTAATTACCAGAGGAAAAGCTTAATGGACATGATGTTGAGGATACCAACTCCCGTGATCCCACACTACTTCACCAAGTCTTATGTTAGTCTTATAGTTTTGATTGAGAGACCTCTACACACATGCACACATAAATGGAAGTCCTCCAGTCTACATGGCAAAGTTACAAGTGTCACTTCTGAATCTACAGATTTATAAGCGGTGCATTCAGGGGCATAAATCTCACCTGACGTCTCTCTGGGAAACATTCGGTGACGCAAATAAAGTGCAGAGACCGTGAAAACAAGAAAGGTCCCTCTGCACAGTATATGTATGTGTAACTACTGTACAAAGTGTCAATGTCTGAGGACCCAGTTCAGTCATGTTTGAGCAGCGAGGTCACGCTCAGCTGTTATCACTCTGTCATTCTGAAAGCCTGCAGGGAAAACATGTCCACAACAGAGCAGAACCGAGACTTGGCTTCTCCTCTCTTATCTACAGAGCCACGTCGCTTTTCACTGGGTGTCTGTGACCCATCAATAGTGTGATTTTGATATGAAACTTGGTTCTGTTTGCAGCTGTGCTAGAAAATATGTCTGCCCGTCTCAAGTTTATCATCATTATTATTTTGAATAAACTAATATCAGCAAAATATATTTCTGTCGGTTGACGAATCAACTTCTTGTTTGAGCTCTCATCACATTTGCCTTCTTTGTAACACTCCAAACATCATAAAATGAAGATGAGGCCAAACCAAATGTGAATGGCACAAAGAGCGGTGTTTTTTGTTTTGTCGGGGGCTCCATGGGCTCACATTATGTACTTTGATACTGATGACACAGGACTGAAGGTAGCTGCTCAACTGTTTGTGTAATCCTCTTTCTCTTTTTCACTGAAAGTCAACACGTGGAGTGCACCTCTGGCTCCGAGGTATTGGGAAATTAATCACAGTTACAGAGAAGTTGTTTAACTGCTACGATCTCTTTAGTTTGGGCTGTTTTTAAAGGTCACAGTTTTATATCATTTAGCAAGGATCTGACATTTCCTGTACCAGTGTCAAAACATGTACAATCAGACCAATGAGGACGGGGAAAACTGTAACAGCTTCGTGTGAAAAACCTCTGCAGTTCCTTAAATCCCTGCAGCTCCTGAAGGCAGCAGGACTAATGTTGTTGTTACTCGCTGTTTTTAGACCTCTGCAAAAAAAAAAGCCAGTGAACCCTTTGGCGTTACCTCCAACTATCTGTAATCTGATCTGATCTTTATCTACACTCATCAACCATAAGGTGATTTAAGATTCAAATGAAAGTACTGATGATTCAGGATGAACTCTCACACTGTAGTTTCCAAGATCTTTAAAAACACGACCCCAAACATTGTAAAGTCTGGACTGGACATGCTCCAATCAGGACAGTAAAATATGTCAACTCAAAAAAAGCCGCAACAACATCTATTTTAATATACAGGATACAGAAAATGTACAAACAATCATTAAAACATTCATGTCGTGGTTGAAAAGAGTCAGTGAAACGATCGGCTAATGTCATCAACAGAAGCTAACTGTAGTCAGGAGTTCTCAGACCTGGAGTCAGTGAAGACACTGGAGTCAGTGAAGACACTTTGACCTATAAAAAGAAAACTAGAACATATAGAGAGACAACAACTGGTGTGACACAAGAAAGATCTCAGAGGAATGAGGAGGAGTAGCTGGTGTTTAGATCTCCATTAGTCCGCAGTCACACAAAGTGTCTATAAATGGAGATGAGTCTCACCAGAAGACGATGTCCCAACACCGATGATCAGTAACATAACCAAGAAGCTACAGGCTGAAAGGAATCATGGGAGCTGGTTAAAGGGATGGTTCAACATTTTGGCAAATTGCCCACTGCCATTATCCCTATAGTCTAAGTAGTAGGTCCGTTACCTTTAATTGTTGGTGCAAGCTATTTTTAGAACGGAGTGAGCTGCTCAGAGCTAAGCTACGCTATTGGGATTTCCCTCATCAAACTCATCAAATACACAATCCAACAACTCCAAAACGCTCTGGTGGACAAGTTGTGACCTGCACATTCACCACGCTATGAGATAATAACGGAACGTTACAAGACAGAGTTGTTTTTGAGGCAAATGCAGAGACTGCTTGCCAAAAAACTGCTCCCTACGGGAAAGCGCATCAGCGGTTTTGCATTAATTTACCTCAAAAACAACTCCGTCTCATAACGTTCCGTTATTATCTCATAGCGTGGTGAATGTGCAGGTCACAACTTGTCCACCAGAGAGTTGTTGGATTGTGTATTTGATGGGGAAAACCAAGAAATTCCATGAGCCTCCGTAGCGTAGCTCTGAACAGCTGGCACCGACAATTAAAGGTAATGAACCTACTCCTAAAACTAGGGATTATGGCAATGGGCCAATTTGCCAAAATGTTGAACTATCCCTTTAACATCTCCCTTCATGAGAAGAGCATCATCCCACGTCAGGATGGGTGTGAACCAGCAGGAGAAGCTGATGAATGATGATGCAGCAACACAATGACCCTAAAATTCACCACTGGACTGGTCTGGACTGAACTGGACTGTGCCCCGGTCAGAGACCACATCTTAGTCCAGTTGCAACATTGTGGGGAAACGTACCGAGCAGGGAACCTGGGAATCAGCTCTTCAACGAATCATGGTCCAACCTGAACACGGAGCAGCTCTGATCAGCTGCTGCGTTCCAGTTACTGGAAAATAATTAACATACAAGGGTTCACTGACTGTTTCCACCATTACTGTGAATGTATTAACTAAAGACATGAAATATAATTATTTGTGTCTTATGTAAAGATCAGATCAGATTTCATGACCAGTTAGTAAACAGAGATGTACTGACTCAGTTTCCATGGAGACGCCTGGTCATCACAGATGTCTTTCACAACTTTCTTTTCAGCAGAATTAGTGTCTCATTTTTTTTATCCTTGAAACAAATGAATTAGTGAACTATCTCACTTGCTCCTAGTCGTAGGAGGTGAGATACATGTTAATCATTACTAAAATTAGGTTGTTGGGGTTTTTTCATACCAAATTCTTCTTCTTATGACTACCTGGTGGAAAATAATACTGAACACAAAATCCAAATAAAGATACATAACGACAAAAACAGACAAAGCGACAGTTAGGATTCATACAGGCTGTTACAGTAGTGCAGATAAACAGCTGCTTTTCTTTCGTGGCTGGAGTTTAGACGAAGCATGAGAGTCACACAGACGTTTGTACACACACACACACCCCTGTGTTAGAAGTCACACGTGTACACACACGGTCCCTCCATGACCCTTTTCCACCTCTCTTATTCACGTGTGTGTGTAGACAGAGATGCAGTTGTAACCAGTTTACAGCTTGATGGTGTCAGTGTCCTAGAATCAATATAAAGTGATTAAATATGTCAACATTATTCTTGATGAGGTTTGATGTGGTTTGTGATTTGTTTCCTCTTTTTCAGATTTCACTTCTTTTCCTTTTTATTCTTGTGAAACCTCTCAACTATCTGAAGAAGTGACTGAACCTGTCTCCAGTATGGAGCTGCAGAAGCTGTCCAATGGTAACCACCACCACGACGCTGCTGTGGAAGGAGGGTGCGTATCCTGTGTGTGTCCTACTCTACACCAACCCAACATGGACTGGTTGCACATCATGTATATTCATATTTTAAAATTGAAGAAGTGTTTTTCTTGTTTGTTTGTGGTGGACGTTGCAGAATCCCGCCAGAGAAAGAAAAGTTCCTGCAGCACAGTGATGGACCAAAGAGGCCCCAGTTCACAGATGTGAGTATGTGGCACGGAGATGCTGTGATCATGTGATAATAAGTGATAAATGGGAGTGTCAGGGTCAGATATTAGTTACGCCCCAATCCACAGGAGAAGAATGGACACACAAAGTTAATGACATAACATACAGTATATTGTATAATAATACATTTTATTTATAAAAGTGCTCAAAGACGCTTACATAAAAGCAACAACACAATTAAAATACAGAAACAATGTAATAACAACAATTAAAATACAATACAAGTACAATGTAGAAGATCAAAAAGAGATATGAAATGAGATAGGATAGAATAACAGAAAATTAGACATATTAAAATGTACAGATTAAAGCCAGTTAAAAAAGGTGGGCTTTAGGAGTGATTTAAGGTGCGGGGGTCTGTACAGTCTCTGATGGGTTTGGGGAGTGAATTCCAGAGGGTGGGGGCGGCAACAGAGAATTTAATGGGAAAAAAAGACATTTACAAATACATAAATTCTCCAACATATCAAAATGAGACTCTTTCATGAAAAAGCCATAGACAAATTTTAGGGATGTAACAGTTTAAAACTACATAAGAAAAAAAAAACACTCCTAAACAGGATGAATGCATGTACATGTATGTGTATGGATATACATAATTTTTTATTTCATGTTACATGTTTCACTTGAAACATAAATAAGAAGATTGAGGTTTTGAGGATGTAGCACTAGCTTATCACAATTTCAGATAAAACAAGAGAAGAAAGTTATACAAGTTATACAAAGTTATAAACACTCAACACTTACTGTTCATTCAATAAAAACTGGACTCACTGGGAGCTGTACTGGGAGCTGTGGTCACATGTCACTCCATTTCAGAGTTAAACCTAGGTCTTTTAACTATATTTATAAATTATGAAAGGGAGAGAACGTATTGTAACCACATGCAGTGAGTGTGTTGCTATAGCAACTGACTTTGCTGTTCAGTTTTGGGATGTTTTGCCTCTGAGTGGCGACACGAATGTGAAATATTAAAGTGCATTGATTTCTACAAAATCTGGTTTGCATGATCTTGGGTTATGATTCAGTTCATGTATGAGTATTTTTATTAGAGTGGGTGTGGCTAATTACAAAACATAGGCTACAGATGGGTCTGTCACTATATATGACTGACAATATTGAGTGTGTCTGCAGTCATCATATGAACTTCATGAACAACATTTCCTATTCATGCTCAGTGTTGGATTCAAACCATAATATTTGATGAAGCTCCTGAAAGTGTTCTAAGTTTAAACAGATTTTCACATGTGATGTTGTATCCTGATGTGAGAAGGTGAAATGTTGAATACAGTGTTCCCATCGTATGTCTCCCTCAGTTTGAGGGTAAAACCTCCTTCGGCATGTCCGTCTTCAACCTGAGCAACGCCATCATGGGCAGCGGCATCCTGGGTCTGTCATACGCCATGTCCAACACCGGCATCGTCCTCTTCCTGTGAGCGCTGCAGATACATACACTTTGGTTCAGAGAGTACAACTGGACATGATACATACACACACACACACACACACACACACACACATGCATGTTTTTCTGTACATCAGCAATTCCTTGAAAACGACAGACAGTCGACAAACAGACAGGAAGAGTCAAGGTAAATATTGCACAACTCCCACGTCCTGCCACATGCGGTTATGTCATATGTGGACAACAGTTAACAGAGCCTCAGTGTGGTGGTGGTGGTGGTGAAACCAAGCTCCTGAAACTCTCCTCAAATAACAAACAGTGGACTATATTATCTATACTGGTATATGCAAACACGAAAAGAAGACCAGTGTCCAGATATAACCAACAGAACACAGCTGTCCACGTGTCAACATGTTTGCACTGTCATCATCATAAAATATCTTGTTATATATCTGAGGAAACTATTCATAAATTACTGAATATTTATATATATATATACAGTATATATATCCACAATGATCAATCAACAAATAAATAATTTGTGTCAAAGAAGGCGCATTGTCTGTCATACCCCTCCCAAATTCAAGTAGGCTAAGCTTTATTGTCAGGACAAATTGCCAAAGCTACACAGAAATTAACAATAAAAGATAGTTGGGAACAAATCTATAGTAATGATAAAACATCAATAGACCCATAGAAGTACTGAAAACAGTTCTACTTAAAGGTCCAGTGTGTAAAATGAGGGGAAATCAAGCATTCCAATTCTATTAATTATAAAACAGGAAGGTGAAATTCGGCGATCTGATCGGTTGTTAACCGTGATATAATGAGCATATACCACGGCTACTATTCTAAAGCCTTCAATTCAATTCAATTCAATTCAATTTATTTGAGGTGGGACAGTGCATGTTCATGAACGAAACATAAAATCGTAAACAAGCAGGATTGTAGCCACAGGCTAATTTCCATCCGTTGTCCCATACATAGATGTTCCCTGGTACAAATACAGTAACAATAAAGAAAAACAAAAGCATGTTATAAAATATCATTATCACAGCATAGGCTATCACTCTGCGTCAATCACTCTGACTGGTATGAACGGAAGTTTGTTGTCATGTATCCATGACAATGTACTGTTAAGTCGGTAGCAAAAGACAGTCTGTGTTTTTACTACATTATAGCAAGACCCTTGCTATAAAAGAAGAATTATAAGGCTATGAAAACCAAACAGATGTTATTTTATAGTGATTATACATTTATACAAATATATTCATGGGTAGTATATTCAGATTTTGCCAATAAACCTTGACAAATATTACACACTGGACCTTTAATTCAGCTCCTGACTATACAGGACACATATGTTGTCTACATTCTCGTCATTATTCTATTGTTATCATCTTTTTTTTTTCTTAATGCTTCACGTTGTGTTGTTTGCAGGACTAGTTTCTACACAAATAAAGTCTGACACACCAACATAAAATCTTTCTTAGTTTCCCATCAGTCACTCCTGCACTATGTCCTCTCTGCCTAGGGTCAAAGAAAAATATATTTCACATCATGATTTGGGATTTTGTTCTGTGTGATTATGCAAGTGGCCTGTCAGGAGATGTGTGGTAAACCTGGCCCCGTGTCGACCCCTGTGGCCTCTGCAGTGAAATGAAACTTTAAATATACGCACTGACAGTGGAGTGCGGCAACATGTAAGACGTGACAGCAGTAACATGATCGACCATGTCTGTTGTGTTTTACAGGATCCTGTTGACATGTATTGCTTGTCTGTCCTGTTATTCCGTCCACCTGCTGCTGCGCAGTGCTGGAGTTGTGGGTAAGGGTTATGGCTTTATGAAATATGGGAAAATATCCCCAGTTTACACTCAGAGCCCCTTGTCCAGTGTCTTTGAAGGTGTCTGAGTGTCCTCGGAGTGGTAACGTGTCTCTTCTGTGCTGCTCTCGCCAGGTATTCGTGCCTATGAGCAGCTGGGCCTCAGAGCTTTTGGTCACACAGGGAAGATTCTAGCAGCTGTCATCATAACGTTACATAACATTGGAGGTAAGAGAGTGGGAAATTGATGTGCTGTCTGAAATGTTTAACCTATGTGATAAAAGCGGGTGGGAGCGATGAGCCTCGCTGTTTTGAGGGAACATGTGAAAACCTGTGGGATTTGTAGACTAATAAACACTCTTTCTTCAGGCTGTCTATGTTTTCCTCTCCTCCAGCCATGTCCAGTTACCTGTTCATAGTCAAGTATGAGTTGCCACTGGTCATCCAAGCCTTTCTGGGCCAGACGACAGCCCCTGAGTGAGTACTGTTTAAAAACAGCAGCATGTTTAACGTCCTTACAGAAAAACCACATGAACTTCACATAATGATTTTTCACATGTAAAAAAAATTGCACATGGGAATCAAGTTATTGGCTCATGGGAAACATGTGGTGCTGGCCCACTTGTATGTGAATCACATGTGAATTCCCATGTGAACCCATTTTCCACATGTGCTCTACATGGCAACACATGTGATCACATGTAGAGCACATGTGGAAAATGGGTTCACATGGGAATTCACATGTGGTTCACAAAAAAAAACACATGTTTCCCATGTGCAAATAACATGTGAAGTTGGTATCGGTGTCATCATGTGTGTCCATGACAGAAACAAAAGAGGTCCAGGATAAAAGATGAAAATGTAATTGTGTCTTTCTGCCACAAGTTGTTGTTGTTGTTTTTTCAAATATCAGTCAGACAGGAGGTCATCATTTCAACTGTTTTTTTAGCAGTAGATTCATCTGTATTATAACATGAGAGTAAGCAAGTGAGTAAGTGGTTCTCACCTCATCACGATGCACAGAGCAGGAAGGAAGTCGCTCTGAGGCCTTGTAGCACAAAACATAAAGAGAGAAAGCAGAGCCCTGACAGCTGGGGCCAGATGCATAAAACTGTATAGACTCACTGCTAAAACTGTGTGTACACAGAACAAAACTGAAAAAATGTGCATGGACTGTCTTTACCAATCAGAATCAGAATGACGTGCGCACACATGGTTCCACTTTATTAAACCCACCCATTGAGAAATTGGATGCATGTGCACAATGGTCATTTCCTCTGCCATCATTAGCCATAAATGGATCAAGACACGCCTCTTAATCCATCAGGTCAGACATTTTTAGTGCATACGCGATAATACCTAAGTATTTTTACCCACATTTTTCAATCAATATCTAATTGCACATTTTTAATACTCATAGTTCTTAGGTTTATATCATTCTTTTTTCACTGTATTTCTCTGCTGCTTGGCTTATTTAAAATAAAATTCTGGGACCGTACTTAGTTGTGTTCCCTTTCATACACCTGGTGCTCTAAAATGACAATAAATGTTCTTGAATCTTCCTTTTGCATTAATCAGCCACAAGAAAGACCAGACAGAAGCCCTGTGAGACAACATGTGTAGGCTATCAATTTACTTTAATAGAGTCACTCTAAAGGTAAAGCCATTGTTAAAGGGATTGTTCAACAATTTGGCAAATTGGCGCATCGCATAATCCATATCGTTTTAGGAGTAGGTTCGTTACCTTGTGTAAGGTGCAAGCTATTTTTAGAACGGCGGAGCAGAGCTGCAAGCTGCTCAGAGCTACGCTATGGTGGCTCATAGAATTTCTTGGTTTCCCTCATCAATCTCATCAAATACACGATCCAACAATTCTAAAATGCTCTTGTGGACAAGTTGTGACCTGCACATTCACCACGCTATGAGATAATAACGGAACGTTACAAGACGGAGTTGTTTTCGAGGTAAATGCAGAGACTGCTTGCCAAAAAACTGCTCCCGACGGGAATACGCATCAGCTGTTTTGCATGAATTTACCTCGAAAACAACTTTGTCTCGTAATGTTCCGTTATTATCTCATAGCGTGGTGAATGTGCAGGTCACAACTTGTCCACGAGAGCATTCCTAAAACTATATGGATTATAGCAATGTGCCAATTTGCCAAAATGTTGAACTACTGGTATCCCTTTAAAACACGACAGATTGTATTATTGTTATGTAGTCTCCCACTTCCATCATAGGACAACTGAACACTGACTAGTTACACATCACATCACCACTGCTACACTTCATATCGCTCTGCAGATCTCAACCATCAGTTAAAGTCAACGTGGATAATGTGGTTCAAATAAAAGACCAGAGTCTACCACAAATGTACCGTCTCTGTACTGCAATTAAGATTACAAACCTGGGGAAATAAAAGATAATAATAAAGCTTGACAAAGATATATTTCTTTAAAAAGTCCAAAACAGTTACTGAATGCCTCGTGATAATTGATAATAAGATTATTTCTCTTTATAAATTGTAAAAATAGTTTTTGCTGTCTTAATGGCAAACCCTTTAAATTGTAATGTGCTTTCACTTCGCTGTGAGTCCTGGATCACTTCGGACTCGGAGGATCGTGTATATACCTTGTCCAAAGTGTGTGTGAGGCGCCCACACTATCACACACTCCCCTTGTATTTACAAATACCAGATCTTGCGTGGGAAATGTCAAGAATTGTATGTGCGGGAACTAGCGTATGCATGCTTTCTGTGCACACACAGCGATTAATGCATCTGGCTCCTGTTGTGATTCAGAGGTTGTGTTGAACATGTGATGCAGGTGTAGGAATTTGCCAGGTCAATGTGGTCAAACATGAGGTGAAGCAACTTGCAGACTTGATCCTTCACCGCAGGATGGTGTGTGTCCAAATAGACTCCAGAGTGTGTGTTCATGGTGATGAAGGAACAGTGCATTAGTGTGGCTCACACTATGATAACTTGTTCTTGTGTGTTGCTATAAACACGCAAGAATCGCACAGATATATCACAAGCATACATCTGACTTCCTGCCCCGCCTGGACAAGACTGTGTTCTTTTGATCTACTGTTTGTATGCTTCACTATGTGTGTGTGTGTTCTGCACGTAGCGACTGGTTCATGAATGGAAACTACCTCATTATCATCGTCACTGCGTGTGTCATCCTCCCGCTGGCCATGATGAAACATCTGGGTACGTCCCCTCTGCTCAACAACAACTCACCCATGTGTTTCCTCATTGTTTGGTGTCTCAAGTCTCAGTCAAAATACTGGTCCTCTGTGTTATTTCAATGTCTTGATGAGGGTTTTTCTTGTGCTCTGCAGGGTATCTTGGTTACACCAGTGGATTCTCCCTCTCCTGCATGGTCTTCTTCCTCTCTGCCGTGAGTGTCCAGCTCCTCAGACAAAACTTAAAGGAGACATATCATGGCCCCTTTCCACAATTTAAAATAGTTCCCAGGTGTCTTAAAGACATGTCTGTGACATGCTTTGGTCAAAATCCCACAAGGATAGAACATCACAGCTCTTTTCATCCTCTCAAAACAGCCCTGTTCAGAACAGCAGGTTTCAGAGACTGTCCCTTTAAATGCAAATGAACCACTGCTTGCCCCGCCCCTTCTACTGGTACCAGGTAGGGGTGGTATTCTGCAAATTCGAATCCTAGTTACATCAGTGGAAGACAAAAGCTCGTAAGACCACATGGATTTCAACCTAGGGAGCCTGCACACGATTTTTTTGTCAATTCTCACATTTCGGGGCCAGAAGGCAAGACAAACACCCAAATATATGTTAATGAGCCTTCAAAAAGTGATATTTCCATAATATGTCCCGTGTGTGTGTGTGTGTGTGTGTGTGTGTGTGTGTGTGTGTGTGTGTGTGTGTGTGTGTGTGAGGTTCATACAAATGGTCAGAATATCACCTGCAGTAGATTCTGATCCTGGTCAGGAAAGCCAAATGTATTTCTACACACAAGCACATCACCATGTATGTGCATAGGAATGCAGCAGCTCAGGCGTTAAAAATACAGTGCCAGAGCAAAGTGCTGCTCTAACAGGATGATAAACTGATAAACAGACGACAAGTTAAACCGACTCTTAACATTATAATCCTCCAAACGCACATATGAGACACCAGATCTCACAGAAACTCGTTCGAGAGAGATGTTGTCCCAAGTTCAACCCCTTTTCCTTGTTTTACTGGTTAGGTTTTCTTTTTCTATATTCCCTTTGGCTCAGTTAGCTGCCATGTTTGTGAGTTGTAAAAATACAAAACATCAGTTTTTAGTGACACTTCCTGGTCTGCTCTCTCATTGGCTGTTGGGGGGCATTTCAATCTGAGACAACCCATTGGGAAAAAGAGGCTCCAACTCAATCAGTAAACACACAACACACCCGATGATTAGTCCAGTGCTCCCATTCAAATCTATTAACTGAGAGCTGAAGGTGATGACCACCTCACACAACCCCATGTAAAAAAAAAACAAAAAAAAAAACGAACTATCCCTTTAATGGTCATAGATATTATATATTGTTATGTCTCTGGAATGAGCACAAGATTCACCGACCACTTTACTGTTGGTTACTATAATTAAACAAGTCTCCTTTAAATTACATTCATGTCCTGCTACGTGACACCAGAAACTAAATAAACACCGACTTCAGCTGATTGTGATGGAAGGTGCAGGTGAGCTGTCAGTTCCTTTTTATAGACTGTCCTTTGTCTGGCTCCTGTGGTGACAGACAGAGACTGTTTTGTATCTGTGAACTAAAAAGCTGCATAAACCAAAAGATTATTTCTGACAAACAAAAAAAGAGAGGAATAGCAGCCGACCACGTGCTGGTTTGTGGTTGTGAAAAGTCCTGGTGTGAGCTCCTCATTCCTCTGCGTATCTGCACAGTGGGTTTAGTCCTGCTGGTTGTAGCCAGACTGACAGGGGTGAGTTACCCTCACCAGCTGCTCTGTGCACTGTTTGACCCTTTGGAGAATGTAAGCTGTAGCTGTTACATGTAGTATATCAATTACCCAAGATATATGGAGACGACAAGTGACAGAACCAGACAATAACTGGACTAAAATGTCTGTTGTTTTATAAACCAAGCAAACCTCCATAATCTCTCACTCTCTGTCACATCAGGTCATCTACAAGAAGTTCAACATTGCTTGCCCTCTGGAGGTGTTTGGCAACTACTCGTCGGTCGCTGACATGCCGGAGGACACGTGCAGCGTCAAGTACTTCACCATCAACCAAGAGGTCAGAGACGATCTGCCTCCGTTTTCATGCACACACACACATCAGGAGCTGAATTTGAACTGTTCGTTTGTGATGAGTTTTTGCTCAGGGGACAGCAATGTGCTCTGAACACGTGTGCAGTCAGAAACTATTTGTGGGTGCATCATGTTACACGCAGCACATGGCTGGATGTGTTTCAAGTTCATATACTTCCTGGAAAGCAGTCCTCTGAAGTTCCTGTGTGACTTGATTTGCAGACGGCGTATACCATCCCCATCCTGGCATTTGCGTTTGTATGCCACCCCGAGGTGCTTCCCATTTACACCGAACTCAGCAAGTAAGCACACAGCACACACTGTGTTGGATTCTTACACTCTGCACCGCACATGTATGTAGGAAGTGAAAACACACACTTTGTGGAACCGTGGAATAGCTTTTTAATGTTGTTCCAATACAGTAAGTCTGTGATGTGACCCAAAATCTTATCACAGTGGCATTGAAATCATAGTGAAAACAGTAAAAAAAAAAAAATTTGAGAAAAAACATAAATAAATAAATAAATAAAATGTTAAAAAATAAAAGGATTAGTTCCCACAAACACTCCAGATGATCTAATCCACTTTATTATACACTGAATTTATAATACTGAGAAAAAAAAAGAAAAAAATGCTATTTCTGTCTTTCTTACTTCCATTTTTCTGCTTTTATTTATTTATTTTATTTTTTATAACAAACACAAAACAACACGTATTCAACATGAAACTACAACAAAACATAACATATTCAACAACATACATCTACAACAAAACAGACATACAAATAGATCAAAACATATAATCAGAATGTGCATAGTACACACTGGTATCTCTTCACTTTTAATACACGCACCATAAATTCATATCATAACTCAGATAGATAAATGATTAAGTAATTCACTCTATAGCAACCCCCCCCCCAAAATATATATTATTAATTAAATTATTGATTTTATTATTTATTAAGAATACAATAGAATATATTTATTGTCATTGTGCAAAACAACAAATGCAGTCCTTGGTTTGACGATAGTAATAATAAATTTTTTTTTACAAATAAATAAATTGTGAGAAATTTAACAAGCTTATAAAACTAAGTAAACGCATTCCTATATTTACTTTTTTCATTACTTGCTTATTTATTTAGGATCTATAGCAATTATATTAGTATATCTTTAAATATACCTCAGCTGAAATTCAGTAACCATGCTGTGTTGCTAAGACATCTGTCACTGTGTTTCCCTGAAGCCCGACCAAGAGAAGGATGCAGAATATTGGCAACGTTTCCATCCTGGGCATGTTCATCATGTACTTCTTCACTGCCACATTTGGATACCTGACTTTCTATGGTGAGAGTGATATGTCTTTAAGTCAGCTGCCAAACATAGCTGAGTGTAATGCTACCGACAAGTCACACATTCTTTGTGCGTGCGTGCAGGGAACACTGAAGCAGAGCTGCTCCACACCTACAGTAAGGTGGACCTCCTGGACACTCTGATCCTGTGTGTGCGACTGGCCGTCCTGGTGGCCGTCACTCTGACTGTACCCGTGGTCCTGTTCCCTGTGAGAGCATGTCCGCCCTTCACACACACATCCACACATCTGATATATCTGACATGGACATGAAACACTTGTGTCTGTGTGTCTCCACTAAAAGAAACAGAAAGTAAAGTGTGCATGTAGGAATCTCTAAAAGTTGTTTATTAAGCATTATTAAATACTTATTATACCATTTCTAAAACATTTATACAAATTTGGTCTGCAATTCATAAACTCAGCTATAAATCTTTACCTCTAATTTATAAAGATTGTATTTTCATACTTAATAAATGATGCATTCAGCATTTATAAATCAAATATTAGATCAATCATAAACCATATAGACTTTTATGGGTAACACTTTACAATAAGGGTCCCTTAATTAACGTTAGTTAGTACATTATTAAGCATTAATACAGTATATAAACTAATGTGTTAATTAATGCTGAGTAATGCATACATAATGATAACTAATTACATTATTCAACTTATAAATTCATTAACTAACTTTGAGTAGTAAATATTAATTAACTGCTTACTAATAGGCTACATTAATTCATGTGTTTCCTAATCCTAAGTAATACATAATAATGATTGTTAATATATCTGTAAACAGTTAATTAATGCTTAATAATGTACTAATTAACGTTAATTAAGGGACCCTTATTGTAAAGTGTTACCCTTTTATGTATGTTGTTGTAAAATAACTTACATACATAATGTAATAGTATAGTGATATATTATGTAAAAATTCAAACATTGTTGTGACATGACGTGGTGATCACTGTTGATATAGTGACTACATACTGTATAGGGGTTACTATGTACTATATATCTGCTTCCTATACTTCCTGTACATGTGTCACATTAAACACCTTTTAACGCAGGAAGTGGCGTGTTAACTAACGCGCGTGTCTCTGCCAGATCCGCCGTGCCCTCCTGCAGCTGCTGTTCCCAGGGAAACCCTTCCACTGGGCCCGTCACGTCGCCATCGCCGTGTGTTTGCTGTTTGCGGTCAACCTGCTGGTCATCCTCGTCCCTAACATCCGAGACATCTTCGGCATAACTGGTGAGATATTGAAAGTTCAGACTGGACCGACACAGCAGACCAGTCTGAAACCCTCTGTGTGAAACTGGTCTGTGGTCTGAGCCAGGGGGCTCCTCTCAGATGACCTGTGTTGTACGGTGCAGTGATCTGTTGTTCCTCCTCTGTGTGTCTAGGAGCGACCACCGCTCCCAGTCTGATCTTCATCCTCCCTGGACTCTTCTACATCCGCATCATCCCCACAGACCAGGAGCCCATGAACTCCAGACCAAAGATCCAGGTGGGTTATAACAACTTAAAGGTGTTACTGTAGCTACAAGTTTAATTCCTCCCAGCCAGTAGGTGTCACACTCACATTGGCCCACTCTCGCTCCAACCTTCAGTTGTACTGGTTACCATCATGGATCTATTATAAGACATAATAGAGAGCCTAAGCCGGAAGCAGGAAGTAACGGTCACCATGGGACCTCAACTCTGAAAAACTCGCCATTCAAATGAACGGGACTGAAAATTTTATTTCGTGATCCGTTTGAATTGCGCCATGAGAAAAAAATATGTCCTCTACCTGTTTAAAACATCACGTTTCATCCCGAGAAATCAGCAGTTTGTTGTAAAGCTATTGTAGAATAAAATTCAGAAGAATCTGTAAGCAGAAAGACTATAAGTCGCGTAGGTGACGTCACACACCACATGCCGCCCTTTCCCGTGTCAGTTGGTGACGTATTTTCTGTGGGACACAGATCTGTAGTCCGTAGAGCGGTCTTTACACAAGATACATTCTTCTGTTGCCGTTTTACAATAAACGGCTGATTTCTCTTCATGAAACGTGATGTTTTAAACAGGTAGAGGACATATTTTTTTCTCATGGCGCAATTCAATCGGATCACGAAATACAATTTTCAGACTCATTCATTTGAATGGCGAGTTTTTCAGAGTTGAGGTCCCATGGCGCCGTTACTTCCTGCTTCCGCTTAGGCTCTCTATAATATAATACATCCATGGTTGCCATGTACGCAAGGGAGCGGCTAGTAGCTAAAGCTAAGCTAACGCTAATCGTATTTAATAGGGGTGGGAGAAAAAACCGATTCACATAAATATCGCAATATCTTTTTTGACGATTTTTTAATCGATTTTGTTTTTCAAAAATCGTTTGTTTTTTTTGTTTTTAAATTTAATATTGTGCAATGTGCATTTGTTAGCCTTTTTTACATACAGAGAGTACCGTTTTTGAAAAGGGTTTAAGTTCACTTTATAATGGAGTAGCCTATGTTAATTTATAGGCTCCTACAGTATTTGTGTGCAGATAAATGTTAAAAATGCAGACTAAAAATCGAGAGAATCAGCAATATCGTAGAATCGCAATTTAAATCGAATCACCATCCAAAAAATCGTAGAAGAATTGATTCGGGAGAAAAGCGTATCGTCCCAGCCCTAGTATTTAACGAGCAGCAGCTCCGGTGTTGACAGCGGACTGGAAACACATCTGAATCATTTCACACTAACTCACCTGCAGACGAACCCGCGGACCCGCAGCATCACACCTGCACCAGAAACGTTACAGTACCGGCATTAGTTAGCATTAGCACGATGCCATTTCTCCACAGAGCTATCAGGATCTGGCTCCCCTGAGCTCCGCCTCACGTCAGTGTACTAATGCTGTTGGTGCAGAGATCATTTCATGCCGACATTGTCAATGTAACCAGATGTAAATATTTATATATTTTGGACCCATCAAAATTTATAAAACAATACTATTAAAACAAAATCAGTAAAATTAATACTTTTATTCTGCACCCCTCTAGATATTCTGTGGATGTATTATTTTTGAAAAATTTATCGTTCTGATGAAAAGGTTGCAGCTATAACCTGTAAGTGTACGTATGGTACTCTCGTGAAGATTAGAAGTAAGGGGTGCGCAGGGCGGCGGAGATCAACATGGCTACCTCCGCAGTTAACGATGACGAGGAAGACACGGAAGACGTTACCACAGGAGACAATTTTGTAGACGCTTTATTTATAGTTATGTTCTCTGGCTAGACACTTGATTCCCTCACTCTACATGTTTGCTCAGGTGTTTTTTTGTTATGATACCACATCTATTTCATTCACCTGAAAGTGAAAAAAAAGAAGCCAAACAACCATTTTTGGTTGTTTTGCTTCTTTTTATGCTTACTATAAAAATACTTTGTACTTTAATTGTACTTGTACTTTTTGATACTTGAGTATATTTAGCCTACTTAAGTACATTGAATGTGAGCTACTTTAAGACTTTTACTCAAGTGATTTTCTTATGGGTGACAAAGTCATTTTCAGTTATGGTATTTGTACTTTTACTTTTACGTTAGTTTTTTCAAGCACCTCTGGTTGCAGGTCTCTATCCCAGCCGAACTAGTGGTTCTGTACTGACCGTCTCTTCTTGGGGTTTCAGGCCGCCTGTTTCACAGCACTGGGCTTCATATTCATGACCATGAGCCTCACATTCATCGCGCTGGACTGGATGAGCGGAGAGAAGCGAAATCTCGGTGGCCATTAAAGTGCTCCCCCCCCGCCCCCCACCCCAATCCCTACAGCTACAGCAGCCCACCGCTGCGCCCCCCTCCCCCCCGCGGCCCCACCCGACCCTCCAGTCCTCTGGATAGGAACGATTGAACCTAGTGCTGGAGGGCTCAGGGCTTTGGGTGGACTGTTGTCATTAATCATATGGAGAGTCCATTCCTTCCTCCAGAGTGTGAAGAGAAGACCGCTCTCGCCCCGTCGCCCACCTACAGGTTGATCTTCACCACCATCAGTCATCACAGGCGGTGTCCCTCTGTCCTACATGAGGAGCTGCTCAACATGTTGACCACCGACATCCCTCAACCGCTGCAGGCTGTTACGAGCTGATCATGGTCTAACTGAAACATTGAAAGAAAATCGGGCAAATTTCTTCAATTAAAAAAAAACAAGAAAAAAACATCTGTTTTTTAATTATCAGCTAAGTTTGATGGAGAAAAAATATTTTTGGTGCTGCTGGTGCTGCTTGACAAAAATGCTGTTTAAAGTAAATCGCATCGTGGTGTTTAACATTGCCGTCCAGTTGTTTCTGCTCCTCAGACGAGTGGCGCAGGAGCAGGGGAACCGAACAAACGCTTCCAGATAATTCACTTCAGTAGATGATGCTGCTGTGTGTACGATAATTCTGCAGAGCAGTGTTTGGCAAAACTGGAAGAAAAAAAAAACATCATCAATCACGTCCAAGTCTGACATGATGACATTAATTTTATACAACTGTGAATTCATTTGGACAGCATGCAGTATGTGGATATTGTTTAATAAAAATCACAAAAGATGAAACCTGTCTGTTTGTCATTTAAAATTTACTAAAAATACATTGTTTCTCCTGCAGTAAGATCATTTAGAAATTCATTTTTATCAGCACAGCTTTTTTTTTTTTTTTTTTTTTTAAGATTGTTTAGTTAATTAAAAACTTCTTTTTGTTTTCTCCCTGAAACACTTTTTTTGGTCAAACTTCCTGCCTGTTCCTGCTTAGCTGTGCTTTAACTAGAAAACGACAAAGTGAGTGTCCCAGGAGGAGTGACACATAAATATTGTTTTACATACAAGACAACAATGAACTATTATTGTTCAGGCCACAGTGACACTCCTAGTAATGATATACAAAATAACATTTGATTCTTTAAATCTCAGTTCTAAAATTGTCTGAAAAAGAAGAAGAAGAAAAAGCCTCCTCTTGTTGTCGCCCTGGTAACTACTTACAAACCCCAGTAGTGGGGCAGTAATGCAACTAAAACTAATACTCTTTCAAGGGGTGTTTGGTGGTCAAGTGGCTAATTAGATCACGTACCATGTTGGCAATGTCCAATGCAGTGATCGTCGGATTGATTCATGACCGTGCTGATCTCTACTGTTTCATTCCCCGTCTCTCCATTATCCGAGCAAAAATGCCCCCCAAAATATACATATATATATGTATATATATAATTCTTTTTACTTTATTAATCCCTAAAGGGAAATTCATTTGTCTGTCTCATCTACCATTTGCAGAAGAATTAAAAAGTCTGATGGCAGTGGGTATAGAAGATCTTCTGTGTCTCTCTGTCCTGCAACAAAGAGAGTGGAGCCGTCCACAACCGTTACTTCTTTGGTCTATCAAGGTGTTATCTGTGTTGTTCAGGATCGCCTCCACCATTCTCAATGTGTATCTCTCCACCACTTCCCCCTCAGAGTCCATCCTTACTGCGATCATAGAGCCAGTCTTCTTGACAAGCTTATCTAGCCTCCTTACCTGCTTTTTTCCCCAAACTTCCTCCCCAGCAGACTGCAGGGTAAAATAAAACACTTGAAAAGGGGAGGAAAAGCCAGCACACTCACGATCCCTTGGACAAACTTTTATTACAGGACAGGCAAGCACAGACGTTTCGACCAGATCGTGAGTGTGCTGGCTTTTCAGTTTGTTGCTGCCGTGCACCTCCTTAAATTTTATCCTTTTTATTGGTGAGTGCTCGCTTCTCCCTCTTTTTTAAAATAAAACACTTGCCACATATATACGGTATATATAGTAGTTAGGGATGTTACGATTACCGGTATAATGATAAACCTCATAAAATTCATCAATACCGTGATAATAATAACCGTGATAATTTTGGTCACAATAACTGTGATATGAATTTTTCATATCGTTACTAACAGTATAGCCTTTATTGTCATTCCAAAACAACAAAATGCAACAAAATTTGCATTATATATACACGTATCACTGTATAGATGTCTGTAGCTTCTGATTAATAACTGGGTGTCGTCTGAATGTACAATGCTGTATTGGGGTGTTCGAGGTTGTAGATGACAGCAGGTCCATTCAAGTTTGTAAGGCATCTTTATTTAAGCTGGTGCCATATATACAACAATACTTTGCTGATGGGGCTGGACAACATCATTAATGGGCTACATTCAAATGCCATTCACTCCACATACTCAAATATAATCATGACAAAGGAAGTGCTAATGTCTGTCTGCTTGTGATAAAAATTCCAACATTTGATTTTGATCTTATGAAAAGGTTTTCATACAGAATTATGAATGACTACACGATTGAACAGAAGAGGCCTGACAGCACCTCCTGCTGCCCACTCTTACATTTCATTGGGCTCTGACCCTCAGAGAGCACGCCCACCCCCAGAGATCACTCAGATGAAAAACTAATTGTCCTCTCCATCCATATATCCACCCACTCACACATACAAACATGTTGTGCATTAAAATCCAGATTAGTTTCCATGGTACAAAAATCAGCTTGGCTCCGATGGCAGCAGAGGGCGGTGTTAATGAACAGCAGTCTCTTCACTGGAGAACCTGGAGTGCTGTTTCAGTCCCATCAGATCCATCTTCAGCTCCATGTCTTCTCTACAGCTTCAGCCTGAGCAGGCGGAGCAGCGCAGATTACCGCCACCTTCAACCTTCTCGCACTTTGGCGGCGAGTGCGGAGTTCTCCTGACGGATCGCCTTGTAGTCGTCCAGAATCCTCTCCAGGTTGGCCACAGTTTTGTTCCCGTTCTCCGTCTCGATCTGTTTAAGATGCGAGTGAACAAGGAAGAAAAGTGTCCTGTTAGTTTAACTTCAAAACAACATTACATTATAAGATACACACGTTGGGTTGAAAAAATAAATACCACTATTGTTCGGTGCTTAGTGCAAACACCAGGGGAAAAGGAAAAAATACATCACAAAATTTTAGTCTGATCAGGAAAGTTCAATCTAAACACATGGAGCAGGATTTCACTTTTCTCCGCAACAATGAGCTTAATGCTGCTTTACTGTGCACAACCTGTGGACCAGGGCCCTCTGGTGGCCCAAGCATGTATTGCAAGATGGCAAAACTACAAATTTGGTCAAAAGATAAAGATTCCAAATGAAAATGAAAATTGAAAATTGTTTAAAAATAATCTGGTCTTTATAAACATTTCATATGTTGTTCTTTCTGCAGATTGAACCTTTTCCTAGTGCCGACAGCAGCCTGACATTAGCAGGTCTTCACAGGTGTTTGTTTTTTTTAACCAGTGAAGCGGGGACCAAAATCAAAGCATTTGAATTTTATCAACGTATCTTCATCTTGTTTTATCTACATGCGTTACATGTTATATATGTAAGCAGTGCTTACTGAGCTGGGTAAACCACATCCAGCAGCTTTCTGTACTGAACACAGAAATGTAACCGAGTAAATTAATGACTGAAGGAATCCCACCTGCTCCTCCAGATCTCGAATCTCTCTCAGAATGGTTCCCGTGTCCTCGATGGTTTGGATCAGCTGATTACAGTTCTGTGGAGGGAACAAGACGTAAACATGACATGTGACACACTTCCCTGAGGAGCTGCGGGTAAAATTAAACAACATGAAGGAATCTTGAGCGAACATGGCGACGTACTTCGTGGAGAGCTGCCAGGTACTTGTAGGATTTGCGGACAGATTCGTCTTTTTTGGCGTCCTACAAGTGACAAAAACAAACAAATAATTTTTTTAAAACACATCATTTACATCTTCATAGTGTTTAATAGTATATCCCTCTTTTGGGCCCAACAGTTCGTATGTAATTCAGCCCGACTGCTCCATCACAATGTTATACTGTAATTATTACACAGTGCAATATTATTTATCAATCATCATGATTATGATTATGATTATTATTATTATTACTATAACAATTATTATATTGGCTCATGTTGCATTGAGGCCAAAAAACATTGTACTTGGAATAAACTCTAGACACTCGTCAGAAAAACGAAGGAAAGGAAAATGAACTTGGACTTGTCCATGTAAGTAGACGACTGCACTATGTTGTAAAGGTGTAGAACACCATCAACTGGGGTGTGGAAAAGAGAGATAATATAGATATAGGTAGAGTATATAGATATGCACTGTTAAAGACAGTTTGATTGTGTCCTTTCTGGTTCATGAAACATGCATCACTGACTGCAAAGGAAATCAAATTATCGATCGTGCCATTTTATTTTATTACTTTGTTGTTGTGTTATTTATTTTACCATCTTTTGTTTAATCCAACTATTTATCTACTTACTTTGGTTAATTTATAACCTGTTATTATTATTGTCTGTGTGAGTGGATAGATATTTCTACACTGATATACAATTGAAATTTCTGTGGCAGCTGTTTTTGTTTGTTGACGTTGCTGTTGTTTTTTTGTCCTTTATAACTATGGATTTGTTTCAATGATTTTGATTTTTGTGAAATTATATATATATATACACATATATATATAAAAAAGCTCGACCTTGAAGATCAGCTCGTCAGTCACAGCGAACGTCCTGTCCAGCTTTCCTGTCAGGCTGTTGATCTCTTTCTGCAGCTCCTTAGTGTCCGACAGAATCTGCCACGGAGAGTCAGTGACATGTTGGTGACGTCACATCATGACATTACAAAAACTGTTACTTTACATGTTGTGTCTGCTGATTCGGTTTTACCTTGGTAATTTCCTCCTTCTGTTTCTTGATGTTGCTGACGATCTCTAGAATCCTCTGAGTGTACGCTGACCGAGAGACGTCCTGAGGGAGGTTTTCCAACTCTGTCACCTACAACAGAGGAGAGATGATCCGGTCACACACACACACACACACACATTGAGTAGATTCAACAAGGGGCCAAAGGACTGACAGCTGAGATGTCTGTGTCTGACCTTGCCGACCAACCCTACTGTTTGGCTGTCACAGGCCATAACCTTCACATTCTTATCAATAAATAGTATCTGAAAGTGTTTTTACCATTGAGATCACCATATAGTCCTCTATATAGAATCCACTACGTAGTGAGTAGGGAGGAGTGACTCAATCATTTTCATTGTTAGCGTGCTAATCTTCTCAGCTCTGGTATCATCACAACGGTGTGTGCTAACGAGGCTAAGAAATGATGTGACGCAGGGCTACATGTCGAGCATTGAACTAGTATTAGTATGATAGGAAGTTATAAAAAAAAACTGCACGTTATCATCTCCATTTCCAGGCGACACCGAGTTAAACAGCCGAGTGCAAGAAGTGAATTATTTTTTAACTCTACCGTTTTACTGTTATTAGGTTAAAAGTTCTGGCCAATTAGGGCGCAGAACCGTTGAGTGACAGGTCCGGAGACCGCTGCTTCGAGGCCAGTGGGCGGGCCCTCGGCCGGCCAACGGCCGCACCGCTCCAAATATGGCAAGTAGAATCCAACATGGCGCAGTTCAAACCCCCGTACTAGCGGCACAAAACAGACTCCCCCAAACCAATGGGTGACGTCACAGGTGCTACGTCCATTATTTTTACAGTCTATGATCCGATCTCAATGACTGACTTGACATGTTGCAAGTGATCAAATCCTATCTGCATGTGTCTGAAGTTATCGGCTGCAACAATCAGCATGAACATCCGAGCCTCACAAGAGACAGTGGCTGGGCAATACGCTACAAATACAATGTGGTTGGACCACTTAGACCTATGTGAAACAGCGTAATATGGGACCTTTAAATAAACTGCTAATTGCACAAAAGCGACAGAAAAGGAGGCGACTGCTGAGCTGTGCCTCCTTCCATGCTGCAATCACCGCTGGAATGACGGTGGAACAGGCTGCTCGGTGCCGGCAGACCAGCGATGCCTTCCGTTTCTCCTGAACTGGGCTGTCCATCTTGTGACGCACTGCTGGTGATACAAAAGACGCTTCCAAATCCTATTTGAGCGACGACACCGTTCGTATCGAATTGGATGCTCATGTAAAGTGCCTTGGGTATTTTGAAAGTTATTGTTATTATTATTATCTCTACAAATCCAAAAAGAATCGCATTTGAAACCACCTCCGTATGCGGTTTGAATCCGTTTTGGAAGAAGTCAGATCTCATGTGGTTTTTGGCTGTTCAGACTGTCACAAAATCAAACTACATACAATCTGGATATGACATAAATGGGATTTGGAGTGGCAGTGTGAACAAGGCCTTAGTGCAATAAAGATCAGGAGTCGTCCTCTAACTTTCGTTCAGTTGGTCATTACCAGCTGTTTGTACATTTCCTCCTTCTTCCTGGCCTCCTCTGTGGACACACGGATCTTGTCATGCAGAGACTTGATCTCAGACAGCTTTCTGGACGACTCCATCTGCGGCAAACAAATACAAGCAAACAAACAGAATTTAAGTGTTTTTGCTGGAATAAACTCGACTGCGACACATTTCCTGTGAGACACCACTTACGTCCCGGTTGCCGCAGATCTCTTTGAGCCTGCGGTGCTCGTCGATGAGCGGAGCGCGGTGTTTCTCCCACTGAGAGGCCAGGTTGACCACCCGCTTGGCGCTGGCCTCCACCAGAGCCTGGAGGAAGGATCACACAGGTTCACACTGAGTCTGAGCTGAGCCAGGTTTCGGATGTCGTGTCTCCAGTTACAAACTGACGTCACTGACTCCGTCCTACCTGAAGGTTCAGCAGGTTGTCGTCCGCCTCCGGCAGCAGGTCGATCGTCTTCTTCTTCACCTGCATCTTCTCCTCTTTCTCCGAGTTGCCCATCTCTCTCTGCTTCAGCTCATCCAGCACCTGCACCACAACACAACTCAAACAACCACCGCTCATTTGTGTTCATTTTGTTCTGCTGCTAGTGTGATGAATGTGGAGGTCACAACTTGTCCACAAGAGAGTTTTGGAGTTGTTGGATTGTGTATTTGATGAGTGTGATGAAGGACAGGGGACCTGTACCATTCACCTCCATTGTGTTCACTGAGCAGCTCACGTCTCTGCCCCGCTGATCTCAAAACAACATGCACCGATAATTAAAGGTAATGAACCTACTGCTATGACTATAGGGACTATGGCAATAGAATTTGCCAAAATGTTGAACTATCCCTTTAATTATTTGGTTACCACACAGGATTTGGGTACAAAAAGCCATTGTAGATGACGATTCATGTGAACATCGCACCATGATAAACGGGTGTGTGAGTGAGTGCATGTCAAGATACGTCAGTCCTCCACATGCGCGTCCTAAAACACACAATGTTCACTAGAGTGGAGCACTGTAAAAACGGTTATGGCCTCATCACTAAGCTACATCGTCTGAGGTGTGTGTATATATGTTTTACCTGTGTGTTGGTGACACTCATGTGTCTCATGTCGGCGGTCAGCTGGCTGACGTCGCTGCAGAGCTGCTGGAGCTGCTGCTGGAGTGAAGCCAGTTCCTCCTGCTGGCGCTGCTGGATGTCGCCCTCTGACTGAAGCCTGGAGGGGATGGAGTTGGTCACTGCTGCCGACTCCTGAACACACACACACACAGATGCATTCAGAGACATACAGCTGTTAGAAACCCACATTGCAGACCGAGACTGTCGTGGTGTTTTACTAAGCAGGATTTCTCCTGTGGCTATGCTACATTTTTACCTTAATTAAAAGCTCCGGAGTAATTGTGATAGTTGTGATAGTTAACTACATGACTTGTGACTTGTTACGAGTGAGAACGGAGACTCTCTGTCTTCCACCTGGCGTCTCACGGCTGAAAACCAACCTTGCAACATCAGTGTAGCTACTCGGTCGCCGCCCCGGTGTCCCAGCTCTCGTCTCTGCCCAGCGCGGCACAAACGCGCTCCATAACCCGTAATCTTTTCTTTATGACGGTTACGGTTATGACGGACTACGCAAATATACACATCGTATCCATCGTATATATGTCATATAACGTTATCCACCGCTCCATGTATTGATTTTTCGCCGGCTTCGTTGTAAACAATGCACACGGCCAGGAGGAAGGTTAGCAAAACAGAGGAAAAGCGACCAGACTTACATAGTTCCTCTTTAACTACAATACTATAATTCTACAGCACTTTACCTAAGCACATCTCTACCTCACACTTTACATCAGAAATAACCTGTTGGAATGTCTATCTATGTTCTATGTGTTGTTTATGTTGTATAGATGTTTAGTAGTTTAGAGGGGATAGAGCACATTAGTGAAGCCCCTTCACTGTCCATTTTTAAAATGGCTTTCAACCTAGTATGAGACTCAGCTCTTGTTTTAGTCATATGTTCTATTCTTATTGATGTATAGCACTTTGCACTTTAAAGTGTTTTATAAATAAAGTTGAGTTGAGTATGTTACTATTTTCACTGTATTGGTGACTGGGACGTCTGAATTTGTCTTCTATGTAATGGACTACAGATGGGAAATAGCTCTCTGCTAAATGGAACAAGCATCTTTACATTCTTTTGTTTAATGTCTGTGTACATTGTCCATAAATCCAATAAAAAAAAATGTTTAAAGTATTTTCGCTCCTCACCTGTGTGAAGGTGAACTTCTGCGTATGGGTGAAGTGGGTCCCCTTGGCGAGGACGTGGTCGGAGGGGGCGGAGGACTTGAAGGCCTGCAGGAGCTCGCACAGGTCAGAGGCCGAGCGAGGACCGCCGAAGGCACTTTCAGAAGAAGGCAGCGCAGCGGAGCGGAGCTGCTCCTCGATGCGTTTCCGCAGTCGGGTCAGCTTCCGTGACTGGTACTCCTGTTCCAACAACAGTCATCAGATTAAAGAGTCGAGAGAAAACTGACGGGCAAATAAACACGGCTGTAGAGAGAGGGGGGGGGTTTATTGCCTGTGGAGAGAGGCGAGACAGGAGTCCTTGACTTTTCCACTCGTTGTCCCACTCCTGGGCGGCGCTCAGCTCGGCGGCGTGCTGCTCCAGTATGGAGGCCACCACGGAGGCGTGGTGGGAAGGCTGGGCGGTCACAGGGGGAAGGATGTCTCGCTGGTAGTCGTTCAGTTCTGAAAGCAAACACACACACACACTTTATTCCAATCCGTTCCCTGCATCATCACTCATGCTCCCTCTGCTGCTGCTGGGGAGACGGACACATCTGTGCATCTAGTCAGGTTCAACTGTCACCTACAACAGGGCGCCGTATAGCTCAGTTGAGCAGGCGCCCCATAGGCTATAGTCCTCGCTGCAGTTGGCGGTTTGAATCCCGCATGGGGCGGCCATTTACTGCATGTCATTCCCCCTCTCTCTGCCTCCCCATTTCCTGTCTGTCTCAACTATGCTATCCAAAAAAGCCCAAAAATATACTTTAAAAAAGAAAAGTCACCTACAAGTAACTTTCAAACATGTTGCTCTCCTGACAGTTAATGTGTTGCTTTATCAAAAGCTATTTGATCATATTCTGCCTTATAAATCACTGTGCCATCCCTGTTCCAGCGTGTTAGTATCATGTAGGTGAAGAAAAAAAATAAAGGTGGGGCTAAATTCAAATTCAAATTACATTGTCAAATTGTCTTTGTAAAAAAAAATCCTCTGACATCTCTGACATTCTTTACGCTGCAGGACGATTATATGGAGAGCCACGATCCACAGAAATCAGCCCGTCCGTGCGGTGGGAGGCCTACCTTTCAGATGCTTCTTTCCTGGATCTCTAGTGCAGCTCGGTGAACTGAGCGGCTGGACGTGGAAGTTGTGCAGTGCTGCTGGACTCTAAACAGGAAAAACATGGAACCTGTCAGGAAACCAGGTTGAGTCTCTCTGGGCAGGTTACATTTCAGTAATATCACAGCTACATGTGCTCAGTGCAACGCAGTCAGCCTGCACCAAGATGAGCCAGGTGCAATTTAGATACAGCATGTTTGACAACGGGCTTTTGAGATGCATCACTTTCTTTTTGTCTGTATCAAGATGTCAGTAATACAAGTAGGAATACAACAGTGTGAGAGAACTAGAGCTGTGTTGTATCTGCGAGTCATGAAAGAGAAAAATGTGCTCTAAAGTGCCACATGTAAATGTCCTCATTATGCATAATGGATTTGCAGTGATGGGAATAAATGTGCCGCTACTTGACTCAAGAAGTCCAGACACAAAATATTACACCCATTAAAGGGATTGTTCAACATTTTGGCAAATTCAAACACAATGGAGGTGAATGGTACAGGTCCCTCAAAACTCATCAAATACACAATCCAACAACTCCAAAACGCTGTTGTGGAGAAGTTGTGACCTGCACATTCACCACGCCATGAAATAATAATGTAACATTACAAGTTGGAGTTGTTTTCGAGGCAAATGCGTAGCCGGAACTACATTCCAGACACGGCTGCTGGGCGGAGTGATTTCAAAAGTGCAAGTAGTTCAGAGAATTTGCTTCATGTGTCGAAATGTTTCATAATTGCACCATTATTTGACTCAAGAAGTCCTGTCACAAAATAATACACCCATTAAAGTGTACTTTATATACACTACACATTTTTTTTAGTCCATCAACTAGTCGTAAAAAGCTGTTTATCTGGAACTAACCAACTCTGCAGTATTCTTCCGCACAGGCAGGCTCCACAACGTAGCTGTCTGACTGCAGTGAGTTGGTTAGTTCCAGATAAATGGGAGGTTAGGGGGTTAAGTCAAAGGATTTTTACATATTTCAGCATTTTATAAAAAGTAACACTATAGTTACTTTTCCTTGTAATTAGTTACTTTTATAATGTAGTAATTCATTTACTACCACAGTTACATTTTGGGGAAAGTAACAAGTAACTACTGTATAACTAATTACTTTTTAAAAGTGACATGCCCAACACTGTTGATTTGGCACTAATATTAACTAAAGTTGTAGCTTGATGTGTCAAACAAATGCAGTTTGACCTTTTCCCTAACCTTAAACAGCACGGTGTTCCCTTAAAAACCGCAGTGAGATCAAAATCCTATCACTGATGTACATGCACTTGGTTACATTCCACCACTGATCATATTCTGCTATGTATCAGATTTAGGCTGAAATCACATTTAAGAGAAATCACATTTCACCAATCACCCAGTTCATACTACGATACCCATAAGCCTCAGCTGCAGACATTGTTTTCAACAGTTGGTTCATCTCTGTGCTGATCATTCAGTCCAAAAGTTAAACTGAGACACTGACGCTAACGGCCGCTGCTCAGTCTCGGTGTGCAGGTCATGTTCACAGCTTTGCAAAGTAAATACACACGAGTTTTGGGAATAGATCTGGCTTTGAGCAGCAAGTTCAGTCTAAATATGCCTGAACTGGCCATTCTCCCAATCCTGCTGATCGACACCAAAATGCAACTTTAAAAGAGTTTACTTGTGTTTCACCGTGCAGTGGCAGTCTGCAGTTTGTAGGCAGCCAGGGGACGGCCAGCTGGGCTTTGATGGCAGCAGCGATGGCTCTCTGGAGGACCGCAGATTTACCTGCAGGACGACACAATAAACACTTGAGGGAAAATGCATAGCATGTTTATAACCTGGTGATAACACTAGAGGTTACAGAGCAACTACATTTGTTTGGTGCTTGACAATTTCTCTTTCTCGTATGGTCAACAGAAAAAATACCTGCCCACTGTTTGATTATTACATATACATCTTGTTCTGTAAATCAGTGAAACTTTTTTACATCAAGGACCCCTAAACTGACACAAATTAGACCACGGACCCCCATTGGACAATTTAAAAAAAAAAACAAACACCAGAAAGACACAAATATTTGTTCTGAGATTGAATAACGTTACTTTCTTAGTAAAAGTATGTTCAAATTAGGGCGATTGCCGTGAATCTTTGGGGAAAAAGTGGTAACAATATCTCAAAAAGAAAGTTTAAAATTGTCTAGAAAAAATGGTAAGATTTCTCTAAAAAAGAAACAAAAAACTGGTGAAATTTATCAAAAAACAGATTGGAGCTACGAGGATCATTTTGTCTTTTATTCCTTTTTTTTGTATCATTATTTTCAGTGGTTTTTAACTTTTAACATCACTTTTGTGTTGTGGATATATATTACAACTTTATTTTTTCAAAACAGCTTTCTCCTCGTCCCTTCCCTCAGAGGAATCCGCCAGCCATCAGCCTCCATGAGAACAAAGATATTGGTGCACAAAATGATAATTGACAAATTACTTAAACATCTCTCACCATGCATATGTGCACACAAACAAATAAATGAAATAAAAAAGAGAGCACAGAATTGTTTCCTAGAGAATAAGGTTAGTTTTCCAGATGCTGATTCAAAAAATAAATCCCATATTTAATGAAACCATGACTTTTTGTTGAATCATATA
This sequence comes from Trachurus trachurus, assembly GCF_905171665.1. NCBI lineage: Eukaryota > Metazoa > Chordata > Actinopteri > Carangiformes > Carangidae > Trachurus > Trachurus trachurus. Next base: position 5,529,542 of record NC_139901.1, on the reverse strand, counting down.
TGTAAGCCTTTTAATCACTATGCAAAAAGAAGGATAATAAATCCAGAGATGGTCCACAACCACTTTTCCAAGGCAACTGATAATAGTCGTCTCTAACACTGAGCATTTCTCCAATGGGGAACCGAATCAATGATGAAGCCATCTCACATGGAAATCAACACGGAGCAATGAAAATGAATTGAAAGCAAAGAAAAACTGGTTGACGGTGCCCGAACATACAAATTAAAATATGAATAACTAACAGTGCTCTCAAAGGGAATAAATAAGTACAAAGCAAACATTCACAACAGATCCAGAGGCTTCAAAGGGGTTAAAAGGTTTGAATCACAACCTCAGATCAGGACTTTTCTGAATGAAGCCGAGACAGAACGCAGAGGTCTGTTGGAGTGACAGGCTGTGTGTCCAGGCAATTATATACACAACTAACCATGTGATCACATGAGCTCAGCTAAATCTGTGAGGAAGTCTCCTGACTCAGATCATGGATTGCCATTCGACCCAAAAGATCATCATATGATCTTACAGCCAGATCACCCACCCCTATATTTATAAATGTAATATACCGTAGTACAATATAATATTGTATTATTAATATAATATAATGGTACAGTTGTATTCTTTTTAACTTTCTAGTAATTTCAATTTTTGATATCAAATACATAATTTTTATTTTTTAGCTTTATTATCTTTTATTGTATGTGTTGTGTGTCTGTTGTTGAAATTAAGATTTTATAGATAGATAGATAGATAGATAGATAGATAGATAGATAGATAGATAGATAGATAGATAGATAGATAGATAGATAGATAGATAGATAGATAGATAGATAGATAGATAGATAGATAGGCAGGCAGGCAGGCTCAAGGGGACCGCTTTGTAACAGGTGTGTGGATGACAGACTGTTGACCGTGCTCCTGTACCTGTTGGCTGGTCTGAGGTCTCTGCACTCTCTCTGGGCAGCTTCTCCACCAGGAACATGAGCAGGGAGCGGATCTCTGGCTCGTTGCTGTACAGAAAGGTCTGGTAGCCGATCTCTCCTTTATAACCAATGTCCTGAGAAACCACATGACGTGTTAGGATTATTATTACTGGGAACCACAGAACGCGTTTCACACGGTAATATCTGAATTTTGAACGCAACTATCGAAGTGTCCTTAAGTGTGCTATAGGTAAAATGATTGTATTAGCTACTTTAAAAAAAGTTTATACATACACAACTGCACATTTATCAGCTGCTCATGGAAACGTTTATTATTTTTGGTCAGGACTATAGCTTTTAAATATCCCCCAAAACATAAAAAACAAGGTTTATTTTATTTTTATCTATGTATTTATTTGGGTAACACTTTATAATAAGTACACACTATTAAGCATTAGTTAAGTATTAAATACTGAATTAATCATTTATAACACATGAATACTCATTACTATGTATCATGTATGTATTTTATAAACAGTAAAAAATGAAAAGAAAAAAAGAAAAGAAAAAATTATAGCTAATTAAATTTAGAGAAATAATTGAAAACTATCTCTTTACACTGAAATATATTAACCTTGTATCTTGTTTGTCACTTTTTTGTGCAGCTGCTGCTTCAGGATGCCTTTTTTCAAACGACAGGGGCTGATTTAGCCCGATCGATTGGTCATACATCAGTTAGAGGTGTGTTACCTGACAGGCCTGCGCCAGGCTCATGCCCACTCTGAAGCGAGCAGACATGCCCGGAGGGAGGGAGGTGGGCATCGTGCTGCCCAGGCCGGGGTCGATCACCCGGATACATCTGACCACCGCCTCCACTATCAGCTCACTGCTGAACTGTCTGACGCCGTCGACCTCCTCGCTCACCTCCCTGTGGGTCACAAATCAAATATTATTTGATCTTTGACGACGCCTGTGGTCACACAGGGTGACTGGAGGTTTGATTCTGAAACACACTTGGTCGTAAAACTGTAAAATGAAAAGACTTCTACATGATTTCATCAGGCGGTCAAAGGCCCGATCACCAAATCATCACTAACAATTGAGGTTCATTGGCCAACAATAGCTTTTCACTAATGCTATTGTGTTTTAAAAACATAGAGAAGTCTGTGTGTGTGTGTGTGTGTGTGTGTGTGTGTGTGTGTGTGTGTGTGTGTGTGTGTGTGTGTGTGTGTGTGTGTGTGTGTGTGTGTGTGTGTGTGTGTGTGTGTTGGAACATTTGCCACTAACTTTTTATGTGTCAGTGACCCATGCTCCTTGGGATTTTGCCAGACACCCAGTTCATAAAACTATAAAATGTAAGGGTCATACATACGTTCAAGAACCAGTTTGTTACCTCTGATCATATATTAGGGCTGCACAATGTGCAAAAAAACACATCGCAATTGACAAATATTGCGATTTCATTGTTAAAGCAGAAGTAAGCGGAAAGTTTGTGTTAAAGCAGAGGTAAGTGGTCCGGTCGTTTTCGCTAATGCTGCGTTCCAGGCAGGCTTTTGAAATCGTAAATTACAGCTTCAAGTCACAACTTACGACTTTGTAGCGTTCCAGGCAACCCACTCGTGTTTTTCCGACCTGTTTTACCGGTGAAAGTCACTATAACGGCCACTCGTAACTTCCGACCGGTGAACTCGTACCAGATCGAACTGGTACGACTTCACGGTCGGAAAAATACGAGTTTCCTTGAACGCACCATAACAGTCCTCGTCCCTACGTCACCACATTCACGGCGTCCCTTGGCTGCACACACAGCCCTGCATGCCGTTCTCTCTCCTCATTGGATAAAAACTGTAGGATACGATAAATGTTTTCTCCTCGGCTCAGAGCAGAGCAGAGTGACTGACAGACCCGTGTTTCAGACCAAACACTCTATGTAAGTGATTGCTGTCGGAAGATATAACTATTTAAGACTTATATTAACACAAATATATCACTTACTTCTGCTTTAATATAAGTCTTAAATAGTTATATCTTCCGACAGCAATCACTTATATAGAGTGTTTGGTCCGAAACACGGGTCTGTCAGTCACTCTTCTCTGCTGTAAGCCGAGGAGAAAACTTTCCTTGTATCCTACAACCTTTATCCAATGAGGAGAGAGAACGGCATAAAGGGGCGGTCCTCTCTGTGTGTGCAGCCAAGGAGTGCGCGTGCATGTGGTGACGTAGGGACGAGGGCGGGGACTGCTAACTCCATCTGCTGACAGGAAGTTAGCCAAAACGACCGGATCGCTTACTTCTGCTTTAATGATCTTTTTTTTTTATATTATTCTAACTAAAAAAATATAAAACTCATGATGTGATATCCATTGGGTCTTGTACCAAACAAACACCACATCATGTCTCTTCACATCTTAACTCGACGACATTGAAAATGAGGGCAACCTCAATGTCTCTCGAGAATAAATAAAGGTTATAATAATAATAATAATCTTTAGAATATGATGTGTTGTCCGGAGCGTCTCTGTGGCAACACAACACACACTGCACAATAATGTTGTGACAGACTTCACCTTCATCAAAACAAGTGCATTTACTGTGATTCTGGACATTGCGATTTCGATTACATTGCAATTAACTGTGCAGCCCTATTATGGTATACATACACACAACCAGTCAATAGTTTGGACACACCTTCTCAGTCTTTCTTTATTTCTGTTACTTTCTACATTGTAGATTTATAGGTAAGACATCAAAACTATGAAGGAAGTTGGAACACATATGGAATCAGGTTGTAAACACAAAACTATTCATTTACAGAAGTGTTATCTGTCACCTGACCAAACCAAACTGAGATGCTGAAGGAAAAACAGCCAACAAGTGCTCAGCACCTCTGTGCTAAGAAAAGACAGAGACTGAAGGTGTGTCCAAACTTTTGACTGGTAGTGATAAATATGCCTCAATTATGGATCGATAGCGAATTAAAGGACAGTCAAGAACTACTTTAATGCGCTGTCATTTAGGTGACACTGCTCAGTGACACGTCTCTGTCAGCTGTGGTGGTCTCTGACAGGGACGGAGCTTGAACATGTTAACATGTTTTCCCAGTAACTGCATTGGGCTGACATTGTGCACGAGTGAAATAATAATCAACAAAAAGCTGTCGATACTTACGTCCCGACTTGTTTGAGGGCGTGAATTAAAATTTTGTCGACTTCCTCCATCGCTGAAGTTTCTGTGAAGACGAGCTGTAGCTGACAGAGGCGGTTTCAGCTGCAGGACATGTGATGTGAGCGGGTTATTGAAGAGCACAGAGTCGCTAACAGTGTTGACTGAGGAGCACGGAGTCTCTAACAGTGGCGAGGGTTTCCCCGGGATGAAGGCAGAGAGCCAGCTTCCATCTTCTGTTAGCCAGGAACTAGCTACCAGTTAATTAGCAGCCCTGTCACTCCTCAGCTCCCTGAACAGACCCATCGTAACCCTCCGCTGCATCTGAAGCCTCTTTCCACAAACCAGCTCCTGATGCGATTAAATAATCCGTTGCACTCCCTGAAAACACTGAACCCGGGCGACGGTGTCCGCTACCAACGCAACAAACCTGACATCTGTGTATCTTGTTCTGTGTGGAAATGAAGTAATAAGGGAAGAAAACGGCAGGACTTCTGGGAAATGGAGTTTTCCTCTCGACAAACTGTAGTCGCGAGCAACCGGGAAATGAGCCAGAAGGAACTACATGTCCCATCATGCACCGAAAGCGACAGTCTTATGACCGGAAAAGTGGCAGATTTCAGCCTTTTTTCCCCCAAAAAACTTATTTTAAAAATCTTATTTTAAGACCATAAAAGAATACATTAATAAAATTACTGAAAAATAGAAAAACATGAATGAGAGGCATGTTTTATTTTTGATGCAACGTGGATGACTGTCTCTTCTTTTAGCGTTTAAAAGAGCAATTTTATTTCATGCTTGAACTAGTGAATGTTGGTTTGCCATTCAGACCAATTACTGAAAATTTCCCTTTCAACTGCAAAGATTTAGAATAACCCAAAATCAAGAATATAATATCTCTTCTCTGCAAATGTATCTAAATAAAACATATTTAACATTCATATTCAACACACATTAGGCTAACATAGTAGCTATAAACAGGTTTCTGTGCCAGTGTTACACAAAACACAGGGTTCAGAAAGTGGTTTGTTAGATTAAATGTTTCAATTTAAAATATACTTCCAAATGTATATATTTATATCATGTAATTAAATATAAGTTTTTTAATATTTGCTCAGGGGAGAATTTACATGAGCTTCTGGGGGTATCACTGCAGAAATGCGTAAATTAAAGAAGTGGTTTGACAGAAACAAATGATCTTTAATCTAAAAAAATCTATTTGGAAATTGTAAAAGGAACACTCAAGCATTAATACAGGTAGATGGTGTTGACATTCTCAGTGTTCATGAAAATACATTTTTTGGCGTAATTATGGATGAAAAAATAACGTGGAAATCTCACATAAAACATGTTCAAAACAAATGTTCACTGAGCATCTCAGTACTAAGTAAGACAAAACATCTTTCTGGACCACAAATCACTCCACATTCTTTACAGTTCACTGATATTAACATATTTGAGTTACCATGCAGAGATTTTGGGTCAATACTTAGAAATGTAGCTACACTACAACCACTGTCTATACTAGCCTACAAAAAAATAACTATTAGGATAATTCATAACACTGGTTACAGAGGACACACAAATCCTTTATTCTTAAAATCAAAAATATTGAAACTCACTGATCTGGAACATTTTAAAATGGAACAAACCATGTAGGCTACAGGGCAACAAACAAACCTACTCAGTAAATATCCAAATGTGTTTTTTTCAGAGAGAGGGGGGATATAATCTGAGGGGAGAACTGAATCATCAGTATGTTCGCACAACTTTGAAAACCTTTTGTGGAGTGAAATTATGAAACACACTGACGAGATCATGTCCAACCATGAACCAACATTCAACCAGTGGTACAGGTAAAAATACATGGTATTCACTAGGTACAGGGAAGAAGAAGGGGGGTGACCAACACTAGGGTTCTCACATTTTGTTTATATAGCTACTTATTTATTTTGTATTGTCAACACAGGCAAATACACAACTTGAAAGAAAGAAAGAAAGAAAGAAAGAAAGAAAGAAAGAAAGAAAGAAAGAAAGAAAGAAAGAAAGAAAGAAAGAAGACACACAGGAGTTTAAGTACTAAGTGGAAGGGCCTACTATAAGCTAATGCTTCTTCCTACTCCTTTTCAAACATGCAAAGTTGTATTGACTAAAGTGCTTTAAATGTGTTGCCTACTCACATGTTTGAAATAAAGCCTTCATTCATTCATTAATTGTTTAAATTTACAATGCATTTTGTTTAGATTGAATTGGCTTTATGCACAGCTCCACTACTTCCTGAAATAAGCCAGCTCGTTTATTTCCTGTTTTACGTTATTGGACAAACTGATTAATCCAGGTGTGTCTGACCTCACAACAATGGTCAGACACACCTGGATTACTACCCAAGAGGAAAGACATGCATGTAGAAGTAGACTTTATCCTATGCTGTCTGGTGCTTTGAGGGTTACTAGTGAGGACATGATACGGTTCCTCCAGTAGGTGGTGGTAATGCAGCTGTGACCTCCCCGTCAGTGAAATGAAAGCAGAAGAAGATCACGAAACAGAGGAGGAACTGGACCAGTGCTGCCCCCCCTCCCTCATCATGATAGAGCTCACCATGTCGGCGTAGAGCGAAAACAAAACCTCAAGAACAACAACAGCCGTCCTGTTTCCGACAACACGGGGTCTGTAAGATGGCAGGCGAGGAGGAGCGGGGGGTGGTTCGTGTCAAAGTCAAGGTAGGCTGGCTGAGCGCGGGCAGAGCCGCAGACAGCCTGTCACCGTCGGGCTAGTGCAGCTAGCGGCAGCCGCTGTCCCTGTTTATGGAAGAGGCTGCTGCTGCTGCTGCTGCTGCTGCTGCTCGGTGTTTGTTTGCTCTGGCAGACACAGCCCGCGATACACGTCGACACGGCCGTCTACAGCGGTGTCCTCTCGTCTCTGTAGCACGGTGCTGTGGACGCTCAACCCGCCATTTCATGTTTTTTGTTTATCGCCAGCATTTGTATGAGTGTTTTTTTGTTGTTTTTTTTCCTCCGCTGGAGTGTGTCCATGTCAGCTGGGAGGAGGAGGAGGAGGAGGAGAAGGGGGGAGTGAAGGAGGGAGGGAGGGAGGGAGGGGGACTCACATCTGTCCGTCACGTCATTCGGACCCGCTGTAACACCTGCTTCTAACTGACACTTATCGATAGAAAAACAAGACCAATGTCCGACCTGAGTCTCTATCCAGAGCAGTGGACCCTCACAGACTTGGGCTGACGTCACCTGCCTGCTCAGCAGTGCGTGCGTGAATGACAGAACTTCGTGACGTCAAACGTAACCAAGTCAAGAGAGGAGGCATTTTATTTTTGTTAATAAAAATAGTCTCGCGTTTGGCATTACCGGGCGGTATGTTGCAAAGGACTTAAGATGCGTTTTGAATGATAGATAGATAATAATAATAATAATAATAATAGCATTTATTTGAATAGGGACAGTGCATATTAATGAACATTAGTATAACTAAAAGAAATACTGCTGTAAATATGCCGGATTATAGCCAGGCGGCTAATTTGCGTCCGACGTCCCTAATAAATAAATAAATAAATAAATAAAATACAGCAGTACACCACAAGGAATAAAAACAAAACAATATAGATAGACCCCATCGGCTGTGTTCATAATATGTAGTTCATATGCACCAGAGCTGGAAAATAATATAAGTCACAGCTCATTGCACCAAACATTTGCTCTGTGTGTTTTTTAATGTAGCCTATTATTTAATACATTTATTTAAAAATGAAGCAAAACGGTGAAAAGAAGAAAAAAAACAAAATTAACCAATAAGCAGGCGGTGCAACAGACGAGGACGGATAATGATACTTAAAATAGGAATCAAAACCAAAGCTTAGTAACAGCAACAAACACAATCCCACATTAGAGCTGTCCCATTGTTCATTAGTGCGGTCATTTGTTCCAATTTAATCTTCACAACATTTTTTTTTCCCACAAGCTTTTAGCATTTGAACCCTCCACATATTTAGTGTGGGTGTTTGAGTTTCCTTCCAACACTGTACAATCGCCCATGGACAGGTGATCAGACCAGTTTCCAACATGCTGTGTGGTTTTATTTATGATTCTCCTATCTTAATATTATTTGTGAAATATATTATTTTTAAATTAAACCAACACTAAGGAACTTTTCAACCTTCATAAAATATTTTCATAACTTTTGTGATGATACATCGACTTACAACAAGTTGAATGACACCTCTGTCATGGCCTGAGGGGGTCTGTATCTCTTTCTCTGGCACTAAGCAGCTTTGAGGAGCATGGTAGGAACCCTGCTCTCACGCTAGTGTTCATGGGAAATGGAGTCTTCCTTCACTTTCACTTTTGCGAGTCACAACAAGGTGGGAACAGGCAAAACAGCACTTTAGCAATGGATTATGTTTGTGTTTTCACTTTGAAATGATCCACTGGAAACAGAAACTTAGTTTTGATGTCTTTTGTTAATTTTAATGCAGGATATTTACAGGGCTTCACGCTAGTGTTCATGGGAAATGGAGTCTTCCTTCAGGCAAAACACTACCGCTTTGGTCCACAGGCGCCGCCAAACTCAACCAAAACTGAAAGTTCTTTAGTACTGCTTTAAATAATAATCCTTGATGATGTATGCAGACTAAAATGGCTCAGTGTTTGAGGTGTCTTGTTGTCCTACGATGCAGTAAACAGAAGTCACTCCAGGAGAAAGAGGAATAGGCTACTGTGTACCACAAGGTGACAGCTCTGATCACTTCTCCCAAAACGATTAACTTTTTGCTAAAACATGTTTTCAGATTTTTTTTTTTTGTGTGTGTGGAATTTACCAACTTTAAAATAGCATCAGTTTCCCCAGTCAGTCACCATCCGAGTCCCTGTGCGCTCCTTTTGTTCTTCACTTTGGTACAAAACAGCGCAGTACATCAATTCTTGCATATCACAAAAGAAGTAAACTGACACAACATAGACTACTCTGTTTATTATCGACCCATCAGTATTGTATACTTCATGGTTTTATCCTGAATTTCAACATATTTTTATTTGTCGATGATGATATTTTAGAGACTGCGTTGTGATCCTTTTCAGAAATGTGACGGGGTGCTTCCTGTCGAGTTTCGCTCCTTTGCTGTTGATCCTCAGATAACATCGCTGGAGGTCCTGCAGCACATACTCATCAGAGCCTTTGATTTGAACGGGTAAGAGCGATGATGACCCCGGCTAGACTCAGACTGCTGTCTAGACACAAATGTTATCTCAGTTTGTCCCTATGAGAGGCTAAGTATGTCTGTCAGCATTTCCTCTCGTTTGTCTTTCAAAACTAGGAAGCGGAATTTTGGGATCAGTTACCTGTCTCGAGATCGGAGCGGTGCTGAAATGTATACGTCTCTGGGCTCTGACTGGGATCTGGATGTTGCCTTTGTCAGTGCGGCCAAACCGTATCTACAGCTCAAGATGGACATCAAACCTTCAGAAGACAGTGAGAACACCAGTATTTGACCTAAATGTTTGGATGTATCACAAAAGTTTGACATCTCCAGACAGTTTTAATCATGTACTCATGTATTATTCTACACTGTGAAATAGCCTACTTTATATGGTATAAAACACTGAGTGGATTCAGATGTTCCTGTTTGACAACACAACACATGATTCAGACAGTGCTTCAGCAAAAAAAAATAGGAAAATATGCCTTCTTAGAAACATAGCTGAATTGAGGAACAGGATGGGTGATTTTAGATGGCACCAAGACACTTTTGGATTTTTTATTATAGATATAATTTATGGGATTTATTCAGAATAAAGACCAGAATGGTATTTTGATGCAAGAATTTTTAATGAACGTGTTTCAGTGTAGATATGGACACCTGTTTGTGTGTGAACCTTTGAGCAGGGAGTTGTCTCTACTGTGTTTTGTTTGACTGCAGGTCCTGTCATGGAGGACTGGGATATCATAAGCCCTAAAGACGTGATTGGCTCTGAGCAGCTTCTCGCAGACAGGACCAAGTCTTTGGCCTCTGCAGCGCTCCCCTTCACCCAGTCTCTGCTATCGCAGGTTCCTTCTCCGTCCTTGACCTTTCTCATCCAGTCTCTTTTACACTCCGCCCTCTGTGTGTCAGGATCTTTGCTTATGTGCGTGTTTTGACTTGTGCTCAGGTGGGGCGGACCTTGACTAGAGTCCAGCAGGCTTTCAGCTGGTCTTATGGGGAGGAGATCAAGCCTTTCAAACCTCCACTGAGCGACGCTGAGTTCCACAGTTACCTCAATGGTCAGGGCCAGTTGACACGACCTGAGGAACTCAGACTGCGGATCTACCACGGCGGTGTGGAGCCCTCACTGCGGAAGGTGGAGCCCCTGTTTTCCAAATATTCAGTTACATTTCATTGATCCAGTTCATAAATGTCAATAATAAAAAAAAAAACACATTCATATGTGTAAGAGCCATAATTTATGGACGAAAATTAAGTCAAGATTCTTAAAGGGATAGTTCAACATTTTAGCAAATTGGCCTATTGCCATAATCCCTATAGTCATAGCAGTAGGTTCATTACCTTTAATTATCGGTGCATGTTGTTTTGAGATCAGCGGGGCAGAGACGTGAGCTGCTCAGTGAACACAATGGAGGTGAATGGTACAGGTCCCCTGTCCCTCATTAAACTCATCAAATACACAATCCAACAACTCCAAAACGCTCTTGTGGACAAGTTGTGACCTGCACATTCACCACGCTATGAGATAATAATAATGTAACATTACGAGACAGAGTTGTTTTTGAGGCAAATGCAGCCGGAACTACATTTCAGACATGACTGGTGGGCGAAGTGATTTTAGCTTCTCCACAAGAGCATTTTGGAGTTGTTGGATTGTGTATTTGATGAGTTTTGAGGGACACCGTACCATTCACCTCCATTGTGTTCACTGAGCAGCTCATGTCTCTGCCCCGCTGATCTCAAAACAACATGCACCGATAATTAAAGGTAATGAACCTATTCCTGTGACTATAGGGATTATGGCAATAGGAGAATTTGCCAAAATGTTGAACTATCCCTTTAAGTTCAGTTTCATGGTTTGTGTTTAGTGTTGTGTGTCTAGAGTGCTAGAATTTTGAGTATTGAAATTACGTCACTGACAGCTTCAGTGTTCAGATGAGAGCTGTGAAAGGAAGCACATAGTTTTTGTACAGAACGTTGGATGTAAATTGATTTTTCTTTTAGTAAAGTTTTATTTTTTGAAAACGGATACATCTCGTTATACCCCAATACGTCAATGTATATAATAGTATATAATTAGTATTTTATGACCAGGAGTTAATAACGACTTAACATCTGTACTGTCTGCTGTCGTGGTAGGTTGTTTGGCGGTACCTCCTGAACGTCTACCCCGATGGACTTACTGGACAGGAAAGAATGGACTACATGAAGAAGAAGACCAGGGAGTATGACCAGCTGAAGAGAGAGTGGACGACCCGGGCCAGTCATGAGGACCTTGAATTTATCTGCGGAAACGTTCGCAAAGACGTTCTGAGGACGGACCGGGCTCATCCATATTACGCCGGCTCAGAGGACAGTCCGCATCTGACCGCCCTGACAGACCTGCTCACCACATTCGCCATCACACATCCACAGGTTCGTAGAGGTGTTGGATCTCTTGATCTCAAGTTAAAAATACCCAAAATGTGGTTCATATTCATCTTTAATCACCTTGAATAAGGAAACTGCAGTCTTCGGTGGAAGGCTTGTTGACACTGAGAACCTGTAGCTTACATTTGAAAATGGTTTGAGCAGCACAAGACAAATATTCATTTGAAAATAGGTTTGCTCAGTATTAACAAAAAGGGAGGAGCAACCCTAACCCTAAAACAAACATTGGCATCATTACTAAAGAAGCCAGAGCCTTTATCAAAGCATGTGTGGAGACCTGAGCACACACAACTCTTCCACCTGCAGGCTCATTTACATTAGTGCTGCAACTAACAATTATTTTAATAATCGATTAATCGGTTGATTATTTTTTCCATCTCTTTATTCAAAAACAGAACATTATTTCAAATTGACGGTGCACAAGTGAAGGTGCACAAATGAAAGGTTGCTGCTTGAACATTCTGAGGTGTTAAAGCAGAAGTAAGTGATATATTTGTGTTAATATAAGTCTTAAATAGTTATATCTTCCGACAGCAATCACTTACATAGAGTGTTTGGACCGAAACACGGGTCTGTCAGTCACTCTGCTCTGAGCCAAGGAGAAAACATTTATCGTATCCTACAGTTTTTATCCAATGAGGAGAGAGAACGGCATGCAGGGCTGTGTGTGCAGCCAAGGGACGCCGTGAATGTGGTGACGTAGCGACGAGGACTGTTATGGTGCGTTCAAGGAAACTCGTAACTCGTGTTTTTCCGAGCTGTGAAGTCGTACCAGTTCAATCTGGTACGAGTTCACGGGTCGGAAGTTACGAGTGGCCGTTATAGTGACTTTCACAGGTAAAACAGGTCGGAAAAACACGAGTGGGTTGCCTGGAACGCTACAAAGTCGTAAGTTGTGACTTGAAGCTGTAATTTACGGTTTCAAAAGCCTACCTGGAACGCAGCATTAGCCAAAGTGACCGGATCGCTTACTTCTGCTTTAACGTATAAAATTATTAAGAATAATTAAAGAAAAAAACAACTATGTGGACGTCAAATAGCTTTATCAACAGGCCATGGACTAACACAAAATTAACTGTTAAAAGGATAGTTCAACATTTTGGCAAATTGGCCCATTGCCATAATCCCTATAGTCATAGCAGTAGGTTACTTACCTTTATTTGTCAGTGCAAGCTATTATTAGAACGGCGGAGCAGAGCCGCGAGCTGGTCAGAGCTACGCTACGGAGGCTAATGGGATTTCTTGGTTTGGTGGACCTGCACATTCACCACGCTCTGAGATAATAACGGAACATTACGAGACGGAGTTGTTTTCGAGGCAAATGCAGAGACTGCTTGCTGAAAAACTGCGCCTAAAGGCAACACACATCAGCAGTTTTGCATGAATTTACCTCCAAAACAACTCTGTCTCATAACATTCCGTTATTATCTCATAGCGTGGTGAATGTGCAGGTCACAACTTGTCCACCAGAGCGTTTTGGAGTTGTTGGATTGTGTATTTGAGGAGTTTGATGAAACCAAGAAATCCCATGAGCCTCCGTAGCGTAGCTCTGAGCAGCTTGCGGCTCTGCTCCGCCGTTCTAAAAACAGCTTGCACCAACAATTAAAGGAAACAAACCTACTCCTAAAACTATAGGGATTATGGCAACGGGCCAATTTACCAAAATGTTGAACTATCCTTTTAACATGATTTGTTTCAACATTAAAACGTATGTTCTATACTTATGCTACAATACAAACTAAGTAAAAGTGATCTTGCGTTGCACTATCACACACAGACTCTCACTCACACACGGTGCTCCCGTGCCATGCCATATCACTTTTGCAAAGACGACAACCTTTTTGTAGAGTGACGGCTCCCACACTTTAGAAGATTTCGGAACATTTTCTCCACTTCAGTCAATGTTTTAAAATATCGGCTCTCTCACTTTTCTTCTGTGATGTTTTAAGGCAGTTTGCATCCGTCAAGTTGCATTACTGCCTCACGCTGCTACTACTCATCCCTACACTCTTAACGTGAAGTAAACAGCTCTGCCACATACTGAGTGACATTTTAATCGCACAACACAAAGAATCGATAATGAAATTCGTCGCCAGCGCTTTTATTAATCGATTTTTATCGATTTGTTGTTGCAGCCCTAATTAATATAGAGATCCACTCAGTAGTCTGAGCAGCTAAAATGCAGTTATCGGTTCTGTAGGAACAGTAGGAACGCCAGACCCGGGTCAACCCGCTAATTTACGTGATAGCGTTGAGCGTTACGTGACGCCACGTCATAACATCGAGCCAGTCACGTCTCATATCACGTACCAAAACAAATCTCTGCTCTCATTCGAGACTGGGATTTGATCAAAAGATCAGACAACACAACAAAAAAAAGCGACAGTCTGTTTAACCGACGTGTTGTGCCGCGGCAGACTCGCTGTCCTCCGCGGTCCTGGTGCTCCAGGTCAGCCAGACGCCTCGTTTGCCTCGGCCGACGGACCTCACACTCTGCGGCGGGCGGTTGTGGCATGACACTGTGTTTCTCGCACCGCGGATGAAAGCGGGGCGACTGGTTTATGCTCTGTCTGATCCCCCAGCAGGGGGTCAGACTCGGCTCATTTTGGTCAATGGGAAAGGACCCAAATGCCGATTGTTAGCGTTTAAAAAACCTGCGTCGACCTGCTAATTTCAGTGGGAAAACGGCTTTGGTGTTAGTCATTATTATTTTAAAAAATTCAGGTTTTGTTTTGAAGCTTCAACTCTGTGTGGATGTGTTGTTTTTCAGATCTCCTACTGTCAAGGCATGAGCGATATTGCCTCACCTATACTTGCAGTAATGGACAACGAGGCACATGCCTTCATTTGCTTCTGTGGCATCATGAAACGTTTGGAGGGGAACTTCCGGCCAGACGGGCAGCTCATGTCCATCAAGTTCCAGCATCTGAAGCTGCTCCTGCAGTACTCGGACCCCGAGTTCTACTCCTACCTGGTGTCCAGAGGAGCCGACGACCTCTTCTTCTGCTACCGCTGGCTGCTCCTGGAGCTCAAGCGAGAGTTCGCGTTCGACGACGCCTTGAGGATGCTCGAGGTCACGTGGAGCTCCCTGCCCCCAGATCCTCCTGAAACCGAAGTGGAGCTTCACGGACCGCCGCTGGAGACGGATGAGGCGGCGACCCGCAGGGACAAAGACAAGGCGGTCGAGAACCGCCTCGAAGACGACAAGGAGCAAAAGGAGAAGCAGCGAAGGCGGCACATGCTGAGGCCCTCAAGAGAAGAACCGGACGCGAGCAGGAACGCTATCATAGAAGAAAAAGAAAGGCAAAATGCGAAGGCTGGAAACGGAAGTGAGGGCGGTGATTGCGACGGTCAACAAGCGAGTGTGGAAAAGGCAGATCTGGGTCCTCCTTTAGAGAGGCAGACTAGCTTCGGAGAGTTTAAATACTATACTGCCCGAAACGAAGACAGCTTCGAGATGGAAGAGTCTGAGCAGCCGAAGGGTTTGGTGTCTTCAAAGTCGGTACCGAGCATTGCAAGGCGCCAGTCCACAGCCGACAGCGAGGAGGACACAGAGGAGAGGACACCTCTCATAAAAAACTGTGACAACGGTCTCTCTCCGATGTCATCACCGCCTCTCTTTCCTAGTGGCCTACCGACGTGGAAAACCGGTTCCTCCGCCTCCCCCGCATCTTCGACGTCACCCTCCAGTTGGCCGGGAGCTTCTCCAGACTCTCCTCCGAAAACCACGCCGGCGTCCGCGACAAACGGAAGAGAGACCTTACCAAGAACTGCCGCAAAAGCGCCGACCTCCTCCGCCCAGGCGCTCGGCAGCACGGGGATCAACTCGCCCACGACTCCCACCGTAAAAACATCCGTCGCGTCTCCCTCCCACGCTCAGAGTCGATCCATACTCTCGTCGCCTATTTTGTCCTTCGCGAGAAGCCCCTTGCTGTCCGGCGGCAGGTCGTCCTCCAACAACCTCCCTTCGCCCGGCAACAAATCGCCAAGCACCGCCGCCAACACCCCCGGTTCTTCGAAAGCCGAGGCCACCAGCATCAAACCGTGCTCCCTGCCGCCGCCCCAGGAGTTCGGCAAGGGCAA
Source organism: Trachurus trachurus (assembly GCF_905171665.1). Taxonomy (NCBI): domain Eukaryota; kingdom Metazoa; phylum Chordata; class Actinopteri; order Carangiformes; family Carangidae; genus Trachurus; species Trachurus trachurus. The sequence goes on along the minus strand of NC_139901.1, from coordinate 5,513,741 downwards.
CCCATTCATGCTGTTCCTGTGCATGTCCATCCTGCTCGAGCACCGCGACCACATCATCAAGAACAGCTTGGATTACAACGAGCTGGCCATGCACTTCGACCGGCTGGTGCGGCGCCATAACCTGAGCAGGGTGCTGCAGCGAGCCAAGGCCTTATTCGCGGACTATTTGCAGAGCGAGGTGTGGGACTCGGAGGAAGGGGATGAGGTCAGCTCGGACTCCCCGACGACGGCCACGGCCGCTCAACACTCCCCCTCTCCGACCATCTCGGCCAGGCCCATCTACAGCCCTCTGGCGTCGCCCCAGCCGTCGTCTCCAAACTCAACCTATAACCTTGCGACCACCATTCCTTCTCCAACAGCTCAAGTCTCCCTCTCCCCCACATCCTGATTCCACCCTGCATCACCGGCTCTCCCCCTCATCCTCCGTTGAACCCCCCGGAAGACTGACTGTGGCCCGTCGGAGGTGTTGGTCTTTTTTAGTCGGCCTTCCACGTCGAATAGGGCTGTTAATAATCTACTCATTCTGTGTATGCTTGAATATATATTTATATTCCTTATGTCAGTATTCATTGTACTGCTTTGTTTTTGTTTTTTTCCCATCAACCCTTCCAGTTGATGGATGGGGTTTGTCTGTCTTCGGGATAGATGATCAAAGAGCTTCGTGTCTTGTTGCTGATGCATGACACGCTGAACCCTGTGATTCAGGTCACACCGTGGGGGGGGCTTGGGGACTGTCTTGAGTTTCGCCAGAACCTACAAAAGTTTAGCCACTTGGTGCATTTAGCCTTTGTTGCCCTCTTTATTAACTTTGTTTACATGCTCATGTCCAATAAGCCACAAAAGTGTCTTAACTAAAGCACCCAAATTACAGGATTTTTAAAAAACAAAACAAAAAGGGAAATCCACAATGAGTTGTTGAAAGTGGAGGTTTTGGGAGATTTGTCTGAAACTTTACTGAGGACGAAGTCGTCACACCTCTGCCCTCTGAGCCAGGGTAAGTCAACAAATAAAGTAGAAAACTGCAGCTGAGGTTCTAACAAAAAAAAATGTGTTCAGACAGAACACAAATGGAATTTTAGATGTGGTATAGTTACATACGGATTTGAGCGAATGATGCACAATGAGACGAAGGAAAACCAGAGAAAACTGGAGCTCCTGGTGAGTTCTGTCGTTTGGTTTTGGTTTTTTTTTAGGCCGGATCACATTTAAAGGCCACATTACACCAGCATTTGTTACAGTGATCAGATCACCTGGTTTCAAAGAGATGAGCAGACAGATTTAGAGCTTTTGAGGCTTTTGTAAAGACCACACATCTCAGACAATTTTTGCACTGTTAACCAAGTCAAACTCTGGAATTGAAGTATATGTATACACTACGTATTTCAGGAGGAAATGGGAATACGTTTCTGGTATGACTGAGAGTTAAAGGGATAGGTCAACATTTTTGACAAATTGGCCCATTGCCATAATCCCTATAGTTTTAGGAGTAGGTTGGTTACCTTTAATTGTCGGTGCAAGCTGTTTTTAAAACGGCGGAGCAGAGCCGTGAGCTGCTCAGAGCTACGCTACGGAGGCTCGTGGAATTTCTTGGTTTCCCTCACCAAGCTCATCAAATACACAATCCAACAACTCCAAAATGCTCTGGTGGACAAGTTGTGACCTGCACATTTATTATCTCATAGCGTGGTGAATGTGCAGGTCACAACTTGTCCACGAGAGCGTTTTGGAGTTGTTGGATTGTGTATTTGATGAGTTTGATGAGGGAAACCAAGAAATCCCATGAGCCTCCGTAGCGTAGCTCTGAGCAGCTCGCGGCTCTGCTCCGCCGTTCTAAAAATAGCTTGCAGCGACAATTAAAGGTAACGAACCTACTCCTAAAACTATAGGAATTATGGCAATGGGCCAATTTGCCAAAATGTTGAACTATCCCTTTAAGATACAATATACCGTACTCTGTGTTTCAGACACAAGCTTTTTCTGTACAGATCTTTGGGGGCGGGGGGATACCAACATTTTTTGGTACCGCCGACCAGCAGCTAATCATTAATCTTCAGCTTTATATAACAGTCCCAGATATCTGCTAGTCACCTGGAAAAGGAAACAACACTTGTAGATAAAGCCAGTATTTTTGGGGTTAAGATGACAAACATGAACCATAATGTCCCAACCTGAAGTCCACTGTGGGAGGGACCCATGTGTCATTTCTTCCCCTCTGTCTTTCCCCTGCTTTCCCTGTTAGCTGGCCAGAAACACTCAAGAATCCCAAACCTTCCAGGGCCCTGCCCAGGCATGTCCTTTACTTTCTGTCTGAACACATTTTTGAAAAATAAATGATGTCATAGTGATGTCATCAGGGGGATCTCAGCTCGAGCTTGCAGATGACAAATTTAAAATGCTTGTTGATGGTCTTACAGTCGGCACAGCCTGTCTTCTGTTTCCACTGTATGAGTGTTACCTTCAACGTGTCAGACCTCTCTACACCATTTACTCACCCAAACAAGTTTTTCATTTTGTATCCTGCCATTTTCAGGCCAGATACAATTTGAATTTTGTCATGGCATGAAGTCATGTTGGAGAGTGATATATAAAGGTGTATGGGGGAGAATGTCAGTCGAACGATATCTGTCAAATCGATACTTTTAGGGAACTGTTTATTTCTTTAAATTGTGTTATTGAGAATCACAAACCATCAAACAAAATCACCTGTAAGGGCATTATTTCTTTTACAGTAACAAACTCCTGAACTAAACTGTTTTACAGCTTTCTGGCTGGAAATGAACACTACATTGTTGGAGCTGTCAGAAGGAGGAGATCAAATATATTGCATTCACTTTTTAGAGAGAGAACCAGAGACGATAACGTCTGAAGTTCTTAAATTAAAAACACAGACCATGTCATGTGTCAGTGAAGCTTCCAGCCAATAAGGACAAAGATCTTTCGTTACGGAAAACTCACTGACGCCTCTGCTGCTTCACTTTTCTCCTCACTCCTTTTAGTGCACAAACTGGAGACACGTTGCTGTTGCGAGGTGGTGTGCTGTTGGATTTTTCCTCCTCTTCCTCCTCCTCTTCCAAAGTGCTGTTGCATCTGGACTTGCTGTCATAGTGAGACACCCAGAGACCCCTGGGTCCAAACAGAGTCATGTTCCAGTGGCCCCGTACTTTACACCACCTCCAGACTGCACGTGTAGGTTAATCATAGATTGCTGCTGTCAGCAAAACAAAACTTTCTAAAAACTTTAATGTTAGTAAAATGGCTCACTGTTTCTGTAAAAATAAAAAATAAAAGGTCACATGATTTACATTTTTACCCAAGTGCAGTATAAGGGAAGGATGCAGAGATGTGTGACCATGGATTTCAAAGATTTGGGGTCAGTGCAATGAGTATGTGTCAATGAAGGAGGTTTAATATTACCTAAATATTTCTTATATATGGGTGTATTCTTTTTTTTCTTTTTTTTACTGTTTTTTTTTCTTGCTTGTTTTTACAATTTTGAATGTGACTCAGCCAATCACAACATCTCAAGTCCATCTTTGGTGCATAGCTTAGGGTCTCAGATGTAACGACAGGACAAACCAGCTGATCCTTTTTGTATTGATGACATCAAATGAAATAGTGAAATGTTGTCATGTAGTTATTACACTATGAAGATATGTGGGTGCAGTACTGTAGGGAGCAGTTTGGTGTTGATCTCTATGTACAAATGCCATTCTGCTGACACACTGTATGTGCTGGACTCATACATTCAAATTACAGCAGCATCAGTACTGTATATTATTTAATGCTTTGGTGGGTTGATATTCAGATACACATCATTTTAGCACTTTGGTTATTGCTGTTTCCCAAAGACTGTCTTTTTTGCTCTGTTGTCTGTACTTTGATTTCAAACCATGGACGTTTTTATTTAAATGAGGCAAATTTATTGCATATACATTGTAGGAATCACATACGACAGTCTTTGGATTTGTTGGTTGCTGAAGGTAGAAAGAAAGGGATAAGTGGGTCCTGGCTGGCTGTGTAATATATTCACTATTCAGTCTACAGTGACATTATAAAGTGGAATATAAAGATATAATATTAGCCTCTGTGCAACCCTTTTGGCAGAAAAGTGCCTCACTTGTTTGAATCAGTAGCCTTGATTTATATTTTTCTTTTGTGCTCTTACTGTCTACATTGTCATCATACAGACTGATCTGAAAGCCAGTTTTAGGACCGAGAGATATTTCAATTAAATGAATTGACTGCGTTGTATCAATGTTTGCTTTCATGGTGTTCACTACAAGTCATTTTAAACCACTGAAGATACAGTAAAACAGCCTCTCAACTAATTTCACTGACTCCACATATTTCTACTTGATCATTATTTTAAAGACCATTATTATGTGTGGATTATTCAAACGTCTGTTTGTCAGAGAATTGATCCACTGAATTAAAAGTATCATATAGAAAGTGTAAATTAAAGATATTCACACACTCTAAATATTAATTTGGGCTAAAATTGCATTTGCCAAATTTACAATAAGCAATGTTCAGATTATGTCACTAAATTAACACGTTTTAGACACAAAGTCTAAATGTTGATATAGAGTGTGATGTGTGAAAAATCATTTTTCAATTGAACATAGAGATACACTGTTGATTTAAGGACTTATGGGTTTGCATCACTATGATAGAATCCAAAGATACTCATACAGCATGGACCTTGATACCCTTCCTCATAGATTAAGCAAAACATAATAATAGTTAAAAAAAAAAAAAAAAAAGAATAATGGAGATTGGATTATTTTTTACAAACTACAGTGATAGCTAACAAGGAAGCTATGCTAACCAGTCACAACACTTTCTCTAATGGCACTCACCTCCACCAGCATACACCAAAGTTAAGAGACAATAATCAGAATTTAATTATCCAGGATATGACGAATACATCTAACAGATCCTCTCCTGGTCCATGTCCTATCACACCTCCAAATTTGGCACAAATCTCTTTTTCCATAACTCTCCTTTAAAATGAACAGATGGGTGAAAGCTGGTGTTTTTAGCTCTGCGTATACTTTATGGCGAAATACCAAACAGCAAAGTGACTAGTTGCCACATGCAGACAGTCTCCAGCCCAGCACAAGCTTCAGCCATACAACTCTCCTGCTGCTAGCTAACATCACACCAACAACAGACTCTATCTTGGAAAATCAGGAGGTGACTGAAATGTCAACAATAAATGAATGTTGATGTAATGGTGTGCATCAACAGTGACTATTATGAAATTTGTTTCAATAGTGTGGGAAAATAATGGAACAAAATCAGGGACCGATTCTCTGAAAAATGTCAGTTTTTTCTGTTCCTCGGCCTTGTTTACCTTTACAACTTCATTCTCAGTCATGTGTGGTCTATATAATTGTGTATTCCCAGTTGTCTGTAATGAAGAGGGCCAAACAAGAAGTGTGATGGCTCCACCTCCAGAAAGGAGATCCCACTCTGTGAAATGTTTCTGTCCTGTTTGAAGCAGAAACTGAAGAAATCTCACATCTTGAGAGAGACCCTCGATGATTGTGATTACTCCTTCACTTGGCTTTGCCTCCTTTTGTACATGAGTATTTAATAGCATATTTAAAATAACTTTAGTAACTGGACAAGCTGGATTATAAAGTAGGAATATGCGCATTTGTAAAAAAAAAAAAAAAAAAAAAAAAAGATTTATCGCAGTAAGTTATATATGTGCACAAAGTTAACCTTTTTAATCATACAATACACAACAGTGTTACTGTATATTGGGCACAAATAAATCAATGCAACTGTGATGACTGGGTAAAGGATGGTTGTTGTTTTTAATTGACTGACAAATTCCACAAAAGGTTGTGATGTCAACTAAAGTTCATGTGCAGAGTCTGATCATTTGCTAATGTTACTTTTTATATATAGCCAGGCCTACCACTTCATTGGTGATTGTACTAGTTGCCAGACGGCACATCAGCAGCTGAATATTGTGGAGGAAGTGTATGTCTGCTGCCACTTGGTCTAAGATGATATGATTATGAGACCTTCAGTGTATAATCCTGTGTTATATTAGTGGTATCAGTGCATCAATTCACTGACTTGACTTGACTTTTATTTTTTACTTTTTATTTGAACAACTCCCATAATCCAATAATCATCATATGCAGCCAAAGTTGTTGCGGTTCAACCAAAGCTACATAATGCTCCCACAATCAGCTCAAAGGCTGTAGGCATCATTACAATGATTGATGACAGTGATGTTGTTGACCAATGCGTTGTGTTTGAGGAGGCCATGAGTTCATCACTTCACTTTGTAACCCTCAACTAAATTTATGGCAATTTGCCCTTTGTTAAAATAATTTAGGTCCACACCAAAGTTGCAGCATGATATAGTTACATTTAACATTAAAGAACACATTGCAGTGACGTATAGAGCAGTAGTTCTCAACTGGTGGGTCGGGACCCAAAAGTGTCCCGGACCCGTTCTGGATGGGTCGCGGACAGCTGGTCAAAAAACTAAATAATATTTAATGCACATCTGATGTTGGACATGTATTTTATTTTGAAAAATAACTTATTTTGAAAGGCACACGAGACACGTGAACACATGCAGTTGTAATGGTCCTCCTCAGTTTTTTATTATTTGCTCCATTTGCTCTGAATGCAAAGATATCAGTTTCTTATTAATGTGGCCTGAATGCAGTGAAAATACCTTGTTTTGTGGGTCTTTATTTTGTTCAATTTGATATTTATTCACTTTTGTGAATATGCTCTGAATGCAGAGATGCATTAGAAGTTAAATATATAATTTTGTTGGTCTCCATTTTGTGCAGTTTGATTTTTTTATTCACTTCTGTACATGCAGTTGTCATGGTCCTCCTCAGTTTCATTCATGTGCTCTGAAATGCACTTTGCTCAATAAAGAGCAAAATGAGTTTTTAAAGGCTTTAAAAAAAAAATTCTTGGTTTGAATTCTATAAAAGTGGGTCGCGCCTTAATGACCATGGGAAAATGTGGGTCCCAGAGTGAGACTGAGAACCCCTGGTATAGAGAAGTCCCAGGTTCATACTGGCATCCAAAATGTATAATCTATTCTATAATTTAGAAGAAAAAGGTGAGTAGCAAGTGGGATGTTTAGACTTTCCACTCTGCATTTTTATTTTTTGTCCTATTATTAGCTATTTATTGTCACTCTCATTTACCATTTATTACCTATTACTTGAATTCTTTATTGATAATTATTCCTTTATATCAGAGGCGGTCCTGGCTAGTTTTACGCCCTGGGCGGAACCATCTCCCCCTTCCCAAAGCCCACCAACGAACAAACACAAGAATTTAGTTTCTTTTAAAATGTATTCCCTTACAGATTACTGATTACATGTCCCAAAATCTGTAATCTGTAATGCATTTGGATTACTAAGTAAAGTAATGTATTCTGAATACTTTCTAGATTACTTTTAGCATACTTCAAAATCACCTGCCTGAGCTCCTTAAACACTGAATTTGATCGTACACATGATCTTATAGGCTACCGTGGCTCCTTTAAATAAATAATCAATAAATGTGTTTGAATTTGTCAAACCACAGTTTAATTTGTTATTGATCATTCAGCCATATTTTTAAAATAGCCAATCACATAAAATTAGTAGGCTGTATTAAAACTGAGCAGCTTGCCTAGACTCCTCAGGGTGCATCACCGTCAACCACCTCGTGGTGGCGGTAACGCCCCCTTTAACCCACGAGAGGACGCAGCAGGGTGAAGACTCCGGTTTCCTGTTCCGGGTAAACGCTCTCCTTCACAAACAGTCGAGATGTTGACCCGACTGTCACGGTTCGGGCCCGCACTGCCCCGGTTACTCACCCACCCACCGGCACGGTTCGTGTCCCAGTCCAAACCGACCGGCGCCGCCGGTTCGAGCGCCGTGACGGAGCTGCACGCCCCCACGGACCAGGGCGGACACGGGGAGGTCAGCCGCTATGTCAAGGTGAGTTCCCCGCTCCGCGATACGGCGGCGGCGTCAGCTGCAGACAGTGAGCGTCCACCGGCAGAGAAGAGGCTGCCGTGCTGTGCGGACAGCGGTCACCTCACCGGGAATCGAACTGTGTCCTCACACATAGAGAAGAAGCAGAGCACATACCGTCAGCCTGTCACAGCTAAAGCTACAGCTACAGCACAGTCTGCTCGGGTTACTGCAGCTCAGCTGTGGTCGGGTCACACAGCACCCAGGGCCGTTGCTAGGAATTCTGGGCCCCCTGAAAGAATACTAAAGTGGGCCCCTGCCCCCTGACTTTTCCACTTTTATTCTTAGACAACGTATGTATTATTACGTTTTATTAACTTTGTTTTGATGCTAATTCACTATGAGTATTAGTCAGGGTCTTATGCAGAATAATTCAGTCATACAAAGATTAGACTACTGGGGTTTTTTGTGGGCCCTACTGGGCGCTGGGCCCCTAGAATTATCATCACCTTTCTCCCCTATACAACGGCCCTGACAGCACCCACTGTGTTCAAAGCTCAAAGACCAAAATGTGGAATTGATAATAATAATAATACATAGCAACAATAACTTTTATTCATAATATCGCCAAGTTACAAGGTGCTGTACAATAGGAATAAAACAAAAGCAACTGTCTGTAATAAAATAACGACAACGACAAATGTACGCAGACAGAATGACTTTTAAAACGCAATAAACCTTGCAGGGTTATAGTTTGAAAAGAGGGAAGAGGTGGAGGAAAAGTATGGGGATAATATATATCAACATAATTTACTGCTATCAGGTGTATGTTTGCATTGGTATTTCATTGCATATCATAGGGACATCTCCCTAAAATATGTTCTGTAGTTTTGATGTTATTAATTCTTGGAGAGAGTTGTTGATTCAACTGTGTGATCATTTTGGAGGTTGTATTGTGTGATGCTGCTCAGCTGTACTCCACTGTTCACAGTGGTGTTTTATTATTTAGCCTACCTTAAAGGGATAGTTCAACATTTTGGCAAATTCGCTTATTGCCATAATCCCTAGGCTATATGTATAGGAGTAGGTTCATTACCTTTAATTATCAGTGCATGTTGTTTTGAGATCAGTGGGGCAGAGACGTGAGCTGCTCAGTGAACACAGTGGAGGTGGATGGTACAGGTCCCCTGTCCCTCATCAAACTCATCAAATACACAATCCAACAACTCCAAAATGCTCTCGTGGACAAGTTGTGACCTGCACATTCACCATGCTATGAAATAATCATGTAACATTAATGAGACAGAGTTGTTTTCGAGGCAAATGCAGCCGGAACTACATTCTAGACACGACTGCTGGCGGAGTGATTTAAAAAACACAAGTAATTTTGAGTATTTGCTTCATGTGTCGTAATGTTACATTATTATAGCGTGGTGAATGTGCAGGTCACAACTTGTCCACAAGTTGTTGGATTGTGTGTTTGATGAGGGAAAAGGGACCTGTACCATTCACCTCCATTGTGTTCAGTGAGCAGCTCACATCTCTTTCCCATAGATCTCAAAACAACATGCACCGATAATTAAAAGTAATGAACCTACTGCTATGACTATAGGGATTATGGCAATAGGCAAATTTGCCAAAATGTTGAACTATCCCTTTAAGCAAGTGTCCATATTAGATTGTATGTAGCTATTTTAAGCAACAATAATCAAACAGCTGCATCATAAAAGGCAGAAATGTGTAAACAACGTTAACCACCCCTGTCTGAATATCACTCTGTAAAGGGACTGTCAGAAACAGCAGAAAGGGGGAGAACACATTACTGATGGAAGTAGTGGACATAAAACTGTTGAAGAATCACTATTGGTGTTTAGCATTAGTCAAACTTTTTTATACTTCTGTTGGCCAGTGGGTGTGATTTCAGACACTTGCTGTGTGCACCTGTTTCAACTTACAGTAAAATCTAAACTCTGGGTTTTTAAAAACTTAAAATGAAATGCCAAATACACAAAATAACAACTTTATTACTTTCACCCTGATTAATTTCTGGCAACAACAGAATTCACCATCAGCTTGTCAACATACAGCTGCATCAATAAATGAGAATAACATGGAAAAATTAATTTATTTCAGTAGTTCAATTCAAATAGTATAGTGAAACTCTTATATTAAACAGTTTCATTACACACAGACTGAAATAATTAATGTCTTTATTTCTTTTACTTGTAATGATTATGGCTTACATTTATCAGAAACCCAAAATTCAGTATCTTAAAAAAAAAAAAATTGAATACCTGTATTATATTTCATTATATTTTAGTTTATGGAGTCATCACTGTTAACTGTTAAATGAGTAACTCAGCCATTTGATCTGTAAAAGTTCAGCTTGCTGTTTCTCAGAGTGGTCGGTCGATGAGCTCTCACAGCTCTGCTCCATCTACAAACACCCTGCTGTCTGTTTTGATCCAAAATGACACATCCGACATATCATATAAACCGACTGAAGGTCTGCACTCTATCTTGTGCCTCCTGTTTATAATTAGTTTGTCTGTGTTTTCTCAGAACCCAGACTACCATGGCTTCTCCAGTGATCCCGTGGTGGATGAGTGGAACATGAGAGTGGGCTTCTTCTTTGGCATCTCAGTGGCCCTTGTTATCGGAGCAACATTTATCCACTATCTACCAGACCACGGGTGAGCTCCCTCTTCTCATATCTGCTAGGAATATAAGATGATAGGTGTGATATCAGCATGTTTTGTCTCTTGCTCTTAATGGAAGTTCTGCTGAGTCATGGTTTCCTCTCAATGGACAGTGTCATTCTTTTTTATATTTATTTGCTTCTCTTTAAATAGAAAATACTTGACTGCACCACCTGCCTACTTCTTTCAAAGATGTTTTTTTTAAACTTGTCTTCACCAAAAAAACAAAAAACAACATCAGTCATGGAGCATTGTGTGTTGGTGGACCATTGCCAGTCCTGTCTGTGTGCCTGTCATTCAGGGAGCACATCAGAGCCGATGGATTTTCCTCCGTAGCTCATTTAGGAAAACTCTCAGTGGTGCTGAGAGAATCTGACTGCACCGACACTAGGCCACATAATAATGCAGTGGTGGATGTTATTGAAGGGGAATGATGCATTGCTTTAAATGTTGCCGCTGCGAGGTGAATTAAAAAAGAAAGAACTGGACATAATGAAAATTGGGGGGATGGGGTTCGCAGTCAAGCAGGGTTTTGTTAATATTAAAATTTCTTGTGTGTGGTTCTCTGACTCTCTGACTGTATCTTCTCTTGTGTGTTTGTGTTGTTTATTATTTCCAGAATGAGGCAGTGGGCCAGAAGGGAGGCAGAGCGTTTGGTCCAGCAGAGAGAGAAGGAGGGTCTCCCTATCCTATCGGAGAACTACTATGACCCAGAAAAGCTTGTTCTGCCCTCAGCAGGAGGAGAGGAATAGGATGTCCAACATCCACTGACTGTATTTCATGATAAATGTTCCAATATAATAGAATAAACTATGTACTTTAATTGTGTAATCATTATGTGTGGACAATCCAGTTAATCCAGTGGTTCCCAACCTTTTTTGGCTCGTGACCCCATTTTAACATCACAAATTCCTGGCGACCCCAGAGACATATTTTTCTATAATTAGTTTTTGATTGTGTTTGTCATACTGTGTTGCAAATACGGAGTAGCCAGATTTGTGTACAAAGTGACATTTTATTTTCCCTGACCAGGACATGTACATGTAGGACAGTTAGGCAAGCTTGTATTTACAAGGCTGAAAATTAATACTGAACAAACAATCTCTAAAACCATGAATTATGAAAAGAGCTACTGCAGCATCTTAAACTGGCCACAGTGAAGATTTGAAAGATGGGAAGTGTCATATCAGCTCCAGTTTGTCACGTCTTTTATGTATTATTATTGTCTCTCTCAACTTTCAGGCGACCCCACATGGGGTCCCAACCCAAAGGTTGAAAAACACTGGGTTACTAATCTGACATTTAACAGTTTCAGGGGTTTAGTAGTTTAGTAACAAATTCAGGCATTTCAACCTTTATACATGTCTGCTACGTGTGCAAATGTCTGTGTAAAAAATGTATTTATTTTTCTTAAATTAATTGTGTGTGTGTTTCATAAATATTTCAAATTTCATCTTACACGTCACTTTCAGCACAAATTATCTGCAGTGTTTCTAGAAAGTCCGTGGGCACTTGAACGCAGCAGCGAGAGGTCGTCAGTACGCACGCGCAGCGGAGTTAAAGCAGAGAGGTGGCGCGAAGTGGAGAAGACATGTTGTCAAACCCGAGCAGGTCCGACAGTGGAGGAGTCAATACAATTTACTGCGACAGAAGCTGTTAGCGTTCAATGTTGAACCTCGTCTAGAGGAGCTGGACAGTTTAGTCAACTCAGCGTGTCGTGTGTTTAACACCGCGTTAGTTCATGTTGCTGCCGGTGTGAGCGAGGAGACACAATGCCGTCACTTACCCTGCATGGAGTGACAGTGAACTTTCCTTTTCCTCCATATGACTGTCAGAACGACTACATGAACAAAGTGATAGAGTGTCTGCAGAAGGTAAGTAGGATGAAACTGAGGCCACCTGGGCCGCCGCGATAGTGTCTCAGTGCGCAGTTGTATAAACAATGATGTAACTTCATTGTAAGTGAACGCAGCATCATCGTTTACAGTCTCCTGTGTGGTATAAGTGGGTAAATCTCTGTGTCTGCTTCCACCACAGCGCAGCACACCCCCGGTTCGTGAATAATCAACAGCTGTTTGGTGGATTTACAGTTGCTGAATTATGAGTTAGGGAAACATCCTGTTCCTTGAGAGTGTGCATGTCTGCTGGTCTCTTCCAGAAGGTGAATGGGGTGCTGGAGAGTCCCACAGGCACTGGCAAAACCCTGTGCCTGCTGTGTGCCACCTTGGCCTGGAGGGAGTACTTCAAGGACGACATCTCTGCCCGCAAGATAGCAATGATGGGCGGGGAGCAGATGTTACCCAAGACACAGCTGGCATCCTGGGGCACGACTGCTACGGATGGTGACACACCAAGTACGTTTACATCACCTGGGAACACAGTGCAGCTTAAAGCTTTAAGCCTGTGGCTTTTTTTATTTTACAGAGATAGAACCCAACTCTAACCAAGTCTTTTAAACAATCAATCTTTTTATTTTGTGCACTGTAATGTCTGACTGAAGCCGCAAAAGAATACATTTTAAGTGTGTGTTTTTGAACTACAGAAACAGCTTCATGCAAATCCACTAAAGATGTTACCGTGTGTTCTCATTGTGTTGCAGTGTACTACACTGATGTCCCCAAGATCATATATGCATCCAGGACACACTCTCAGCTCGCACAGGTTATCAGTGAGTTAAAGAACACCTCATACAGGTAAACCATGTTATCTATTCAAATGCAAGAGTCAGTGCCTGTCATAATATATCTGGTAATGGGCTTTAGAAGCACAGAGGGAGAACAACAAGTTCTCTGAGATGGTAAATCCCAGAAGCCTAAATCTGTTCACCTGCTCCTCGTCAGCTACACTGATGTAGGCGGAGGTGTGTGCCCCCGGGGTTTGTTTAGCCCTGATGTCACTCTGGGCCTAGAGGCTGTAGATGATTGAATCTTAAAAGACAAATTAAATTGGATATTAATATTACTTTGATGGAGGAGAGGCTCTGAGGGTTCTTCCTGTTTTTCATGAGAATAAAGAGAGGGACCGACAAGCCCGTACGACGTGAACCAAATATATAGAATTATATGTTATTAGATGTCAGTATTGTCATACCATTGCTGTCATGACTTTTAAAGGGATAGTTCAGCATTTTGGCAAATTGGCCCATTGCCATAATCCCTATAGTTTTAGGAGAAGGTTCATTACCTTTAATTGTCAGTACAAGCTATTTTTAGTACAGTGGAGCAGAGCCGCGAGCTGCTCAGCTACGCTACAGAGGCTAATGGGATTTCTTTTCCCTCATCAAACTCATCAAATACACAATCCAACAACTCCAAAACGCTCTCGTGGACAAGTTGTGACCTGCACATTCACCACGCTATGAAATAATAACGGAACGTTACGAGACGGAGTTGTTTTAGAGGTAAATGCAGAGAGTACTTGCCGAAAAATTGCCCCCGATAGGAACTCGCATCAGTGACAATTAAAGGTAATGAACCTACTTCTAAAACTATTGGGATTATGGCAATGGGCCAATTTGCCAAAATGTTGAACTATCCCTTTAAGGACAAAATTACCTTTCTAACCCTGCTTTAAAAAAACAAAAACCTGTTGGTGAATCATGAGAAACCTTCAATGTGACAGAGGCACAGAGTGTCAGTGCCTGGGTCTGTTTGTGGGGAAGCCTAAAATCAAATACCACACCATGTTTGAAGCATTGTTTTTATGGATGATGAAGGTATGGTGTCTTCTAATGGCGTTTTAACTTGAGTAATACTATTTTATCTCTCCCATATGTCACTGTTACCTTGATGTCTGTGTGCGATTCAGGCCTAAGGTGTGTGTGCTGGGGTCAAGGGAGCAGCTGTGCATCCACCCGGACGTGATGCGTCAGGAAAGCAACCACGTCAAGGTAAAGAAATTAAACAATTTGTTCATGCTGTGAATTTCTAGCAGGAAGTCACTGTGTCAGATAAATTGTCTTAAAGATGGAGATACACTCTGAATGGTAGTTTAGACAGACATATTTTTGATATGAACCACTGGGTTTATGTGGATTTACTGATTCTACAGCCTGGACTGATCGCTGTCCTTTAAAGGGATAGTTCAACATTTTGGCAAATTTGCCCATTGCCATAATCCCTATAGTCATAGGGGTAGGTTCATTACCTGTAATTATCGGGGCATGTTGTTTTGAGATCAGCGGGGCAGAGACGTCAGCTGCTCAGCGAACACAATGGAGGTGAACAGTACAGGTCCCTTGTCCCTCATCAAATACACAATCCAACAACTCCAAAACGCAAAAGATGTGACCTGCACATTCACCACGCTATGAAATAATCATGTAACATGTAACATTATGATACATGAAGCAAATACTCAGAACTACTTGCACTTTTGAAATCACTCCGCCCAGCAATCGTGTCTGGAATGTAGATCCGGCTGCATTTACCTTGAAAACAACTCTGTCTCGTAATGTTATATTATTATTTCATAGCGTGGTGAATGTGCAGGTCACAACTTGTCAATGAGAGTGTTTTGGAGTTGTTGGATTGTGTATTTGATGAGTTTGATGAGGGACAGGGGACCTGTACCATTCATCTCCATTGTGTTCACTGAGCAGCTCACGTCTCTGCCCCGCTGATCTCAAAACAACATGCACCGATAATTAAAGGTAATGAACCTACTCCTATGACTGTAGGGATTATGGCAATATGTTAATTTGCCAAAATGTTGAACTATCCCTTTTAATTGTCATATGGACTATGTGTCTGAAGTAAAGAATTATAATAGCCATGAGGCCGGTAGCAAACCAACTCTAAAACACACTATACATACAAGTTAAAATGCTGAACTATCCCTTTAAGGAAACAGCAGATAAGACACAAAAAGGTTTTTCTGGTAGTGAAATTGTAACGCTGGTTCTAAACTAATCTTTTTCATAATTTTCTGTCGTCAGGTCCATATGTGCAGGAGTAAAGTTTCCACCAGGTCATGTCACTTCTATAATAATGTTGAAGGTAATGATTTAGTGTGTGAGCGGTTAAACAGCTTATATCGCATTTCAACAGGGTCATAACAACCCCTGTTACAGGCTTTAATGTGTTTAATGTTGTGTTTTCTTTAGAGAAGAGCACTGACAGAGACTTGGTGAACTCCATCCTTGATGTGGAAGACTTGGTCAAATATGGCAACAAACAGAAGTGGGTTTTATTAAAGACGGTTTAGAAACAAGAGTCAGTTTCCTGTATTTGGGCTTCACCACTGCCACGCCCCTTTAGGAGACAAGCAGCAGGTCTTGAGTCTATTGACTCCAATGGGAGAAGTGGACATGAGTTTATGAGATTATGGTCGATTCTTACGCCCCATAGTCACTGAGGTGCATACTGGAGTCATTTTTCACAAGCCACATCTCTTCTGAACATTTTGACATGAAAATGGTGAAATTCTGATGAACAAATCAGGAGCAAATTAACTTTGCTATGCAGAAAAGGAGGATTTTATGGAATTACTATTTTTCCAGTCAGTCTGACAAGCTTTGAGAGAAGACTCTATATTCTAGGTTTAGTTTATTAGTCCTATCCCTTCATCAGCAGTGGACAGCCTTGTGATGTATTTGTATTACTTTCTACGTAATTATTCCACCCTTCAAATAGGATGTCCCTCATGTATGCAGCATCAGATGAAAAGAAACTTTACACATTATGTGTTTGTGTGTTTCCTGCCATTATGGCACGATATTCTAGCAGTGATTGATGCCATCTGTCCCACGCAGTCACCAACACGCTCCCCGATGTTGTTTCAATGGGGTCTGGTCTTTATGTTTTTAAACTTAAATCAAATTGAAGACAACAGGAACATTGTTTGTTTTATTTAGATTTTACATTTATTTCCCTGGAAAATAAAATGTGTCTTTGTTGAAACATTTTCCTCCAGGGTCTGTCCTTACTACCTCTCCCGTTCCTTGAAGCAGCAGGCAGACATCATCTTTATGCCATACAACTACCTGCTGGATCCCAAGGTGAGCTGTCCTGGATCATAAACTGTCCCTGGATCACACACATGTAGTTGAATAAACTACGTAACGGTCACATCAGTTAGCAAAGTGGTTAAATAAACACTGATATTGATTAGCTACAGCAGATGCTTTTACTGTTGTATTGCATATTGCAGCTTTATTTAAATATTAATATCTATGAACCAGTGTATCCATTGTGCTTATAGTCCAGATCAGTTTCTCACCGTCTTTTCTCTTCCTGTCTCCCTCTTTGTGTCACAGAGCCGCAGGGCGCACAACATCGAGCTGAAAGGAGCTGTGGTCATTTTTGATGAAGCTCATAATGTGGTGAGACTCTGTGGATGTTATCATTTATGAATAAGCTTAAAGGGATACTTCACCCAAAATCAATAATTCACCAATTTTCTACTCACCGTCATGCCAAGGAAGGGTTTGGAGAACTTTCAGAGTCATCAAAACGCTTTAGGAGTTCCAGGGGGGGTCCGGCTGGCAACGGATTTTCATATAATGGCTGCGGATAGAGCTCACTTTTGAATCGTCTAAAACACACACTATGAAACATCCAAACACCTCCATACTGCTCGTCTGTACTGACCCAAGTGTCCTGAAGCCGCCACATGAAAAAGTTGTTCGGAAAAATTAATGTGATCTCTGTTTTTAGCCTTGTTGTAGTAGTAGCTCCCAGTGGCTCTGTTTGATGATTTGCTGCGAGATGTTCGTCATTGTAAACAATTGGATGTGTGATGTGAACACGAAAGAAGTAGCTACTACTACAACAAGGCTAAAAACAGAGATCAAATTAACTCTGAAAAACACTGAAAGTTCTCCAAACCCTTCCTTGGCATGATGGTGAATTATCAATTTTGGGTGAAGTATCCCTTTAAATTGCTTTGTTCCTTCTTGTCATTGAGCTTGAACAGAGATAAACACTTTGCCTAAATATACATCCTCACCTGATGTTATGATGGACAGTGGACAAAGCCGGTGGACATGTTGCTCTAAAAGAACAGATGTTCAACTGGTCTGAGATCTGTGACATGACAAACACAGTGATTCATTTTACTCAGCTGCAGACTCTTGAAAACCTGATATGACCGACAAACTTTTCCGTGGAGTTCTCAGATTATCCAACTGGACAATGTTTCTGTTCCCTGCAGGAAAAGACGTGTGAGGAGTCGACGTCTTTTGACCTGACTCCCTATGACCTGGCCTCGGCCATCAGCGCTGTGGACCGGCTGCTGTCGGAACAAGTCAGCAAGGAAGTCTCTGAGGACTCCAACGTAGAGTCATTCAGCTCTGGTCTGTTGACACATGATTGACTAAAGACATTGATATCAATACAGAGTGTGGCAGTTAATAATGACTGGTGATATTTTTTCTGTTTCAGATCTAAAACTAGACATAACGTCCGTTGGTAAAATCAAACGTAAGTATTCTTTAGAGCATCAGTTGGCCTCATTTTAGTGCCTCCCCTGTTTTCTGGTGAAGTGGATTCATCATTGCTCCATGTCCGCTCTGACAGAGATTCTGCTGGACTTGGAAGCTGCCATCGATTCCTACGAACTACCTGGTGACAAAGGCATCACTAAACCTGGAATGTGAGTGACAGTGGTGCGAGATGGAGAGGAGATTACAACAGTTTGACTCTGCTAACAGCTTCAAGTACAGCAATGTCTGAATCAGCCTTTCTGTCCCTCTGATCTGTGGATTTCCACATCTCACAATTGAAATGTTACATCAATTAAAAACAGGGAAAGCTAGTCTACATCAAACGCATGTTTTGCGGAGAAATTAAAGAGCCTAAGACCATAGTTTTAGTCAAGAGGGCGCAGTAGGATTCAAATAATACTTTTTATGGTGACATTAAATCACTTTTTTACACAGTTGTGCAACAGACTCCTGGGTGTGAGACCAGCTGCTTTAGACTGTGCAACAAACCAGGGATTGAACAAGCACCCAAAAAACGATAACAAAAGGAAAATGGAAACAAAATTGACAAAAAGAGAGAAAAACATAATAATGATTAGGTTTGCGAAATGAGAATATGATTGCAATTACCTTTTTTTATATATCACTTTAAAGGGACAACGAGAAGTTTCTATTTGGTTATAAAAAAGTCTCATATTAATGTGGATGAATCTACGTTACCCATACTTGTTAATGGGCCCATTTTCGATAAATATATCGTTTTGTCTCTATCGTTATTTTGTTATTATTAGTGGTGGCGGAAATGCTGGTCGAGCCGACCAGCGTTTCTTTACTTTCGGTTTTGCGGCGAGTCATGAGAATAACGCCGCCAAATCGCAGTTTATGGTCGGAACTACGACGGTATGTGATCGTCTTCGAACCTCTGACTTTAATTCTTGATGAATGAAAACATGAGTCTGTCTTGCGCCGGTCAAAGAATTTCACGGTGCACGGAGGCTCATAAATGTAGTGTGAAAACGCTTCGCTTTTCCAAAACTCCTCGTTGTCCCTTTTAATAGAAAGAAAATATAAAATTGGCATCGGTACCAAATGTGAATGCTGTCTTATATCTGGAGAAAATAATTTTTAGGCTGGAGCTCCTTGTAGCACCACAATAATTCATTTATAATGATTTGTTGTGACATTTTTACCATTTTAAAAAAACAGAACAAAACCTACAATTTGAATATCAGACTTGGCTTAACTGTGATTTTGATTAATTGTTCAGCCCTAACATGAGTTTTGAAATGTTTTCTCTCCACCTCAGCTTCATCTATGAGCTGCTAGAGAGAGCTTCCCTAAACTACAGCAGTAAGACGATCGTCCAAGAGGCTCTGGAGCAGATCAGCGGACACCTGGCAGGACGTCAGTATGAGCTCTTCATGTTAATGTTCATGAAACAACAGGTCACTGAATGTACAGTGGCAATGCAAAAGTTTGGGCACCCCTGGTCAAACTTTCTGTTAATGTGAACAGTTCAGCAAGTGGAAGATGAAATAATCTCAAAAAGGCAGAAAGTTACAGATTCCCTTTACATTTTAAACTATATTTAAAGAAATATATTTTCATCTTTTACATTTTCAAAATGACAGAAAAGGAAAAGGGCCCACAGCAAAGGTTAAATAGTAAATAATCTTGTCTGATACCTTGGTCAAATGATCAGTATTCACATAAAACTGAAAACAAAAATAATACACTGATAATGCTTTGCAAAAGAGTTTTTCATGTTTAACTTTCTGCCTTTTGGAGATAATTTCATCCTCCCCTTGCAGGGACTTGTCTGCTGGGTTCATCACACAGATAAAGCCAGATGTGCAGGTTCATACAATTAACTAATGAGTTGTGTTTCTCAACAGAGCCGGGAATATTCCTGAACACAAGTGGACTGGAGAAGCTGACAAACATCATACAGGTATGATCTGGTATCAGGGTGTAGCTAGCACAGCTTAGCAGGAAGCAGCCAGGTTTAAGTTCATACACACACACCTGAGAGTTAGTGACTGTATCTGACAAGTGACAACCTGCACCGCCTCACACACATGCTGGGTGATACACTGTTGTTTCCTCACACGCAGCTCCAACATGTACCTAGAACCACAAAGCTCTGTTTTCATTAGATTGATATAATCTGGTCATTTCACTGCATTTGTCATATTTCTTTATTGTTTATTGGCTTTTTATATACATGAACTGTAATCGTGGTCGTCTCTTGTCTTGCAGCTGGTGTTTTGTGGGGACGCGTCATCAGAGAAGGAGAAACAACAGCAGCAGATGATTTCCAACACGGCTCATTTTAAGGTGCGTGTCCATCAGAAGCCCATGAACAGCTGTATGGAAGTAAAGGAGTGCCTCCACACACTTGTCATGTGTCTGAATGACGACATCAGCTCTTGTCTTTCATCTGTCTGGCTCAGGTTCACATCCACAGAGACACCAGCCACAGGAAAAAACAGAATACCGACATGTGGGCTTCGTCCTCATCAAAGAAACAAGGTGATGATACTTTGTGTCGGCTTTGTGTGAATTTTTGGGGGTGTTGTCGGTTCATACAGAGTTGTAAGTGTCAAAGGAGTGCCGTTTTCTGCAGTAACCTCTCTTTAACCGATTTTGAAAAGTTCTGTGTGTCTCCTCCTGTGAGTAAACCTGCTCAAATAGCTCTTGTGTTTTTTCTTGGCGCCTTGTAGGAAACATACTGAGTTACTGGTGCTTCTCTCCCGGCTTCAGCATGCAGGAGCTGAAGAATCAAGGCGTCCGCTCCATCATCCTGACCAGCGGGACACTCTCACCTCTGTCCTCATTCACCTCTGAGATGAGGATGTAAGTTACTTCAGACCTGCCGATCCTCACAACTTGTTTTAGACAAGAGACACCGTAAAGAGACAGTGCATATAATTTGCAAACACATCAAAGTGCATTTAGGGTTTAGTGTAGTGTACAAATGAGTGTGAGCTCCTGTTGTGGCGATGTCTGTCATGTTGATTGATACTGATTCAAACTCAATTTCATTTATTATTCGTTCCAATCCTAGGATTGGAAAGGAGCAGGATGAAGAAAACTTTTAATACCTGCTCCTTTCGTAAAACAAAATAACACAGAATGATGAAATGCCAATTTACAACCAACAATATACAAAGAAAATAGAAAATAAAATCCACAGCCAATATCTTCCATCACAACATGTTTCTATATAAACTCCCCACCTTTTTCTTATAAAGCCTGTTAAATTGAAAAACATTTGAACAACTTTTCTCTATGACTGGTAATGAATTCCAAAGCTTAACACCCACCACAGAAATGCACATTTCTTTTAACTTGGTCCTTGCCATTTCATATTCAAAATTAAATTTCCTTCTATGGCTGACATCTTGTGAAACTAAAACAGAATACTTCTGCAAATTTGCAGGTACTTTTTTGCTTCGTATACAATCAGTCTGAGCTTCCGAAGCCCGACTTAAATATTCCATGTGAGTGTTCTCTGAATTCATCTTAGTGCCTTTTTCTGTAATAAAAAACAACGGCTTTGTTCGACTTACGTAGGTATTAACTCATATTTTGATGCAGTAACTCGTATAAGGCATAATAAGTGAACAATACAAAATCCTCATTGCTTTCTAATATACTGTATGTCTTGCTTTACTTAGAACAGGAATACTTTTCGATGCCTTGTTTTGTATGCAAGCAATATGTGATTTCCATGTTTGCTTTCCAGTTACTGCAAGCAATCCTTTTGTTAGCTACTGCTGTTGTTAGCATTGTTAGCTAATACCAGCCAATATTAACACACCACGCGACAGTTTGGATGTAAAAGCAACATAACAACATGTCTACAAGTAGAAGTTGCACAATTCTGTTAGTATGACCAATTTAATGACACTAAAATATGACCAGCTGGCTGATAAAGAGGGAAACATTCAGTTTTTATTTGCTGTTGATGCATAGAGCAGGCATGTTGGATTGTTAACTTGAGGTAAAGAGTTTTTTAATTGGAGTTCTGACTTCAGGGGCCGTTTCTGATGACGTGTCCAACTGGTAACTTGGAAAATCTGACCTCCAAGTCATAATGGAACGCACCATTAGCTGCACCTGAGGAAACACCTGTCCATCCATCAGCCTTATTGCCGATCTACACAGGGTCTCAGGGGGCTGGAGGGTGAGGGCGGGGTCACTGTCCGTCACAGCTCTGACACAACAGCATCACACAATGTGTTTGCTGGCAATTTAGAGTCCCCATTTAACATAGCGTGCATGTCTGTGGACTGTGGGAATCGAACCCAGAACCTCACTGCGAGGTGACGGCGCTAAACGCTGTACCACCATGCCGTCCCCACCTGAAGAGAAACCGCATCGCGCTCAACCAGAGCCGTCATGTTGTATGAAGAGCAGCCGAACGTCGTTGTTGATCACGCTTGTGTGTCATCCTCGTTGTCGTTGCAGAGAGTTCCCGGTGTGTCTGGAGAACGGTCATGTGATCGACCGGGACCAGATCTTCGTCAGCGTCGTTGACCGCGGTCCAGACAAAGTTCATTTAAGTTCAGCGTTTGATAGAAGGTGAGTTTCCTGTTCTAGAAAAGATCCTAATTGTGTTTCTGTCACATGATACTTAATGATACCAGCACAACTTTGTTCCTTCTAAATTCGATCTTTATTTGATAAAACCCTTAGATGTGATGTAACTTTCTGCTTGATGTTAAAGGGATAGTTCAACATTTTGGCAAATTGGCCCATTGCCATAATTCCTATAGTCATAGCAGTAGGTTCGTTACCTAATTGTTGGTGCAAGCTATTTTTAGAACGGTGGAGCAGAGCCGCCCACGAGCTGCTCAGAGCTACGCTACGGAGGCTAATGGGATTTCTTGGTTTCCCTCATCAAATACACAATCCAACAACTCCAGAACGTGAACGTTACAAGTTACGTTATGTTACATTTTCGTGGGTAAATTCATGCAAAACCGCTGATGCGTGCTTCCTGCCGGGGCAATTTTTCGGCAAGCAATCTCTGCATTTGCCTCGACAACAACTCTGTCTCATAACGTTCCATTTGCCAAAATGCTGAACTATACCTTTAAAACTGTTCAACTCTGACAATGACTTGTGATGATGCAAATAAAACATCTAATGCTTCCCTATGTGACAGGTTTCTTCCTGAGAACATGGGCTCTTTAGGCAACACTGTTGGTGAGAATGACAAGCACTGATGCAAGCATGATTATTGTTTGTAGATCAATGAGTAACAGACCATTACGTGATTGTTGTTGTGATTATCTCATGGATGTATCTCATGTGTTCCCTCCTCAGCCAACCTGAGCCGTGTGGTTCCTCACGGTCTCCTGGTGTTTTTTCCCTCGTTCCCTTTAATGGAAAAAACCTTGGACTTCTGGAGAGTAGGTGGACACAAATCACTGTATTATGTTATAAATCTGTACATATGTTTATATTAGTTGTTCCAGACGATGATCTCTGTGTGGTGTCTCATCAGGCTAATGGACATGCAGAACGTATCGACAACGTGAAGCCCATGTTTGTCGAACCTAAGGGAAAAGGCACCTTTAATGAGGTGAGTGTGTGTTTTTTTTAATATAATCTATTATTGCTATTGAAACAGAATTTCCATGGTCGGGCTGTGAGAGAGGTCCAGCCTTTGACTCATCCACTGGGGGCTGTGGTCACACAGACCGACGCTGATGGAGCCAGTGAAAACTTTTAATGCTTTATGGATGTTTGGATGCGCTGGTCTTATTTCTTTCATTTGTTGGAGGCCTTTTTAGACAAATATTTTTTTTGTTCTTCAATGGAGGACATTCGGGCTTGTTACTCTCACCTCAACACTGTGCACCGTGCTGTGCCATCTCACCTGCGGGTGATGTCTTTGTAAACGTGGGAAGGACCAGTGAGCTAACAGGGGACAGGAGACATGTGCAGAGGAGAGAGAAACTCGGATGACGACAGACGGAGAGAGGAGCAGTGACTTTGTTTGTGCTGCTGTGCCCAGGACGTCATGACTAAACTATGTATTTCTAGAGAAAACAGCTGCTAGGAAGCGATAAAGGTCTGAGAGTGTTTCATGAGCTGCATGTGGTGTGAGTTGGTGACAGTACAGAGGAAGAGTGTGACAACAACTTATCTTTTCTGTTTGTTCTTAGGTTATTGATGGATATTACAACAAAGTCAATGATCCAGCGTCTAAAGGAGGAACTTTCTTTGCAGTGTGTCGAGGGAAGGTGAGTTGATCATGTGTCCATAGAGTCTAGGATAATCCTAAAATGTGCTTTTTTTCCACACAGGTACACTCGGTCCGCTGAGTCAAGGATACCGCGTTCAGTTTGTGTTAGTTATGGTGCATTTCTTCTAAATGTGTGCATGTGTCAGGCCAGCGAGGGTCTGGATTTTGCTGACACCTTTGGTCGGGGCGTCGTCATCACTGGCCTTCCCTTCCCTCCGAAGATGGATCCTCGAGTCATCCTGAAGATGCAGTTCCTGGATGAGATGAGCCGGAAGAAAGTTCCTGGGGTGAAGGTGAAGAGACCTGCTCACCGAGGTTTACTGAAAAGGCTGATGAGGTTTTAGTGGCTTAGTCTTTTTCATAACTGTGTGTGTGTGTGTGTGTGCAGTACCTGTCTGGACAGCAGTGGTACAAACAGCAGGCGTTCAGAGCTGTGAACCAGGCCATCGGTAGAGTCATTCGCCATAGGGAGGACTATGGAGCCATCTTCCTGTGTGATCAGAGGTCTGACATGGAATTGAATAGAAGTAGACCACACAGGAGTTTTAAGAAACAATGGCTCTACTTAACAGCGACGAAAGTGACTCAAATGAAACGGTGTGTGTTTGTGTGTCTCCCGCAGGTTTAAGAGCTCCGACGCCCGGGCTCAGCTTCCATCGTGGGTCAGGCCTTATGTTCGTCAGTATGATGGATTTGGGAATATGATCCGGGAAGCCTCTCAGTTCTTCAGGGTGGCACAGAAGCTGGTGGGTCTTCTCACACACGGATCATGAAGATGATTAATGATTGAGAGGCACAAGACTGAACAGGAGGTCGTATATACTGTAAATTCTCCAATAGAGGCCGAACTGAACCGGCTTATATCAGAGACAGGCGTCTATATGAGACAGGTTTTTAGAGTGAGAACAGAAGGAAAGAGCCTGTCCAGAACATGGTTTAAATGGCACCCATTAAACAACTTCTAAATGAATCTGAATTTTTTGGCTGGATATATTATTATTATATATTTTTGACTCTTTCCTTGAGTCAGTCTGAGTTCTCAACGGGCAGGGGAAAACATACAAATAACTCGGGTCAGATCGGACCACAGGCTAGACCCGGCCCGTTACAGGAGACCAGCGTCTATTTGAGAATTTATGGTATCTATCACAGCACTATCACTATCACACAAATTAGTAAATGTATGGACTGAATCAACACATTTGACTAATAATGAGTGATAATGGGGTTTTTCGATAGCCAATCATTTTTTTCAGTCTAATAAAATGCAGTGCACTTATTTTAAATAAAAAAATAGTACTGGGCATGTTGGAGCTGATGGTTCAGCTCATACTGACTGTGTGGTTGTGTGGCTGCACCAGAGGCCTGTGGTGGAGAAGAAGGCGGCTGCAGAGAGCTGTGGGACAGTGAGTTTACCAGACTCAGTCGGGTCCTCGGGCTTCGCCTCCTGCTCATCCTCCCAGAGCTCCGTCACCCAGAAGGCCAAGGCGTTGGACACCCACCTTCCCAGCCTGAAGAGGAGGAGGCTCAGTGAGTGTGAATATGAGGGAGGGGTGGTGAATTCAATGTCTCAAAAAGGCCTTGACAGAATGCTTTCAAATTTGGCATCAACGTTCACCGGTGGTTAGATTTTGATGGTCAAAGGTTAAAGGTCAAGGTCACAGTGGCCTCACAAAACCCAATTTTGCCCCCTGTGATACATTAAGTCTACAACTCCTCGAGAGATAAAGCATTGCACAAATATTCAATTTGACTCGAGTTGGGTTTTAAGAACTTTTTTGATCGTTACATAATCACGCGATTTCATAGTTCTCTGTCCACTTATCATACATATTATACTACAGACACTATCATACGTCTTTGACCGACTCATTCTCTTTTTTCCGGCCATGCAGACACTTTTTTTTTTAATGCTGCTGGGTTTTAAAAATGACGCTCTCAGGGATTTCTCTCTGCATCACATCCCGCTTTGAGTGTGACCAATCAGCACAGAAGTAAACCTCAAGCCCCACTCAGGAGTTTTTCGGGGCCGAATAAGTACCTACCCCCAGGCAGGGACTGGTTTGGCCCCTGTAAAAGTTCCTGGAGACGGCCCTAAGGGTGAATTCTTTAAAATTCAATGGTCAAAGTTCAGTGTGACGTGACAAAACCCTTTTTATGTGATTCTGGATATTAAAATGATATAACCTAAGACTAGTCAGAATAGCAGATGGAAACAACCTTACAGCAGTAATTCTAGTTACCTTGTCCGGTCTGTGTTCTCAGATGGGCCCACTGGAGCCAATGGGATGGCCAGGATCTGCATCGAGTACGAGTGTGAGGTGCAGGAGAGCCACAGGAAACCGGCCAACCTGCTGGATGCTCTGGAACAAGGCGACCATCCCGGAGGAGAGGACAGTGATGCTCTTGTAGGAGAAGAGAGGGTATAAAAAGATCACTTCCGTTTTACAAAATAAAACTTTAAATAAAACTTTTCATTATAAAATGTACACAAATGTGTACAAATTAACAAAATACAAATCATATCGCTAAGTGCATATGAAAAATATGAAAAATAAAGGCAATAAAGCCAAGTTACATAGATAAAGTGCATATGCTAAATAAGAAAAAGAAAAATAGTGACAAAATTCCGATCATAAAGCAGTGAAGTAGATAATAGTAGAAAAATAGTATAAGATAAACTGCAGTAATCAGATACCGATCATAAAGCACAGTAAAATGTGTGCAAAATTATAAAGAAAAAAATACAATAAACATTATCAATGGAACCACAAGTGCTAATAGGACATGTTGTAGAAGCTATAAAAGCTAAAAAACCAGACCAAATAGGTAAGCCACAGAACATGTAATTAAAACCCGACCATGTATGAATAATAAAAAAAAATATTTAAAAAAAGAAGAGAAGGTAGCCTGTCCTCTGAGAGACACATTGGTCCATCCTGTATGAGATGAAACGTTTACAGTGGTCATTCTGTCATGCTGTTGAGTGGAGTTTATGGTTCATTACATGTTTACACATTATTTCATATCCAGGAGGACGACAGTAGTTCTTATTTATCCAATGATCTGCTTTCTTTTGAAGGCAAGCCGTTTGTCCACGCTGTCTCTTCAGTACGACAAGAGGATGGACGATGAGCTGCGAGGAGGAAAACGTAAAATCAAACTGGTCCACGAGCAGGTACGTGTCTCTTTGAACAGCACCAGGTTTGTGCGGTCCAGTTGTCTTTATTTTAGTTTTGACTCTCCACCTCCAGGAGAGGAGGCATCTGCAGCTGCAGCCACAGTCTCACAGTCCGAACTCATATCCGTGTGGCTGCTGTAGATCTTTACACTGAGTTACACTGTCTCTGTGCGTTTCATGGCCAAAGAAAACCAGCCTGTCCGACGACACGTCCGAGGAGGGGAAGGCGAGCAGGGCCAAGACGTTCCTGGCAGAGATGAAGAAGTCGCTGAGCCAGGTCAACTTCCAGCAGGTCATCCAGGCTCTGCAGACCTACAAGAAGACCGACAACCTGGACCTCCTGCTGACCGAGACGGCCGTCCTGGTGGAGGACAGTAACACTCACAGTCTGCTCCGCGGTGAGTCCACCCACACATTTACACACTGAGCTACACACTGTGGTGACCCGTAAACACCGTGTCCTCGGAACTGCTGCGAACCAGTTGCAGCCATATTTTGAATGTGCTAAAAACTAGAAAAGTAGAAAAAATCAAATAAAAAACACACCCAAAATCAGTGTTTTCATGTTTACAGGCCCTAAACTGAACCAACCCCTTCTTTTTTATTCTTTTAACTTGAGTTTTTTCTAAAGTCTAAAGAGGTCTTTTGTGTTTTGGTAGTTCCCTATAATCTAATCTGTAGGCTATAGCTAGAGTTAATTTGAGTCATATGTAAAGTCTGCTTGTTTTTCCTAGAGCCGTCACAGTGTGTGTGTGTGTGTGTGTGTGTGTCTGTCTTTTGACATTGTGTGTGTCCGTCCCTGTGGTGAAGGTTTCTACCAGTTTGTTCGTCCGCATCACAAGAAGAGGTTTGATGAGAGATGCGAGGAGCTGACTGGACAGGGCTGCGGATACAAACCCGATCACTCGCTGGCTAAGGACGAGAAGAAAGCGCTGCTGCTGCAGGCTGGTAGGAGACGCTCACCTCCACCCAACACTGCACTCTCCTTTGATTATTGACCTGGTTTTTATTTCACCTCATATATTCATAATTTAGTCCATAACATTATTAATTACCCCATCAAGTTTCCTGGTGACAGGTGGTCTGATTGTCTTCTTTTGTCCAAACCTGAAAGATACTTCGACAGTTCATTTCTTATAAGTAGTGAATGAATCTCGGTGAGAAGCGTGGGAATTTAGGACATCAGTTACAATGAGTTCAGTCCATCATGGTCTGGTCTAAACCAGCTGGTCACAACAGTTTCATCTATTTCCTTTTTTTTTTCATTGTGCCATACCTAAAGCAACACACAAGCACAAGACATGGAAGACATAACACTGCAACACAACAACCCAAAAAAAGTAGAGAGTTAAATAAGAGATAAATCCTCTCCCATCCCATCCCACACCCTCTCGTTTCCTCTTGATGGAGGAGCTGACGGACAGAATGAGTGTGTAACTGTGGTGTGTTGTCTCTCTAAGCCACAGACAGAAAGCCTGCTGTGGCTCCGCCCCCCAGTGGACTGTCCACCAGCGGCCAGCTCAACACACAGCAGCTCAACAAAGGAGGATGCCACTTGAGCCAGCAAGGACTGAAAGAACCCCAGACCCGTAGGACACCGCCTCATCATTACCTTCACCTCCTCCCTGGTGCTCTTCATCAATACACTCAGCACATGTGTTCAGCATGAAATGAGCTCCGCTTCTCTTCTTCTCCCCGTGCCAATCAGGTCCCGCCCCAAAAAACGAGGTCCACACCACTTTCCTGTCAGATGTGAAAAAAACTCTGGGACCAGAAAAGTCGGCTCAGCTCTTTCAGACCATTCACAACTACAAGAAGACAGACAACTATGAGAACATGGTGACCACGGTGGTGAGCTTGTTCACTGAGAGAGATGAGGACATCAACCTTCTAGTCCGTAAGTTCTTATAGTTATAAATAGTAGAAAATTCCCAACTCCAAGTCCTCCCCAGTTTAATCGTATAATATACATGCATTATCTCCAGCTTTTCTACAGAACCACTATGTATTCTAATTGCCTCTGCATGTGTACATTTATCTGCTTACTTTGTTGTTTCCCTGTTTGTTTTATGATATATTGTAGCCTACTTGTGTCTTTTAACATGCATTTCTCTTGTGAAACACGCTGAGTTGCTTTTTATATGAAATGGATTGTATAAATAAATCTTCTCCTCTTTGTCTTCTTTGTATGTTCACTTACACACTTCTTCCTGGTGGTTTTCCTACTCTTCACTCTTCAGGATTTGGCATGTTTATTCGCCCTCAACATAAGAAGCAGTACACAGAGATGTTGGATGCTCTGACCGGTCAGTCGGCGTCTTCTGCTGCTGCAGCTGCCGCTGTGAGTGAAGACCAGCAAAGTCAAGGTGAAGGACAACCCAGTAAATCATAATAGAACTTTCATGTTTTTTGTGTTTAATATATGACTTGTATGTGGCATAAATCATTCTCATGGAGACCTTTAATCTGTGACCAACCTTTTCAGTGTTGGTCTCTAGATATAAGACTATGACTGTCTCCTTTGGAGCCTGTGAGATTAAGTTTTGGCCTTTTGGTTCAGATATGTACAGCTGGTGTTGGCCCTTCAGTGACATGGTATTTAAAGGGATAGTTCAACATTTTGGCAAATTGGCCCATTGAACAAAAAAAGGCTCGCGCACATCCAGAAATGCAGCCAGGTGCTGAGTCCAAGGAAACGATAATCAAAAACAGAAAAGGACTCGCAACACTGTATAAGCTCCCCAAAGTACAAAAATTTATTAGAGGACTAAAAATGACAACGTTTCGAGCAGTGCGCTCTTCGTCAGGTCAATCACAAATTGGCCCATTGCCATAATCCCTATAGTTTTAGGAGTAGGTTCGTTACCTTTAATTGTCAGTGCAAGCTGTTTTTAGAACGGCGGAGCAGAGCCGCGAGCTGCTTAGAGCTATGCTACGGAGGCTAATGGGATTTCTTGGTTTCCCTCATCAAACTCATCAAATACACAATCCAACAACTCCAAAATGCTCTGGTGGACAAGTTGTGACCTGCACATTCACCACGCTATGAGATAATAACGGAACGTTACGAGACGGAGTCGTTTTAGAGGTAAATGCAGAGACTGCTTGCTGAAAAACTGCCCCTGACGGGAACGTGCAACAGCGGTTTGTCATGAATTTACCTCGAAAACAACTCTGTCTTGTAACGTTCCGTTATTATCTCATAGCGTGGTGAATGTGCAGGTAGCTCTGCGCAGCTCACGGCTCTGCTCCGCCATTCTAAAAATAGCTCGCACCGTCAATTAAAAGAAGCAAACCTACTCCTAAAATTATAGGGATTATGGCAATGGGCCAATTTGCCAAAATGTTGAAATATCCCTTTAACATTTTACTAATCTGTTACCTTTTACAGCTTCATCGTCACCTCCTTTGAGGACACAAAGCAAGATTTCCAGCTTTTTCTCAGGCGGCCAAACAAAGTGAAGCTGAGATGAAGGAACAAGCTTCAAACAGCTCATGACGCCGCTGCTGTTAAAGCTGTGAAGAGTCCAGGTGCTGCAGTCTGGACTCTGAGGCTGGATCTGTTGTGGTTGTAGACTGAATTGACGAGGCAGAATGAAGTCAATGAAATCGACATTTGTAACTACCGACAACACTTTAGACACTACAACATTACCACAACGGCTTCCTGTGTTTTTCTCCTTTGAGATGATGACAGATTTAACATGTGCCTCAGGTCAGTCAGGGGTTTGTCAAGTTACATCAGTGTCATAAGAAGTGAAAATGTGATATGAAATAATAATGTTTTTATATATTTAAAAAAAAAAGTTTTTACATTTAATTAAAGCTGCTCTGCCCGTTTCTGGAGTCATAGTCTTCCTTCCTCACCTTTTCACACGACAAACTGCTGTTTGAACATTT
This sequence comes from Trachurus trachurus, assembly GCF_905171665.1. Lineage (NCBI taxonomy): Eukaryota > Metazoa > Chordata > Actinopteri > Carangiformes > Carangidae > Trachurus > Trachurus trachurus. The sequence continues at coordinate 5,482,324 of NC_139901.1, read as the reverse complement.
CACCTCCAGACAGGCTGGCTTTATATTCTCATGATCAGTTAAAAAAACAAGCAAAGATTTAACAAACAAAGCAAGGTTTTCTTGGAGTTTGATGTGAGATTAACACAAGATCCCATCAAAAATACAATATATGTGCAATGCATATATTGATTTCCGTATATGAAATAGATGTGTATGTACATTTAGAATACAAGCATGTAAAAAGCAGTGTATATAAAACCTTACAATGATTTTAACATATTGACTCTCATCCATTCCAGACATGTATGTACAGTGGGGCAAAAAAGTATTTAGTCAGCCTCCAATTGTGCAAGTTCTTCCACTTAAAAAGATGAGAGAGGCCTGTAATTTTCATCATAGGTATACCTCAGCTATGAGAGACAAAATGAAAAAAAAAAATCCAGAAAATCACATTGTCTGATTTTTAAAGAATTTATTTGCAAATTATGGTGGAAAATAAGTATTTGGTCAATAACAAAAGGTCATCTCAATACTTTGTTACATGCCCTTTGTTGGCAATGACAGAGGTCAAACGTTTTCTGTAAGTCTTTACAAGGTTTTCACACACTGCTGCTGGTATTTTGGCCCATTCCTCCATGCAGATCTCCTCTAGAGCAGTGATGTTTTTGGGCATTCGCTGGGCAACACGGACTTTCAACTCCCCCCAAAGATTTTCTATGGGGTTGAGATCTGGAGACTGGCTAGGCCACTCCAGGACCTTGAAATGCTTCTTACGAAGCCACTCCTTCGTTGCCCGGGCGGTGTGTTTGGGGTCATTGTCATGCTGAAAGACCCAGCCACGTTTCATCTTCAGTGCCCTTGCTGATGGAAGGAGGTTTTCACTCAAAATCTCACGATACATGGCCCCATTCATTCTTTCCGTCACACGGATCAGACGTCCTGGTCCCTTGGCAGAAAAACAGCCCCAAAGCCTGATGTTTCCACCCCCATGCTTCACTGTAGGTATGGTGTTCTTTGGATGCAACTCAGCATTCTTTCTCCTCCAAACACGACGAGTTGAGTTTTTACCAAAAAGTTCTATTTTGGTTTCATCTGACCATATGACATTCTCCCAATCCTCTTCTGGATCATCCAAATGCTCTCTAGCAAACTTCAGATGGGCCCGGACATGTACTGGCTTTAGCAGGGGGACAAGTCTGGCACTGCAGGATTTGAGTCCCTGGCGGCGTAGTGTGTTAGTGATGGTAGCCTTTGTTACTTTGGTCCCAGCTCTCTGGAGGTCATTCACTAGGTCCCCCCGTGTGGTTCTGGGATTTTTGTTCACCGTTCTTGTGATCATTTTGACCCCACAGGGTGAGATCTTGCGTGGAGCCCCAGATCGAGGGAGATTATCAGTGGTCTTGTATGTCTTCCATTTCCTAATAATTGCTCCCACAGTTGATTTCTTCACACCAAGCTGCTTACCTATGCAGATTCAGACTTCCCAGCCTGGTGCAGGTCTACAATTGTGTTTCTGGTGTCCTTTGACAGCTCTTTGGTCTTGGCCATAGTCGCGTTTGGAGTGTGACTGTTTGAGGTTGTGGACAGGTGTCTTTTATACTGATAAGGAGTTCAAACAGGTGCCATTAATACAGGTAACAAGTGGAGGACAGAGGAGCCTCTTAAAGAAGAAGTTACAAGAAGTTACAGGTCTGTGACAGCCAGAAATCTTGCTGGTTTGTAGGTGACCAAATACTTATTTTCCACCATGATTTGCAAATAAATTCTTAAAAAATCAGACAATGTGATTTTCTGGATTTTTTTTTCTCATTTTGTCTCTCATAGCTGAGGTATACCTATGATGAAAATTACAGGCCTCTCTCATCTTTTTAAGTGGGAGAACTTGCACAATTGGAGGCTGACTAAATACTTTTTTGCCCCACTGTATATATTCTTATATTATAGACACATGCTACATGAACATATCAAGCCTGTCAACATATGTTTATATAAAGTAAAGCGTTGTCCAGTAGTCTGAAACAAGAGGTTAGAAGGTGCATTTACAGGTTGACGTCAGGTCGGACTGGTCTATGTGAGCCCACCTGAGACCAGGATAGGAAGATGGGGAAACCTTTGCAAAGATAATGAGTTATTAAAATATATAGATATAGATATATAGGTATGTAGACCTTTTGTGTACATTGTTTTAATAACTTGTATTTATTTATGTAAATGTGTATTGTTATTACATAAGGTAGCGGCATATAAATCCATCCATCACATATCCCCCTTTCCCAATATCTTCCATACAAACCTCATGAGTGCTGTCTTTTTCTTTCTTTTTTTTCAATCCAATCTTTATAACAGCATAAAGTACATGTGCAGTTATAATTACACAAACAATAGCCTACAAATAATTAAACAGGAGCCAGGGGGAGTTTTCAAATAAAGTTATTAAATAATGAGCACAAATGAAAAGTTTTGTGGTTACAGTCAGATGTACTTTGGATGTACTGCTTCCTTTTCAAAAGCTAGGCTAAATGAAGTGATTTTGAGTGACTAAATTTGGTTTTATGAATATATATGATATTTCCCTAAAAATTATCAGCAAATGTATTACATATAACTCTTTATGTTTTTTGCTTCTTTTTTATTATACCAAATTGTACATCTGTCAAACCAAACGTGGGTTTAATGCACCGGGACATCTCTGTCGCTCCTGCTGGCGAGATATGACAGCTACAAACGGAAATCCCGCGATCGCCGTTTGGGTATCGCGATACTTCCTTCGGCACAGGATTTCCAACATGGCAGGCAGTAAGTTGGTGCTAGAAGGACGAGTAAGTGTAAAAGCCTTTATTTTAGGTCTTAGCGTGGTTGTAATCCCATTGATCAGAACCTGGTTTGGACACTTCGACTGGGTCTTCGATTATCTAACGGAAACGCCCGGGAAAATAGCGATTTGCATCCACGTTGCTGTTGCCAACGGCCTCTTGCTGCTCATATACAGGGGACCTCTGTACAAGGTAAGGAGCACTGGCGTCAGGTGGCCCACTTCCTGTTGTCATTCTCTCTCTCTCCTTCTGGCTAAAGCTCACTTGTGTTTTAATGGCGTCCAGAAGTGAAGCATTTCATCTACTCCTCTCACACAAGTCACTTAAATAAATGTAAAGGTTCCGCTGCTCATTTGGTAAGGTGAACTAAACCAGCCAGCGAGCTAACATTAGCCACCTGTGTAGTTAATCTGATTAGCTAAAGAGGAGCGGGACAGCTGCAGCCTGGCAGATAAACATAGAGACCTAAGCCGGACAAAGCTGCGGAGGCTTACTCTCCACTCACCTCTTGGTATTTTTTCATTCCTTCTGACAGAAATCAGCCCTGACAAGTTGTTTATGTGCCGCGGAGACAAAGTGACACAGACCCCGGTTCAGAAATGTGCTGGTTTGACTGCTCTGCTGGTCTGAGTTCAGTTTAATTAGCCTCTATAAAATCACCTGAGGGGTTTCATGAAAAGTCGGGCTCCTGGTCCTAATCCGGCGTAATCTACTAAACAGTAACTTCTATGTATAGTGTGTTTTCGAGTTGGTTTGCTACCGGCCCGATGTCTATTATAATTCTTGATTTCACACACATAGTCCAATTAAAGGGATAGTTCAACATTTTGGCAAATTCGCCTATTGCCATAATAATTCATAAAGCCACAGTAGTAGGTTCACTCCCTTTAATTATGGTGCATGTTGTTTTGAGATCCGCAGGGCAGAGACGTGAGCTGCTCAGCAAACACAATGGAGGTAAATGGTACAGGTCCTCTGTCCCTCATCAAATACACAATCCAACAACTCCAAAATGCTCTCGTGGACAAGTTGTGACCTGCACATTCACCACACTATGCAATAATCATGTAACATTACGAGATGGAGTTGTTTTCGAGGCAAATGCAGCCGGATCTATATTTCAGACATGGCTGGGCGGACTGATTTTATTTAAAAAACCTGGAAAACAACTCCACCTCATAATGTTACATGATTATTTCATAGCGTGGTGAATGTGCAGCTCACAACTTGTCCACGAGAGTGTTTTGGAGTTGTTGGATTGTGTATTTGGTGAGTTTGATGAGGGACAGAGGACCTGTACCGTTCACCTCCATTGTGTTCGCTGAGCAGCTCACGTCTCTGCCCCACTGATCTCAAAACAACATGCATCGATAATTAAAGGTAATGAACCTACTCCTATGACTGTATTTATATGTATGGTTTGTGTATATTATATTTATATACACATTTATATTTAAAGGACATGTAAGACAAAGGGTCAAGCTAACATGCCAGTGCATACAAAACGACTGCCTCATACATATAAAACACAATACATGGCAGATGTGATAGTTGCTGTTAATCTGTCCTACTGTCGGTGTGATGTTGTTGTTGACTTGAGGCTCTGGTTGGTTCCAGGTTGCTGTCAGAGCCTGCTTTCTGGGAGCTACCTTTGGCTGTGGCTTAATTATAAGCTGCTCTGAAACCACCTGGACACATTTTGGCTGGTATGTACATAACACTCAACTGTCAGTCACGAGGCGCTGTGTTCATTCTGAGTAGCTTCCTGCTCTGCATGTAGACAGCAGGATGTTTAATTTGTGATGCAGCTGAACACGTTTGGTAACGGCGCCTCTCCGCAGGTACATGTGCTCGCTGTCGTTCTTCCATTACTCCGAGTACCTGGTGACGGCCATCATCAACCCTCGCAGCCTGTCGCTGGACTCCTTCCTGCTCAACCACAGTATGGAGTACACCCTGGCTGCTGCCTCGTCGTGGATGGAGTTCACGGTGGAGAAGATGACAATTCCAGGTTGGTCCGGCATCACGCTCACTGTCACGTCACACAGCCACACCCAGTAACTCAGTGTAACCTCTGTCGAAGTAGCGCTTAAGATCAGAGCTTACACAGATGAGTTAATAGTGTCACGGCTCAATCGCAGGGTGAGATGTGGTGAAATTCCTGAATGTGTCGCTGCAGCTGACACGGCGTGTAGGGTCTGAGAACCCACTGCTCCATCTGGAGAGTCCTCATCCTGTAAAGCAGCACGGTTCTGTATCTGTGTTATAGTTTGTTCTGTCCTCACTCACTAGATGTGGGCGTGGCTCTGCTGGGAAAAAGGTGATGTCATATATTCCCGTGCACAAGTCAAAACTAAAAGAAAATCAGAAATGTCAGAATCACGAGTCGATGACGTTGGTGTGGTGGTTTGATGGCAGATCATCAATCTGAATTGAACCTTGTCTTTGAACCTCGTGAAACCTATTTAGCATTTCAAATTAATTAAATAAATTAAAAATGACTGAATGAATAAGACGTTTGTGTTGGCCTTTTGGGGTCAGTCAACCCTCTTTCATCATGTTGGTTGAGTAAAGTGAGGGAGGCAGAGACTTGCTACGTTAACCTTAATTAGCTTCATCACGATCAAGTCAACCAGTCAAATGTGACCAGTGATGACTACACCCACTCGAACTTAAGTAAAAAGCATGGAGAGACACCAGTCTCAAATCACTGCCACTCCTGCACTAAATCGTTTTTGTAGACACTCAAGACACTCAAAGAAAGAAACAAAAAATACAATGTTGAGACTGAGAATAAATTTATTTCACTTTACCTTTTTTTTTTCCGGCAATTATTCTGCTGAAAGTGGAAAATATAAGTGCAGTTAAAGGGTAACTTAACTATGTAAGTCCGGTCACTTTTTTTTGCTGTTTTGCTAATCCTCCTCCCGGCCATGTGTGTTTGTTTTCAATGAAGCCAGCAAGAAATCAACCAATAGAGCGGTAGATAATGTTATATATCATATACGATGTTACGACGTGTATATTTGTGTACTATTATCTTTCATAAACAAGAGATTACAGGTTATGGGGTGCATTTGTGTTGTTCAACAGGATATGGAAATATGCTGCAGGAACAGTTTGCATAAAAAAACATCCTCATTTTTATCTGTCTTCACTCATTTATTGATAAAACTTTACTTTTACTTTACTTTACTTTAAATCCTCAAACAAACAGTCTTTAGTAGATGTGTGAGTACTGCAGAAACATACTGTTGTGGGCTGTGTTGTAAAACATCATATAACCTTAATAAAAATAATACCTTAATTAATTTAGTTCAGAGTTCACAAAGAATATGACCTGCACAGCACTGCACCACTGTCTTAAAAAACCTAACAACCAATAAACACATGACTTTATAGAAAAATCTGATCTTAAACTAAATTGTCAGAGGTCCATCACAGTCTTACACATGGTGTCCCACAGTGTCTTATCAGTGTGTCCTCTCTGTCAGAGCTGAAGCAGCTGTCCTGGCTGAGCTTGGCGGGCCTGTTCATGGTGCTGTGCGGTGAGGGTCTGCGTAAGGCGGCCATGTTGACGGCCGGCTCCAACTTCAACCACATCGTCCAGAACGAGAAGGCCCAGAGCCACGTGCTGGTCACCGACGGCGTCTACTCCTACTTCAGACACCCCTCCTACGTGGGCTGGTTCTACTGGAGCATAGGGACACAGGTGAGACACAGCAGCACCGCTCAGCCTCGCGTCATCCTGTCGTCATGGTATCAGAGAGTCCCTCAGATCAGTCAATTTCACGCAAGCAAAGCAAGTAATAATTAATTAGACTTTTATAGCGCTTTTCAGGGACACCCAAAGCCGCTTACATAACAGTAGTAACATAGTGACAGACAGAAGACAACACAAACAGGTACAACGACAGTTGAAAGTGAAAAAGTATGATTAAAAAGCAGAGGGGGCAGATGGGAAGGGAGGAGGGGGCAGATGAGGAGGGTTGGGAGGAGAATATGGAGGGTAAAGGGGTGAGGTGGTTAGGGATAGGGGAGGTAGTGTAAATGCAGATATCAGATATGGGTCCCATCAATAGAACATGTAAACAGATTAGGATATAGGCAACAAATCAGAATTGGGCATCAAGGCCTGTAGTGTAAAGAAGCCTTAGTGAGTGAAAAAACTATATGAGAAGCACCTGAATGTAAATGTTTAAATCATTGTCCTGACGAAGAGCCAGTCGCTCGAAACATTGTCTCTTTTAAAGGGATGGGTCAACATTTTGGTAAATTGCCATAATCCCTATAGTCATAGCAGTAGGTTCGTTACCTTTAATTGTTGGTGCAAGCTACTTTTAGAACGGCGGAGCAGAGCTGCGAGCTGCTCAGAGCTACGCTACGGAGGCTAATGGGATTTCTTGGTTTCCCTCATCAAACTCATCAAATACACAATCCAACAACTCCAAAACGCTCTGGTGGACAAGTTGTGACCTGCACATTCACCACGCTATGAGATAATAACAGAATGTTACGAGACAGAGTTGTTTTCAAGGTAAATTCATGCAAAACCGCTGATGTGCGTTCCCGTCGGGGGCAGTCTTTCGGCAAGCAGACTCTGCCTCTTGCCGAAACCAAGAAATTCCATTAGCCTCCGTAGCGTAGCTCTGAGCAGCTCATGGCTCTGCTCCGCCGTTCTAAAAACAGCTTGCACCGAAAATTAAAGGTAACGAACCTATGACTATAGGGATTATGGCCATGGGCCAATTTGCCAAAATGTTGACATATCCCTGTAATATGTAGCCCTTGAATAAATATATTTTCTATTTCAGGAGAAGACGGTGTTGCAAGTTCTTTTTTGCCTCATTTTGAGCTTTGCCACATCCAGCCGTTTGGCACTGACAGATGTTGTGTTGTGTGCCCCCTGCAGGTCATGCTGTGTAACCCGGTGTGTATACTGGGCTACACGATAGCCAGCTGGAGGTTCTTCCGGGAGCGGATCGAGGAGGAGGAGCTCTCTCTCATCCATTTCTTTGCCGAGGACTATGTGGCGTACAAGAAGAAGGTTCCCACCGGGCTGCCCTTCATCTCCGGCATCCGTGTCAACTAGTCCCCGGAGCTCGGACGCTGGACAGAACAGACTAACAGCGCTGAAGCAGGTCAGACCTGGCGGGTGTGTGGCGTCTGCAGCGACGGCTGCCCTCCGGAGGGAAACCCTGCAGCCGGCCGACAGCCCGTAGCTCACAGACAGAGACTGTGACAGCTGGGATGGCGATGGGCAGCTGGGCTGCTGTTTTTTCTACCAACCTCCAAAATCCAGTTAAAAGACCAGACAACCTCCACTCAGCTCCATGTATTGCAGTAACACCCACCCCATGTGTTTTGAGTTGTGTTTCCGTTTGCATGCTTCGACCATGCCGAGTGTTTTCAGTGATGACCCGTCATGTTGTGTGAAGTGAGCACCGGGCCCGTCGGCGCCACACAGTCCCTCAGTGAGACGACTGTTCTTAGGTTCAACGGCAAATGTGACGCACTTCCTCCACTTCAGTCTAAATTCACGGATATTAAATTGAAGCATTTTAAACCAAACCAGCGCTTAAAGGAATACTCCACAGCCCCACTGTCTGTCACAGAGTCCCACTGTCCTGAAATTGAACTAAGCGTGTGTCCTCAGACCTTATTGTGTCTCTATTTGCGTTCTACAGGTGGAAGCTGTAGTCTGATTTAATTTAAACCTGCCCCCCTCCTCCCTCCACCTCTGAATTAATCCTCCATATTGGATCTGAACACACAAACCCAAATACACTGGGCGGAGTATTCCTTTAAGTGTCCCATACAATTTGTACTTTTTTCAGTGTGGAAAAGTTTCTGCAGCAGGACAGACCACAGAACCCGAGGGTATTGATTCTTCTAGTGTCAGTAGAGCGACAGAGTGACTCCAGTAAAGGGAACAATAGGTTACATTAATAAACAAAAAACAATTTCCTCTTTTTTTAAATTATTATTTAAGAATTTATCCTCAAAGTCATTAAATTATATAATAGAATGATAAAAATGTTTCTATCAGGTTTTTGATACTGTTTTAAATGTAGTTATTGATGAAGCTCCATCAGTTCCAGGTGACTGAGGAGGAGGCCAGTGGTGAGCTGGTTCATGTCCCACCCTGATTTCCTCTCCATTAATGTGCACTCAGGCTAAAACACTCCAGTCACAGCATCGGTGCGAGTGAAACACTGTCGAGTGGGTTTTAAAGACGTGTATAAAGTGACCGTTCCTCCACATGTTTCTGTACACAGGGGCAGGATCACTATAGAATTAGGATTTATAAAATGTATAAATCACCGGGGGGTTTGTCGTTGTGTTCAGTGTTCAGTCCCCATCATGAACAGCACCGCGCGCGTCGCCATCAGTTCACGTCACCGCGTCTCACTTTGTGTTAGAAACCAACCAAACGACTTTGCTGCGTATCGGTGGATGGGTTGAGAGAGGCCCGAACTCTGTAGCACATCTGTCCCGGTGGCCTCGCAGTGCCGCTCTCCACTTCCCAGGTGAAGGTAGCTAAGGGTGTTTTGTTTTGTTTTTTTTCTCCAAAAAGTCCCCTGTTTTGTCATCCATGTTTATATTTTGTGAAAAAATAAGTTGTTTAAAAGATATTTTGAAAAAAAAAAAAAAAAAAAAACCCGACAACACAGCTGTTAAACGCCAAATCATTCCGAAAGAGTGACGACGTCACACAGCGTACCGGCCAATGGTGTAACTTTGATCACTCAGCGACATTCACAGCCAAAATAGAAATGAGGCATGTGGAGTTGATGATGATGATGATGATGAATTCAACAGGGTATCGTTGAAGAGGAGGAATCTAATTATTCTGAAGGTTAAGGAATACACGTTTTTGGAAGATTGTCCCATTGGTCAACTCATGTACAAAGAGATGGAAAATGTAAACATACTTATTTCCCTAATACAATAAATAGAAGATAAATACAACAGATTGAGACAATATTATGTTATGGCAGTTATACAATTACACCTGCTACCCCGTTGACTTCAGACTAGGGATGTCACGATTATAGATTTTCTTGGTACGATTATTGTCAGAGAAATAATCACGGTACTACGATTCCCGATTATTATGCATCAATAAATCTCACAACTTTGAATGTGTAAAATCAAATATGGTCAAAATATAATTACATTACTAATCTCTTAATATAGGACCAGTTATTAATCCCCTGGGGGAAGTGTTTGAAATATTTAAGTCATTAATTGTCATCTAGACCAAATATTAAAGTTTATTTTAATTATTTTTTTTAAATAGAAATGACACGCTAACATTTAAATTCCTATCAATTCAGTGTTACTTTAGATAAATGGACCAGTATCTGTGCATTTACCTTTATTTTGGCGCACATCTGCCGATACGGTTCCGACATAATCTTTTTCAGAAAGTGACGGTATTTAGGAATCTTTATGATCAATTAATTGTGGCGTTTAATACCACGATTAATTGTGAAAACAAGTAATCGTGGCATCCCTACTTAAGACGCTATGTGGATGTTGCTCAGGATGCTGGGAAGTGCGTTTTCAGGTCTGAAGTTCATTGGATGAGGGGTTCTTGAGCAAAACGTTAAGTCTAGACCTAAAATAATCCATATAAAGCCTGCTCCAGAGGGACGGTGGTTTGATTTTGTCATTTCAATTTCAAAAAATTATCTCACATGAGCTGTGATGTCATTCGCGGCATTTCAGGATCTTCCTAAATAGAAACCATTTGTCCCACCAGGCGAAGACGCAGACATTTTGAACAGGCGCTGCATTTGTATCAGTTAGATATCACTAGTTAATGATTAATGTTTTGTGCAATCTAGATTTTAAAAAAGCACAGGTAATGCACACCAACAGGATTTGTTAATTAATTTTTGAAAATAAATGAGTTGTTCAGATAGTGCTATTAAATCAAAAGTGTAGGATGTGTTTAAGAAGATGGGGGAACCCGTCACCCAGTGTTACAGTCATTCACTGAGGGGTTTTCATGAACAAAGAGCTCTATTGTGGATACACACACAATGCAGTATACCTGTTAGTGGTTTGGCTCTGCTCTGTGATATCACACTCATTTCAAGTTGCCGCTCAGTCAGTGTGTTGTGTAAAAGCACCTCATCACCATCTCGACACGAGCTCTGTCCCTACTACTGTATGCCAAAGCTTTAGCTTGTTACCTTCACACGACACAGTGTTTGATCATTTTTGGCTTTGTGTCCATGAAGATACTACCAACGCTACTACCATCACTTCACACTCTGTGCCGAGGTGCAGAGCCCGCTAACCGCTACTAATCCCAACACTCAGGGCTACAGCTTCAAAGACGAAGAAATTGATATTCCACTTATTCATTCATTTACTTTTAATTCTGACCAGTGGCACAATTGACTAAATACTGGATTTCTGTCAGAGGATGCATGTGTGTGTTTGTACCAGGATTTGGGGGGTGAAGATTGTTTAAAGTGACTCACTTGTAGCATATCTGTGAAGTGCACTGCATAGGGTTAGATACTGAAACAACTGTATGCAAAGGTGTTAAGATAATGAGTTGACTGTTGCAGCATGGCACTTGAGTTGAGTTTTTGGATATATTGCACTTTTACTGTAAAAGTACCATTTATCATACAGTAGGCCTGTATTAGACAGTTTGTCACTCCGGCTGACAACTGTTGGCTGATTACAAAGCAGATTTTCTCAACACCACGTGTGAAATAAAATCAAGGTAATTATTATTATGGCTCTGTCTTTTTTTTACCCTCATTGTGCAGAACATGTTTTTAACTTGCTGCTTACATACACAATCCTACATCCAGAAAGAAACAGCAAATGTGCAGCATGTCCACTACCAGGATAGTTCACGCCCAATTCAAATTTCACACATTATCTACTCACCCTCATGTCAACTAAGAGCTGGGAGAATATTCAGAGTCCTCTGTGCCTTCTCTGAGTTACGGGGGGGTCCACGCAGCAGTATTTGTCCATATAATGGTCAATGGATACCAACTTTCTTCGTCCAAAAAGACACACCAAAAAACATCCAAATACCTCCATGCTGCTCGTCTGTAATGTCCCTCTTGTATTGAAGCCCCGACATGAGAAATTGTTCTGAAAAAAATGAAATAAGTCTATATTTTAAGCTTGTTTGTAGCGGAAGCTCCCAGTGTCTCGGTTCACTGCTCTTCCTGTGTCAGTGCAAATTTTGCGTGATTTGCACTGACCGGCGGAACAATTTCTCATGTTGGGGCTTCAATACAAGAGGGACATTACAGACGAGCACTTTGGAGGTATTTGGATGTTTTTTGGTGTGTCTTTTTGGACGAAGAAAGTTGGTATCCATTGACAACCATTATATGGACAAATACTGCTGCACGGTCCCCCCTGTAACTCAGAGAAGGAACGGGGGACTCTGAAACTTCTCACAGCTCTTAGTTGACATGAGGGTGAGTAGATAAATAATGAGTGAAATTTGAATTTTGGGTGAACTATCCCTTTAACAAAAAAGAGAAGAGATGAATATGTTTTGTATATTGTATATAATTTTTCAAAGTAGCCGTCTTTTGCTTTGATATTTTATCATCAGCGTCATGAGGTCGTCACCTGGAACAGTTTCCCAGCCGTCTTGAAGAAGTTCCCAGAGGTGCTGAGCTCTTGTTGGCTGTTTTGCCTTCACTCTGTGGTCCAACTCATCCCAGACCATCTCAGTTGGGTTTAGGTCAGCTGACAGATAACATTTTTGTTTTAATTAACACTTTTGTGTTTACAATATAATTCCATATGTGTCCCTTCATAGTTTTTAAAGAAAGAACATTGAATGAGAAAGTGTGTCCAAACGTTTAACTGGTAATACAGAAAAAAAGATATATATATATTTTGTCAAATCATAAACTATATAACATAAACTCAGTAAATGATTTATCAATCCAAGAATCAATGGCAGACTTTGAAGATATTTTAAAAAAGGCATTTTCAAAGGAGAATAAATAATAAATGACTGTATTGTCTTTTCAGTTTCAATTTCCTTTTGCTTTTCCTTTTCCTATCGATGTCAGCAGATCGACTGGATTAGGATTTTGTATAAGAATAAAAACTTTGTCCAGTTAGATTGTTATTCTGTATAACTATAAAATGTGGTTTGGTTCCCTTAGTTTTCATATTATTATCATTTTTAATTATTACCATAGACTGTAAAAAAAAAAAAAAAAAAAGAGAGAGAGAGAGATTATTACAAACAATTATATACAGAACAACACTGTTTTAACCAGGGGTAATATATAAATTATATACACAAAAAAGCTTTTTGGTTTTTCAGTCCATCAATAGTTGTGCTATAGCCTACTGATATAGGTTTGGGTTTGGTTTGGAGTCGGTCCAATTTTTTATTTTTATTTTTATGAATGTGAAATTTTCAGAAATTAAATTAAATTGTGCAAAAAATGAAGTCCTCTTCCTTTCCTCAAAGCAAACAAAACTGTATTTTTATTGCGGCTGGATCGTGTGTCCGGTTTTCCTTCTAATATAGTTTTTGTACATCCAGCCAAAACACTTACAGTGATAAAAAACAAATATGTGCGTTTTCATACTATATTATTTCCTATTAAAAAAGGTTAATAAAAAGGTCTAATATCTTGTTAATCAAACCCAGATCCGATCAGTCGTTCTGCGATCGACTTGTTGGTTTTAGCGCCTGCGCACCAGCGGCTCCTCCTTTCTGTTAGCTTCTCCGCCATGGCGCCTATCGTAAGTCCAGTCGCCTGCTTGTAAATCCAACAAAATGTCGATTTTCCTGCGTGTTAAACCCAGAGGAAACCGACGGGACGGAGATACGGTGTTGTTACGACAGTCACGTCGACAGAGGGGGGTTCTGGCCCGGTTGGGAAGTGTATTTTTATCAGCTTGTTAGTAGCCCGAGGCCCGGGGGTTAGCTCCATGGTTAGCTCGTTAGCTCCGTAGCGTCGCTCGCTCACCACGTTGTTACCGGAGCAGACACGCGTGACAGCGGGATGTTTAACTGCAGCCATGTAAAACTGTACACACACACGACAGTAATGTAATGACATAGTCCGGCTACTTTGTCCGTGTGTTGGTTTGCAGCTGTAGCCGTGCCGGTCTCAGATATGTAGGAAATAGACCTTTGCTCATGTTAAAAGTCAGTAAACCTTAAAGCTCCTGTGGCCTCAACGTGTTTGGATCGATTTCCACTAAATAAATAAAACACCGCAGGATGAATGATGAGACACACTGAGGTTATTGACCAAACAGCTGCCATGTCCCGTCCACTGGGCAACGAGCTGTCCTCTCAACGTGTGTGTAGATGTGTGGTGTGATCTCAGTGAAGAGTTGAGTCTTTGTTTGATCTGATCCTCTGTTTTTGTGTGTGTGTGTGTGTGTGTTTGTTAGCAGAAGAAGCAGAACACCGGTAAAGGTGGCAAGAAGAAGAAGCAGGTCCTAAAGTTCACCCTGGACTGCACCCACCCCGTTGAAGATGGCATCATGGACGCTGCCAACTTTGTAAGTTCACCCACCAAGTCGTGAAGCGTTTGTGTACATCCATCCACCACAAAAAACATTTCAACTGATCTAAACCTGTCGCGTTAAACATGATGTTTGAGCCCAGAGTGCAGATTTCTCCCCTGAGCACCGATCATCATCATCAGTCATATCAGACTTTTGTGTGACGTGTCTTCAACAGGAGCAGTTCCTTCAGGAGCGCATTAAGGTGAACGGGAAAGCCGGCAACCTGGGTGGAGGTGTGGTGTCCATCGAGAGGAGCAAGAGCAAGATCACAGTGTCCTCCGAGGTCCCCTTCTCCAAAAGGTAAGAATCTGTCATCACAAGTGGTTAAAGCAGAAGTAAGCGATATTTTTGTGTTGATATAAGTCTTAAATAGTTATATCTTCCGACAGCAATCACTTACATAGAGTGTTTGGACCGAAACACGGGTCTCTCAGTTACTCTGCTCTGCTCTGAGCCGAGGAGAAAACTTTTCTCGTATCCTACAATTTTTATCCAATGAGGAGAGAGAACGGCATGAAGGGCTGTGTGTGCAGCCAAGGGATGCGCCTGAATGTGGTGACGTAGGGACGAGGACCAATAGATCCATGACGAGGGCGGGGGCTGCTAACTCCATCGGCTGACAAGAGGTTATGGTGCGTTCAAGGCAGCCCGTAACTCGTGTTTTTCCGACCTGTGAAGTCGTACCAGTTCGATCTGGTACGAGTTCACGGGTCGGAAGTTACGAGTGGCCGTTATAGTGACTTTCACAGGTAAAACAGGTCGGAAAAACACGAGTTACGGGTTGCCTGGAACGCTACTAAGTCGTGACTTGAAGCTGTAATTTACGGTTTCAAAAGCCTGCCTGGAACGCAGCATTAGCCAAAACGCGCGGATCGCTTACTTCTGCTTTAACTTGAACTTCCGGCGTCTAATTGATGCCGGAAGCTGAGACATGGCTGCATTCACGCTGTGTTGGATCCACATTAGTCTGTTAACACACAGTCCAGGATCTGGATCACCCCTGTCCCTGTTAAAACGCTGTCTGAGCTACTGGTGAGACCATGACGGTGTTTATAATTCCATTATTTAAACATATATGCAGCTTTCATGTGTTTGACACATCGTCCAGCTCTTGTCTGTCATCATGGGATGTGACCACAGCTTGGTAGAAGTCTCCATCAGCAGGTGTAGATGTGAAGGTCAGTGGGTCAGCTGTCATGTGTCCAGACCAATAGGTGGAAGCTGAAGATGAGTTGATGTCTGCCAGTAGTTGATGTGTGGATTGCGAGAAGATCGATTTATCGGACAGTGGGACCAAACACAGGTGCATCTGAATAAATGCAGTCATTTTTGAATATAATTGGAGAAGTAATTTTTTTTCCCCATTTTCAAATAGTGAAACTCATAGATTCATTACACACAGACTGAATTATTTCTTCTCGTTATTTCTTTTAATTGTAATGATTATGGCTTACATGTAATAGAAACCTAAAGTATCTCTATACAATTATAATATAGTGAAAAAGTTCACTATTGTAACCTAATGATGTCACACTCTAATCAGCTGATTGACTGCAGACTGCTGACCTGATCTCCATCATCTTCTACTTCACTGAGATGCACCTGTATATGGAGCAGTGTATCATGCTAATCCAGTGGATCACAAATTTCTAGCGACCCCCCGCCGTCAATCAAAATGCGCCAGCTGAGATATTTTTATGTTGCATTTTATTTGAACTCGATTTATATTTGAGGAAGTGAAAGTATTGTATACAGTTGTATATGATTATGTGTGGTGTTTTTAATCATAATTTTAAAAAGAATAATTTGTTAAATATATTTTTATCAGTAATTAAAAAAAAAAGAAATTATTAGACATTTCAGGTGACCCCATTTGAATTCCAGGCGACCCCACCTGGTGTCCCAACCCCAAGGTTGAGAAACATTGTTCTAATCTGTCAGAAGGAATGACTCGACGGTAGCCCTGAGAGCTCATGCTCTGAATTTGGAAATACAGATTTAGAAAACTCGGGTAAACTGCACAGAGGACAGAGTCTCTGGTCCGAGGTGAACTTCACTGTGACATCATAATGTGCAGCTGAAACATCACGGACCAAATATGGAGGTAGTGAGCAGATTTCCTGCAACCACAAGGTGACAGACTCTGTTGACGGTGTCCTCTCTTGTCAGAAGCTTCACTTTGTCCTGAGAGTGAAAACTGATGAGCTGTCCATCAGTGATGGCCAGTATGAAACGTTTTACATCCTGGCTGAACCATTGTGTGATATCACCTGCATCAGTAGTGTAAGAGTGAAGCTACAGGAATGAAGAGCAGGCGGTTTGACATCTCAGTTACCCTGATTTAACAAGGAGTCGGACATGTTTACTGAAGAGTGTCAGTGCTCTCATGCTGCATCACCACACTGTCACTTTTTTCCCTATGTAACACAGTAATGTCATATCTGCAACAATCAATACGTTGTGTGATCACTGGAATAAAGCTGAAACAAATATTCAGTTAGTCAGAAACCAGAGAAGTCTTGAGTCATCTAGAGACTGAATTGAATCTGTTGATGACATAAGACGGGAGGACCCTGGCATGATGGGAGGTTTTCACATCACCATGTGAAAATGCCTTTTCAATGAAGCAGGATTAAATATGACCTTGTTAAACGTTATATTCAGTGTGTTGCTGTCACCCACCTCAGTGTCCACATGACAGTGCTTTAGTTTTACAGTGTTGGGCACATTACTTTTTAAATGTAATTATGTATAGTTACTTGTTACTTTCCCCAAGTAACTGAATTACTACATTATAAAATAACTGATTACCAGGAAGAGTAACTATTGCGGCCAGCTCAATGGGAGGACTGGATGGCAGACTGGTCCATGGGAAGGGAGGGCAGGCTGGTCTCACATCTGGGGAAAGAGGAAACTCACTCTGCACCTCGACTACTAACCACAGTGTGGTTTTCCACACAGCAGTCATTGTGTAAAAGAATAACAAATGCCTCAGTACAGATCAGTGGTCGCTGTTGCCGGTGGGTTTTTTAAAATTTGTTTATTATTATTAGCGTGTTTGATTCTCGTGTCGGACGTCGTGCTCAAGTGCAAGTGGAAAAGCAAAATAAAAAATTTAAAAGTTGAGCCGCCGTCACTCCTTAAAAAAATCCTAGCGTAAACACTGAAAACAGTAACTTTATTGATGACTCGTTACTGAACAAAGTAGCGCTGTTGTTAACACTGTTGTTTTAACGCTGGTATTCCCAGCACTGGTTTAAAAACCCACCACTTCTGCTGCTGGCCACAGTACTCAGGGTTTCTGAGCAACTTGCTGGAACATTTTTCAGTTTTTCAGTTTATTTTTCTGGGAGGTAGTCCAGGTTTCAAAAGCCAAACACTTCACATTTTAAAACAAAGTCGATTCATAATGATACAAACACTGCTTAGATGAATGTCCCACAAAGCTTTTCTCCCTTCTGCTGATCCACTCAGTGGTTTACAGACAGGGTGATGACAGTGAGTCTGGTCTCTGTGAGCTAATGTACCTGAAACAGTTTGACCACAATCCCTGAAGTCTCTCCACCATGTTGCTGCTAGTTAGTAAACTCATGGTCGTGTTGTTTCCACCTGTTGTCGTGCAGATACCTGAAGTATCTGACCAAGAAGTACCTGAAGAAGAACAACCTCCGTGACTGGCTGCGCGTGGTGGCCAACACCAAGGAGAGCTACGAGCTTCGCTACTTCCAGATCAACCAGGATGAAGAGGAGGAGGAGGATGAAGATTAAATTGACGATCCATCTGATTTTGTACATTTAAATAAATGTTGTTTACAGTACAGAACATCAGCTCAGGTGTGTTTTTTTCTTGTCTTGGGGGGTTTCATACCATTGTGGAGCTGTTCTAACTCTTACATATGAGCAGCACAGTGATGCAGCGGTCAGCACTGTTCCTCATTTTACACATTTACAGTTTTTCTCAGTTGCTAAAACACTAGACCCTGTTGTCTGAACCAAATTCTCAGTTGCCTGAACCCACTGATTGAATCAGTCACTCTTTTGGCAAAACCATCAGCACTTTTCACCTGTTTAGACACAACTTACCAACACATTTTCATTGTGATGCACCTGTGTTGCAATGCAGAGCACAGGTGGCAAAAGTCAAACACAACTAAAGCACAAGTTTCACCGGTTGAACACAACTCAAAATTGATAACACTTGTGTCCAATGATGTGAGGGAACATATATAAGCCAGTTCAGGATGAAGTCCTGTGGCCTGACCCAGTACAGAGAAATGATGCTGTGGCTGAATGCACTTCTCATTTCTATATTTTTTACGTAGGCTTACTGCATACAAATGCTAAATGCACAAGATTTGTTTGTTTTTGTACTGTACAAGTGCTACGTGTAAAATGCACAGGATTTCAGTTTTTTTTTTTTTTTTTTTACAGTACTATATACAAGTGCTAAATGCACAGGTTTTTTGTTTTGCAACATGCATTTATGGAGGGAGAAGAGGAGGAGAGGAAGAGGAGAAGATGAGAGACAACAGAGTGAAGGAAGAGAGGATGAGGGAGGGAAGGAGGGATGAACTGGGAAGAAAAAAGAAGGAAGGAAAAGGGGACGAAATGGACGTGGGGAGGGAAGGAGGAAGGTGAAAGAAAGGGAAGGAGAGAAGTGCTGCAGTAAATGCACAGGTTTTTTGTTTTGCAACATGCATTTAGCCCACAGTGAACAACATTTATTTCTACAGCTTCATGTCCTGAGCGTTGTGTTTTCTATTTTTCTATGTAGTGTTTAGTGGCTGCTCAGTAGTGTTTTTAATTTTGATTGACTCGGGGCATGATTTGACAACAGAGTTCAGTTTTGAGAACAGATTAAACTGTTTTGAGGTGAAAGTTTGGTTTTGCAAGAAGAGTCTGAGGTTTTGTGAATGTAACTTGAAAATTGGGGTTTGTGTTCACAGTTTAGAGAAAAGGTGAGCAGCTTTCAAGAAATGTGTCTTGGCAATCGAGAAAAACTGTAAAATTAGTTTTAACTTCTTTGACACGCTCGACTAAGACCAAAACAATAGATGTTGACTGCTAAATTTTCAGTTGCTTACACACCGTTTGTCAAAACAGAAAAGTTCATGTTCAAAGCTGAACCTAAAGGTGAAGGCTGAAGCGAACAGCAGTTCACATTATAGACTGAAACAAATTTATGACCTGTATTTTGTTTCATTGCTTTTGAAAAACAGTTGATTGAGCTAATGCAAATACATCAATCACAGCTGATTTCCATCTGTATGTACACGTAACATCTAGGAACCACTCAGGTGTTGAGGTTCTTTCAGTCACATGGCCTATTTGGGCTGAGAAAAGAAAGACAAGGAAGAGACAAACAGAAGACCAGGCAGATTAGCTGTGACTTTGTATTTTTCATTTTTACTGTATTTCTTCTGTCTGTAAATTGTATTCCACGCATCTATGAATGAACAGCAGCTTCTTTTTCTGCTGTAATTTTCAGTTGCTTAACTGTAGACATTTAGTCCATTTACGTGGGTCGTTCAGTTTTTGTAGTGTTTGCAAAAAACCGAACAATAAACCCAACAAAAGAGAAATGTAGAGAGGTTCAAAGGAAACTACAGCACAAAAGTCAATTAATGATCAATACAATAATCTGTTGATTGTAAAACAGCAGATCTGACACGTAAAATGATTCAGTTTGTGTTATTCCATCAGTGTTTTTATGACTGTGCTGTGACTGACTAGATGTTTCTGTTGAAAGACGTGTCTGTTTAGTTTACACTGTTTTTGGAATTGTGTTTTAGGTGTGATGTGTTTACAGTTTGTCAAGTATTGACAAACGCAATCGTAAAAAACTAAGTGTGTACAGCACTGAGTATAGTTACAACAACTTTGGTCTATTAAGTTTTAACACCTGAGAAGAGAAGTTCACAGGAGAGACGAAGAAAACTCAATTTACATGAATCTTTATTTAACCATTTCACTGAAAAACAATATAGTCCAGAGAAATTTCACTATAAAAAAGAATGCGGTACAGATAGGAGAAAACACCTCTGCTGTTTTTAAAACGAGGACATGCTTTCTGAGACATCCAACCATGTCCAGACAGCCTGTTATTGGTTGTAAAGGTTCTGACCTGCTTGTGAAACCCCTTTGCGCGCTGGAATAGTTAAAATTACTCAAATCGTTAAAGACGAGAGCTAGCAGACACTGTGGTCTTGGAAGGACTGAGGTGTGCATCCTTGATGCGAACACTGAAGACTGAAGAAGACAAAAGGAATGTAACATCGAGTGGAGTGCACTAACTCAGAACGTCATGTTCCAAATCCTGATTGTAACCTGTGGCAGCTGCACACACACACACACCAGCTCATACTGCCATAAACATTAACGCAGACCGATCGGCTGATCGTCTGAACAACACAAACAAAAAACTTCCATATCCTGAACATACATGTAGAAAAAGGCACAGGTATGGAGTGTTGGTCTTTGAAAACCCCTTAGTAGGAAAAGACTGAGGGTTCTGCTGTAGCACCCGTAAATGTGACAAACAACTCTATCATTTCAAATACTGCAACAAAGAAAACAACAACAGAACAAGAGACATGAACACATCAACGTTTGGCTGTTATTACAAAATGGAAAAACGGGGGTTTTGGGAAGCACGACTGCCGGGTGTGAGGTGCTTGGAGCAAACTGTTGCAGGTTCGCCCGAGGTGGGAAGTGAAGGTGTGTGGACCGTTCGTGGTGAGAGCTGGACCGCCCGGAGGGCCGGCCCGCCTCCAGTCCCGTTTTCTCTGATTTCATTGTCCAAATTGGTGCGGAACCAGTTTGCTGGTAGTTGAGATGTGTGGATATCTTTCGGACTTTTTGAGTGCCTCCCCCGTGAACTCAACCATCCCACTAGCCCCCACCACCGTGACCAGCAGTGACGCAACAGGCCAGGTGTTCCTGCTGAGCATTGCTGGTCTCTGCTCCAGTGAAAAAGGTTGAGGTCGTTGCTGTTGCCGGCCCCCTCAGATTGTTCGGGGGTTGTACTCAGGCAGCTTCTTCAGCTTCTCCTGTTCCTGCTGAGTGTCCTGTCTGGCGATGACCATGGAGTGAGCGTAGCCCATCACCACCTGAAAGAGCAGCACACATGGACTCAGTCAACCTGACATCGGTCGTCCTGGGTAACCTGTACCATCAAATCAACTAGTGATAGATTATAAATAAGAGCACAGGTTTGGTCTGTCTGATGATTAACAAACTAATAAGACAGATAAAAGCTGATGTTAACATTAGACTGTGTCTGTTGCAGAGAGGGCTAGTTCATGTTTGAAATGTTTCACCTTTTTTAATTACATTAATTATGATAAAAAATAATGATTAGTGTGAAGATCACTGTTGTACACACCAGAGATGTAGTTTTTATGTCAGGTTATTGTCAGAGTCTTGTCATCGTTCAACTGAAGACCTTGTCAAAAACTGGCATCTCTCGGGGCGGTGTTTAGCTCAGTTGGTGGAGCACCCGCCCCATGTGTAGAGGCTATAGTCCTCGCTGCAGGCAGCCCCAGTTCTAGTCCTGCGTCTGACGGCCCTATCCTGCATGTCATTCCCCCCTCTCTGCCTCCCATTTTCTGTCTCACTCTGAACTGTCCTATCTAATAAAGGCATGAAAAGCCAAAAAAATTATACTGAAAAAAAACTGGCATCTCGATTATAGGGCTGTTGATTCATAATTCTAACAAATTAATTGGAATCAATATTGATATGGGCACCTATGTATTGGAACTAGATTGGATTTGAAAGAAAAGGTGCGTCCCTATTGTCAAGGTAGTGTCAAAGCAGATTCCTGTTGTCATGGTAAATGATAATCACACGAGCAGGTTTGTCATCTTTCTGCCATGTCGTCACACTCAGCTGTCTATTGCCATAATCCCCATAGTCTTAGGAGTAGGTTCATCACCTTTAATTGTCGGTGCATGCTGTTTTTAGATCGGCGGGGCAGAGACGTGTGCTCTGCATGGCGCGTGGTACTTTCGCCTTTCCCTCATCAAACATCACAAATACACAATCCAACACGTTACGAGACAAGTAGTTCAGAGTATTTGCTTCATGTGTCGTAATGTTACATAATTATAAGGGCTGGCCCAAAAAAATCGAAGCTTCGTTCATTGCCATGGTAATCGATCATGAAGTCCGTGATCGATTGTTTTTTTTCCTCTTCCTTTTTTCCTTTTTGACACCGGTTCTCATCGGCAATTGTTACATTAAAATGAGTAGGCGACTTGGCATCATGGAAACCTGCCTGATTTTGGAGATATACAGTGTCCCGTCAGACGTTACGATCGCGCACCCCCCCCCCGGCCGCCGAAGCTTCGATTAACATCGATTTTATGTCCGCGAAGCTTCAGCCCTAATTATTATACATCATTATTTCATAGCGTGGTGAATGTGCAGGTCACAACTTGTCCACAAGAGCGTTTTGGAGTTGTTGGATTGTGTATTTGATGAAGGAAACGTGGAAATACCATGCGCCTCTGTTGCGTGAGCTGAGCAGCCCGCGTCTCTGCCCCGTCGTTCTAAAAGTAGCTTGCACCGACAATTCAAGGTAATGAACCTACATCTAAAACTATAGGGATTATGGCAATAGGCGAATTTGCCAAAAATGTTGAACTATCCCTTTAAAGAGCCGTTTATTTACCTGTTCGATGTAGACACCATCTAGAGTCTTGACCTCCTGGGCAGTGGTGGAGGATTTAGGTTTGTTGTCTCCATATCCCTGAAGGACACAGACAAGACACAATCAGTGTTGAGCTCCTGACAATCACAACAGCCGATCAATGATCAATATTCAGTTTGTACAGACACTGTTCCACCGCTTAAGTCTCATCTTTGTCAGCTCAAAAAAGCCTGAGAAACATTAACATGGGCCGAGGCCTCGGGTCTTACCAACTCTCCAAATGTGGGGGAGGGGCCCCAGCTGATCGTACTCTCATCTGCAGCAACGAGGATGCTGCTCTTCCTGTTGAAGACACAGACAGACACACACACACACACCAGACAACATCAGTGTGGAGCCAGGGAGGGGAAATTAACTGATTAGCTTCTCATGGTTTACTCTGTACAGATCACATTGGACATGTTAGGTATCACAAGAGGGTGTGTTACAGTGTGTCCATCTTAACACCTCATTTCAGTACGTTTACACAAGAGTTGAAAAAAACTAATTATTGCCTCAATTGGACTGTAACTGGACAAGTTAAGAGCATATAAACACGTTGGTCCGACTAGTACCAACGATTCAGTGTGTTTCACAGTGCAACCAGCCAGAAGATGTGTTTTATAATAATAATTTTAAAAAAGACAGTCCAGGGTCCGACCTGAGTCATATTTTCAGGAACTGTAATTGAGAACTCTAAGTTATTTATTTCCAGTTTTTACAGGTGACAGTAAAGTCAGCTGGACATAGGTGTATTAACCTGCTGAAATTACACGTAGACCACCTCTGTTGAGGAGGACACCATCAGTTATTCAATTTTCTCTGTTGTATGTAAACTGGGACAAGGACAGAACTCCGAGGGGACGCTCCACTCAGCTGTGCATGTAAACGTACTGAGTGAGTCAGACCACAGTGGATTGGACCCTTCAGTCAGAGTAAATCTTCAGGAACTCACCCGCAGGCCAGACTGCGGATCTTCCAGCCACACAGGTCCTGCACAGATTTGGGATACATGGTCGACTCTCTGGAAGTGTTCGTCACCCCCCAGAAGAACAGCCCCCCTGCAAATACACCAGCGATCAGACGTCTACAGTCACAACAGCACAGACAGCTACAGGAATTATCTGCATCACTCCAACTTGACTTGTAGATCAAGGTTTCAGATTGTCCACTTTTCCTGTTTTATCTGAGAGTTGATCCATGAGAAGATATATTAGTGGTTTAAGAAACAAAAACTATGTCAGTGTAGCTTAACATTTCTATTCTGCAGCTCTACAACAGGTCAGTCAGCCAATCAGAGGAAAGGAGCCCCTCCTCTGATTGGCTGATTGCTTTCTGATTGAATGAATACAAATAGAGCAGATTTCAGGTAAACACTCAGTAAAACCAAATCCTGTGAGGTTGGATTGTGGGTCCAGGTGGACGGGACTGTTTTGTTGTGGCATCACAAAGTTACAGAAGTCCTAACCCTCAGTTTCTGAACACAGACTGCATGCGTTTGTGTGTTTCGACACTGTCGCAGTGTTTATATAGAACCTTGTATAACCTTTACAAGTCATGGAGATCTCACATTATACTCTACTAGACCTTTACGGCTGCTGTGGCCGTTTCTTACCCATCTCGTTGACGGCGAAGGAGCACTGGTATCCTGTGTAGATCTGACCGGCGCCGCGTCCAGGAAAGTCAAACAGTTTGACCATACGAGGAACCATCTCATCTTTCTGCTCTGTGTGGCCCAGACGCCCGTAACCGCCGAAACCCCAGCTGAACACTCGCTTCTGAGAGTCCAGCACCAGCTACACAAACACACACACGGCGAGGACGTTAGGTTTTCAGAGATGTCACTGCTCATCAATGGGAAACACTTCTGTTTAACCTGATTCATTGGTAATGAGACTGATGGGAGTGTTTGCTCACTGTGTGGTTACCCCCGCAGGCCACATCTCGAACCACCACGTTGGGCACGGGCGTGACCTGGCCGTCCTTGGACTTCTCGATGAAAATGGCCACGCGGCGGGCGATGAGCTCACAGTCGAACTCGATGCGTTGAGCACGAGCGATGAACTTGCCATCGCTGTTGTGACCTGCAGGGACACAGATGAAGGTTCAACGTAACAGAATCATCTCAGAGAGCACAACTACAACACCAGCAGCGCCGTGTGAGGCCGACACCAAGTTCTGCTTTATCAGCCCAACATTTCCAACATCAACTCTTCACGTTTAAATAAATTAGATGGCGCCCTCTGGTGGGAAAAACTCTAACAGACCCTATGTCCCATCATTCTGACAACATCTGTAATCAATTGACTTTGTGAGGTGGTACCAACTTTCCAAAATGGCCCCTCGGCACCAATTTTCTCCCAGACTTTAATTGATAATTAAAGGGATAGTTCAACATTTTGGCAAATTGGCCCATTGCCATAATCCCTATAGTCATAGCAGTATGTTGAATGCTGCTCTCTGATTGGTCCATCGCTGCGTTCCACGGTCTGTTATTTCTGTATAATGACCGTCGTCAAGTATAACAGACCGTTGCTAGGGACGCCGCTCTGATCAGCGCAGCACAGAAAAGAGAAACTATGCAGGACCTTACCTATTTTTACCATCATTAAACAGCTTGGGACTAATAGTGATGTTAGATAAATGACTTGTAACTTGTTACAAGGAGAGTGGAGGCTCCTTCCACATCGTGGCTGGAAACCAAACCTGCTGATCAGAGCCTCTGACCCGGTGTCACAGCTCTCCTCTCGTCTCCGGCACCGCGACACAAATGCGACCCGTAAACAGTAAGGTTAATCTCTTGTTTATGACAGATACGACTACACAAAATACACACATTGTAACACGTGTATGGTAATCCATCGATCCACTGATTGATTATCAAAGGCTTCAGATGCACGACCGGAAGGAGGCTCAGCAAAACAGTCGGCGTGACTTGCAGATTCGCTAAATGATGCAATTATAAATCGATGAAAGTCGTATGTTGATCAACATTATGTTTCAAATTAATTATTATATATATTATATTATTATTATAACTATACATTATCCCTTACATAGCGTGGTGAATGTGCAGGTCACAACTTGTCCATGAGAGAGTTTTGGAGTTGTTGGATTGTGTATTTAGTTTGATGAGGGAAACGTGGAAATACCGTGCAGCTCACGTCTCTGCCCCGCCAATCTAAAAACAGCTTGCACCGACAATTAAAGGTAATGAACCTACTCTAACACTATAGGAATTATGGCCATAAATATCCATCTAAGTCATTCACTCACACACACACACACACACACACACACACACACACACACACACACACACACACACACACACACACACACACACACACACACACACACACACACACACACACACACACACACACACACACGAAAGATGACGACACGGTTGAACGTACCCAGCTGTCCGTACTCTGGGCAGCCAAAGGAGTACAGGTTTCCTTTGCAGTCCACCACCATGCTGAACTCAGCACCACAGGCCACCTTGACCAGCGGCTGCCCGTTGTAGGAAATCTAAGGGAGAGAGAGGAGGGTCACAGACGGTACCATAACAGGTTCAGTATGAAGCTTTGAGAGGACACCGCCTTATTTTGAATTAGTCTTCGCCTGATAAATAGTTCAACAGTAATGGCTGCTCCCACAGCTGGTTACTTATTTAGCCAAGCCTCTCTGTATTACCGGTATTACTAGTGCACTGTTTGTACGGTAAACAGCCGTTGTTAGGAAAACATTTAAATAAATAACTCTTTTGGGTGTAGGCTGTGATAAGACTGAGTCAAGTTTTGTAACGTGCAGTCTGCACTGCAGCCTGCTCACGTAGGTTAGTCCATAGTGATGAAACACTGACATAACAGTACGACTTTCTCTTTTCAAATCATCAGATACAAACTGTGCCTCTTTCACAGACGACTGGTTGAATTACTTCAGTGAACACGAGTGTGCACCACGCAGATGTCCACACAGTTAAGACACTTTCGTTTTGTTACAAAAGTCAAACGGATTGCGATTATTTTGGCAGATACTGTAGTTGTGATATGAGTCACAATGACAGTTGAAATTGTGATATTTTCGTCGACGGAGGGAAAAAAAGGAAACTGATGTCGTGTTTTTTTTGTTGGGTCTTGTACCAAAAAATGTTGTTTCTTTACATATGGAAAATGTTGTAGGCTACGGAGTGTCTTTGCAGCAGATAGGCGAAAGTGTGATGAACGATATTTTGATTCATTGTGCAGGTTAAATTACTACAAAACCTGTTTCTGAACATCTATTTGCATATTTATCTGTGAAACCATTCTAAAGAGAGTGACGCTTACCGCTGCTGGGCTGAGGACTGCATCGGTCTGGTTGCCTTGGCCCAGCTGGCCCAGTTTGTTCTCACCAAAAGAGTAGGCAGTGCCGTCCTCTGAGGAGAAACAACAGTTAACGGCTGCTAATCATTCTGTGCTGATGTTTACAATGACTTTAAAAACACAGAGCTAGAAATAGTGGATCCATCATTCAACTCCCACTGATGGTCAGCACCATCATAACCTTTTTTTTTTTTTCTTAAATTTACACACCAAAGAAACCAAAACCAACAACCAAAAACAAATCTAACAAATTCTATACATATATCTATTTACACAATTGAAATGAAAAGGAAAAATAGGCTTTATTGTTTCAAATAATCATATAGGTTTTTAATGATTTTTTTTCTTCTTTTTTTATGATGTTTTTATAGCTTTTCTGTTTTGCATACCATGTAATGTTTGATGAAGTAGAGGATTTCTATTTTGAATTCCTGAATCCTTGGTTCTTTAAAAGGACCACTTACATTTGTGAATAGGGTATTTTCCCTATAAAATTAAATGATTCAACAAAACATTTCCCTTACCCTAAGGCTTCTCTCATCATATAAGAGAATTATATCTTTTTTCCTAAGTTTAAGCTTTACAACACTTATAGTTTCAAACAAACGTCAAACTTATACCCAAAACAATTTAACATAAGAGCATTCATAAAAAAGGTGACAAATATATTCCACCTCCTGCTCACAGAAAGAACAGTTCAACATAAACATCTTTAAATTTGGAGATGCCCTGATTAACAGGGTCAATTAAATACTAGAATCTTAAATGAAACTAACTTCATGTTGAACTAGTGTGCTGGGTTACACAACAGCAGACCAACAGCAGCTGAAACAGCCTCGGTCGCTGCGGTCAGCTGCTGGAATGCAAACACAGACGTCCCTGGGTGATAAGGTAGTGGCCCTACCTGTGAGTGCCAGGGTGTGATTGCGTCCGCAGGCTGCGGCGACGATCACCTGATCCGCCAGGGCCTCGATTAACTTGGGAGCCTCCAGGCGCTTGGTGTCGCCGTGACCCAGCTGACCTTTGTCGTTACGACCTGCGGAAGCCAGAAACCCAGATCAGTGGCCGACTCAGACCTGCTTACAAATCCTCTTTGTTCGCAATCTGTAATGGGAGCCGTGTTAACCGGGTTTAAAAACCCCAAAACGTGTTACTTACCCCAGCTCCACAGCTTGCCCTCGGTGGTCATGAGGAGACTGTGCGCGGAGCAGGGACCGGACACCACACAGCTGACCTGCACATCGTTCAAACAGCCGTAGCGGTGGGGACCCCACAGGTTCTGGCCCAGGTTGCGGAAAGCAGCTAGAAAAAACGGTGGCAGCGTGATGATCACAACCTGATAATCATTTCATACACAGATGATCTGTCCACACTTTTCATGTTCCTCTCTTCCTCCTGCTTTGTGAGCATCAAAACCTTCAAATGTAACAAACTGGCTGAATGCACTGTCAGCTTCCATCCTTCAAATAGTTAAAGGGATACTTCACCCAAAATCAATAATTCACCAATTTTCTACTCACCGTCATGCCAAGGAAGGGTTGGGAGAACTTTCGAAGTTATCAAAAAGCATTTGGAGTTCCAGGAGGGGTCTGGCTGGCAACAGATTTTCAAATAATGGCGGTGGATAGAGTTCACGTTTAAATCGTCCAAAACACACACTATGAAACATCCAAATACCTCCATACTGCTCGTCCTACTGACCCAAGTGTCCTGAAGCCGCCACATGAAGAAGTTGTTCGGAAGAAATTAATTTGATCTGTGTTTTTAGCCTTGTTGTAGTAGCAGCTCCCAGTGGCTCCCAGATGTGTGAGATTTACTGCGAGATGTTTGTTTATCGTTGTAAACCATCGATGTATGATGTAAACACGGAAGAACATCTTGCATCAAATTTCACGCATCTGGGAGCCACTGGGAGCTACTACTACAACAAGGCTAAAAACACAGATCACTTTTTCATGTGGCGGCTTCAGGACACTTGGGTCAGTAAAGACAAGCAGTATGGAGGTATTTGGATGTTTCATAATGTGCGTTTTGGACGATTTAAAAGTGAACTCTATCTGCCGCCGTTATTTGAAAATACCCTGGAACTCCAAAAGCGTTTTGATGACTCTGAAAGTTCTCCAAACTCTTCCTTGGCATGACGGTGAGTAGATGATCGGTGAATTATCGATTTTGGGTGAAGTGTCCCTTTAAGGTCCTGTTCTGAATTAATTAGTCAGAATGCAATGTGGGAATTGATAACTAGAAAAATGTAGAGTAGCTCTGGCCTCATGTGTCTAAAAAAAAGAAAAGAAAAAAAGTGGTTTTATGAAAAATAAAAAAATAAACATTTATGGTTTTCAAAAGGTAATTGAAAAGGACGCTCAGATCAGTTGAAGACAAACTGCCAACACTTCCACAAGGAGTGCTAAAAATACCCAACTAAACCTTTATATAATTATTTAGGGAGCGCAACAAAAGAATGATATGAATGTGTTTGTGCTGCTCTGACAGGCACAGCATCTCTCTCACCCATCTAGAGACGCTCTTTGTCTATGCAGCTGCTCCTGCCGACACCCCCACCCCCCATTCAGCCTCAACAAAGCTGATTTATCAGTGTGTACCAGAGTAGTGAGACAAGGATGGAACAAGGCTATGCACAGACTGCCCCGGGCATCGTGGAGGGGGGGGGGCACCAACATGCATACATATGAATGGGCATTACTGTCACAATCAATTAATGGGGATCACACTGGTTCTAACACATATGTTGCCTGTGCATCCCAGAAAAAGACACGCGTGTGTGTAACCTATCGTGGACCTCACTGAGTCCTTTCACTCTCCGTTACTGACACGCTGGAAAACCTCATCAATCCTTTATTGATCCGTCTGGCTGTACACTTTCCTACATCTCATCTGCACCACAGGGACTTGTCAGAAAACAGTGGGTGAGAGGAGGAGATCCATACATCAAGTCAAAGAACCTGACTGGGTTTATTTACATGCTGGGACCGTTTCTCGACACCTTCTCTGTGACTCTGTTGCAGGTTTCCACATACAATCTGGGAAACGGGCTCCAGGAAGCTGCACGTTCTCTTTGTTCATCACATAAAGTAGTCCCAGCATGAAAATCCCCTTCAATTTGGTTTCTAGTCACTAAATCAGCCTAGTTTTTCACTTTGCCATGCCTGCTTACGAGTTAACTTTCATGTAGAAATGACAATACGTTTTTATTGCTCATATCTGACAGCTGTCAATCGCTGGTCGCTACGGCAGTGAACTAAGTGAACGATAAACTAAAAGTGCAGGAGCAGCGAAGAAAGGAGGAAGTTGTGGGTCTTCCTCTCGACCCATCCAGGCTATCAGACAGAAAGATATCCTACCTTGTTGTTTGGGCACCTCCTTCCTTCCGATCAGATCCCAGTTGGTTGCTCCAAAGATGAGCAGCTGGCCTTTCACCTTTGGGCAATCAAGTTTCTGTAGAGAGGGAACAAATATGTTAATAACATTAAAGAAGAAGTAGAAAAAAGATGACATTGTAATCTGGTAGTCTGTAACTGCAGCTGGATCATAACATCTGTGGTTTGATTAAAGGAAGCACACTGCTGCCATCTAACTCCTGATGAACAAGGTTTTCCAATCAGTGTATCGGACACAACTATCTGCAAACCACTCCTGTAGACAAAAGCAAAACACTTGCTACAGAAAACACCCCCTTCCCTCAGAAACAAACAGAGGAATGCTAAGTTCAATGTCAAGTGTGTCCTACGTCATAAAGAAAACAATAAAACTGATGACACCAGTACAAGCACAGATAAAAAAGACATGGCTGACTAACTGGCGGTGTTAAAGATAATATCCTGACTTATTAGTCACTAGAAAAATCACAGGATACTTAATGTTTGTCTTTTCTTTTTCCCTCTCAGCTGCTTATTTCTGTGGCCACACACAGGATAAAGACACCAAGATAGAAAACACTGGTTATCAAGTTTTCAAACCCACTATTTTCTCCTTGACATCGTCGGCCACGGTGACGGGCTGAAGGCCAGACTTGGTGGCGGGCTTGCCGGGTTTCTTGTTGTTCTCTTGCTCGAAGTCGAACTCGTCGTCGCTGCTGAAGTCCCTCTCTTTCCTTTTCCCGCTGGTCCTCTTCTTTTTCATGCCTCCATTCCCTGAGATGTCTGTCACCTTCTTGCGTGGCATTTTTTTCAATCAAAAAGCTGTTTCCGGGCAAAAAGCAGTGAGTGTTAAGATACAGAGTGTGACAATACTGTGTAACTTTGTAGTGAAACTATGAAGTTAGTGACTTCCACTGGAGATACTGCAAAACATAATTCAAGAATAACTTTGGTAGAACTATATGGATACACAGATTCATTCATAGGTGAGCACAATGACCCAATGAAATACATATTGTCTTTACTAACAGCTACTTATTTGAGTACAACAGGGCAGCACACATCATGAGCATCATTAAAACAGAAACTCTCACACTTCCCTTTCTACACACACACACTTTAGCAGAGTACTGTCTGCATGTGTCTTTAAGGAGGAAGTTTACTACACATAACTAAGCCCGGTCTTCACTGTTGTCAAGCACCGGCCATTAAAACTCAAAAAGGGTCTCAGTTTTCTTGCAGAGCCTTCTTCAGCTCTCATTGAATCAATTAGAAACGGAAACCGGCGGAAGAAACCAAAAAAAGTGTCGTCAAACTAAAACCCGTCGTCCCGTTGTGTCAAGACCGGCGGCTAACGGCTACGTTAGCCTCATTAAGCTAACGAGCTAACACCGTGTCTCTTTGTTCACACTGAGCCGGGCACCGAGCTAACTGCGGGCTAACACACACACACACACACAACGGGCACACGGAGCTGCGCAGCCGCCACACAAACCAGCCGTGTACAGTTTGTACTTTGTTCAAAAAGAGGAACTTGTGTCTAAATAAACCCGGTAGAGAGGTGTAAAGCCCCGGGCTGCGCTGTGCGGTTGGTTGTGCTAACGGTGCGCTGTCGCTGTAAGCTAACAGCCACTCTAAATAAAGACACGGGCACCAACGTTACATGAAACGATGCTACAACAACAACAAAAAACTTTTTCATCATTTTCTTCAATGGACGGGTTGTTAGTTAAACGCGCGAACAACCCGCGTGACTTCAAAAAACCATGTTTGTAATGAGTTAAAGGTAAGAATAAACGTAGTACCGGTGATTTCCTGATTCAGCAGCTCTCTGTCCGTCTCCGGTTTGATTGATTTGAACAAAAGAAGCTGCAGTCTGCTTTCACACCACGTGGTCCGCATTTACTATTCATACAGGAAACCAAACACTCACCATCACGGCGGAGGAGGACGGAGCAGCAGCAGCGCGGGGGTTTCAGTCTTAAACCACCGGCACCGGATAACGGTGAAGACAAAGCTGAGCTGAGGAGGCTGATGGACGGGGAGCACCGGACTGACTCACTAACAAGATGCAACACCTGCCACAACACTTCACATCAAAACTTAAAATATTAAAACAAGAGTTAATCTGTGTGTCAATTGTTTCTGGCATTATTATTATTATCATCAGGCTAGTACGTATAGTAGTAGAAAAGATAATAGGCTAATATTCCATATTCATAAAGCCAAAATGTCTAATACAACCCCATCATTCCCATTATTTTCAATCGAATTAAAAATGTATTTTGAGTCTGTATTGCATGTTGAATCAAACAAGAAATGTATATCAGCGATTGAATTTTATTCAAATTATATTAAGTAATCTTGTCTGCCTTTATAACTTGTTCTATGTCTTTAATTTCATTTTTTAAGGTCTTTTTTTAATTTTTTTTTTATAATTTATTTCTTTTATTAGACATATTTATTTATCTTATTTATTTACTATATTTCTTATTATTTATCTACTATATATTAGTTCTTTAAATGTTTTGATAATGTTTGCCTTTGTCATGTCTTGGAATGTCTGTCGCTTTGTTTTTTTGTTCCTTGTTCAATTGGTGATTGATGGTTATTTGATGATAAATAAATATTATAAAAAAAAGAAAAAGATAATAGGCTAATAACAAGGAACTTATTGATCTGACAAGTTGAGTTTCTTTTTTTTTGTCCCTCTTGTCAATGTTTTGTTGTTTGTCAGGTTTTTTTGTTATTTGTATTAATGTCAAGTATAAATATTAAAGATATTTTTTTAAAACTATTTATATGACAAGCTGAGTTAATTGTAATAATGCATATCATTTTTATTTTTAAAAAAACAGCACCATCACACTAACGCATGCATTTTAAGAAAGTGAACCAGTGATCCTTATCCTTTTTCGTCTAGTGATATTTGGCCTCTTGTTTTCTCAGATAAATGTTTTATTGTCACTGAGAGGGAAATGATCTAATAGCCTATTTCACAAATGTTTAATCTGACTGTTTACTTATCAGTAGAAAACATTCATGCAAATACAATTAATATGTTAATTCCTTCCTCAGACACATGTTTCCCTCTGGCTTTAAATCTGCTGACGCTGAGGTGTTAGGGACTCTTCACAAATAAACTCTTGAAGCTTCCTCTGTCTGTCTGTCTGTCATGGCTGCTTGTGTCAGAGAGGAGACGCACTGTCCATTGTCCCGGCCCTAAACTGTGGGCAGACCGCTGTTGGTTAATAGTGAGAAGCTCTGTCCTGTCTCTGATTGGTTAATACTCGTTGCCCTCATTGTTTGGATTGGTGGGATTTTATTTTAGGCTTGAAAAGCGTTTCAGAGGGGACGGTGGGGGCGGGGCTTCAACCACATCAGGTATGAAAAAAAGCAGTTTTTTTTAAATATGCATTTCCTCTTGGAGGGCATCAAACGAATGTCAGTGGTTTGTGTTTAGTGGCAGGCCTGTGCTGCCCTCTGCTGGGAAATACTGAAACACAGAATAAAATATAAAAAATTAAAAACAGTCCAAAATTCCAGTCTTTTAAAAAAAAAATATTTTAACTTGACCAGTTTAGAGCAGCATTTAGACCAAGAAAACCATGATGGTGTAAGGTAGAGGATGCAGAACATTACATATTTAAAAAATAATGAACTGTAGTATACTCATTTTTGCAGAATAATTGCAATAAGCATGTTCTTTATGTGTGAATAAGCAGTAGGTCTAGTTTACTTTCAGTCAGCCCACAACAACCAATACTTACTGAAGTATATCTGCTGATAATAAAACACATTACTAGACACAGGTTACTTTCTGATAGAGAGTAATATTCAGTTATTCAGTAAACTCAACAGAATAAATCAAATTAAAAGAATGTTCATTATCAGGTCCAAACAGTAGGCTATTTGTTTTTATCAGACATATCCAATGCAAAAAAGGAAACATTTAAAATTAAAGCAGAAGTAAGTGATCCGATCGTTTTGGCTAACTTCTTGTCAGCCGATGGCGTTAGCAGCCCCCGCCCTCGTCATGGATCTATTGGTCCTCGTCCCTACGTCACCACATTCACGCGCATCCCTTGGCTGCACACACAGCCCTTTATGCCGTTCTCTCTCCTCATTGGATAAAAGTTGTAGGATACAAGGAAAGTTTTCTCCTCGGCTTACAGCAGAGCAGAGTGACCGAGAGACCCGTGTTTCGGACCAAACACTCTATATAAGTAATTGCCGTCGGAATATATAACTATTTAAGACTTATATTAACACAAACATTTCGCTTACTTCTGCTTTAAGTTTACCTTAAAACTTTTTTTCAAATGATCAAATTTTGTCATTATAGTATTAGCTATAATCAATATTCACCATTAAAAAGTAGATGATTAGAATATACTACATGTCATGTATAAAGTATAGGACTAAGTTAAGCACATGTAGAGTTATTCAGATCATTTGTAACTTGTACAAATCGTGTTACAACTGACCCATGTTTCAACCATCCCCAGGCTCCCCTACGGATAAAAAGATTTGATTAAACAAATATGTACATCTAAATACTGAGGAAGCTAGAAACAAATCGATAAAGTTTCCAATTCATCTCACTGTATTCTTGTATTATCATTTTTTAGTAATTCACTCAATTGTGTCTGTCATTGTTATTTAATTTGCTAAATTGTACTTTTAAACATCAGTGATATAGGCAGCTTTAAGTAGAATAAAAGTGCAAACATGATAATATTGTCATGTAATTGAGAGAAGGACGGAAGTAAGTTCATTTTATTTAAACTTCACAATTTTCCCAAAGACAAAACTGAATACATACAGTACATACCAACATTATAAAGTGGAACAAAACTATACTATACTTATATATACTATATTCACCACTAGATCAACTTGTCCTCCAGCAGCTAATGTCAGCATGAAGCCCCGGTGTGAAAGGAGTAGATCAGACAGGCGTTTACATATTGATTGACAGCAGTGAGATCCCACCCCTGACTTCGGCCTTCTCTGATTGGTTAGAAAACGAGAGGCTCATCTGAAACTGACAGCAACTTTTCACAACACATGTTTTTGAGAATATTCTAAAATAACACATTTAAAATGCTGTTACGGTTTAAGACTACTATTATTAATACTGTTAAGATCAGGTGAATCTTTTAGTTTGAAACAAAAGAAATCAAACAAAAAAACAAAACAATCTTTACTGTATTATTTCTAACAACCAGATATTATACACTTAAGCAGTTACTGCACTATAGCCTACATCACACACTGAATATTTCCTTCACTCTTTGAGCTTGACTGATGTTGTCATAGTCGGTGAAACCCTGAGCTGCTTATGTGTGGTTGGAGCCAGGCAGCAGGTCAGGTTTGTTCCCGCTGCTGCTCCTGTGCCGACCGGGGAGGGGGCTCTCGTCTCCCTGCAGTCCCCCGATCATGGAGCCCAGGGTGCCGTAGCTGCCGCCGTAGGGCTCCATCTGAGCCGCCACCACGCTCAGGGCCAGCATGTCTGTCCGAGGCCTCGGTGGAGTCAACACTGAGGAGGGAAGGGAGACTGGGGTGGTGGCGTTCTCACTGTGGCTCTGCACTGTCACTGACGACTGGCACAGACGTACACATGTGAGGCAAATTCATGACATATACACAGATATAGACACCGTTAAATGAATTCCCCTTTAACTTCACATGACTGTAAAAATCACAAAGATTGAAGGC
Organism: Trachurus trachurus; assembly: GCF_905171665.1. Lineage (NCBI taxonomy): Eukaryota > Metazoa > Chordata > Actinopteri > Carangiformes > Carangidae > Trachurus > Trachurus trachurus. The sequence continues at coordinate 5,445,849 of NC_139901.1, read as the reverse complement.
TGGCGGCAAATGTTTTTTTTCTTGCATCGTGTCATAGCAAAGTTGAGTCTTTGAGCTATCACAATGGCATTCGGCGTTTCAGGATACAGGTTAGCCACATCCAATTCCTCTGTCAAAATCTATTAAAGGGATAGTAGCATTTTTTTAAAGTGGGGTTGTATGATCTACAAATAGCCCCTAAGTACTTTAATTGCAGTAGAAGACTCTCTGCACTCCTCCCGTTAGCAACGCCAGCCCATAGCCCTGCCCAGAGATTTACAACATAGTGTTGTGAACAGACCCAAAGAAACGGCCTATTTTCGCGGCCTAGAAGAGGTTTTACCTGAAAAAAAAATACAGTTCCATTGTTCGCTATAATATAATTTTTTCCAGCCCCTCAAAGTGCAGGAAAAACGCAGTTTTTATTTGGACCTAACCAACTGCTGATCGGCGGGCGCTAACCCTGGGCGGAGGGATACGTGAGTTGGTTAGGTCCAAATAAAAACTGCGTTATTCCTGCACTTTGAGGGGCTGGAAAAAATTATATTATAGCGAATAATGGAACTGTGTATTTTGTTTCAGGTAATACCTCTTTTAGGCCGCGAAAATAGGCCGTTTCTTTGGGTCTGTTCACAACACTGTATGTTGTAAATCTCTGGGCAGGGCTATGGGCTGGCGTTGCTAATGGGAGGAGTGCAGAGAGTCTTCTACTGCAATTAAAGTACTTAGGGGCTATTTGTAGATCATACAACCCCACTTTTAAAAAATGCTACTATCCCTTTAAAGGACAAATGTTGAGTATATGAACTCTCCAGATAGAGAGTAATTTTATCAGTGATTAATAAGATTCAAAACTACTGATGATACTGACCTTCTTGAGTTGCTTGTGTTAAAAGCCATAAGAAGACTGATCCATAATAAATGCAGTTATATAATCAATATAAAACTCTTATGCTATAATTTATATGTATGCAGAAACAGGCTGAATGTTTTATGTCAGTGATGATAACAAGTAGCACTAAAAAATATAGCAAATTTCAGATAAACACCAAGTGCTGCAGGTTGGATTGGGTTGGGTTCAGGTGGTGCACAGTTGACAGTGGTGTTAGTTTTGTTGTGACATCACAAAGTTACAGAAGTCCTAACGGCCCATCTTAAGGCTCAGTTTTTATGCAGGCTGTGTGCATTTTGTAAATTCACAGTATTTATATTGAATCTAGACCTGCTTTAGTGTAATCAAAAAGAGTAACCAATTAAGATTTCAAATTTCACATAAAATCTTTCAATCTTTCATATCTTTCATATACAATATGGGACCTTTAAATAAGGAAAGAAGTTAGCACTAGTATTAGTGGATATTTTGACTTCTCTATTCTTTCACATCTCACACATTCTTCAGCCATATTAAAAAATTAAAAGCCAAAGGCTATATATCAGGGGTGTCAAGCCCGTGGGCCAAAACCGGCCCAGTAGAGGGTCCAATCCAGCCCTCAGGATGAATTTGCCACGTGTGAAAATTTGAAATTGCACATATTTTGATATAGTCCTCACTGCAGGCGACCCCAGTTCGAGCTTTGCGCCGAGCAGCCCTATCCTGCGTGTCATTCCCCCCCTCTCTGCCTCCCATTTCCTGTCTCTCTCTCTCTACTATCCTGTCCATTAAAGGCAAAAAAGCCGCAAAAAATATATATAAAAAAAAGAAATTTCAGGTTGTTCATAATATGTTTTGTAAAAAGGTTAGTTCATTAACTGTACTAAAACAAAAGGGAACATTTTAAGTTATTTTTATTTATAGGTTATCATGCTATTATTTTATCGGTCCAGCCCACTTGAGATCAAATTGCACTGTTTGTGGCCCCTGAACTAAAATGAGTTTGACACCCCTGCTCTATATAGTGTCGATACGAGATCAGAAACGAACCCTTTTGCACAATGTTCTGCTTCATACATAGGTTTATGACACGCACACACTCACCCCATGGACTAATCAGGACACTTTTATGATTGCACAGTTTGTTTTGTGAAGTTTAAAGATGCCTTGCATTGAAAGTCTATTCTAAATGACCTTGAGTGACTACTTCCGGCTGATAGGCAGCCGCTATAATTTTATCACAGCATAACAACCTCCAAACTATTAATACATTATCCCGTACATATCAGAAACTGGTAATTACAGTAACACCCATATGACATTAACATGGCATAATAGCCAACTGAACATAACAAACAACTCATACAAGTCCAGAACACAAAAACATTCACCGGTATGTGAAAATTAGAAAATAGAAAACTTACAGACTTACATGACATGGAAATCAACATACTGGCTGAAATAAAACAGAAAATAATTACACACAAAACTTAAATATGCAAAACTGGAACTAAAAACAACACATTTATTGCTTTTGTACAAGAGAAGTGAACTGCCTGTGTTGCTGTATCGCTTGGGCGGTCCACCTCTTATGGTTTTTTGGCATTTGTGACTTGTCTCTTCTATATTGTTTTGTGAAGCACTTTGTAAACTTGCCTTTTTAAAGGTGCTATATAAATAAAGTAAAAAAAAAAAAAAAAAGGACAACAGACAGACAGTTGGGTGTTTGAGGCACAGAGGGCAAACAGAAACAGGAACTGTAAAATATGGAGCATGACAGTCAGAGGACAGGGACACACGTTGTGACAGGAAATATGGCTCCTCTGAACCAGTTCAACTCACGGTGCCCACAGAGACGTCGCTGCCTGCCACTGTCTTCTTCTTTCTGGCCATATTGGGATTCCAGTTGCAAACCAGACTGTCGTTCTGCACGCTGTAATTCTTATGGCCAACCAGCCAGTACGTGTTCATTCTTCCTTTACCCTGGCAGGAGAGGGGAGGACATCAGATGTGTCAGAGAGATGATTGTTAAAAAAATAAAATAAAAACTGTGATAAGCTGACATCTTAAGCTTGTGTTTTATGGTTAAGTGGTCCGTGGTCTGAAAAAGTTGGAAAATGATATCACAGTTTAAAAGAGTTTATCCACCTAGTAGTGGCTCAATATGGAGACTTCTGCTGCCATACAGATGGACATGGACTAACTAAATAAAACAGGTTATGAATAGAGTCAGGAGATGTTGATTGTTGATATTGGCAGATATCATATTTGGTGACTGTGGGATAGAAAATGACACATACAATCAGATCTCAACATAGTGATTTTTATCAATATTATATTTTTCAAGTGAAAAAAAGTAAAAATGACCATTCCAACTGAAATTGCATATCACAATTGCAATCTCTCCCCATTTAATTGCAAAAATTATATTTAAAAAAAAAGTTTCCTTCCTTGATGTAACAACACATCTAAGAAACACAGAGACTTGACTCCACAGCAAGGCTGGGATCTTTTACCTTGACTTCAATCTCTCCGCGTAGCTGCAGCTCGTAGGCGTTGTCTTTGATCAGAGCCAAGTAGGTCTCTGAGCTGGTGTGAATTTTCTGGGCTGGCACACAAACAGTGATGAATAAGAACAGATATTAACACTACTCCTGTTTTCCAAGTCAAACTGATTTTATCTGATCCAGTGGACCAATGTCTAGTGGTCATTGTTGTGAGGTACGTGCTAATGCAGGCACACACATGTACATGTTTGTGTGCTGAGTGTCTTGGTGCACCTACGCAGGCTGGTGGACTCCATTCTGGAGGCTGTGTTCACAGTATCTCCAAACAAACAGTATCTTGGCATCTTGTGTCCCACTATTCCTGCCACACATGGACCTAGAGTGAGGAGACAAAGAACTGTGATACAAAGAAATCCAAAATAACATCCTGACTTTCATGTTATTTTCAAATCCTAAAGGGATTCCAATAAAAATTCAATTAGCTACACACAAGCCAAAAAGTCAACACCTGAACAAGCATCTCTGTGAGGCTCACTTCTGTGTGGTTGATATTTGAAGGTCCAGATTTTACACTTTTCCTGTGTTTTATTTCAGGTGTTGATCCATGAGAAGATTTATTGGTGGTTTTTAAGAACTAAAAATCATCAAAGTGTAATTTTACATCCTCTCTCAGCCTGCTCTCTGTCACAGTGAGCTGCTCTCACCTGTGTGGATGCCGGCTCGGAGCTGAAGTCTCTGGTTGGGCATGTGAGGGATGGAGACCTGTCTAACGGCTGCAACCAGATCCAGCGCCATCTTGGCGATCTCATCGGCATGTCTGTCCCCGTTCCTCTCGGGCAGACCACTCACCACCATGTATGCATCCCCGATCGTCTCCACCTCGTTTGATAGCATGGTCAAATTTGGATGGATGGATGGATGGATAGATAGATATACTTTACATACGAATTTAAAATTAGTACTTTTTATTACTTTAATGCAGAATTATGATTTAGCATCAAAAACATTAGAGGAAAATGTCTAAATACACACTTTGCAGGTAACAAATAAGACATAAGCCTATAGTTAACAAAACAAAACTAGAAATAATGTACACACACACACACACACACACACACACACACACACACACACACACACACACACACACACACACACACACACATAGTCTTAAAGGGATAGTTCAACATTTTTGGCAAATTCACCTATTGCTATAATCCCTATAGTCATAGCAGTAGGTTCATTACCTTTAATTATCGGTGCATGTTGTTTTGAGATCAGCGGGGCAGAGACATGAGTTGCTCAGCAAACACAGTGGAGGTGAATGGTTCAGGTCCCCTGTCCCTCATCAAACTCATCAAACTCATCAAATACACAATCCAACAACTCTCTTGGAGAAGTTGTGACCTGCACATTCACCACGCTATGAAATAATAATGTATAATTATGTACTCGGAACTACTTGCGCTTTTTAAATCACTCCGCCCAGCAGCCTTGTCTGGAATGTAGTTCCAGCTACGCATTTGCCTTGAAAACAACTCTGTCTCGTAATGTTACATGATTATTTCATAGCGTGGTGAATGTGCAGGTCACAACTTCTCCACGAGAGCGTTTTGGAGTTGTTGGATTGTGTATTTGATGAGTTTGATGAGGGACAAGGGACCTGTACCATTTACCTCCATTGTGTTCGCTGAGCAGCTCACGTCTCTGCCCCGTGGATCTCAAAACAACATGCACCGATGATTAAAGGTAACAAACCTACTCCTATGACTATAGGGATTATGGCAATAGGTGAATTTGCCAAAAATGTTGAACTAGCCCTTTAACAAATCAGACTTAAGCCTATTTAACTATAAACACACTAAGAAAAAAGTTAAATAAATATGCAATGTCTACAACCTCCACATGGTTTAGGAAAACATCCAGGCCAGAGGGACGGCTGAAGGAGCAACCAGATGTGACCAGATGTGGTTCGACTTTAGTTTATAGTTTAATTTCCCTCTAATGAGAAACAAATGACCCCAAGAGAAAGCGGAACTACGTCAATAAAAGTTACATTAAGAGCTCCTGATGTAACACACACACAGGGGCCTTTGATGTGGATCTTTCAGCACTTGTGTATTGTTGAGAGTGTGGCGTTGGGAGCGCTCCCTCCATCACTGCTAACGGATGGTGGAGAGATGGAGAGATGAAGCTGTCTGGCTGACTGCAGCTGCAGAGGCAGGCGGCCTCAGCTGCAGCTCCTCAGACTAATTAGCGGACTGAGACACAACATCTGCTCCCTCTGCGCTGCAGGTTGTGCTGGTTTCACACCAAGTTGAACTGAGGACGAGGGGGCACTCGGTTCCTCGCTCAAATAAAGGTGTGCCAAGCAGCTACTGCCTCTTCATCTGGCCCTAAGATTTAAATCCTGTTAGATATTAAAGGGATACGCCAACATTTTTTTGTGTGTCTTGCCTCACTCCCGAGTCCATGACCAACAGATAGACACCATCCTTTCGACTGTGCGTGCAGTAACAAGGGAGATAGAGCTTGTATCGCCTGTAATTAGCTTAGCTCAAACGCTGGAAGTGCATAGGTAGTGTTAGCCTGCCTCCTACCCGAGCTGAAATCAGCAGTCAGAAGCTGATTTCATTTTAGCTCTAAACTCTGTAAATATATCACTTTATCGACATAAAGTGATATACGGCAGAAAGTAGCCGTTTAGATCAGCAGTGTGTCGTTAATTTGTCTAAATACCAGCTGTTTACAATTTTGTTCGGACGAATTCGGCGCTACTCAAGCTAGCCGTTGTGACTAACGCACTTCCAGTTACTTTCACAAAATAAAACACCCGTTGCCCTTTACATACAGAAAACCATGACGATAGAATGTGTGCTTTTACTTTGAAATAGGAAGCTAACCTACCCTCGATGTAGCTAGCTTGAACCAAAATAAACCGTCTTTGCTTGAACCCTCCGTTTTGACCGATCTCGTCCCGTTACCGGCATTTGACCGCTCTGAGACGAAGATCGGTCCACCGGTTTCCATTTAGAGTTGCTGAAGAGTTTCTCTGATGACTTTAGGTGGAGGCAGGCTAACACTACCACTTCCAGCATTTGAGCTAAGCTAATTACAGGTGATACAGTTCTATCTCCCTTGTTACTGCACGCACAGTCGAAAGGATGGTCTCTATCTGCTTGTCATGGACTCGGGAGTGAGGCAAGACATGAAAAAAAAAAGTTGGCGTATCCCTTTAACAAAACACTATCTCACTAAGTAAAGTGTGTGTGTGTGTGTCATCTGATTACCTTGTACACATCATAGGATTCGATGCGTGTATCAAAACACATGTAGAGGTTGTTGAGCAAATCCACCACCTGCAGAGGAGCACAGGACGCTGAGATGGTGGTGAAGCCCACAATGTCTGAGAAAAAAATGGTCACCTGGAACAACACGGAGAGAGGTTCAGCATCACTGGCTGTACTGGACAGGACTGGGCAAACACACTCAGTTCATTTCACCTCCCATTACTGTACATAATATATCAACAAATGATGTGACATCATTACAGTTCAGTCACATTATGATCAGCCAGAAAAGAAAGAAGTGACCTCTTCACCTTTACAGTAACTTAAATTTATATTGAGCCTTTCATGAAACCCAAGGTCGCTTTACAGTGAAAAATAAATAAATGAATGAATGAATGAATAAAGGAGAGAACTAAATGACTAATTTGGAAAGGCCATGGAGAAAAGGTGAGTGTTGAGGGCTCATTTGAAAGAGTCCAGGGTTGGACAATGATCTGTCCAAACCTTCTCAGATTACAACACTATCAGTCCAGTTTTCTATTACATAGACTTATTTTAGTGTAGCATGTTGTGACATTATTGTTAACTAAATAATGTACTCATTAATCAATCAATATCATAACACTAAAATAACTAATAAGTTGGCTACAAATGACTTTGTTTATAAATTAGCTCCATTTGCTGATTCATTTCCAAAATGTTCAGTCTGATGAGTCTGATATTTGCAGTGGACATCTGACCATCATAAAGATGAACATCTGCTCTGGCTTTAGAGTTAGCTGCACAGTATTCTACCACTGTCAGGGTCCAGATCTAAGAAGTGTGATTGGAACAAGGCAAAAATGCGCAGGGTATAAAGGAATTTACATTTCATTTATAATATAATCAGAATATATAGAAACAGACAGAAATACTAAGTTCCTACATTGTCCCTCCAGGAACTCCCAGCCTCTAGCATCCATTAGCTGGGAGGCTGACTGACACATGGTAAGAGACAGGGCACACCACAACTCACATCTTTGATAATAAGGTTTTTTTTTTGTGATGCGAGTGTTTTGTGCCTGTGTGTGTAGGGCAAACCTCAAAGTCTCTGAACACTTCAGGCTTCTACCATCATCAGCCACTGGCACCACTATCACGGAGGCAGTTGGGAGATCTTAGATTTTCTTTCCAGACTACTCTGCAGATCCAAATCAGTTTAAAAATGAGCCCACAGTCATATTAAGCAGCAGCCCCTCCCCTCCGTGCAGAGTGCTTTTGGTACAGCTGCTTCAAACCTCTTCAATAAGCCAGACGCAATTTTCACCCGCATAACTTGTTTTATCTCCCGATGAATATGGAACAGGGCAATTATAGGTAATTACGCCAACAATAGCAACAAAGGCAGCAATCGCACACATTCATTCAGCATGTTTACGGATCTTACAGAGGTAGCCTCTTCGCAGCAGCACCCCACAACCCTGTGCAACGTTGTAAGATGTGAATTTGTTTGGGTACATTTTGAAAGTGAATGGGAATTGAATGAAGGTTGTCGTCTCATCTTTCTTCATTTTTTATTATTTGTCCTAAAGGTTTGAAAGTTTCAACATTGACCAGAAAAGGCAAACCTCTGATTAAAGCCCTTTAAAGCCCCCTAAGATTAATCATTTTACTCAAGGTCCTAATGTGGCCAATGTGGTTGTTATAGGCATGTTTAGGTGAACTTACTTTAACTTCAGTACCGCTAACCGCCACAAGACATATCCCAAGTCCAGACGAAACTAGTCCCAAATCATATTCTAAGGTCAAGGGAAATAGGTCCCAAGTGAAATCCCAAAAGTCCAAAATCTAGGCCAATCAGTCCAAAATCAAGTTCCAAATTAAGACCAACAAGTTATACAGTAAGGGACAACAGGTCAGGGCTAATGTATCAAGTCTCAAGTCAAATATTCTTATACAAGTCCCAAGTTTAAACCAACCACTGTCCAGTCAGGTCTCGGTACGTCCCAATAATGAGCACTAGAGTCCTAAAATTTGTGTTACAAGTCGTACACATGACAGCACACATCCTTCATCTTTCTCTTGGATCTGGAGGGAAACATCAAGTCTTTCCTAATCAAAAGTCTAAAATCTATCTATGTAAAGTCTCAAGTCATTGGTATTAATAAACTCAATGTTGGGTCTTTCTGATTTTGTAAAAAAAAAATTTGATCCATTATGAAACTAAGAGAGCACCACTGCCTTAAGTTCTTGCAGAACTGCTGTAGAAGGAACTATCCCTTTGTTATCAATGAAGACTGTTAACAGGATGTTTATAAACTAGCTTTACTGTCTTTTGAATAACTCATGAGACTTGAAATCAAAAATACACAATGAAATGTGATATTTTTTTAACTGCATACCGAGTTTGTCCTCTCAAATTTCTTTTGAAGCTGATAAATTATTTAGGAGAAAATTGACTTTTCCAAAATAACTTCTACCAACCATTTCATAGCTCTCAGCCTCAACGTGTTTCTGTTGGCGGAGCTGCTTGGCGACCGACTTGGGCAGCATTTGGTGCAGCAGATCTTCAGCCAGCTGCCTCTGGTGCTTCAGGTCCTCGGTCTTCTCCTTCAAGCTCTGGGCGTAGTTCTGTATCCACTCGGTCATCTGCTTGAAAGAGAACATGACCACCGGGTAGATGAGGCAGGCAATCAGCAGCAGGCAGATCCTCATGCTGAGGCCTGACGACACAGATCGAGACGCCAACCTGAGAGCTGGCACCGCGCGATCAAACAAGCACTTCTGAGTGTTTGTCAAGGCTTGAACTCCTATGTAAGATCCGGACAGAAGTGTTGATCCCGCTCCAGAGATTTGCCACAAACTTGTGTCAAGAATATAAGAATGTTTAAAATCCTGGCTGAAGTTCAACTTGAGATCAATGTTTTCTAACCAGCAGTCATTCAGTTGTTCCGTCATTATCTTGGCAAAGCCAAGGTAGCTTAGTGTGTAAGTCCACCTGCACTGGAAGTCTGTATCCGTGGCTATGTGGGGGAAGTCCATCAACTGGTGGTTGAGCTCTATGAACGTTACCAGAAGTCTTGCAGACAGAACGTCTCTCCAGTGAGAGTTCTGCTTGGCTTTGACCACAGTGTCTTCTACAGTACCCCAGGTGTCCAGGAGTTGTCCAATGACCAAGGAGAAAACAGGCACACTTGTGCTGTTTGTATCCAGCGATGCATTTAAGAATCCTTGAACGCTTCTCCTCATCTCCTGGCAAAATCCAGTCAACTCAACATTGCAAGGGAGCCCATAGATGTCACTCTGAGCTGCCATTTCCCCACAGAGATGACCAAACACAGGAAACACAACCTCGGAGAGGCTGGCTTCCAATGTCTCGTTGCCTGTGTGTTTGGCAAATAAATGTCTCATCCTTTGTAGCTTACCGATGAGCTGCAGGATAGTTATTGCCCTGCATGAGGTCAGCTCATCATAGGCAGCGTCTGTAGTGTGCAGCAATTCAAAGTTGGAACTGAGGTCAATGGACACAGAGCCGAGCAATGCCAGGAAAGAGAGGAGGCAGGCGCTCAGAATTCGACGAACAGAGCGACTGCTACCAGTCTGGGAAAATATGGAGCACCTGGAACACAGGGACACAGCTGTGAGTTACTGAAGGAGAAGCACAGGTTCACTGAGCTCCACTACAAGCAGCCTATACAAATATATCATTAAAAGTTGTCTGAAGGCAAAACTCTATCCTTTCTTGTTCCTTTGCACCTGGTCTGGTACACTGCTATGTGAAATGGACAAGTGTGCCATATTGCGTTATGAAGAAAATGTCGGCTGCAGCCAATCAGAAGAGAGGATCTAAGCCTCTCCTCTGATAATTTGACTGTTTTCTGAGTAATCAAATGCTAATATAGCAGATTCCACATAAACACTCAGAGGAGCAAAATCCTGCAAGGTTTGGATGGTGGGTGTCAGGGGGCAGGGCTTGGGGTAGGGATGAGAGCAGCGGCTGCTTTGCTGTGACATCACAAAGTTACAGAAGTCAGCTGAGAAAACAGCTCATTTTAAGGCTAAGATTGTGAATGTGCATTTCTCTGTGGACTGATGCTTAAATGCTTTTACAGTAGACTATTAATATAGAACCTAGAGCTGCTTTATAATAAATAAATAAACTAATAAAGCATTGGGACCTTTAATTGACAAAGGAATTGGCATTATTCAGCATTATGCAATTAAAAAAAGAATATTTTTTCATATCAGCATCAATATTAATCAGAATCAGTTGTACATCAGCCAATAAGATAAAAGAGAGAGAGAGACACACACTAAATAAACACATAATTAATATTCATTAGATGGATATCTCTGTCTGTGTGAACCATCCTGGTTTCACTACTTTGACAAATCAAAGCTTACCAATAGCTGCACCAGCAGCCGAGGTTTAACCCCTGTGAATACAAACTTTATGGGAGAGTTGAGTGCGTTTCACCTGCACAGCTGACACTCGCTGTCCGCATCCTGCTGCGGCCCCGGAGCGACCCTCCTCTTCTTTATGAACCTTCTTTTGAGAGAAGCCGAGGACCGGGTCCCAGATGTGAAACACTCTTTTTTCATCAAGTCCAGCGATGACATGAGACTCGTGCTGCAGTTGGTGGACTATCTCAGACGGTGGCCCCACAGGACAGAGTCGCTGCAGCAGCGGCAGCGGCAGGACCGCACTGAACAGACGTCCCATTAGTGGAAGCAGCAAGTCAGAAGTAACGTCGTCCTAACTTCCGGTTACTTACTTCAAAATAAAGTGTAGGGGTTGTAACATGGGTCAGTTGTAACACTTCTAATTTCTCTAATCAGAACTTTTGATTACGAACTGTATCATTAACATGTTCCAAAGAAACGTACAGTGACATGCAAAAGTTTGGGCACCCCTGGTCAAAATTTCTGTTAATGTGAACAGTTCAGCAAGTGGAAGATGAAATGATCTCCAAGGCAGAAAGTTACAGATGACACATTCCCTCTACATTTTAAACAGTGGAATTTTTTCAAAATGTTAATTTTTTACATTTTCAAAATGACAGAAAGGAAAAGGGCGATCATTTCATCTTCCACTAGCTTCAAAATAAAATAAATTTTGTCCAGGGGTGTAAACTTTTGCATACCACATCCAGGGGTGTCAAACGTGGGCCAAAACAGGCCCAGCAGAGGGTTCAATCTGGCCCTCAGGATGAATTTGCCAAGTGTGAAAATGACATGACAGAACTTCAGAGGCATAATATTGTTGAAATTGCATATTTAAAGAGGCTATGTAGGCCTATATAAATCCTCTTTTCCGCTGGGGTTTGCTAACCCTCGTCCTGGCAATGTGCATTTGTTTACAACAAAGCCAGTGAGAAATCAATCAATAGAGCGGTACATAACATTAGGCCTATAGGCTATATCATATACGATATTACAACATGTATATTTGTGTAGTCTTATTTGTCATTAACAAGAGATTACAAGTTACAGGGCGTGTTTGTGTAACAACTTGTGTAACAAGTTAAGCCATTTAGTAAACCATCACAATTAGCTACTCTAAAGATGTTTTAAAAATGTAGCAGAGTTAAGATACAATGGGGTGGGGTTGCCTTTAATCGATAGTAGCCTACAGTTGAGAGAGAGACAGGAAATGGGGAGGCAGAGAGGGGGAATGACATGCAGGAAAGGGCTGCCCGATGCGGGATTCGAACCAGGGCCGCCTGCAGTGAGGACAACAGACTCAACATGGGGCGGCAACTCTACCAAGTGAGCTAAACACCGCCCCGCATAGTTCCACTTTAATGTACTAAAACAAAGGGAAAAAACTAAAAGTTATTTTTATTTGGGTTATTATGCTATTATTTTACTGGTCCGGCCCACTTGAGAGCTGTTTGTGGCCCCTGAACTATAAAATGAGTTTGACACCCCTGAATCAATGCAGGCTTTAATTTTGAAAGTACCTTCCGGAAGTACCTGCCGCAAATCTCTGTAGCTATCGTATGGCGCGCACAGTGCACACACAAATACAAAACACACACACACACACACACACACACACACACACACACACACACACACACACACACACACACACACACACACACACACACACACACACACACACACACACACACACACACACGGTGAGGAGAGTAGCCTGTGTGGTTGGAGTGAGGACAAAGCGACAGAAACACAGTGAGGATATGAATCAGAGTGCAGCTCCACGTCTCCTCGTGTAACGGGGTGGGTTAGCCCCGGTTAGCCTCGTTTAGCCGCTCACATAGTATCTGTCCGCGTTACAAGTGGCGGCGCGGCTCCTCGCCGGTCTGGCGGAGGGAGTGGACGCAAATGAAAGCGTTGTTTGGAGCCGCTGAACAAAGAGCTTTTCTTCCCTGTACCATTGTTACGGAGCGGAGCGCCTGTTCCCCAGCCGCCTCAGAGGTGGTTTCACTCTGTCAAAGTAAGCTAACTGCTCTGAAGTCCGTCTGTTAGAAAGTACTTAGCGGTTTGGGTTTGTAACGCGGTGTAGTTTGATTCATTCACACAAGCAAACTAACAAACCCCTAAAACCACCGGCTGGATGTGATGCGAGGCTAACTGTAAGTTTACGCAGCGCTGATACTAAAGTGCTGAGTGGTCATTGGTCTTCATAACCTCCGCTCACATGTCATGTGTGTAGTTTAATGGGTGTAAACCTGGTGTAGACTAACTTAGCCTGGTGAAGACTTTGTGCTCAGAAACAAGTCACTAGTAACTGGTCCTTTAACGCTGTTTTGGTTCGTTAGCCGTGAAGCCAGACAACAACTTAGTAAGAAGTTACTACTGTGCATAGCAAAGACTAACAATGATGGGAATAACAGTGTTACTAACGGCGCTACTTTTTTCAGTAACGAGTAATCAAAAAAAGTTACTGTTTCCCCCGTTATAACGCCGTTACCGTTACTGACAATACAATGCAGACTCCGCGGCTGTCTGTGCGGATGAATACTGAGTTAGTTAGTTCCATATAAACGGGAGGTTAGGGGGGCAGTTCAAGTAATTTAACATATTTTAGTATTTTATATATAAAAAGTAACGCAATAGTTACTTTTTCTGGTAATTACTTTTATAATGTATAGTAATTCAGTGACTAACTCAGTTAGGCGTTAAAGTAACTATAACTAATTCCTTTTTTAAAGTAAGGTGCCCAAACACTCAATCAATAAGCATAGCTCAATATGAAGCTGATGACTATCCACCAAAACAACACAACGTGGTACACTCAGCTAGCCTGGCCCTGCTAGTGTGCACTGATTGTCATTCACAAATCTGACAGGGTTGTGATGTGTATTGCAACAAAACATGCACACACTGGGGCCTACTCTTTCGGCTCTCATGAAAACTCCTTGTAGAGCTGTCGTTAGCTACTACTGATTGAAAGGAGACTATTGAAGATATAAAGTCTAAAAAACAAAACAAAAAAATTAAACTTGCCATATTTGAACTCATTTGAGTTTGATCAGTGGTGGTTTTGGGGAGGGGGAGGAGTCCCAGGTCCAGACTAGATAGATAGATAGATAGATAGATAGATAGATAGATAGATAGATAGATAGATAGATAGATAGATAGATAGATAGATAGATAGATAGATAGATAGATAGAGGCTGGGAAATGACAGTGCAGCAGCAGCAGCATTACACACAGTGGCAATAACACAAAGAATAAAAAGAACAACCTATACATAATAAAATAGCAATATCAAATCAGAATGCCTTTATTGTCATTATACAACTGTATAACGAAATTTTAAGCCCTCCCCCCCTTCAGTGCAAACAAGTGTAATAAAAATGTATACAACAAATAGGCAGTGTTGATGATGAGTTTGTCATGCTGTGTGTGATGACAGGTGAGGGGCGGCCTGTGCTCCAGTCATGACCTCTGGGAATGGGAACACTAACAGCAGCCAACACGATGGAGAGAGCAAACAGGCCCAGGCCCTAGTCAAGACCCACATCCTCACCCATCTGATAGAAGGCTTCGTTATCCAGGAGGGAGCTGAGCCTTTTCCTGTGAGTACTGCAGCGCTGCATGTATCTGTAAACTCACAGAATAAAATCACTGCATGGTAGAGGCAGTAATCAAAGACACAGGGTTAACCAGGTCACAACTCTATTGACACTGACTGACTGACTGAAAGCACAGAAAGAGTCACTGTGCTCCTGTAATCTTTCTTCTCTGCACAATTACAAGTCTAACACTGTGATGGATTTTATATCCACCAGCAGAATCCTGTCTGTAAAAACAATGCTTTATCTTCCAATATTTAACATCATATAACATTAATAGCTCTGACCAGATTCTGAGATTGCAGCTTGTTCTGCTCTCTGAGATGACGTGATAATCCCTTCATGGAATAAAGGACATTTCCTGCCCATTACTTTTGTGATTTGTGCAGTTTTAGACAAAAAATCGTCGTAACTACTCTTAATTTCTCAGCCTTGTTGATTTGTTTTCTACCAGCTCTATATTTTATTTTATTCAAATAACACGAGAAACGACTGATCTAAAGGGAAAAAAAATCAGCATCTAAGTGATAAATTGAGGCTTTGTCCACACTGATTGGTTTTATTCTGAAATGAACAACGATTTCTGTCCAGACAACAGACATGTTATAGCTCCGATATCAGGAATCATCTCCATCCATATTAAAACATTTGACATCAGATCTCATGTGACCATTCACATACACAGGAGAGGTAGACATGAGGCAGTTGGGGCAAATTGGCCCATTGCCATAATCCCTATAGTTTTAGGAGTATGTTTGTTACCTCTAATTTGTCGGTGCAAGCTATTTTTAGAACGGCGGAGCAGAGCCGTGAGCTGCTCAGAGCTACACTACTGAGGCTAATGGGATTTCTTGGTTTCCCTCATCAAACTCATCAAATACACAATCTAACAACTCCAAAACGCTCCCGTGGACAAGTTGTGACCTGCACATTCACCACGCTATGAGATAATAATGGAACGTTACGATAACGGGGTTGTTTTCGAGGCAAATTCAAGCAAAACCGCTGATGTGCGTTCCCGTCGGAGGCAGTTTTTCAGCAAGCAGTCTCTGCATTTGCCTCGGATACAACTCTGTTTCCAAGGCCAAACCAAGAAACCCCATTAGCCTCCGCAGCGTAGCTCTGAGCAGCTCGCGGCTCTGCTCTGCCGTTCTAAAAATAGGTTGTACCGACAATTAAAGGTAACAAACCTACTCCTAAAACTATAGGGATTATGGCAATGGGCCAATTTGCCAAAATGTTGAACTATCCCTTTAAAAAACTCCATAATGGTGTAGACACCAGGTGTAAACATAAAAAAAAAACTACAAACTACAACTGCTCTAAAGCTAAAAGCATGGCTGGAGCCTTAATGTGCACATGACACAACGACTGCCCATCTATTACCGTATACTGGTACATAATAACTGGTGTCTATATTTTATGTCTGCAGGTAGAACGTCCATCTTTCTCAATTGAGAGCCTAAGGAGAATCACAACAGACTCAAAGATGGATGGCCTCTCACCAAAGGGTAAAGTCCTCAGAGCAGTAGCACAGTTTCATTGGTTCCTTCTCCGTGGTGGACACAGGGAGCTGACTTTCTTCTGGTCCCTGCAAATGTGATACTAAACAAAACAGCATCAGATCAGCTGAGCTGCATTCTCTCCTGGTGTCAGTATTTCCATATATATGTGTCTGGTTGGCTCACCATAAATAACCTGCAGAGTAATAATTAGTGCTAGCATAAAGTGATAGATGACTTATGTTAGTGCCAAAATCTACAAACATAAGTCATCTATCACTTCTTTAAAACTCTGATCAATGTCACTATGGCAACAGGTATCCAGATCCTCCTTAAACATGCCCTGCAGCTCCTTCTGGGGGAGCTACATCTGCATCAGTCTTTCCAAATGTCTTGATCATGATCCAAATAAACAGGTTTGGGCAACAGAAAATTGCAGCTTTGTTTGTTTTCCGTTGTGAAAAGCCTCCGCTGCACAGTGTCTGTATGTATATAATAAACACCTTAAAGGTGGTATATTTTATACTCGTCTTTGTGTTTTGTTTTAAAGTGGTGATATGTACTTGTGGTTTCAAGAGCCAAAAAGCATCTCAGTGGAGTTTCCCCATCTCCTCTCTCAGTTAGTCAGTTAGCCAATCAGAAGAGAGGAGGCTCTGAGCCTCTCTTCTGATTGGTTGACTGTTTTCTAAATGATCAAATAAAAAATAGCTGATTTCATGCAAACCAGAGAGACCACATCCTGTAAGCTTTGTTGTGGTGTGTTCAGGTGGGCGGGGCTCCGGGCATGGAGGGAGGTGGTGACTGTGTTGTTGTGACATCACAAAGTCACAGAACTCCTGACAGCTGATTTTAAGGCTCAGTTTCTGAATACAGGCTGTGTGCATTTCTCTGTGGACTGAGCACTATGACACAAAAAACTGTAAGTTTAACTGACTCTATACGTAGCTGACTGTGTGTTGACTGTGTCCCCTCAGAGCTGAAGGCCCAGCAGGAGCCCATGCTGACCTGTGAGCTGTGCGGCAGGGTGGATTTTGCCTACATCTTCAAAAGGTCCAAGAGGTTCTGTTCTACAGTGTGTGCCAAACGGTGAGGAGACGTTTTATCACATTCATATCTAACATTACTACTCTGTTATCATTATACTCTGTGGTGGAAAGTAGGGCCAATCCTGATCAATTTACTGGTCCTGGTCAGACCATCAACCTTTACACCAATCCAATTATTAATCTTATAAATGTACAAATTCATCATCAACAACACACCCATTTGTATAAAACAATGAAAACAAGACAATACTTAAAATCAATGACATCACTTCATTGGGGCACCAGAGTAGACTGCAGCTCTGAAATGTCTATTTAGTCAGTTAGATGATGAGGTCATTGCAGCAGACTCAGGGATTGCTTTAGTGCTGCTATCAAATTATTGTGGGAATACACTTTTCCACACCTGGAAAACACAATTTAGAAATGATAAGACTTCTCTAAAGTTAGAGACTGATTTAATCTATTTCTTAAATGTATTAACTAGATCTGAAAGCAGTCATCAATAGGGACAAAGCCCCTGTGTACCAGTCGAGGCGATGCAGGTCTCAGGTTGAGTGTATAGCACACAGAAACATTCATCTTTCTTAAAGGGATAGTTCAACATTTTGGCAAATTGGCCCATTGCCATAATCCCTATAGTCATAGCAGTAGGTTCGTTACCTTTAATTGTTGGTGCAAGCTATTTTTAGAACGGCGGAGCAGAGCTGCGAGCTGCTCAGAGCTACGCTATGGAGGCTAATGGGATTTCTTGGTTTCCCTCATCAAACTCATCAAATACACAATCCAACAACTCCAAAACGCTCTGGTGGACAAGTTGTGACCTGCACATTCACCACACTATGAGATAATAACGGAACGTTACCAGACAGAGTTGTTTTAGAGGTAAATTCATGCAAAACTGCTGATGCGCGTTCCTGTTGAGGACAGTTTTTCGGCAAGCAGTCTCTGTATTTGCCTCAAAAACAACTTGGTCTCGTAACGCTCCGTTATTATCTCATAGCGTGGTGAATGTGCAAGTCACAACTTGTCCACCAGAGCGTTTTGGAGTTGTTGGATTGTGTATTTGATGAGTTTGATGAGGGAAACCAAGAAATCCCATGAGCCTCCATAGCGTAGCTCTGAGCAGCTCACAGCTCTGCTCCGCCGTTCTAAAAATAGCTTGCACCGACAATTAAAGGTAACGAACCTACTGCTATGACTATAGGGATTATGGCAATGGGCCAATTTGCCAAAATGTTGAACTATCCCTTTAAAGGTCCAGTGTGTAATAATTGGCAAGGTTTAGTGACAAAATCTGAATATACTACCCATGAATATATTTAAATGTATAATGGCTATAAAATAAAATTTGTTTTGTTTTTCGTAGCCTTATAATTATTCTTTTATATAGCAAAGGTCTTGATTTATAGAGTGTCGCCATGAGCGAGCGCTGTACACTGGATATTACGGTTTTCCCCTCAATTTACACACTGGACCTTTAAGGGGTCTTCTAGAAAGTATGGTTAACCAGTCCTGAAATAAACTGTGGAGCTGTATGTGAAAATAAACAATAATAAGCGTCACCTCGCCATGTTTACTTTGATTTGTAGCTACAACGTGGGATGCACAAAGAGAATGGGTCTCTTCCCAAACCGTAAAACCACACTGGAGAACATGAAGAAACAGAGAGCACTGAATGGAAACCACAAAAGCCCAAGTTTAGAGTCTAAAAAGAAGGTGAGGTCAATTTCTACTGTTTGGGGTCTTTATCAGACGCCAGAGACACAGTCTTCATGTACTGTGTTGTCCTTTAACCCCTGCTGTCTGTGCAGAAGCCCACTGCTGCCCTCTCCACTGGTCACTCTGTCCACCCGGCACAGGGAGAGTCCAGCCAATGTTCAGACCTGTCCGGCTACAAAAAGTCCCCGTCCCCCCTGTCGGCCACGGCGGTGCAAGGCTCTGAGCTGCTCCTGCTGCCCCACAGCTTCTTACCCAGTGACCCCGGCCAGTGGAACATAGAGGACGTCTACGAGTTCATCTCTTCTCTGCCAGGTGGGGGCCGTCTTACATTTGGCCACAGGCTGTGTATATTTTTCCTGGCACTTAAGGCTCTGAAAGTGATAGTCAAGGTCAAAGGACCCTGAGAGCTTACTGCCTCAGAGCTTTAACAGCCACTTTATTAGGTACACCTGGCTAGCACTGGGCTTGACCCTCTTCTGCCATCAGAACTGTCCTAATTCTTTATGGTCCAAATTCAACAAAAGGCTGGAAACATTCCTCAGAGGCTTTGGTCCATATTGACATTATAGCATCATGCGGTGGTAGATTTGTCAGCTCCAAAACGTCCGTTCCAGTGAACTCATCATGTTCAAGAAACCAGTTTGAGATGATTTGAGCTGACATGGTGTGTGTTTTCCTGCTGGAAGTATCAGACCACAGTGACCACAGCCTACATTCAGAAGATGGTAGGCTATGGTCACAAAGGGGCAGACATGGTCAGCAACAACACTCTGGTCACCTGTGCTTGTTTAGGAGGAATAGTTCAACTAACATTTTGGCAAATTCTCCTATTGCCATAATCCCTATAGTCATAGCACTAGGGTCATTCCCTCTAATTATCGGTGCATGTTGTTTTGGGATCAGCGGGGCAGAGACGTGAGCTGCTCAGCAAACACAATGGAGGTGATTCACCACGCCATGAAATAATCATGTATAATTATGTAACATTACGAGACATGAAGCAAATCCTCTGAACTACTTGTGCTTTTGAAATCACTCCGCCAAGCAGCCGTGTCTGGAATGTAGTTCCGGCTGCATTTGCCACGGAAACAACTCTGTCTCGTTATGCTACATTATTATTTCATAGTGTGGTGAATGTGCAGGTCACAACTTGTCAACAAGAGCGTTTTGGAGTTGTTGGATTGTGTATTTGATGAGTTTGATGAGGGACAGGGGACCTGTACCATTCACCTTCATTGTGTTCACTGAGCAGCTCACGTCTCTGCCCCGCTGATCTCAAAACAACATGCACCGATAATTAGAAGGAATGACCCTACTGCTATGACCATAGGGATTATGGCAATAGGCGAATTTGCCAAAATGTTGAACTATCCCTTTAAACAGTGATCAAATGGGCCCAAAGTGTGGCAGGAAAATGTCCCCCACACTATCACACCAGCAGCAGCTTGAGCTGTTGATACAAGGCAGGATGGATGACGTCAGACCATCCATGCCATGTTCACAGTCACTTCAATCATCTTTCAACTCATTCTGACGCTTCAGTTTGGACTTCAGCTGATCCTCTCGCTCACATCTACAGGCTTAAATGTATTAATGTTGCTGCCATGTGATTGGGCAGTTAGATATTAGCATTAAAAGCAGCCGAGCGGGAATACCTATGAAAGTGGAGAGTTTTGTGTCACGTCAGACATTTGTGGCTCAGTGTTTTTCCTCTGTGCACTTTTCCCTTGTTGAACGTGGCCAGGACTCACTATGGGAAACAGTGATGTCACAAGTTCCACACACCAACCAGGATTCAGAAGAGTTTGAAATAAAGTTTGCTGATCAATCCAACCTAAACAGACCACATACGTTCGTACCATCACTATTTGAAACTAGTAACAGCTTCTTTTTTTTAAAAGCGAACTTTGCTCCATTTAACTTGGTTGGAAGTGCTGACGTCAAAAAATTTGGCCCTGACTGAACCCGGTTATGACTTGGTCTTGTTGAATAACAATGGAGCTCTGTGAGTGAGGAGGAAGGATATTTTAGACTCGACTGCAGATTATTTTAAGAGCAGCCATAGAGGGAAAGTGGTGTTGAAGAATCAGTGTAATTAAATGCGAGGAGGTTTGTGTGCAGTGCTGACTTGTCATCATGTCGTGGCCGCAGGTTGCCTGGAGATCGCCGAGGAGTTCCGCTCTCAGGAGATCGACGGCCAGGCCCTGCTGCTGCTGAAGGAGGACCACCTCATGGCAACCATGAACATCAAACTGGGCCCCGCACTCAAGATCTTTGCCCAGATCAGCATGCTCAAAGACTCATAGCCCATCTCAGTCCTCTCACAACACACACACACACACACACACACACACACACACACACACACACACACACACACACACACACACTGCTCTGGACAAACAGGACGTGCTCAGGATCCCACATGTCCACTGACTCTGAGCAGGGCTCTGGTCCAGTTCTGGACACCGGGCCAGAGAGTTGTTTGATGGCTGTTTTTCCTGCTGAACAAAAGGACTTCATCAGTCTGGACTGTCTGACTGTTTCACTGACCTCAGCCCATAGTTTTGTACAGGAGCGGTGCGTTAGGCGCTCCACGATGAAGTGTTTCACTGACGACGTGTTTCTGTTTTCATAATGTAGAAGTTCCTGCAGGAGTGTTGCTCCTGTGAACTCTGGACATTTCAGTCACTGATGGTCGTCGCGTTAGTCACATACTGAAAATACAAACACACTGGATCGTTGCAAACTTTAACTCCATAAAGGTGGAAAAATGCTTTTTTTTTTTTTTTTTACAAGGAATAAGAGGGAGAGTAAATCTCTTTCATTAAGGATCAAATCTTTTATATTAGTTCATTTGGTTCATTTCCTTCACTTCACTCCGGCTGACGAGTGAAGCACGAATCCTCTTCCCTCTGTCGAATATTTATTGTGCGTTCAAGTTCAGTCTTGCCCATGAACATAGTAGCTCTTGGTAGATTTTTTTTCTTCCCCCCACCAGCTCCAACGGCCTCCGTCGGTGGATTTCTGTTGTTTTCATTTTATTTGTTTGGTTTGTTTGACGTGCTCAGTGGCTGAACTGGTAGAGTTCCAGGAGATGGCGATGCAGGACAGAGCTGTGTACGGCGACGGACAGCCGCGGGTCATTCGTTCCGGAGTGTGTTCAGCACAGACACCGGAAGTAGCGAGACTCAAATGAGCAGCTGGAAAAATCCGACAACTCTGACGTGATGTTCTGGAGCCGTTTGTTGGAACTAATTCATTTCCAGACCAGTTTCTCTTTTTCTCAGTTCCTCAGCTCACAACCCCTCGATCCACGCTCGGTTGCTACTGTGTAGAACCGCTGGTATGAAGACAGATGTCCATTATTCTCACACAGTTCAAATCAGTACAATCACAGTGACTCAGTAAACCTCACAGGGAAAAAACAAACAGACATTAGTTTCCAGGTCGCGGCGCTCCGAGCTGCACACAGGAAGCGGAACGTGATCCACAGCAGCTGCTGAGTCACTTCAGTCACGTTTAAGTAGTCTGTGTAGACGCCGTGCTGCTGTTTGACCAGGAGCAGATGGAGCGCAGCCAGTCCACACAGCGTCCGCTCAGGCCTCACAAAGCCATGTTAAAGGGATACTTCACCCAAAATCAATAATTCACCAATCATCTACTCACAGTCATGCCAAGGAAGGGTTTGGAGAACTTTAGGAGTTATCAAAAAGCTTTTGGAGTTCCAGGGGGGTCCGGCTGGCAACGGATTTTCATTTAATGGCGGCGGATAGAGCTCACTTTTGAATCGTTCGAAACACACACTATGAAACATCCAGATACCTCCATACTGCTCGTCCGTACTGACCCAAGTGTCCTGCTACAACAAGGCTAAAAACAGAGATCACATACATTTTTTCCGAACAACTTTTTCATGTGGCGGCTTCAGGACACTTGGGTCAGTACGGACGAGCAGTATGGAGGTATCTGGATGTTTCATAGTGTGTGTTTTGGACGATTCAAAGGTGAACTCCATCCACCGACATTATATGAAAATGCATTTCCAGCCGGACCCCCCCTGGAACTCCTAAAGCGTTTTGATGACTCTGAAAGTTCTCCAAACCCTTCCTTGGCATGACGGTGAGTAGAAAATTGGTGAATCATCGATTTTGGGTGAAGTATCCCTTTAATGCAGACTCTATCTTTATCAGAAAACAACGGATGCAAACATGACCCGATCAGGCAGCGTCTCCACACACAGGACGACCGCCGCCCCCCAAGTGCCTCTGTGTGACACGTCGACGACGATGTGAGACAAGTGAGGAAAAGACGAAGCTGTGGACGGTCCATGTCGTCTCATGATAACTTAACCAAAGTGAATGTCCCTGCTCAAGTGCTGCCACTGGGTTCTCCTCACTGCACATGTTACTGTTAAAGGCCTTTTCCAAAGTGTCTCACTCGTTTTTTTTTCTACGGTGAACTCTACGAATCTCTACGGTGAACACCGAGGCGCCCGTTCCACTACAGATCCCAGCACAGGTGCTTGGGACCACTTTGCGACCATGTTTGCGGCTGCTCGACGCTCGCTCAAATTTCTAATCCGCAGGTGGTGTTTGTTTACAGGAATAAAAACTAGTTTCTTCCGGCATTGCAAAATCTGTACACGAAGACAGGATCTGAAAAACATCTGTGTCCTTGTACCGACAGATGTTTAGTGATAGCTAGTGGTAGACGCTGTTTTTGGCCCTTTTTTTTTTTTTTTTTACAGAAATCCACTCTTTTGTGTTTGTTTGTTGAAAAATAAAACGGTTAGATAAATCGAACTGACTCCAGCTTTGTTCAACATGTGTGTGAACTGATGAGATTCAACAAGCGTGAACATCAGCTGCTCATCAACAGTCGGATGTGATGATAAAAAAGCGCTGAAGCTTTAAATCGATCGAGGTTTAAAATTAATTAAAAACACTGAAGAGTCAAGTTTAATCTCATCATCCATCCAGCTGCAGCCTGACATATAGAGACAAACAGCCTCACACACACATTCTCACCTTTGGGCAATTGAAACCTGCCCGATGTGCATGTCAGTGCATGTGCAGGACTGTGAGAGGAGGAGGGCACACATGCACAGGGATTTCACACAGGATCGAACCTTAGAACCTTGCTGTGAGGCCACAGTGCTAACCACTGGTCCACTGCGCCGCATTTTTGCATAAACCCAGAAATACATCAGACAACAGAATTATTATGATTTATTTAACTTTTTTTCTTTCTTTTCTTTTACACAAAGCATTCAAGTACAATCCCGTCTGATAATGATTTCAATAAATTAACCTCCTCCATTAGTTTCTTCATTAAGGCACAGTCAGTAGTTCAGTGGATGGAAACACAGACTGAATAAACCCACAACCAGAACAACCCACATGTAAATCACAGACACATCACTCGTACTTCATTAATGTTTAAACAGAACTTTGGTGTGTTTTCAAATCTGAGACGAAGAGGAACAGACGGAATGAATCAACAAGTGTCATTTGCATTATTTATATTTATATATATATATATATATTATATATATATACACACGCATTTAGTTGTGGAAGCATTTCATGAAGACGGTTGTGTTTTTAAAGGCAACACAACATCTGTACGGTGGCCCCCCGCCCCCCGGAGCGTTCAAACACACTGCAGCTTCAGGTAGCACATGCAAAGACACAGAGAGGGGGGGGGGGGCTGCAGCTGCAGATGGTGGTTGGTCATAGGAAAGAGTTAGACTGTGACGGGGGTCTCCTGTGGATGTGCAGCCCAGCCAGAGTCGGTGCAGGCGGCAAGCAGAGGGGGAGACGGCGGGAAGCAGTCTGATGTCAACGCCACAAACACCCGATTCAGCACAACGCTTCGTTTTTGCTGATGCTTTATAATAACTACACACTACTGAACATTTATTATTATTTAATTCATCATTTATAAAGCATTCATCCAACATTGATACCAATTAGGTATTTATGTAATTTATAAACATAGTTACCTGTTTGTCTCTGGATCTATGATGTGTTTACTGAGAAATCATTTACATAGAGCCAGGAAATGATTAACAATTTATACAACTATTATGTTACACAACTAACAAGTAGTTACTACCTGATTTACTCATGAATTGCAGTATTATTAAGTGTTTATTAAGCAATTATGAACGCACTCACTGACCATTAGTACATGTGTAAATCACTGTATGTGTTAATCAATTACTGACTCACTGACGGTTTGTCATTGCTTGATTTATAAATGATGAATCTCTAATTTATTTAATATGAAAATACACTCATTAAACATATAATTATTCCAGAGTTAAACATTTGTATCCGTTTATAAATTACAGACTAATTAGTGTCGATGAAGTCATTTCTCTAAATGATGACGTAAGTATTTAATAATGCTTAATAGTGTGTAATTATTAAGTGTTATTCTGTAAAAGAAAATCAAGTGTTGCTTTTTCTTTATTCAACGTCAGTATTTTAGAATGTGTTTTCAGTCTGCTGCTGTGACATTAAACTCCTCTGTCTACTGAGACATTCGTTCGTTTCAGTATAAGCAGTCCAGACGCACATATTTCAAAGTTACATGTTTTTGTTCTTCATCTTCTTGGCTTCAGCACATTCGATGTGAAATAAAAATAACGACGAGTGCCACGACTCAGCCCACAGCTCTGTAGCTTCAATGTAATTCGACGGATAAACAGTGAAAATGATGTCTTCTTTTTTTCTTTTTTTTTTTTTACCTCTGTTCCACACCTCTCTTGGTTTCTGTTTGTGTGATTTTTTACATTTAAACCAACTCATTTTACATTTTCCTGAATTCCCCTGCATTTTTCTCCTATAACCTTTAAAGGGATAGTTCAACATTTTGGCAAATTCGCCTATTGCCATAATCCCTAGAGGTAGGTTCATTACCTGTAATTATCGGTGCATATTGTTTTGAGATCAGCGGGGCAGAGACGTGAGCTGCTCAGGGAACACAATGAAGGCTCCCCCGTCCCTCATCAAACTCATCAAATACACAATCCAACAACTCCAAAACGCTCTTGTTGAGAAGTTGTGACCTGCACATTCACCACGCTATGAGATAATAATGTAACATTACGAGACAGAGTTGTTTCCGTGGCAAATGTGCAGCCGGAACTACATTCCAGACTCGGCTGCTGGGCGGAGGGATTTCAAAAGCACAAGTAGTTCAGAGTATTTGCTTCATGTCTCTTAATGTAACTTTTATACATGATTATCTCATAGCGTGGTGAATGTGCAGGTCACAACTTCTCAACGAGAGCGTTTTGGAGTTGTTGGATTGTGTATTTGATGAGTTTGATGAGGGTCAGGGGACCTGTACCGTTCACCTCCATTGTGTTCCCCGAGCAGCTCACGTCTCTGCCCCGCTGATCTCAAAACAACATGCACCGGTTATGGCAATTGGCAAATTTACCAAAATGTTGAACTATTCCTTTAAAGTCTACCTGACAGTTTTGCTTTTGTCCACCTCCTTGCTCCTCACACTGCAACCAATCAGCTTTGAGTGCACAAATAACACTTGAAACAATCAACACCTACTCTCCTTTAAGTGTGCATTTACTTTTGAGCCCCTTGTTTCACTGTGAATGTCCTGCTTTGTGCACTGAGGCACAACATAACTGCTGAAATAGTGACAGCCTGGACTGAACTCACTCACATGCAGCTCCACAGCAGATGTCGGCCGTTAAGTCATCAGAGCTGTGACACATCTAGAGTCCAGGGGTGTAAAATGTTAGAGCCACTGTTACAACTGGAATATGTGTTTTGCACAGCACTGTAGCCGTGTTCAAGCAGCAGTGCGCAGGGTGTCGCCGCAGTCGTCCTCGGTTTTGGCGACCTGGTGAAGTCAGAGGAGTCAGAGCAGAGGATTAGGAAAAACCGAGCTGACACTGAGAGAAACCAAAACACGCTGCTTCCCCAGGAGAAGAATCAATCAGGGTGAAAGAGGTGTGCGGTGCGACAGGTCAGTAGTGAAGAGCCAGAAGCCGAACCCACTGATTTCTTGTTAATTTAATTGAGTGATTCGATATAAAACATCATCAAAAGTCAGGAAGGAGAGAAAAAAAAAAAAAAAGGAACAGCAGAAAAGCAAAAGAGTCGTGGCAGAGCGAGCGATCACACACTAACAGCCTGCAGCACAACCTCTGCTACCTGCCCAACGGGGTCAACTATAAACAAGTGGTCCTTTAACATGACAACAGGTGTTTATGGACTCGCAGCTCCACTTCAGGCTCCTGTCTTTAACTTTTCTTTAGCTTTGGGATGGATCCACAACGATGGTCAAGGTGAGAGGAACACAGGAAGGTTTATTCCAACTTGAAAACAGAAAAACAGACAGGCCGGAAACAAACCCACAGCTTCTCAAGACTCGATCACATTGCTAAAATAAATCCTTCACTGCACAGGAGATCTGCCTGTGGGCGACTGATGGACTGGATGCTCTCTTGGAATAACTTTGACCCAGCTGGAGGTTTGTTCAGACTCTGCCTGTTTTTCACAGAAACTGGGCAGAGTGTTATCACCATGACATGTAGCGGTGGAGCTGACCTACACAGACTGGAGTAGAGTAAAGTCTTCCTGTGAATAAAAAGGGCCATACCAGTGTTAAGGCTGTTTCTCTACGTGCTGCAAGCGTCTTAGGGAGTCGGCGGTCTCCGTTATTTCAGCGCGATCAAGCTGCTCTTATTTCTGCCAGAGCTATTTGGGAGACAGGACGAGACATTTACAGGACAAGAGGCTGTAATACGTCTATGTCTTCAGGGCAGATTTGAATGAGTTGCTATCCCATAGACCGACGGGACCGGACGGTCGGCATGCCGACTTCAGAGGAGACATGAGCTAACGCTGGTGTTTGTTTTTCCACCTCAGATGTTGAGTGTGTGTGAGTGAAGGGATGTAGCCGTGTAGTCGAGCTTTGCCTCTCGACTCCTTGCCTCTTTTTTTTTTTTTTTTTTAACGCTCTGGTGAAAACTCCTGGTACAAAAACAAACCTAGCTATTACATTTTGGAAAATTGTCGTTCATTGAGGGTCAAGTACATGTGATTTGCTGCGAAAGTGGGAGAAACACTGGTATGGTCCTTTAGGAGGTGGGAGCAGTGCGGCTGGTGTCACACACACACAGACACACACTGGTCTTTACCTCGCCGTGAGCAAACAGCAGAGACACAGTAAAAAACAAACAACCTGCTAATTTGAAAGAAAACTCGAAAGTCTTGTGCTTGTTTTCTTCCATTTTGCTGATCGACAGACGCTTTACATTCCACAATGGACACGAAGTGCAGCTGAACAGGTGGCGCGCTGTGATGACACGGTTAAACTGTAGCTTCTTGAATGCTGGAGGAGGGGGAGGGGAGGGGGGGGGGGGTAAACTATTCTACTGGTGCTTTCAGCTAAGATCGACAAACTCTTCGTCGCTCGCAGTGGGAAACTTTTATCGACTCTAGAGAAGGAAAACTGTGGAATCGTCTTTTGTGAGGAGGGAGTGAGGGGGGCGGGGGGGGGCAAGGTGTAAGGCTGTTGTACCGACCCGCTCCAAACGTGTACAACCATGAGACGGGAAAAATTAAATTCACTCACAGAGAGGGTGGAAAGGCAAAACTGAGAAATCAACCCATAGAGAGAGGGAGCGCTGAGAGAGAGAGAGGGAAATCTTTGCCATCACACACACACACACACACACACACGCACACACACACACAAAACCCCCCATCAGAACACATCAGTTTGTAGTTCTGTTTCCAGTTAGCGCCGTTTATACCTTGCTCCTGAAGAGGGGCTTGGCGCCGGGGCCACAGTACTCGTTGTATATGAGCTTGAAGAGGAACAGGTGGAAGAGCGTTATGAGCGAGGCCACGCTGAACCAGAAGAGGAACGGCAGGCCCGGATACCTGTTCGCCATGTGCTCCTCGTGGGCCAGGATGGCCTTGAGGTGCAGCGTGTGCCGCAGGTCCTGCAGGTGGCGCAGGTCGGTGGAGATGTAGAGCAGCGGCGTGATGGGCTGCGTCACCATGACGGGGAAGGTGTGGCCCTTGATCTCCGACGTCAGCTCCACGGGCTCGTTGAGGCAGCCGGCCTCGCACGCGTACAGCTTCACCGGCTTCTCCTGGGGCTTCACCGACACGTGGAGGAAGGGCTTCCCCTCGGCGTCCAGCAGCACCGCCAGGTTGATGAGGTCCTGGTTGTAGTGGATCCCCCTCAGGGCGTAGCTGTTGTGCAGCACGTCCGGGTCGGCCTGGAACTGCAGGTGGTTCTCGGTGAACTGGAGCCCGCCGAAGCTGAGCGCCATCCCCTGCATGGCGCCGTGGGCCCCCGCCGCCACCAGCACCTTGCAGCCCCTCTTCTGCAGGGTGAGGGTCCACAGCGTGACCAGCTGCAGGATCTGGGCGGCGCTGCTGACGCGCTCGGGCCACAGGTTCTCGGCGTGCATGGTGGCGTGGCCGCTGAAGCAGTGGTCGGCGTAGTTGAGGCTGGACTCCAGGCGGGCGCGCTCCTCGCCCGCCAGCCGCCGGTCCAGCAGGGGGGCCGCCGAGGAGGAGAGGATGTAGTAGAGGGTGGTGTTGACCGTGCGGCTCGACGGCGTGTGGGAGTCGGTGATCCTCCTCATCTCCACACCTGAGTCAACAGAGAGCAGATGAGCTTGTGTCAACGTTGTCGCTGCACAAACAACAGTCGCGGTTGTTCAGCAGCAAAGAACATTTAGAGGGGATTTGCATGACTACTTGTTTTCACAATTAATCGTGGTATTAAACGCCACAATTAATTAATCGTAAAGATTCATAAATACCGTTACTTTCCCAAAAAGATAATTTTGGAACCTCATCGGCAGATATGCGCAACAATAAAGGTAAATGGTTCATTACTGGTTCATTTATCTAACCTAACATTGAATTAGTAGGAATTGAAATGTTAGCGTGTCATTTTTAATGACGATTAAAAAACGATTAAAATAAAGGCAAACATTTGGTATACATTTGGATAACAATATTTCAAACATTTTCCCTGGGGATTAAGAATTGGTAGATACTTATATGTGATTTTACACATTCATAGTGTTGTGAAATTAATTAATGCATTATAATCATGATAATCGTAATACCGTGATTATTTCTCTGACAATAATCGTACCAAGAAAATTTATAATCGTGACTCAGAACGTCCACTGAGTGGCAAAAAGACGAGTGGCAGAGCCGCCAAAATTTAAAATCGACAAAAGTAACTAAGCGATTTTTAAGGGACAACGAGGAGTTTTGGAAAGCAAAGTGTTTTCACACTACATTTCCCATGAGCCTCCACGCGCACGGTGAAATTCTTGGACCGCTGCAAAAAGCGAAAGCGAAAAGAATGTTTTCAAATCAAGAATGAAAGTCGGAGGTTCGAAGACGATCAGATATCGTCATAGCTCCGACCATAAACGGTGATTCAGCTGCGTTATTCCTAAGACACGCCGTGCAGTGTCTGCGAAACCGAAAGTAGGAAATGTAGCGCGAGTCGACCACTAAATAATAATAACAAAATAACGATAAAGACAAAACAATATATTTATCGAAAATGGACCATTAACAAGTGGGTAACGTAGATTCATCCACATTAAGTAGTATATATTTTGAGCGTTATATAGAGGCCAAAGTCGCGGTTAGAAGAACTGCCCCCATTACTTTGCTGTTTAACTGCAGTGTAGCGCAGCTAGCAGGAGGAGAGCTAGGTCCGGTCTGCACATATTTTTCTCGGATTTTTTCCTATGGTCGCACTCGGGGACCTAGAGCTGTAGAGCGTTACTTAGAAAATGACCGGAATTCTCCTTTAAGGCGTATACATGCCGGAGAAAGTCGGATTCCAATCGCATTATCTGGGTGTCTTAATCGGAGTTGGAGAACTCCGATATTAGTCGGACTAACGCGTTTACATGCACTTCAGTTGTCCAGGCAATAATTTGTGTTTCTCAAGTGTCATGTAAACGTGACTGTGTGTGCTACAGGATTGATTAAAATACACAACGTAAACAATGTGACTGTATGTACATGTAGATACTTCAGGAGGAGGCAGACACCAGACCAGCGGTTAGATGTGGTTTCTGTTTAAATCTAATGGCTGATTGAATAAACACATTTTGAAATGATTTAGTGATTTCTGGCCGTGGACCAGATGGTTTTGAGGAGCTGGTGGATCATTGTCGAGTCCTTCTGACCTCAATTTATGTTGATACTACATGTTTTACCCGGTTTTGTTGTGTCCACCGCTCCTTCACCACGTTGAGAGAGGTCTGTTTTGCCACCCAGTCCGAATGAAAGGGGCGTGTCCCTGGGCAACGTGACGTAAACGCATGATACCCTCTATTGAACACGAGGCTGGAGCGTCACAAGATGTGAAACAAATGACGCGGTCATAAGACTTTCTGATTCATGTGTCTATAAACAAACCTACTACACATCAGTTGTAGTAGGTTTTATTCCAGGAAAAATAAAAATAAAAATTTCTTCCATCTGTGGAAAGATAAATGTGATCAAACTGACGTTCAGTGGGTCTCTACATGTTGTGCAAGTACAGATGCGTCTGCTTTTTTTTTTCCCTGTTAAGCTCCCGGATGAGGTCGTGTGCATTGTGTGCAGACACTGGTGTGAAGAGCAAACAGCGACATCTTTACAGGCTGCGTTATGTTATAAACAAACCTCACAAACCTCCTGATACAACGCATCATAAACTCATAAAATCTCCTCTGTGTCTATGTTCATGTGCTGATTCACCGCAGGTGTTTTACTGCTCAGAGGGTCAATAGATGTCGGACTCAGCGTGTGTTTACAGGACAGGTTTGGATGGTTTTACAGGTTTGTACAGCAGCATGTAGACACACTGATCCTGGTTCTGGCATCTTACTTTTTACTGTCACCGGTTGGTGCCGATGTCGTTGTGTGGACGACAATGCTGTTAGGATGCTTGATTTATTGTTGTTATCTTTTTATTATATCTACTATTTATTATGGACGAGGTGACTGGAGAAATGAATGACCCTTAGGATTAATAAAGTATTCTGACTGACTGATAGGGGTTTCACACCGGCAGGGTTCGTTGCCGGTTGCGGTTCCCGAACCAAACTTTGAACCGGCCGGCGCGTTCAGACTGAAAAAAACAACAGGTTCGGAACCTGAATAGTTGGTTCTTCCCTGCGAACCGTGACATCATCAGTGGGCGTGTCTTCTTCTAGGCTGTGAAGATGAGCAGGAAGGAGGAGAAGGCAGCGACTGACAACCTGGAGAAAAATTATTTGCTGTGTTCTGCTGAAGAAACTAAATGTTTAGTGGAGATTTGGAAATTGACAGAATTTCAAGAGAAGCTAGAAAGCAGAACAAGATAGAACAAGTTCTATAATTTCCCTTCAGGGTTTAATAAACTAAAATAATTCTTATCTATTAACTTGTGGAAGAGATGGTCAAGGCTGGGTTCACTCCAACACCGAGACAGCAAGAACATATGTCCACATTGGTTCTACTTAAACTGGTGTGAACGCTGCTGGTTCACCAGAAAGCACCGAGGTTCTCAGACGGAGCCAGAACCAGAACCGCGTCTGTCTGACACCCTGACTGACCCTCCTGCGGTTCCCGCCTGAGCTCACCTGAGATGAAGAGGTCCATCCAGGCCTGCTGGTGATCCACAACCAGCTCATCCACGCTGGCCCTCAGCAGCTCCGCCAGCTCCTTCTTGGCTCCCTCTCTGAGGCTGCTGAAGGTCTCCTCCAGCTTGGAGGACTCGATGGGCTCCGAGGTCCACACCACCGACACTATGTTTTCCTTGTACTCCGACTTGGCGGAGACCTGAATCCTGCTGCTCAGCTTCTTGGTGACCACCACCACCAGCACCATCCGGTTGTTCTCCACGGGCACTCTGCCGGACGACAGCACTATCTCCCTGTCCTCCAGTTTCTCCAAGCTGGTGGAGAACTTGCTGCCGAAGGTGGGGGCCTCGGAGGAGACGTCCAGGGAGGCGCTCCTGTCCGACGGGTTGTTGATGTGGACCCTCTGGAGGTAGACGTTGGGCCTGCTCCTGTGCGCGATGAACTCCTCCCTGATGGTGACACAGTCCCGGGATGACTGCAGAGCAGCCGGCAGGGCGCAACGCACCGACAGCACGGCTCCCTTCCTGAACCACAGCATGCTGGCCTGAGCCTCGGCCCGCTGCCCCTCCAGGTGGACGGCGACTCTGGGCGAATACTCGGTCTGGTGGACCGGGGCCGAGCCGGGCTGCGAAGACGACGCTACCCACAGTTTGTTAGAGTCGATGTCAATCAGAATATGTCCGTTACCTGCAGTGAGGGGAATAATGGCATTATAAAATAACGGCGTTACTAAAGGCACTACTTTTATCAGTAACGAGTAATCAAAAAAGTTACTGTTTCTACCGTTATATAGAATAGAATAGAATAGAATAGAATAGAATGTGCCGTTACTTGACTCAAGAAGTCCCATCACAAAATATAACATTTTGGCAAATTCTCCTATTGCCATAATCCCTATAGTCATAGGAGTAGGTTCATTACCTTTAATTATCGGTGCATGTTGTTTTGAGATCAGCGGGGCAGAGACGTGAGCTGCTCACTGAACACAACGGAGGTGAACGGTACAGGTCCCCTGTCCCTCATCAAATACACAATCCGACAACTCCAAAACGCTCTTGTAGACAAGTTGTGACCTGCACATTCACCACGCTATGAAATAATAATGTAACATTACCAGACAGAGTTGTTTTAGAGGAAGATGCGTAACCAAAACTACATTCCAGACACGGCTGCTGGGTGTGATTTTAAAAGGACAAGTAGTTCTGAGTATTTGCTTCATGTGTCTTAATGTTACATAATTATGCATGATTATCTCATAGTGTGGTGAATGTGCAGGTCACAACTTATCCATGAAAGTGTTTTGGAGTTGTTGGATCGTGAATTTGATGAATTTTGAGGGATATGGGACCTGTACCACTCACCTCCATTGTGTTTGCTGAGCAGCTCACGTCTCTGCCCCGCTGATCTTAAAACACATGCACCGATGATTAAAGGTAATGAACCTACTGCTATGACTATAGGGACTATGGCAATAGGAGAATTTCCCAAAATGTTGAACTATCCCTTTAAAGTGTATGTTATGTGCACATTTTTTCAGTCCATCGACTAGTTGGAGAAAAGACGTTTATCTTGAACCAACCAACTAACTGATTCCTCCGCACAGGCAGGAGGTTAGGGTTATGGTTGGAGGGGGCAAGTCCAAGTGATTTGACATAATTGAGCATCTTATTAAAAAGTAACCCAATAGTTACTCTTCCTAACTAAGTTATCTTTTGGGGAAAGTAACCAGTAACTATACAGTAACTAATTACTGTTTTAAAGTTACGTGCCCAACACTGGTTACCTGTCACAAACGGTGTGTCCAGCTGCTCCTGGGGGGTGCTGTATATCCCCTCCCCTCGCTCCACCAGAGACTTCCACCTGTGGATCTCGGACAGCAGGCACTGTCCGGCCGCCCCGCCGGGCATGGCCGAGCCGCTGAAGAGCCTCCACCTGCGCTCGGCCCCCAGGTACCAGTAGAAGATGAGCAGCAGCAGCAGCCCGATGAGCAGCCTCCGCGCCCAGCTGCTCGACAACAAGCCCGGCAGACCCTTCAGCCTCTGCTGCAGCCACATCGTGCGTCGAGGCGACGGGAGCCCGGCTGCGAGTGAGTGTGTGCGGACTGCACCCCCGGGTGTGTGTGGGTGAAAGTTTGGGGGTGTCACATCTGATTCGGCTGTCTCTCAGCACATAAACATGGTCCCAGGTCGAAGGCTGAAGACTGACGAGCTGGCTCCGACAGCTTCCGGCTGGGTTAGCTTAGCTAGGCGGCTAGCTCGGGCCGTG
This sequence comes from Trachurus trachurus, assembly GCF_905171665.1. NCBI lineage: Eukaryota > Metazoa > Chordata > Actinopteri > Carangiformes > Carangidae > Trachurus > Trachurus trachurus. The sequence goes on along the minus strand of NC_139901.1, from coordinate 5,410,995 downwards.
AACCGAGGAAAGCTGTGGAAAACAAACTCTGCTGCCTCGCATCGTGCTCGTTGTCATATCCCGCGGTCGGTGTGTGTGGGCCGCATCGAGGCGTCGTTGTCTCGGCTGGTTTCTGTTCTCTGTTCGTCCCAAAGTTACAGAGGTCCAGCTGTGTCCAGATCACTGCCTCTGCAGCCAGCGGCTGACACTTCTGGTCTGTCACTACTGCCGCAAAGCGAAACGGCACGGCAGTGACCGGAAATGTCGCAAAACCATAGATCTACAGTACCGTGAAGTGAAACCTGCCGTGCTGGAAACAGACCAAAACAACAACAACAACAACAACAACAACAACAACAACAACAACAACAACAACAACAACAACAACAATCATGATGGTAACAACAACAACAACAACAACAACAACAAAAACACTTGTTTAGTATCAAAACACTGAGGTTTCAGCCACTCATTCTGTAGCATGTTTAGATGCACCTTAAAGCAGGGGAGACCCTGGATAGTTGTAACATTTTTTACATTTCTGTCCATATGTCTATAGCTCTATTCTATTGAGCCAGTGCGTTAAAAATGTGAGACAGGCTAGTTAGCTACATGTGTCTACTATTAAATGGCCAGCTGTTACAAACAGAAAATGCATGGTTTAGTCTCAAACACAAAGTGAAATGTTACAATTCACCCCATAGTCTGGGTTAAACCTAGTTTATGCATGTCAATTACACACCCTTTAAACCCAGTTTAAGTTACACACCCTGGGGTGAAATGTAACATAATTAGATAACAATTGTGACAGAGAAAGTATTTTTTTATTCAACACTTAAATTACTTTGCTGTGTGTGTGTGTGTGTGTGTGTGTGTGTGTGTGTGTGTGTGTGTGTGTGCGTGCGCGCGTGTCAAGTAGCCTATGTTAGTTATCAGCCATAGTATAATCCTAACCTAAACACTAACTCCTTCGTCATTCTCTTTCAAGACCTAGGCCACTGAAATTAACTTTTTATCACCCTTTAGGCTACTTACTTAATAAGCATGTTATGAAGAGATTTTCTTTTGTATTAACAGGAAAATTGATATTAGTGAGCTATACTTGATTTCAGTTTTCATAAAGATATATAGTGTTTTGAGATAGATTATTTTGCCTATAGCCCTCATGCATATCCTCAAACTAACTAAACCAGAAGAGATCCTGCAGTAGGCTATACTCCCTGTACTGGATGAACAGAAACTGGATGTGGTGAAGGCAAGAAGAATTTAAAAGTGAAATCAAACAACTTAGGTAATTGCAGGGCTACAAGTGAAGTAAGGTAGAAGTGATGTCAGTGAAGTAGCCACCAATTTTACCTGTCAGTTTCAGTTCTTTTTAAAGATGAGTTTGAGCTATTATATCTAGTGTACACTGGGAGCCAGACAGGAAATGAGGGGTCTGACTCTGACATGCAGCAGACAGAGCCAGACCGGGGCTGTTACACTTGTTACAATATGTAATAGGCATTTTAGCCCCCGGGGGGCCACTGTGACTCCCCATCAGGTTCGGTTTACCAGTCAGAGTGAAGCCTCCTGTGAGGAACAGATGTGTTGTTGTGTTGCTCAATTTGGAAACCTGCAGGATCTGGCAATCTGGTTTTGGACACAGTTCAAAAATTCAGACAACAATATGTTGCAGTGGTATTCATATCTATCCCTCACACACTTTTCATTCTCACTCATCAGACTCTGTTCCAGCTTTTAATAAAAGGTTTTTCCATTATGAATAAAAAAACACATCCAAAAATCCATCTAAAATAAGACAAAATATTGCTTTATCAGTCCCACAACGTGAATAGTGCATCTGTTAAGTGACTGGATCAAATACAGAAACCATTGTTTTGAAAGATGCAGATGAATGTAAAATAACATGTTAAAGTAATCTTTTAAGACCCCCCCCCCCCCCCCCCCACCCACAGAGCCATCGTGAAGTTACAATATGTTCCACAGAAATGCATACCAGCCGTCTCTAATGTTCAGTAGGCTACTCAACTTTAATACACTCAGATAACTCTGATAAACGCATCACACTGTTCACACACTGCTTTTTTGTGCTGTTGTGAGATATTTAATTTGTCTTTTTAGGGTTTGTTTGACTTTTCGCAGGAACTCGGTAAAAGGAGCCAACCACGGTGCTCTGGTGGAGGGACTCCGGGCTACGTGCAAGTGCTCATGTCCTCAGTACAGCTGGCTCATCACTTCACAACGGCGTTTTTTCTCCACATTTTGGAGGTGGGCGTTGTTTGAGCTCTGCAGCGGCCTGCAGCAGACAAACGTAGGCTATATGATTATACATTTAAAAAACACACACACAGAGATCATACTAAAATAAAATAAAGTGTTTTAATTCCTCTATTGCATCTCTGTTTGATAGAGCATTTTACTTTTGCGAGAAAGAGAGAGAGACAGGGAGGGGGTGGGGGGCATAGACAAACAGTGGGTAAGGAGGGGGGCGGTGCAGCGGAGTTAACACGGTCCTGCAAACTTCTCTCCCTCTCAGACGGATCCAGCCTGAGCAGCCGAGTCGTGAGTCCACACCGCAGAGGATCTGACCTGTACCCGGACCCGGACCGAGATGAAGTTCCCGTCGTTGCTGTTGTTTCCAGGGGTCTTCCTCTGCGCCCTCTCCCCCCTGATGAGCTGCGAGGAGCGGCGGATCCCCGAGGGTAGGACGTGCATACCGACCCATACCCAACTTTACAGACAATAATACAACACTATTAATAGGCTACACAACCGCTACTTGTCTGAGTGTGTAACAGTGCGCTTTTACGGGGGTAACTCCCCCGGCTCATGCGGTCCCCGCTCGGATGGTACGACGGCCGCGGGGCCCGGGGACCGGAGCACCCCGGGAACAGCCCCTCGGACCCCGGGAGGAGAAGCCGCGACTCGGGCTATGAAGCGGCGCGCTCCTGCGGGCCGTGAACGAGCACCACACCGGCTCTAATGAAAAGCTGAGATTTATCTGACAGCCTCATTTACAGACCAGAAAATACGTTATGTTGCAACTTATTTGTCTATAGTTCTCGGTGTGAACAACAGGGTAATAAAAGTGAGAGCGGTGTAACAGCCCGCTCCCTCTGTGGAGCAGCTGTGGAGGAGCTGACCTCCATGCTCGATGCCGCTGACGTGGACGGGCTGTCAGCGCCGCTAACGCTGTGTGAGCGGTGTACTGGTTAGCCACAGGCTAACAGGCTAAAGTTATGTGTGTGTGCACACTGAATAAAGTGCGATCGGGTCTGTGAAGTTGGAAAATTAGACTTTATTGGAGTCTCAGTGCGTGTTTCTCGCTCCTGCAGAGTGTCTGGTGCAGCCTGCAACAGCGTTTCTTTCCAGTTCAGTCTTCCTCTGGCTCAAGTGAATGTGTAGTTGAATACAGAGGAAACGGAAGATAATGGAAACTTCGAGAAAGAAAAGGATGAGACTCTCAGATTTGCTTATCTGAGGTCAAATTTCAGGGCTGAAATGAATGACCTGATTTGAATGAATGAAGGATTTTTTTTTTTTTTTTTTTTTAACTTTTCTGATCAAATCATCATCTGAGTACAGTTTCAGATGGGGCAGGTTGTATGTGGTTTACAGTGTAAACTTGTGGTTTCCCTCAGGGCAGAGCGTCCTGCTACTGTGACTGATATTGTCCATCATTCAATCTGATTTTGACATTTATTGATAATGGAAAAGTGAATGAAGGAACACCACAGAGATATTTATTTTCAAATTCCATCCAAAACCACACGACACTCCTACTTTCACACTGACCAAAAATGTGATATGAAATAATTGCTTCCTTCCATTAATAACTGATCCCACCACGGACATGACTGTTATGGTGAATTTACAAGGGGGAAAAGACAAAAGGCCGAAAGAGATACAACAAAGAGTTACAAGCCTGGATGCCTACAGCTAGGCCCCTTATGTCTTACTGAAAATACAGGATCACAACAGGCAATTTGAACACATCTGTCATCAGCAACTTTAAACAACGGTCTAGCAGCTTACCACTGTGCTTTTAGGAATTTAATTAATTGTAAATTTCAGTTGTAAATTGTAGAGGAAAGCATTGCATTGTAATTTGAAGGTCCCATATTGTGTACTTTGTCTGTGTTGTGTTGATTCATAAGAAGATTTATTTGTAGTTGTATAAACCAAAAACCATCTTAGTGTAGTTTTGCATTTTCCTCTCTGGAGCTCTAGTAAAAACAGATTTTAACACAAGTGGGCTGCTCCCTCAGTGGGGCTTTGAGCATTAGCTGAGTGTGGTGGTGGCTTTGTTGTGACATCACAACGTTACTGAAGTCCTGTTGGCTCATTTTATGGCTCGGTTTCTGAATTCAGACTGTATGCATTTCTCAGTGGACTGAGCACTTTGATACTTTCACAGTATTGCTATAGAACCTGGACTTGATCAAAAAAATACATCTCACTTTATACAATATGGGACCTTTAAACTTATGCAATCAAAGCACCTATGTTTAAAGTCTAGTTTTCTGATGGTGACTGATTATACATGGTAACAAATCCAGGGTCTTTCCTAATGCCTATGATTTACATAAGTTACAACAACTGGATTTTATCTGTGCTTAGTTTTTGTTTGTCAAATCTCCCACCTTGTGCACAATCAAGACGTATCTCACAGAAACTGTCAGTTGTAGCTGTTCCTTTTTGTTGCTGCAGGCTGGAAACAAGATAAAAAAAGAAGTGCGTGGTGTCATCTTTCTGAATTCCTGCAATGTTGTGTCTTCCAGAGAAACTTCTAGTCGTGACTGTTGCAACCCAAGAGACAGATGGCTTCAGGCGTTTCTTGAAGTCGGCTAAACACTTTAACTACACTGTCAAGGTAGGATACCCCCCCCCCCCCCCTCCTCAGTCAAAGTTGCCTTCCTGCTGTCTGTCCATGAAAGCCTCTCTCTGTTCTGTGAAAGAATATCAATCACTGCTGTAGCTTGCCAGTGAACCTCTATCACTGTAACTGAGGCACAAAAAAGGGCTGTGTTTTATCAAAAGCTAAGTAAAACTTGGCAGTATTTTTTTTTTTTTTACCACCTGATAAGACGTTTCAGTGAGTGTATTCATGTGTATCTGCCTGTCTCGAAGGTTCTTGGTCGAGGCCAGAAATGGAGAGGCGGCGACTACATGTCAGCACCAGGCGGAGGTCAGAAAGTGCGACTCCTCAAAGCGGCGCTGGAGGAGATGAAGGATGACGACAAAATCATCCTTTTTATTGACAGGTAGAGTTTCAGATTTAACGCTTCCCTGTCAGATGGCCAGAGCAACAGCCTGGTAGGCTATGTAAAGGTGCTATATGAGAGTTTTCTCTGCTGCTAAGGTTGTTTCTTGCTGAGAGCTGCTGGTTGTGGTATTCAGCCATTGTTGTGTTTACAGAACAAATGTTTAGGATGAGTCTCTGAGCTACTTCATCTGCCCATCATGAACTGAGGCCAGACTGGACTCTGCAGTGATTCACTATCACTAACTGATTAAGTACTATGAGCCAGGATGTAGGCTACGAGGTCTAGCTGGTTATAATGCTGATAGAAGAAAAAAAGTCATCGAAACAGAAGGATCACCCTTCAGGTAGCTGTGCTAAGAGTTTCCCCATGATATTCATCCTTCTGTTGGCTCAGCAAGCTCCCACACCAAAAAGCGGGTTATGTTAAAGCAGAAGTAAGCGGAATGTTTGTGTTAATATAAAATTATTAAATAGTTATATCTTCCGACGGCAATCACTTACATAGAGTGTTTGGTCCGAAACACGGGTCTGTCAGTCACTCAGCCGAGGAGAAAACTTTTATTTTATTTCCTTGTATCCTACAACCTTTATCCAATGAGGAGAGAGAACGGCATGAAGGGCTGTGAATGTGGTGACGTAGGGACGAGGACCAATAGATCCATGACGAGGGCGGGGGCTGCTACTCCATCGGCTGACAAGCGCTTACTTCTGCTTTAAGTCCACTCGCAGTAGACTGTCCTGACTGACTGGAAGACTTAAAGGTTGAGTCTGGAGTTTTTTGCCCAAAAATAAACGCTATAGACAACCTATGGGCTTCTGGTCCTGTGTGGTGGCTTTTGCTTTGTTTTGTTGTGCACAGGGACATTTCTGGGTGGAGAGCGAGAGAGTCGGTGTTTTCTCTCCAGCCAATTCAGCTCAGGTGAAGCTACGTGCAGCAGAGTAGGAGGGCTCAGGCCAGGGCTGCTAGTCGCACTAGCTGTCCTGGATGTTAGCAAGTGCTAGCACTCTCTCTCTTTCTCTCTCTCAGCTGCAGCAGTCAGGACTGCAAAGAAAAAGAAATACAGTCAGAGTGAAGCCCTGGAGCCGCGGACGGATACCTGGACATAACCCGCAACTAAAGCCTTGACTGGTAACAAGTATGAGGGCCGTTGTGATGAGCTAGCTCGATGCTAACTTCAGCTAGCGGCAGCGGTTAGCATCCGCCGCAAACACCCTCTTCCCAGCGCAACGGCCCTCCTGCTCGTTACAACATAACGCTGGAGGTTCCCGTTGTTGGTGACAGCAGGTATCGGCCCACGGCTCCAGCGCTTCACTCGGACTGTATTTCCCTTTGCGGTCCTGACAACTGCTGCTGTCTGGGGCAGGAGGCTACACAGTTGAGCCCGAGAGGAGGGGCCCAGTCTTCATCATTTAAAATCTTTGAAAATGTAGGTCAAACAACCATGATGTAAAAGCGTTGCTTGAAAAATGTCAAAACTGTCAGGTTTTTTTTTTCCAGAGCCCCGAGGGCAGATTATGTAGCAACAGCAAAAATGTATATGCAGCACCTTTTAAAGGAGTTCTTCCAAAACACTGACCTGATCATATCATCCAGATCAGACGGGTTTAGATTTGTCAATGTGTTGTTTTTTTCTTTTTCTGTCTTTTGGGCATTTTGCATGAACTTGTCAGCTTTTCCCTGCTGTCAGAGTGTGTGGTTACACACCTGCATGTACAGGTTGAGATTTTCTGCATTACCACCCATGTGGCGTGTTCAAGTCTAGTAGGAATGTGTAATACCTTTGCTTTAAATGCAGTTGATTCCTCGATCATCTATGTTTATTCTTTAATTTATAATATGTTGTTTTTATGCTAAATAATTCAATTTACATTCCACAAATCCACATCAATAAGATATATTTTTTTAATCATATATTTTTTTTTTCACCTTTAATGGAAAGCACAGTCGAGAGAGAGACAAGAAATGGGGAGGCAGAGAGGGGGGGGGATGACATGCAGGTAAGGGCCGCTCGATGCGGGATTCAAACTGGGGCCGCCTGCAGTGAGGACTGTAGCCTCAACACATGGGGCGGCCGCTCTAAACACCACTCAGTAGGAGATCTTAACCCAGCTCTCAGTGAGGTCTGCTGCTGCTGCTTTGGACCGACTCCCTCTCGGTTCTGGGTTCAGTCTCGTTAAGACCGTTGGCTCAGTTCAGACCCGGACCTGTACAAGTCTTGAGTATTGAAGTGTAGCAGCTTAGCAGCTGCCTGTCACCTGGTAGTTATCACTTCATCATTGTAGCTGCTGCTGCTGCGGCGGCTGTGTTTTAGCCTTTCAGTGAATGTGTAACCATAACACACTGTATACTGCAGCTGAGCCGACAGAACTCAAAGCAAAGATCAGCAGCAGGGTTACGATCCAGTTTAGTCAGTACGGTTTGGAGCTTTTTGGTTTATGAACTTAACATCTTGACTTCTCGTCTCACTCCTTTAGAGAAAACAAAAACACACATCTGCCAACATCATTGAAGCAACACTGCAGACACCACCTGCGTGTCACTCTGCTCCTCTGGCTCATGTTGCCCTGACAGAACAGTCTTTCTCTGCTGCTGCTCTGTTCCTCTACAGCAGTATTGGTCCTATTTCCTTCAGCACATTGTCGTCCTAATCAGGCATCAGAGCAGTGGTTCCCAACTTTTTTTGGCTCGTGACCCCATTTTGTCATCACAAATTTCTGGCGACCCCGCGGTCATGTGCAGTCGCGGCCGTCAATCAAGATGCACCAGCTCAGATATTCTATATGCTACATTTTATTTGACCTCGATTTATATTTGAGAAAGTGAAATTATAGAATACAGTTGTTTAAGTATGTGTGGTGTTTTTAATCATAATTTAAAAAATAGTAATAATTAGTAAAAAAATATTTTTATCAGTCATTTTTTTTCATCAATTACTAGACATTTCAGGCGACCTTATTTGAATTCCAGGCGACCCCACATGGGGTCCCGACCCCAAGGTTGAAAAACACTGCATCAGAGGCTGTGGTGACACAGTTTGTCTGCTTTGTCCACTTCCACTACTGTAGGAAAATGTCAATAAAAACCGTCGAGCTGGAGGTAATCTAAAACTCTTGCCCAGCGTGATGGTTCCCTCTCTGTCAGTAAACACAACCAGTGGCAGCGTAACTCTCCAAATAAAGACTGCTGCCTCCTTATAAAAGCCAACCCCGTCATTTGCTTTAACCATGTCACTGGCTTCTCACACAGCGGAGCCACACAGTAAAGTTTTATAACCTCTCTCCTTGTCTGACACAGCTACGACGTGGTCTTTTCCTCGGGTCCCAAAGAACTGCTCAAGAAGTTCCAGCAGACCAAACATAAGGTGGTCTTCTCCTCCGAGACCTTGATCTGGCCTGACAGGCACCTGGAGGACAAACACCCCCACGTCAGGGAGGGCAACAGGTTCCTGGGCTCAGGAGGTAGGTCCATCGGTCCTGTCTGTCACTCAGCTGGGATATTCATCATTATGTCCATGTCAAACCAAAGCCCTGACAAGAAATTAATAATCCTGAGAAGCTTTTTTGAGGCTGGTTTAACACATGCACAGACCAAAACCTCAGTGCTTTGCTTAAAGCAGAAGTAAGTGATATATTTGTGTTAAAGCAGATATCAGCTTCACGGCCGTTTCGGCTAATGCTGCGTTCAAGGCAGGCTTTTGAAACCGTAAGTTACAGCTTCAAGTCACAACTACGACTTGGTAGCGTTCCAGGTAACCCGTAGCTCGTGTTTTTACCATCCTGTTGTCTGTGAAAGTTCCCTATAACGGCAACTCGTAACTTCCGACCCGTGAACTCGTACCAGATCGAACTGGTATGACTTCACAGGAAGGAAAAACACAAAGTACGAGTTTCTTTGAACGCACCATGAGTTAGCAGCCCCCGCCCTTGTCAGGCATCAATTGGTCCTCGTGCTACGTCACCACATTCACGCGCATCCCTTGGCTGCACACACAGCCCTTCATGCCGTTCTCTCTCCTCATTGGATAACACTTGTATCCCACAAGGAAAATTTTCTCCTCGGGTTACAGCAGAGCAGAGTGACGGAGAGACTCGTGTTTAGGCTGAAATACTTCATGTAAGTGATTGCTGATGGAAAATAGGACTATTTAGGACTTATATTAACAAAAACATTCCACTGATATCTGCTTTAATATAAGTCTTAAATAGTTATATCTTCCGACAGCAATCACTTACATAGAGTGTTTGGACTGAAACACAGGTCTCTCAGTCCCTCTGCTCTGCTCTGAGCCGAAGAGAAAACATTTATCGTATCCTACAGTTTTTATCCAATGAGGAGAGAGAACGGCATGCAGGGCTGTGTGTGCAGCCAAGGAACGCCGTGAATGTGGCGACGTAGGGACGAGGACTGTTATGGTGCGTTCAAGAAAACTCGTATTTTTCCGACCGTGAAGTGGTACCAGTTCGATCTGGTACGAGTTCACCGGTCGGAAGTTACGAGTGGCCGTTATAGTGACTTTCACCGGTAAAACAGGTCGGAAAAACACGAGTGGGTTGCCTGGAACGCTACAAAGTCGTAAGTTGTGACTTGAAGCTGTAATTTACGATTTCAAAAGCCTGCCTGAAACGCAGCATTAGCGAAAACGACCGGACCACTTACTTCTGCTTTAACTTAACGTAACATAACGTAGCGTAACTTAAAGGTACATTGTGTAACTTTTACTGTTACCTATTCACGAATTATTTCGTTCAAAAGTACATTTTTCATTAATCAGTAATCACCCCCATCAACAAACTGAAGTGTTCCTTTCAGCTCTGAATTTGCCGTTCATATCATTCATATCTACATGGAGCGGGTAAGCTCGGTGCTGGCTGCCATGTGGTGTCTCCATGTTTTTACATTCAGTGGCAGCGTGACGGTAGGAAACCACGGAAACTCAGCGGAGACACCGGAGCTGTCGGCTCAAGTCGAGGTGGCGTCTGTGAAAAGTCACCGCGGTTCAGTGAGGCCTGACTTTCCGACTGCACCTGAATGCAGCATTCAGGTGCAGTCGGAAAGACAGCCGTCGGTAACAAACCAGATGTCATTTTAGTCACAGAAGTCGAGAGAAAGCCGGTAAAACGTGGGTCAGGTAAACAATACGACATCGCCATGACAACATATTGTCACGTGTATTGTTTTGCCTCACGCTGACGGGCCACTTGTTTAAATTGACGCTTGTTTAAGCCGTTACCTGCAGTGGCTGTCGTCCGTCTGCCTTAAGCCCGATTTCACGTGAATGCAGCATGAAAAAATACGCTTGCTTTCGATCTACAACTGCACCACTAGATGGGAGTAATTCTTACACAATGTACCTTTAACTTAATTTAACGTAACGTAACGTAACGTAACGTAACGTAACGTAACGTAACGTAACGTAACTTAACTTAACTTAACTTAACTTAACTTAACTTAACTTAACTTTTTTATTTGTTATAGAGGGACATTGTACATTAATGAACATTTTAAAAATAAAATGTAAATGCACCCAGTTATAGCCAAAAGGCTACGCTGCATTGGCAGTAGAAAGAGCATGGCAATATGACCTAGTAGTAAAAGCAACAAATTAAAGAAAACACAAATGTAGGGAAAATATTTAAAATCAGCAACATTACACTTAATCCCCTTATATATATATATATATATATATATATATATATATACATACATACATATATATATATAGATAGATAGATAAAACTGCGCTCTCCAGCTGTCTAAGTGAGGCTCGATATGGTGTGAGTACCAAACTCACTAAAAAAGTTATGTGCACCCCTATACGTATACATATGTCTGTGTGTGTGTGTGTGTGTGTGTGTGTGTTTCCTCAGGTTTCATTGGCTACCTTCCCAACATCCGAGAAATGGTGTCTGATTGGTTGGGTGAAGACAATGACAGTGACCAGCTGTTCTTCACCAAGATTTACATTGATCCGGCAAAAAAAGTGAGATCTCTAACACAGCACTCTTCATTTAACACATATGTTCTTTGACTGTCTGTTTCCAGCAGCTAATTCTTTTGAGAAGTGTCCTTGGCATCATCAGGAATAACAGTAAGATCATCGCTAAAAAAGAGAAGGGGGTCCCAGGTTTCCCTTCTGTGAGAACCTTAACTTCTCTAACTGTAGATATTGTAAAAGTTCACGTATCCAGCTGTTGTGAGACGGGGAAGAAACATGTTTCCATTTCTGCTTTTGAATAAAGTGTCTCATTTGAAACCCTCTGTAAGCTGTGCTGCTTCCAGAATTGGATCCAAATTTTAATTGTATTGGTAGTATCATTTCTTTTCAACCAAAAACCATCTCAGTGTAGTTTTACATCTCCTCTCTGGAGCTCTAGTAACAACAGTGGGTTATTCTCTCAGTGGGAATTAGCCATCAGGATTTCGATAACGTTGTTATGTCAAAAAAGACCCCTCCCCGAAAATAGAATAAAAATAATACATCGACCCAGCAAAATAAACAGAGGGTTAAAAGCGAAAAAGTTAATAGTATCATTTCTAGCAGTGTTTTGAACATTGTTATAAGATGATAATTGAAAAAAAAAAAAGAAATTCTCAAATATTTCCAGAGAAAACCAGCTCTTCATTTTCCACATTTTAGACACATGTTGGTTGATATTTTACTGATTCTTTATTTATATCCTAATTATTTCCTGTCACGTTGCTGTTTTCAAAGGAGCTGTTTTCAGTCAGTCAGACTCAGCACTTTGTGTCCACGTGTTTCACATAAAAAAACCTTCCAGTAGCTCAGTAGGAGTTCTCGCTCCTGTACCTTGCGGGCTTTTAATTAGTAACATCTGTAACAAGGTGCACAAGGGTTTTACTGATGGTGCTTTAACAGGTAAAAACAGCAGAGCAGGGGGAAACTGTTGTAATGAAACAGTGTTGGTGTCAGTGTTTCAGCAGGGAGGAGAGTGTGGTTCTGTGAGGTAATGGTATTGTTTTGGACCCATTATGTAAGTTCCGACTGTTTTTGGAGAATTGATGCTGTTACTGTAGATATGACTGTGATATAAACATTTGTATTTTTCTGTTTCAGAAATCCATTAATATGACTGTGGACAGCAAATGCAGATTGTTCCAGAACCTCCACGGAGCCCTCGGTGAGTCCAGACACTCAAGTTTATTAAGAGACATGAGCCGTCCTAATGATGTTTAGACTAATTAGTAATAACTTCAATGATTCACCTCATCCCTCTGAAGCTTAGCTGCTCAGAACCAAAACAATACACTCCTTTAAAGGGATACTTCACACAAAATCGATAATTCACCAATTGTCTACTCACCGTCATGCCAGGGAAGGGTTTGGAGAACTTTCAGTTATCAAAACGCTTTTGGAGTTCCAGAGGGGGTCCGGCTGGCAACGGATTTTCATATAATGAGTTCACTTTTGAATCATCCAAAACACACAAGATTTGCTGCTGATGTTCTTCCGTGTTTACATCACACATCCAATGGTTTACAATGATGAACGAACATCTCACAGAAAATCTCACACATGTGCACAAACATCAACAGAGCCACTGGGAACTACTGCTACAACAAGGCTAAAAACAGAGATATAATTCATTTTTTCCGAACGACTTTTTCATGTGGCGGCTTCAGGAAACTTGGGTCAGTACAGACGAGCAGTATGGAGGTATTTGGATGTTTCATAGTGTGTGTTTTGGACGAAAAGTGAACTCATTATATGAAAATCCGTAGCCAGCAGGACCCCCCCTGGAACTCCTAAAGCGTTTTGATGACTCTGAAAGTTCTCCAAACCCTTCCTTGGCATGACATTGAGTAGAAAATTGGTGAATTATCGATTTTGGGTGAAGTATCCCTTCAGTTACTTATTATTAAGCATTAGTTCATAATTTCTAAAGCATTCTACCTTCATTACTTTGCTGACGATCAGATGAGAAACACCACATTTTACTCGGGGTAACAGCATCTTGCAGAGAAGCAGAGGAGCTGATGCTGAAACAGTGAACCCTGCTCTACATCCCTGCTGTTGCCGAGCTGGCTCCTCCTCACACCGACTCAGTGGCTGAGGTCCATGAGTAAAAAGGCACATCATTGTGTCTGTGTCTGTGAAACCTGAACGGCCACCACGGCCTTCATGTTTTCAGTATCAGTGTATTGTATTGGTAGACAACCAGTGGCTGCACCGTGTACCGGTCCAGAGCTTTTTCCCCCTCAACAGTGAGATCACTGTGTGTTTTATAGCTGCTTATGTAACATTATTGTGGAAAATGACTCTGGTTCCAGGCTCTGACTGAGGATCGGTTGTCTCCTCCCGTCTGATCGGTGACCTGGTGAATGAACGGAATTAGCCATTTTAACAGTCGCGCTGATTCAGCCGCGCTGATTCCTCGGCAGCGTCCGGAGAGCTGAGGAAACGGTGAAGTGGACGTGCCAGAGCTCACACAGTCCAGGGCCGTGAATGGCGTCCCTGAGGACGTCTGGCTGCCACAAACCCTGTCTTTGTGAGCTCCTCTGTTCCTGGCTGTGTGCAGCCCGCCTCTGTTTCAAGTGAAAGAGGTGAAACGACAGCGGCCAGTCTTTTACGTTTACATAGAGGTGGACACAGTACACAGCTGCATTCCCACACGGAAAGAACCTATAGGATTTAAGTATATTTTGGGGGCTTTTTATTGCCTTTAATTGATAGTACAGTTGAGAGAGAGACAGGAAATGGGGAGGTAGAGCAGGGGAATGACATGCAGGAAAGGGCTGCCTGATGCGGGATTCGAACTGGGGCGGCCTGCAGTGAGGATTGTAAGATTGTAGCTCTACCAAGTGAGTTAAACACCGCCCCGAACCTATAGGTTTTAATATAGGTTTGATATACTGTATATGTGACATACATCAAATTGGCCATTTTCATATATACGCACATGTTATATAAATTTGGTGCATATATGCTGCATATATGCACCATATGTATGCACCATATATGCAGCATATATACACAGATAAACTGCATATAGGGTTCATATGAAACCTATATGCAGTTTATATGCTGCATGCAGCATACACCATATATATAACATATATGCGTATATATGAAAACGGCCAATTTTATGTATGTCACATATATTCAAACCTATATTAAAACCTATAGGTTCTTTCCGTGTGGGTTACTTCACTCACAGTATGTACATATAATATCCTCCATGTGAAATATTACTCCAATGTAAATTGTTCAGTCTGATTTTCACGTCAGTTGAAGTACTGAAGACTGACTGACTGTGGTACATGGAACAAGAATATGATCCAAATCTGCGAGAAATTGCCATAAAAACAAAACAACACCAACTAGGGGCTGTTTATCTGGAAATTGTAATATCCAGCGGTGGGTTTTGTGTGTCAGGTGTGCATTGTGTGCTTTCAGTGGTGTTGTGTTTCTGTGACACCATTTCCGTGGCCTCAGACTCTCTGCTCTCCTTGGGGCTCAGTCTCTCTATGTTGACTGAAGAGTGGTCCCATTGTTGTCTGTGTTTTATAAGGCGGCCCTGATGTCCAGAGAAGATTATGGAAATCAGGCCGACGGCTCATGGAAAAGCCATTGAGGTACATGCAGTACGCCTCCAGTCCAGTAGGTGGCAGCAAGAAGAAGGCAAAGGCTACATGTGATGCTTAGGCACAGATGTTTTTTTCATTGTGTGTCACAGTTGGTGTTTGTGTTGGTTGCTCCTGGTCGTACAGTGTTTCTGTCGGTGCAGCGTGTTCCTGACCATCTGAAAAGATGGTTGTCTGTTCTGTTCATATGGACTATATAGACTGGTTAAAAGCTGTTACTCTGAGAGCTTTGGAGTTGTTGTTGGATTGTGTATTTGATGAGTTTGATGAGGGACATTGTGTTCGCTGAGCAGCTAGCGTCTCTGCCCCGCTGATCTCAAAACAACATATGAACCTACTCCTATAACTATAGGGATTATGGTAATAGGCGGATTTGCCAAGATGTTGAACTAACCCTTTAATTTTTTACAACTTTCATTCACTGAGGTGAGGGGGAGGTGGTCTGACCTGAGTCCATGGAGCCTGTAGCTGCTGTGGGATTTGTCTTGTCCCCTGCCCCAGGCAGGGCCGTTGTATAGGGGAGAAAGGTGATGATAATTCTAGGGGCCCAGCGCCCAGTAGGGCCCACAAAAAACCCCAGTAGTCTAATCTTTGTATGACTGAATTATTCTGTGTAAGACCCTGACTAATACTCATAGTACACTGTAAAAACTCAACATCTTTCCAAGAATATTTGTCTTATTTCTTGTCCAAATGTCTTATTTCTTGTCCAAATGTCTCATTTCTAGTCAAAACTAACCTCTTTCCACTTAAAATAAGACTCATCACCTAAAAATTAACTTGTTTTTAGATAATTTTCACTTAAATTCACAATAAATAGAAAAATCTGCCAGTGAAAGCAGGTTTTTGTGCTTGTAATAAGGAAGTTAGAAATAAGAAATAAGAAAACTTGTTTCACTATCAGATTTTTTCTACTTATTCCAAGTGAAAATATGCTTGAAAGAAGTAAAAAGTGTCTAAAGACAAGCTACTTTTAATATGATGTGTCTTGTTTTAAGTATAATGAGATTTATTTTGACTAGAAATGACATTTTGACTAGAAATAAGACAAATATTCTTGCTAAGATACTTGAGTAAGTTTTTGCAGTGTAATGCTGCATTAGCATCAAAACAAAGAAGGCTGAATAAAAAATGATAATACATACGTAGTCTAAGAAAAAAAAAGGAAAAGTTAGGGGGAGGGGCCCACTTTAGTATTCTTTAAGGGGGCCCAGAATTCCTAGCAACGGCCCTGGCCCCAGGGTGTGGATACCTGTAGGAGAGAATTTGGGGAATTTTCCTATCAAATTCCTTCACAGAGCAAATGGGGGCCACAGATGTTATCAGCTTCTTTCTTCTCCTTCACATCCCCCTCTGATTCACCCTGGTCCACCCTCGTTCCCCCCCACATCGCCCTCATCGTCCTCCTCGCTGCCTGTGAAGTTGAAGGGGAAAGTCTTGTTGATGGGGGGGTATTTAACTTTACTCCAGGGTTTTTCTGTTTCTCCTTGTGACTAAAAATCATCCACTCATTCTCATCATATCACCCTCTCTTCTTCATCACTCTTCATCTTCCAGATGAGGTGGTCCTCAAATTTGAAGATGGTCGGGTACGAGCCAGGAACGTGCTGTATGACACCCTGCCCGTCATCGTCCATGGGAATGGGCCGACCAAGGTACTACTGACCTTTAAACAGCTGAGCACCACGGTAACTGCAGGTCAGCAGCCGCTTCAGGCGTCTGAAGAACTCCAGCCCCTCAGTCAGCCAATCTGTGCTCACGCCCATGAATAATTAACAGCCTAATTACAGGCCTGGTGCTGCTGCATTAAACTAGCCACGTCCTAAATGCTCCATGTGCTTAGACAATTAAAATAGACCCAGGAATGAAAATACAGAAGTTTACCCTCATTACACTCAATGATGCGTGACCCAGAGTCGACTGATGTGGTTCAAATGGCTTCACGAGCTTCCTAACTTCTTCTTAGTTTCCTGGATAAGCAACCATGCAGGCGTCACACAACTGTCACGTTATGTCTTAAAGGAGACATATTATGCCCCTTTTCCACAAATTAAAATAGTCCCCAGGTGTCATAAAGACATGTCTGAGACATTCTTCGCTCAAAATAAACCAAGTTTCAAACATCACAGCTCCATCACAGCTCCATCTGCTCAAAACAGCCCTGTTCAGAACGGCTGGTTTCAGTTCCTGTCCCTTTAAATTCAAATTAACTCCCGCTCACTCCGCCCCCTCTACCGGTATCGGTACTCACAGGTAGGGGTGGTATTATTTCAACCTTGGGAGCCTGAACATTTTTTTTTTGTCAATTGTCACGTTTTTGGGGCCGGAAGGCAAGACAAACAAAACCCTTCAAAAAGTGATATTTCCATAATATGTGCCCTTTAAAATCTCTGTTACCGCTCCGCCCACCACAATGAGACCTGTGTGTACATTTTTTTTGTAGTACCTGGCCGCCGCCCCGGTGTCCCAGCTCTCGTCTCTCGCACCGCGACACAAAACGCGCTCCGTAACCCGTAATCTTTTGTTTATGACAGTTAAAACTACACAAATATACATGTTGTAACATTGTATATGTTATATAACATTATCCACTACTCCATGTATTGATTTTTTCACCATCTTCGTTGTAAACAAATGCACATGGCCAGGAGGAGGGTGAGCAAAACAGAGGAAAAGCGACCGGACTTGTCTTACATAGTTCCTCTTTAATACTGTGGAAGTATCTAAAGCCTCAGTCCACAGCAAAATACTCACAGCCTGTATTTAGAAACTGCTTTATTTTAGATTCGAGTAGCTCACACAGAAAACAGTCTGCCTCTCCTCTGATTGGCTGATCCTCGCTCTGCCTTTTTGATGTAAAACTAGTTCCTTAACACACAAATATGTGTTCTCAACACATGAATACATCAAAACAAAACCCAGGTGAAATATAGAATGTGGGACCTTTTACCTGGTTTAGTAACAAATCTCTAATCAGTCAGCCAAGTATTAGCAAGTTCTTAAGATATTGAAATTGTGAGGTTATTAATCAGACTTAATTTGTACAATACTTTTCATGAAATAATTCCAACACAAGGTGCTTCACAGAATATAAACAATAACGTGAAATCAAAAAACTCCACCCCACCCACCTCACAGCGCACGCACACACACACACACACACACACACACACACACACACACACACACACACACACACACACACACACACACACACACACACACACACACACACACACACACACACACACACACACAGTTAACCCAGAAAGACATTAAGAATCTAGTCCAAATGAAGACATAATGGTCAAGTGAAAGTGAGTAAAACTAGAAACAAAAGTAGGTAGGGTATTATAGGGAAGGTGATGAAAATAATCACATAGTAAAAGACAAAGCAGAAAAACAAGTTAAAATAAATAGCAAGAAAATAAGTCAAAATGAATACAAGTCAATAAAAAGCCAGACTAAAGGTACTGAGTTTTCACCTTCAAGAGCTTGTGTTTGTTCTCCAGCTCCAGATCAGCTACCTGGGGAACTACATCCCCAACACGTGGACTTTTGAGACCGGGTGCACAGTGTGTCAGGAGGATCTGCGCCCTCTCACAGCTCTCAAGGTGCGTTCATCACGTTCCCACTGTGCACAACACGTACATTTGAACAGTAATGAGTAAAAATATTTCAGGTGAACAGTGATTTATAATAAAATACTATGCTGGTGTTTTTTCTTTCCCCCAACAGGAGAGTGAATACCCGCTGGTGGTGATCGGCATCTTCATCCAGCAGCCCACCCCCTTCGTCTCAGTGTTCTTTGAACGTCTGCTGAAGCTGCAGTATCCCAAAGACAGGCTCAAGCTCTTCATCTACAATAAGGTAACAGATCGTTTAAAGGGATAGTTCAACATTTTGGCAAATTGGCCCATTGCCATAATCCCTATAGTCATAGCAGTAGGTTCGTTACCTTTAATTGTCGGTGTAAGTTTTTTTTAGAACGGTGGAGCAGAGCCGCGAGCTGCTCAGAGCTACACTACGGAGGCTAAAGGAATTTCTTGGTTTCCCTCATCAAACTCATCAAATACAAAATCCCAAAACTCCAAAACGTCACGAAACTGAGCCGTTTTCGAGGTAAATACAGGGTAAATACAGAGTCTGCTTGCTGAAAAACTGTCCCTGAACGCAACGCGCATCAGCGGTTTTGCACGAATTTATCTCTAAAACAACTCTGTCTGGTAACGTTCTGTTATTATCTCATAGCGTGGTGAATGTGCAGCTCACAACTTGTCCACGACAGCGTTTTGGAGTTGTTGGGTTGTGTATTTGATGAGTTTGATGAGGAAAACCAAGAAATTCCCTTAGTCTCCATAGCATAGCCCTGAGCAGCTCGCGGCTCTGCTCCACCGTTCTAAAAATAGCTTACACCGACAATTAACTCATTGAGTGCCAACCACGTAATTTCTCGTTTTTCGTTCCCATGCGTTGAGTGCCAAAAACGTAATTTTACGTTTTTTGCTTTTTTTTAAATTATGAAAATAGATACTTTAATACACATTATATGTAAATTTGGGGACTCTACGACGAGGAGAACTGAAATAGATGACGATCAAAGTCACATGACAGCTCATGATCTGGAAGTTTTTATCATAACTCGGCTTCTGCAAACGAGTTCTGCATGCAGATGCAGCGCAGATGCAGCGCAGCTGCTCTGCTCTCACCCGCGCTGCTGCTCCAGCTGCTCGAGCTGCTCGGAGCAGAAACAGGAAGCTCTCAGCCGACAGTCCGCCCGGTCTTCATCTGGAGCAACACCGTGTCCTCCCCAAAGTCCTCCCGCGGTAAAATCTGATGGTCTCTGGGCCAAAGCAGACCGGCATCACCGACCCGAACCACAGAAGGACCGCGACCACCGGCGGGACCGGTCTTCCCGAGCCGCGGTGGCCGACTGACCCTCCCGTTCCGCGGGGAGAAGCTGTGACACGGCACGGTGCGTCTGTGTTATTGTTGTTTAGTGGCGCCCCCCCCCCCCGCCCCCGATGGTGGTTTTGTGAATAGAACAACAATTGTTGTATATATTTATCTTATACGAGCCCTTTGATCCAGAAATGCGAGTGTGAGAAGAGCGACAGACACAAACAGCGCACCTTTCATAAAAGACGCTCTATCTCCTTTTCTAGAAAAAAAGGAGGGATTTTGGTGAAACCCAGCCATGTTTAGCTTGACTTTTCTCAGGAACGGAGGCACGTAGAAACAAACGGTTTGTGGCCACTTGAAGCATTAAGTTAAACCTTTCAATTGAGCCACAGTATGTGTTGGTGGCAATAATATAGAATACACTGTGGCTCTACAAAAATCGTCAAAAATGGTCTAAATTGCCGGTACACTTGACTAAAACTTTGGAAAGGAGCGCGGCACTCAATGAGTTAAAGGTAATGAACCCACTGCTATGACTATAGCGATTATGGCAATGGGCCAATTTGCCAAAATGTTGAACTATCCCTTTAACACATCAGCTTCATCACCGCAGAGTGCAAAAGAACTGAACTTCAGAATTTAATGAGTCGTTGAAACATAAATGTAGCGATAAGAAAACAACAAAAAAACAACGGCCGTGGATCGGCAGGATGTCAAAAATACTTTCAGGCTGCAGGAGAGCACAGAAGGAAAAATGAGTTTTAGCCTCATTTGCTTCATAAATATCTAAAGAAATAAAAGAAAAAACATAAATAGAAACTGACAAGAAAAGTAAATTGACCCCTGTGAACCCAGTTTACACTCCATTATAACTCAGCTGATGTGAACACACATCACACACCTGCTGACGGTAGCATTTTTAGTTTGCATCTATATTTAGAAGATAATTGTGAATATTACAGCAACTACAGAGAAAGAGTGGTTCATCAGATCGTTTATAAAGTGTCAGTAAATGATGGACAAACTATATAGATAAACACTTATACAGACAGTGACTTACATATTTTTATTATGGTCAGTTAGTGTGTTCATAGATGTTTTATTATAGATGAGATGGAGTATTTTTTTCAATATCAAATAGGACTGAACATTTTCCAATATACAGGGGATAAGTGAGATAATCCTGTTTGATTTGTTAAGCCTCCTTTATGCCACATTAAAAGCATTCTGGATCTTGTTGTCAAAATAAAAGCCCTTGTCTCTCTCAGCCGTGACATAGAAAAAAAACTCCTGCTTGCACCAACACGCACCATTATGATGTCTTAAAGCCGCTGAAGTAAAATCCCCGTTAACCGTCACACATGCAGACTTAGCGCGGCTTTGTGGACCTGTAGGAATTCAGACCGTCTTTCTTCCTGTAGGAGCCTCATCATGAGCGTCACGTCAGCTCCTTCCTGAAGGATCACGGGAGTCTCTACCAGAATGTCAAGTTCATCGGGCCTGAGGAGGACATGGACGGAGCCGCCTCCCGCAACATGGGCTTGTGAGTTCAGTGGAAGCAGTAGTCGGCTCTACATCCTCTGAGATATAGATTCATTTGAAGAAACGTAGTTGCAGGGAACAGATGGTTTAGGTCCAGTGTTGTTTAAAGCAGAAGTAAGCGATCCGGTCGTTTTGGCTAACTTCCTGTCAGCCGATGGAGTTAGCAGTCCCCGCCCTCGTCCCTACGTCACCACATTCACGCGCATCCCTTGGCTGCACACACAGCCCTTCATGCCGTTCTCTCTCCTCATTGGATAAAGGTTGTAGGATACAAGGAAGTATACAAGACGTTTTCTCCTCGGCTTACAGCAGAGCAGAGTGACTGAGAGACCCGTGTTTCAGACCAAACACTCTATATAAGTGATTGCTGTCGGAAGATATAACTATTTAAGAAACGAAAAGAGGAACCTGGAGCACACGAGTCACTGGTGATACAAATAATTTACTTAGTGCAGAAACAAGACCAACGTTTCGACGTACAACGTCTTCATCAGGGTCAAATGGTTCTGGTGCGGGCTACAAGGCATTTAAATATCCTCCCGACTGTGATTGGTTAAGGAGGGTGGGAGTGCCAGCACCTATCACATGGCCGCATACATCAATTCAGAACCAATCAAAAAGTGTTAATTTGTTACACAATATACAACTATACAAACATCAATATAAACAATATTTAACAAAACGGCGTTTTGGATTTACACCCTCAACACAGTGGAACCACTCGGACTGAATGAAGAACTCAGTCTCTCATGTTTTCTTTAATTGTCTCTAATAGCCTATGTGTTTTGTATCAGGCTACTGTGTGTTCCGTGTTGCTTTTTCGTTGTGATCTTGTTATGTGCCATTTGCCCGTACCGATCTATTGCTTAATGAAAGTGTAAATATTGTTTATATTGATGTTTGTATAGTTGTATATTGTGTAACAAATTAACACTTTTTGATTGGTTCTGAATTGATGTATGCGGCCATGTGATAGGTGCTGGCACTCCCACCCTCCTTAACCAATCACAGTCGGGAGGATATTTAAATGCCTTGTAGCCCGCACCAGAACCATTTGACCCTGATGAAGACGTTGTACGTCGAAACGTTGGTCTTGTTTCTGCACTAAGTAAATTATTTGCATCACCAGTGACTCGTGTGCTCCAGGTTCCTCTTTTCGTTTCCTCAAGTTTTTGGTCCTTCCTGAGAGCACCGACCTCCACCTGTGGAGTGGCTGCAGCGCACAGATACTCCTTCCTTATAACTATTTAAGACTTATATTAACACAAACATTCACCTTACTTCTGCTATAAAGTGAGACTCCCATGTGCAACTCTCGGTTCTATGTTAAAGGGGACATATTATGGAAATATCACTTTTTGAAGGCTCTTTGACATATATTTAGGTGTTTGTCTTGCCTTCCGGCCCCCAAAATGTGAGAATTGACAAAAAAATCTGTAATTTTCAGGCTCCCGAGGTTGAAATCCATGTCTGACAAAGATGTCATTCGTTTTTTGAACTGGCATAATACCACCCCTACCTATGAGTACCGGTAGAGGGGGTGGGGCGAGCAGTGGCTCATTTGCATTTAAAGGGACAGGCTCTGAAACCAGCCGTTCTGAGCAGGGCAGTTTTAAGGGAATGAAAAGAGCTGTGATGTTTGATCCTTGGGGTATTTTGACTGAAACATGTCACAGACATGTCTTTAAGACACCTGGGAACTATTTTAGTTTGTGTCAAAGGGACATAATATGTCTCCTTTAATGCTGTCACATCTAGACTGACCAGTTAATGAATGCTAACAGTCCATCACAGTGTTGTGATATCTGTCACAATAACATGTGATGCCTTCCTATTGTTTATGGTGACCGGGCGGCGTCTCTCCCTCACTCCAGTGACATGTGCCGGAAAGACAAGGACTGCGAATACTTCTTCAGCATGGACGTCGAGGTGGTCCTAAAGAACGAGAACACACTCAAAATCCTCATTGAACAGAACCTGTGAGTGGATTCATCAAATACTAAGATACTCATCAGATTATATTTCTTCATTCATCCACTATTTGTCCAGATGAAAAAACATAACACTCCTATTGTTGTTGTTGTTGTTGTTCAGTCCCATCACAGCGCCCATGATAACTCGGTCCGGACGACTGTGGAGTAACTTCTGGGGAGCTCTGAGTGCAGAGGGCTACTACGCCCGGTCTGAGGACTACGTGGACATAGTTCAAGGACGCAGGACGTGAGTTGCTGATGGAGCCACCGACACCACAGTCCAGACACTGTTACAGTCCCGTGTGTGCACAAAATCATCAAATCACCAACTGTGCATCTGTTTAAGGAATCGCACATCACATCGTTGTTGCATTTATCACATTTTTCACTGTGTGTCAGACAAAAAGAGTCTCCTGAAAACAGAGAGCAAAAAGACTGTGGGCTCAACAGTCTAAAGCACATGGCATTAAGGCATTTATATTCATTCATTAATATTGTCATAACTATATCATATGTCATTTTCATTTATACTACGTATGTTCATTCACTACATTTTTAAACACGAATCTACTGAATAAAATATTATGACAAATTAAGGCCATTGTAGGTTAAAAAAAAAGCTTGATAACTGAAAAATGGTATTTAATACAAAACAAATGTTGTCTGCCCAACCCTGCCCAGTGCACATACATTTTCTCTTCTTGCTTCTCACAAATCCACAAGATAAATTGGACATTTGTGGAGTTTTTAATGTAAAAATGCAACCACTAATAGGCCATCAGAATAGAATGAAATCCAACCCTCTTGTCTTTCTCACATTAAAAAACCTAATAGAAGCCCTAACCCACCTCCCTTCACAATGTGTAGTGATGTACGGTGTTACTGTATGTGGACGATATCCTGGTGTTGAAGATGTGTAGATCCTTTAAGACTGTGCTGGTTTGCAGGGGTGTGTGGAACGTCCCCTACGTGTCCAGTGTGTACCTGGTGAAGGCCAGCCTCCTCCGCTCCGAGCTG
This sequence comes from Trachurus trachurus, assembly GCF_905171665.1. Lineage (NCBI taxonomy): Eukaryota > Metazoa > Chordata > Actinopteri > Carangiformes > Carangidae > Trachurus > Trachurus trachurus. Next base: position 5,386,709 of record NC_139901.1, on the reverse strand, counting down.
GCCGACTATGACCTGTTTAACTCGGACAGTTTGGACCCGGACATGGCGTACTGCCACCACGCGCGCACCAAGGTGGGTGAGAGGAGCCGGGTCGGCGAGTGACTCGACAACAGCACGTTCAACTGAAGTGAGTAACTAAAGTTTGTGTCCATGTATATTTAACCCACTATGAAATGTTTCTCTCAGGGAATCTTCATGTACGTGACCAATCTGCACACTTTCGGTCGTATCTTGTCGACAGAGAACTACCAGACCAGCCACCTTCACAATGATCTGTGGCAGATCTTTGAAAACCCAGGGGTGAGAAACAATCAGCTGATCAGATCATCATGACACCAGATGTGGCAGTGGTGGTGGGTCCAGTGTGTGTTTGTGTGTGGTGCAGGAAAGCTGCCCCCTTGTGTAAGTTGTGGGTTAACGCAGTGGCAGCAGTGTGAATCAGAATCAGGTGGTTTTTCACATATATAGAATGAGCTTTGGTGTATAATAATAAACTTAGGCAGTTGAAATATAAGTATAAAAAAGTGTACAGTTACAGAAGAATAATGGTACATTGATAGAAAATAGACAATTAACAATTAAAATACTATATGGGATTTTTTGTATTAGGACTTCAAGTCTATGAACAAGCAGATAGATAGACAGATAGATAGACAGATAGATAGATAGATAGATAGATAGATAGACAGACAGATAGATAGATAGATAGATAGATAGATAGATAGATAGATAGATAGATAGATAGATAGATAGATAGATAGATAGATAGATAGATAGATAGATAGATAGATAGAAACACCCTCCTCCTTGCAGGATAAAGACTGAGTGACAGTGTTAACCTGTGTGTGTTTCAGGACTGGCAGGAGCGCTACATTCATGAGAACTACACCTACATCATGAAGGACAAGCTGATCGAAACTGTGAGTTCTGTCAGGACCACTATGTCAAAATAATATTTATTTACTTGCACAAGTTTTGTTTGGCGGTATGGTACTGTTCTGGGACCCCCTGCTCTTCCATGCGCTTGCATGGAAAGCCTGAGGCAGGAAGAGCACCTCCATGGCCTGCCAGACCTAACGCTATGCTTGATTTTAAAAAGAAGGAATTTTCATAGATGTTTATCAGTGCAGCTGTGGTATTATGGGATATCATAATCATAATGTTGTCCCTCTGTGTCCTCTGTCCTGCAGCCTTGTCCTGACGTGTACTGGTTCCCAGTTTTCTCGGATGTTGCCTGTAACCACATCGTCGAGGAAATGGAGCACTTTGGGAAGTGGTCCGGAGGAGGCGCCATTGTATGTGATCATATGGCTTGTTTTTTTAACCAATGCAATGACTCTGAGGCCTCGTCCAGACCTGGGATTAATTTAAAGGGATAGTTCAACATTTTTGACAAATTGGCCCATTGCCATAATCCCTATAGTCATAGCAGTTGGTTTGTTACCTTTAATTCTCGATGCAAGCTATTTTTAGAATGGAGGAGCAGAGCCGTGAGCTGCTCGGAGCTACGCTACGGAGGCTAATGGGATTTCGGGTTTCCCTCATTAAATACACAATCCAAGAACTCCAAAACGCTTTGGTGGACAAGTTGTGACCTGCACATTCACCACGCTATGAGATAATAACGGAACAGAGTTGTTTTTGAGGTAAATTCGTGCAAAACCGCTGATGCGCATTGCCTTCAGGGGCAGTTTTTCAGCAAGCAGTCTCTCCATCTCGTAACGTTCCGTTATTATCTCATAGCGTGGTGAATGTGCAGGTCACTTCTTCAGTGTGGCCACGACACATTTGTGTTCACACTGCAAAAGGAAACATGGCCACATGTGGTGCAGAGTGCAGACCAAATCAGAGTGTGGTCTGGTCTGGGTGACTGAATCTTCAATAGGCCCTCAGTGTGTCTCAGGAGATACAGCTGTATTTACAGCTTTTACTTGTGATCTGATCGGCCCAGACAGATGTTAGTACCAGGTCTGAACAGGACTAAAGATGTCAGGTGCCCTGTTCACCTGCTGTATTTTCTAATGGATTCTTTATTTTTCAGGACACCAGGATCCAGGGCGGCTACGAGAACGTCCCCACCATCGACATCCACATGAACCAGATTAACTATGAGAAGGAATGGCATAAATTCTTGCTGGAGTACATAGCACCTATAACAGAGAAAATGTTCCCAGGCTACTACACCAGGGTAAGACTCTGATACCTGTTGTTGCCTCCTGAAATTATGACATGAATTCATTTATATACATTTATTTTATTCATTCATCAAAAAAAAACACCAACACAAAATATAAAATCTCGAATGCACTGTTAGCTCCATATTTATTATGTCAAAGTATGTGTTAATCCATCAACTGTATGCAGATGTTTCTGGCATCTTTTTTGCAGCAATGCTGCCCGGTAGGAGGTAAAGTCTTCTCCCAGATGTCAACTTTAGTGTGGTGGTATCATTCAGGAGTAGCACAGTGGGAGAACATGGTACCGTTACATCCAGTACATTAGTTAGAGTAGCACAGACCTCACCCCCCAAAAAACCTCCCGTCTTTCATTCCCAATAAATGTGCATGTATGAACCTAGAAGTCCATGTGAGCAGTTCGGAGATGTTAAGCGTTTCATGATAAGGACATTAATTAACAAGCAAATAATTCATTAAGATTAACATTAAAGTAGCTGCAGGTCACCCACTCACTGTTGGTTCCTGGCTTACAATTCAGTTGGACCTAATGTAGCAACACAGCAGAAAAAAACTTCAACACATTTCACAGTATTTCCTAAACATACTGCCAACATACTATAATATAATTGTTTTTTTTGTTAAACTTTGTATTTGAAGAAAAAAATAGGTTATATGTGTTGCTCTTAATTTTGTATAGTACATGTCATCAAGTCTCATCATAAAACCAGCTAACAAGAGAAAAATAGATAAATAAATAAGAAAAAGAAAGAAAGAAAAATTAACGTCATTCTAAAAGCATCTACTGTACATTCAGAAAATGAGAAATAATAATGACTATAAAAATAAAAATAAAATAAAATAAAATAAAAAATTATATATACAGCAGTAGATAAAAATAGACAATAACAGCTGTAATTTTAGTTTGTCTGCTCCATTTGCACCTTCCCCTATCCATTACTTTTCCTGTGAACGGTATATATACGGTATTTATAATGGGGTGATAATAACAGTAATGACAACAACACAAATAATCAAATATTAATAAATTGAATAAAGAAAATGTGCACATCCATGAATAAGTGTATTTGCTGAAACCAGAACCAGAGTCAAAAACTAGGGGATATATAGTTGTCCAGATTTTCCCGTAACTTCCAAACTTCTCTTGTTGAAGCCTAAGAATGAATGTTAGCTTTAAAAAATATCCTGAACCTGAACCACTTTGATCCAGTCCTTGACTGTAGGAGAATCTTTTACCAACCATTTCCTTGTGATTGCTTTCTTACTCGCTCATTGTGGAATATATTTCTTTTCAGACTAATCTTTTCCTTTTTTTTTAAGTTTATTTTGGACACAGCAGACCTGTGGAGCTGGATTCCTGTGTTTAACTGACCATCTTCATCCATCCTTCTCTGATGTAGAGTGGATACACTGCACTTCCCAGAGTTCAACTTTTCAGTCCGAGTAGAGCAGCAAAGTGGGCGGGGTTATTAGCAGGAGTCAACCTGTAGTTTATTTTCTGCACCAACAGTGCAGGTGTCGGCTGCTCCTTAAGCCCTCAGCCTTCAATACAAAAGAGTGACCGAGGCACACAGTGAATACAACTCACTCTGCTCCTCTGAGGAGGATTAACTATTTCAAATATCACAGTAGAAAGATCAACATGATTTGTCTGAACCTGTTTTCTTTCCCACTTTGCTGCCCGACAAGGTCAAACTGTGGTTCTCATGTCTTCTCCCTGCTAATGCTAACTAGCCTACATCTTCTCAGTGGTGTATGAACAGATGTGTCCAGAGGAAAGGTTCGCACTTCGCACGGGCGTAAACACTCTCACCACAAAGGCTCAAATAATGTACTAATAATAATAACAAGTCTCAGATGATAAACCAGAGGCCAGGTGTCTCAGATTGAATGAGATCCTGTTAAAACCTGAGCAGACTAATGAATGTAACATATAGTAGTCCTGTGTCAGGTCCTGGACTGAGAAGGAGAATTTAGACTGACTATTTGACAGTTTATGGAATTATAACATTTATAAAGTAGTGTAAAAGAGTAGCATGAAGTAAATTATTTATTTATTTGTTCATTTGTTTTAATTGTTTGGCATTTCATCTTCATTTTATTGTGATAGTAGAGAGAGACAGGAAAGTCAGGGGCAGGGAGACAAGCAGCAAACGGCTCAGGTTTGAACCCAGGGTACCACGTACTACAGACCGGGTCCAAAGAGGGTCAGTCCTTTAGTAAAACAGCTAGATGTCTTTAATAATCAAACAAACAGGAAGTGAAATGGTTACTGGAAACTATTTAAAGCGATAGTTCAACATTTTGGCAAATTCTCCTATTGCCATAATCTCTATAGTCATAGGAGTAGGTTTGTTACCTTTAATTATCGGCGCATGTTGTTTTGAGATCAGCGGGGCAGAGACGTGAGCTGCTCACTGAACCCAATGGAGGTCAAACTCCTCAAATACACAGTACAACCACTCCAAAACGCTCTTGTGGAGAAGTTGTGACCTGCACCACACCATGAAATAATCTTGTACAATTATGTAACATTACGACCCATGAAGCAAATACTCTGAACAACTTGCGCTTTTGAAATCACTCCGCCCAGCAGTCGTGTCTGGAATGTAGTTCTGGCTGCATTTGCCTCGAAAACAACTCTGTCTCGTAATGTTACATCATTATCTCATAGCGTGGTGAATGTGCAGGTCATAACTTCTCCACGAGAGCGTTTTGGAGTTGTCGGATTGTGTATCTGATGAGTTTGATGAGGGACAGGGGACCTGTACCATCCACCTCCATTGTGTTCGCTGAGCAGCTCACGTCTCTGCCCCGCTGATCTCAAAACAACATGCACTGATAATTAGAGGGAATGAACCTACTCCTGTGACTACAGGCATTATGGCAATAGGCGAATTCGCTAAAATGTTGATCTATCCCTTTAACATCCTCAAATCCACCTCCACCACAATAACATGGTATATTGTGATGTTTAGGTTGGACTGAATGGAGATCAGATAATCTATAGATTTGAGATATTGGCCTACCTAATGCTACTTTGTCATTATCTGTGAATAGTACAGACGATGACGTGCGTCCGCCTCGCTGTTGGCTCTATGCCTCTGCCTGTGTGTTGTGCTGACCAACATGTCTTCTCTCATCAGTGCTCCACCCCCTTGAACTTTGTGGTGAGGTACAAACCTGACGAGCAGCCGCTGCTCGAACCTCACCACGACGCCTCCACATTCACTATTAACATAGCTCTCAACAGCAAAGACGTTGACTACCAGGTAAATGGGGAGGAGCTGGCAGGTGGTAGAAGCTACAGGACATGATCATGATGATGATGATGATGCAGGTGGTCTGCGGCTCGCTCTCTGCTTTTCTTCTCCATCTCTGGACGCGAATGCTGGAATAGGAGCCAAGCTGATCAGTGGAGTGGCGTGTACACACGTGTGCACACACACACTCTTGTCTCTGGCCGGACGAGCAGTTTCCATGTGAATGCTTGCATGACTCCTTTCTGTCTGTGTGTTTGCAGGCTCTGTTTGAGTTGGCCTTTGTAGTTAGATATAAACCAGATGAGCAGCCCTCTTTGAGGCCACACCATGATGCGTCCACATTCACAATAAACCTTGCACTCAATGAAGTGGGCCTTGATTATCAGGTGAGTGTGTTGCCAGGTTGGTAGTCTGACATTTCCTGCAGGTGTGGTTACAGCATCCTAGAAATAGAGTTAGTGCTTTTTACCCAACACACAGTATAATTACCCATGCAACTCTTGATACAAGACAACACCTGGATAACGTGACTGTTTTTTAAAGGGATAGTTCAACATTTTGGCAAATTGGCCCATTGCCATAATCCCTATAGTTTTAGGAGTAGGTTCGTTCTTTAATTGTCGATGCAAGCTATTTTTAGAACGGCGGAGCAGAGCCATGAGCTGCTCAGAGCTACGCTACGGAGGCTAATGGGATTTCTTGGTTTCCCTCATCAAACTCATCAAAAACACAATCCAACAACTCCAAAACGCTCTGGTGGACAAGTTGTGACCTGCACATTCACCGGCAGTCAGCAGTTTTGCATGAATTTACCTTGAAAACAACTACGTCTTGTAACGTTCCATCACAACTTGTCCACAAGAGCATTTTGGAGTTGTTGGATTTTGTATTTGATAAGTTTGATGAGGGAAACCAAGAAATCCCATTAACCTCCGTAGCATAGCTCTGAGCAGCTCGCGGCTCTGCTCCGGCTTTCTAAAAATAGCTTGCACCGACAATTAAAGGTAACGAACCTACTCCTAAAACTATAGGGATCATATGGCAATGGCCACTGTGCAGACTCTGAACATGTCTTCATATGCTGGCGGAATAACAAAGGGCATATCGAGCAGAGGCCCGTCCACAGCTGCTAATTCAAACGAAATTCTCAAATAAATATGACGCAATACTACAGAAATGTTGTTTTATCCATTTTAAGGTGGAATTTCACCTCAAATCAGATAACAGGTGGGAGATTTTCTCCTTTTGCGGCTCATTCGTTTTCCAGATAATCTTCTAGAAGAGAGCAAAGTGATTTGGTTTTCACTGCAGAGAAAAAAAGAGCCAATGAAAAGATTCAAATTCATTCAGTGTTCATACAGGACTGAGTTTCATTTCAGCAAAACATTTATAGAGCTGAGGCCATAACAACAGGGTTCTGGATACGTTTGTAAAGAAAGAAACACAGCTCACTTCAGTTGTGTTGATCAGCTCAAGAACTTTAGACACATGCATGATGTAGAGAGGGAGGAACAGGGGCACCGAGGGGTTAATCTGCCCCGTACACGGTGCAACACAGAAGAGCTCAGACAGTAAAAAGCATGATGCTGAGTTACAATCATATCATTGACTGAACGCCATCATAACTCTGGCATGTACATCTACATCTACATCCCTGGTGTTTCAAACTGTCCATGTGTCATCTCTTGTTTGTGCCCCTGTCCTCTTTGCATGACACATGAAGCTGAAGCAAGGGGCCTTGTTTTTTTTAAATTTTTTTTATTGTTGCATCCATGTTGTTTCCCTGCATCTTCAAACAGATTAGTTCACACGCAGTGTTGCTGCCTCACACCGCACTACACGGATTTGAGCGGTGGAGAAGACACAGAGTGTAGGACGAGCTGCAGGGCTCTGAGGACTCAATCTGAACAGAACATGATTTACATTCTCTCAGTGTACCGGTGTACTAATTGATCACCGATTACAGCCCACTGGGTTTGCTTGTTGAAAGCGTTTATTCTTATATTACTACAATATTACATGAGTAAAAGTTTGTAAGTCCCGTGCACAGCAACTAAGTGCTTCTTCTGGGTGCCAGCTGGTGCAGGATAAATCACAGTCAAAACCTCCGGTGCACACTACAGCATAGGACAGACAAGATTTATTATTAAAAGTTAAAAACAGAAGGTGGGGAATCCGATGAAGCAACATGTGAAACGCATTGTTCGCCCCTTCTGTTTTTAACTTTTGATAATAAATCTTGTCTATCCTATGCTCTAGTGTGGGCTAGAAGTTTTTTGAATTTTTCAATATTACATGAGTATTCTTTTGTTATTACCATAATTATTACATTTACTACTCAGTCATTACTGTAGCAATTACATGAGTGCTCAGTTTATACTACATAAGCACTCAGTCATTCTAATTGATAAATTATTGCAAATACCGAGTACTCAGTCATATTTACTGTATTACTGCATGGGTTGCTACTACAAGTACTCAGTTGTCACCACTACAGTAGAACTACATTACATGAGTACAGAGTTAGCACTACTACATGATTGCATGAGCCCTCTGTAGTCATATTAGTACATTATTTAAAGCTATGGTCTACGATTTGGAGGATAGGTAATTATTAATAACATCGTTTATACAGCGATTATAGTCCCGTGGTCCGATCTACACAATATAAATAGCAAAAAGAGGAGGAGCAAGGGAGACGAGGGGATAGGATGGAGGATACGAGCCAATGCGCGCGAGACGGGGCGCGCAACGCCCAGTGGTGAATTTCTATGCAGGCCCACGGCTGATAGACTGAATGGATTTTTTTGGTTCTTTTTGCTATTTATATTGTGTAGATCGGACCACAGGACTATAATCGCTGTATAAACGATATTATTAATAATTACCTATCCTCCAAATCGTAGACCATAGCTTTAAGCAGTACTCAGTGGTTATTGCTACAGTATCACACATCATGCTAAACAACCTTTCGTTGGATCAGGGTGGTGGATGCCGGTTCCTGCGCTACAACTGCTCCGTTCAGGCTCCTCGGAAAGGCTGGGCCCTCATGCACCCCGGCCGCCTCACCCACTACCACGAAGGCCTGCCCACCACGGCCGGCGTCCGCTACATCGCAGTGTCCTTTGTGGATCCCTGAACCACCCCTGAAGGTGGCACACACCTCACCGGCTAGTCCAGACCAAACAGGACACACACAAACACGCGCTGTCCACATCATTCAGCATCACCAGCTGCTCTTTGTTCTCTGATCTGGAGTGGTGACCCGTTTCCTTTTTTCCATGAACTTCCTGAACATTTTACAGATGTTGTGTGGTGGCAGAAAAACGAGATATTAAGACAAAGTATCATGCCGTTCAAACCCTAAGAGACAGAAACAGCAGCCAGCATACATCACTGAGAGGCACTAATTGTTATGAGTGTGAGCAGAACTAAGAATGTTATTAATGTTGTCAAGACTGGATTATCATGCAAGCAAACTGTGCAGCGGCCCTGGACCTCAGACTCAGGTCCTGTGTCCACATGCAGTTAAATACCTTCATTATTCCTCTCGATGCAAACACAGAGACACCAGGGCCCAGTATTTCAAAATTTGTAATCTGGATCAGAATAATCCGGATAATGAAATCCTCCTTTTCTCAGTCTTGGATCACGGTGATCCTGCTGGTTTTATCTGAGTATTTCAAAACACTGGCAGGGTGGATCACCGTGATCCCTACCTGGCCGGATATGGATTTCCAAATCTCAAGTCTCCGCCTCCGGATCTGAAACATGGCGGACTACTTCACCAAAGGAGCAGCTGGGAGCGCGACTTTCACGTCAAAAGTGTAAGTTTACCGCCGTCTAATGTGTAGCGGTTTTAAGACCACACGAACGCCAACCAACACATCATGCAAGCCAACTATTTGATTTGTCACCTACTTGAAACGAGAGCGTAACGATCCCTAATTGATCCACGGCCGTGCTAACGGGAGCTAACTCGGCTCCATTGACTTGTGTGTTAAGGAGCTAGCGGGCTAGCGACGTAGCTGCTGTGTTGATCGATTTTTCGGACTTTGGTTTAATTTACAAGGGAATTAATCTGACGTACATCATACCTTAACTGTTTTTACACTTACACCAATCTGTTCAGAGTTTATTAACGTTATGCAGGGGACTTTTTTTCTGTTTAAAGCAGGCTACCTGTGCTGTGTGCACTGCAGACCACACTGCTGCAGTAATTAGGAGTAACATGAACTTACACAGCACGTGAACAATACAGTTCATTCAGAAGTGTCAGTAATGCTGGTGATATCATGTTTTTGACCATTTCTGTGACTATTGTTTATTTCTGACTATGACAAAGATATACTCATACACCGTCTCTTTTTACTTTCAGAGCCTACTCACAGCCATAGACCACTCAGCAATGCCACTGAGGACAACAGTGCAACAAGAGTCTTGGAAATCCTTGGAAACCTTGGTGTTTGGATTTTGAATAAAGTGCTTGAAACTGTACTTGAAATAAAGCCATTGAAACTGCTTGAAATTGTGATTGCATTATTTTTCATAGCATAAGCCTATAGCTTGGTCAGTGACCCGATTAGAAACACTTTCCTCTTAATTTGTCTTCCTTATGTAGCCTAGAAGCCTCTCACTAAACATGATTACCGTATGTTAATTTATCGCACAATAACATTTGATTTGATGAAGTAAAATAATCAGTTTGTATACAAACACGTTTTGAAATACATTACTGCATGTTTAAAAATATCATTCACTTTACAAGCATTGTAAAAATGCATTTTCAAGTTTATTTTGAAGTCAAATTTGTCTTCATTAAATCAGAAGCATGAAAATATGCCTTGTAAATGCTTGGAAAGTGCTTGAATGTGATTTAAATTAATAAATACAGCAGTTTCAAGCCAAACAAACAAACAATATTTTTTTGCCATGTTTTAAATTTCTTCAATTACTTCAATTATTTGTTAAAACCTAAAAACTAACAATTTAGATTAAGTGTAATGAACATATTGAGTAACAAAATCAAGGAAAGTGGAGCTGAGACATTGTCAATCCAAGTCAAATCCACCTCTGAGGTGGGATCAGAATGATCCTGAAATTTTGGTATCAAGTTGATCCTGATATCTGACTTAACTTTTGAAATACCCAAATCAGCCTTTTATCTGGATTCAAGGGAGGATTGGATTACCAGAGCCGAAACCCTGATCTTCAGGATCAGGATTCTCCTGATCTGTGTTGAAATACCCAGTTTTCAGATCAGATCTAGATTTAATCCAATCCGACCAGGATAATCCTGTCAGATCACGTTTGAAATACTGGGCCCTGGAGACAGGGGACTCTTCCAGGGCAGGAAGTGATGTTTTGTTGATTGTGGACATGCACACGGCACAGAGTGCTGAGTTATCACTTTGTGGTCATCACACATGGAGCTGCTCTGGTGCAGCTGTTCTCTCGGCTCCAAATCTAAAGCTCCTGTATGGTCTGGAGGGTCTGGTGTGGATCACAAAACGATCCCGTTGTGCCTTAAGCTCTCTCAGGAATAAATCAAAATTTGACCTTTAGATGCTTTTGTAAAAACTTTGTTGTTGAATTTTACTTTCAAGTTACAGAAATTGTGCCCTTTTATGTATCCAAAGCAGTTTCTCTCCTCACTCTGTCTTGAACAGACACTCCAAAGCCTGTTACGCATCTATTTATTCTGTCATTCTGTGTATATTTTATTTGATAAAACCCAGACCGTCTTTTTTTATATATATTTGCAACATTGCTGCCTTCTAACCATGTTCATATTGGGATCAGAGCACTGTCCTTCTGTACATTGCTGTCAATCAGCGAAGTAACACTTGTCATTTGATGTTACAAGCCATTTTGCTGTTGTCTTTTTTGAGCCCAACTTTAATAAAACAGTGAGCGAACCCGACTGAAGTGAGTCTGAAGTGAATGAAGGGTTAACACTGGGGTAATGGAACTACTAAGAACAACATACTGGAGATGAGATTCATATATTCAGGCACTAGTTCAGTGCTTAAGAAATACAGGACAGAAGAGTCATTTCCACAGGAAGATAAAGTTTATCCCACATTAAAAAATACATAGGTGGACACTGAATAAAATGTTTTGGGGACAGACAATGCACCACTATACAGGACCACCTCACAAAAGGCCACAGAAACTCCACACCTTAAAAGGGATAGTTCAACATTTTGGCAAATTGGCCCATTGCCATTATCCCACTCTACCGCCCCTATAGTCTTAGCAGTAGGTTTAAATTGTCAGTACAAGCCATTTTTAGAATGGCGGAGCAGAGCCGCAAGCTGCTCAGCAAATACACAATCCAACAACTCCAAAACGCAAGTTGTGACCTGCACATTCACCACGCTAACGGAACGTTACGAGACGGAGTTGTTTTCGAGTTTGATGAGTGAAACCAAGAAATTCCATGAGCCTCCGTAGCGTAGCTCTGAGCAACTCACGGCTCTGCTCGGCTGTTCTAAAAATAGCTTCCACCAACAAGAGAGAATGAACCTACTACTTCACATAAGAAAGAAAAAAAATCCATGACGACGACAGCTGCCATTTCATAACTTTATTGAAATGTTAATATAGAAAGGGGAAAAATTAAAAGTAGAAAAGTGAAAATAAAAAGCTCAAAGTAAGAGCTTTAGAAAATAAAATACACAGGTTTATATTACAAACACTTGACATGAGGCATTTTCCCAAACGTCTGGAGTAGAAAAAGATGCAAATTTTGAACAGAGAAGCAAAGGAGGCTTATCACAGGCGGAAGCGATCAGAGAAGTTTGGTGAGTGGGGTATGGTGAGGGGAACTTCACTCTTCTTCACTGTAACAGTCCTATAGTGTCTGACGGGCTGAGCCTTGTGGACCTGCAGAGAGTAAAGACAAACTGTGAGACAGACTGGAGCTGCAGGCACAGGTTGCTGACCACAAGACTGCAGTGTATATACCAGCCTGGTGTTGCATGTGGTCTTTGTTGTTATGGGATATAAACCTCATGATAATCAGTATGATAATCAGTTAATACCGATTAAGACAAACCTGGTCTTGCCGTAGCCTGGTGATCTCATCCTTCTTCCTCTGCTCCTCCTCTTGTCTCTGCTGCTCCCCCATGAGCGCCCTGAGCGCCTCCTTCTCGCTGGCCACTCGCTCGTACTCCTGCCGCTCCCGGGCGCGTCGCTCCGTTGACAGCTCGAAGGCCTCTACAGCTGTGGAAGAATTGATGCCTTCTCAAAGTGCAGTGGCAGATGAGGATAGAGGCAACACGAAGAGTGAGCAACAACGATGAAGAATGCCACAGCACAGAAGCTGCAGCACTCGTCTTTCAACAGAGTCTCACCTTATTCAATAAATGTCACTTTAGATAAACAAAGCCGGGCCGTGCAGCCAGTGCTGCAGTCTTAACGTTGTCAACGTAAAGCCTCCTGTCACACATTATGTCCACGTGTTCAAGCTCAAATATGACGTTAAGTTGCAATAACACAGCTACAGAGTTGCGGTATCTGTATCAATGTCCAACTTAATCTTTATGTGACAACATTGTGCCGTGTCGTGTTGGTTTTGATGGAGATCTGATGCTTGAACTAAATGTTCTAGTCTCCCTCAGCTACATCAACAAATGATAACTGTTGTCGTCTTCCTGTGCACAGCTGTATCGTTACAACACAGGAACTGAGGAATTGGTCATGTTAACAGTATGCAGATGATCACATCAGAGATGATGCGTGTGTGTCAAAGCCTAATACGTCAGAAACTTGTGACTGCGATAATCTTCTGACTGGTACTGTGTGAGGTATCGGAAACATGAATTTATTAAGGAGCTGTGGGAGCGGGTCGGTGACACGATCCAGATGTGGATGTTGACAGTCTCACCTGTTGCGGTCCGCACCTCCATCTTGGGCTGGAAAGGCTCTTTGTGAGTGACTGTGTTAGGGTTGGCCTTGAATGTCGCTGCCTCCTCTCGCTCTTTCTGCTCTTCTTTCACCTACAAAGCACAGAGGTCAGGTTTCAATTCCACCTTTGATCTTTAAAAAAAATAAAAAAATAAATAAAAAATAAAAACTATTGTTCCTCTATAGCCGTGTTTCCACCACAGGAACAAGTTCCTGGAAACAGGAACTATGCACGTTGACTAAAGCTACTTTTCCACTGAAAGTTCCAGGAACCTGTAGTACCCAGAACTAAACGGTTCCTGTGGCCCGTCGAGGGCTGAAGTCCAGGGGGGGAGATTATGCAAAATGTAGCCTACTAGTCTTTCAATTACACATACAATGACAACAAAAAAATGTAGATAACTTCTTTCTCCCACAATGTTGTGAATGCGGCTATATTATATTTGGTGGAAAAACATCAAACAAATCCACGCTAAAAAACAAAACAGCGGGCAGCTGGAATCGAATGTACTGCTGGGTAAAATGCAGAAATGAGTGCTCATCCAATCGGAGATGTTCAGTGCGCAGTGTTCCTTTTCTATCCCGGGACTAAACTTAAGCTAAACCTCTTCTTAAGGCCTGCATTTAGATTCCTCTGCAGCTTCCAACGTATGATTGTCCCATTGGTCGATCTTAAATACACATAAAATGTCATTCTTGGTCTACTGTAGTCTCACCTGTCACATTTTCTCATTTTGCTCTTTTAGTCTTTGCTGCTTTTCCAGCTGCAAGCCCACTGTTCCGTTTTTTTTTTTTGGCGGGTGTCCACCAGATATACAATTAAAATGTAACCCGAGGATACCATACTCACAACATTGTGGGAGAAAGAAGTTATTATCTCCATTACACTGTTGTGTTTGGGGAACTAAAAGTCCCAGAAACCTCGGTGGAAACACAGCTTCTGTTCAGTGACGGATCCCATCATCGTACCTTCTGTTCCAAGCGACTGCTCTTCACAGCACCACGTTCATCTATGAGCAGCCTGAAGGGCTCTGGCTTCGTCGGCTCCTGCTTCTTCCTCTCAGGAAGCACCACAGTGCCAAAGTCTGGAAGAGGCTGAGCCTTGAACTGTGGAACCTGGAGAGAGTTCAATGGAAAGCGGTTTACACTACTGTGTCTTTATTGTTTGGATGTGTGAGGACACTGGGGAAGTGTGACAGCACCTCTTCGTTCTGCTTCTCCAGCCTCTTCTCCTTCAGTGCCCTCCTCCCTCGCTCCCTCTCTTCAAAGGAGAAGGGACAGACCTCCACGTGGTGGGTCTCTGGGAGCCGGGGCTGGAAGGGGAGGCCGAAGTGAGGCACCGGAGGGGCCTTCACTGGTGACGGACGCTTTTCCTGCCAAGAGACACCAGGTTTAGTCCTTTCCATGGGAATGGCAGGGATGGAGGCATTTGGGTACCATTGGTGCTGTAACTTATCATCCTGACAGTTTGGTTTGATCTATATCTAAAAACACTCAGGCATAAATAGAAAATATAAATGTTTTTGATTTGAGAAGCTTGGATCTGAATATTCTCAATTTTAACTTCAAAAGTGACTTGACGATAAATGAATTGATGACAAAAGAACATGCCCTTACTTCCTCGACCTTGCGCTCCACACGGACTCTGTTCTTCAGGGCAAAAGCTGGAGACTCTGGTATAGTTATTTGTAAAACTTTCTTCTCCGGCAATCCCTGTTGATCAGAGGAAATCCTGTTTACTACACCTGGTTATTGAACAAACCTTAAAGGCCCCATGCTGTGCACTTTTCTCTGGGTTTATTTACCTGCTGATATCCCTAACAAGATGTATCATTGGTTTTGAGTACCTGTGATCTGCTTAATATCGTTTATACTGCCCCTTTCTGCTGCCTCTTTCTGGAGCTCTAGCAGGCACAGGTCATTTGGCCAATCAGAAGAGAGAATGAGAACCTCTCCTCTGATTGGCTCACTGTTTTTGAGTGCTGTGTGGTCGGGCCAATCACAGGCAAGTAACTGAAACCTAAGCTGCATTCATAAAAATTGAAAAATAACAACTAGTCACGGTGGGCGGAGTTACCTTGTGTGTGACATCACAGAAAGGAGGAAGTGCTATCTGCTCGTCTTGAATAGAATGTTCCTACAAATGGGCGGTGTGTGTTTCTCCGTTTATGACCAGTTTGATGCATGGGACAGTATATACGTGGCCCAGAGACCTCCCCAAGCACGAAAAAATAACCAAAATCACATTTTTCATGCCATGGGGCCTTTAAAAGCCTCGTGTTTCCTCTGAATAATCACAGCCAGCCAAGTGTAAACTTCAGCGCTTGGCTCTGAACTGTTGGCAGCAAGGCTTCAACTCACCACAACTCCCTCCAGGATCTTTTTGGGCAGAGGCTGCGGCTTGAATGTGTGGGGCTTCTCTTCGTCGTCCTGAGGCTTCTTGGTTGCCTGTCTCTCCTGGAGCCTCTTCTCTACCTGCAGCTCAAACCCTGTGGGTACTGTGGACTCCTTCACTGCCGGCTTCTTTAAATCCTCTGGCTGCTCCAGGATTTTCTTGTTGAGCTCCTGGGCCTTGAACCTGAACCTGTGATCAGAACACAACACAGTCAGGAGTCTGTGCAGACAGGAGAAACACTCAAGGCAGAAGTAAACGTTTCTAGCAAAAGAAACAAAAAAGGCAGCCACTGACATACGCTTATGTTCATTGGTCATTATTTATTTTTAAATGCATTCACATACAGATCACCTCTTTTTCCGTACTCCTAGAATATCTAAAGAATCTGGTCGTCGTTCATTTCAAAGCTCCATCTGATCCTCCTATGCCAGCTTAGGTCTATTACTTCTCTTTATGGTTTCAAAACATCACTTCCAATCAATTTGCAAACTCCCTGTTCTTGTTTCTGATGGTTGTTTTTTTTTGTCTTATTCTTATTTCATCATCATCCTTTATTTAACCAGGCAGAAAAATGCTAAGAAGAAAGTTTCTTATTTAGGCAATGGCCTGGTATTTCCCTGTTCATATCTCTGTTGCTTCTTAGATTTTTTGTATAAACTGTCATTTTTGAGACTCATTTTTTCCACCCATTTCCAAGCACGGATATCACCAAGTTGACTACTAAATTGATATCTGGCTGTTTGTGGATTAGCTGGGTGAGTGAGCGTGCGTATGTATAAGTCCTGTAATGTGTTTCACTGCATTTCATTTTTTCTGTACTTGACTTTGTATTATTGTATCATTTTGCGGAAGGACCCCCTCCAAAATGAGATCCTGAATGAATAAATAAATTCAAATTCAAATTAAATGTGAGTTCGATCTTTTCAGCTTTTGGAGCTCCAATGATTTATGATACATTTTAACACATGCCCTCTCAATGGGGAGGACAGAGTCTTAGTAGAGGAAATTATTTTCCATTCATTTGCCACAGTAAATATCTGCATCGGCTGTTATTTACAAAATTGTAATAATATTAGATCCTGCTGAAACAAACTGCAGTTCAACTGTGGACATCCAAGGAAACTGGGTAAAATGCCTGTATTCTACATGTGTTTTTGTTGTTATGTCTCCTTGAAGCTGACTAAAGGCTACTTACTTCTGAAGGTTCTCCACCTCTTCAGCCTCCAGTTCAGCGCTGCTCTTGGTCGCAGTGGGTCGGCTCCTCTGGCGGGTCATCAGGTTTGGAGAGTGAGGCATGGTGAGCTTCAGGTGCTCTCCCTTCACTGCGGTCGGCCCTAGAACCAGTTTAACATGTTAATCATTAGATGCTAATGAAAAAAAACAAAAAAAACAAACACCAACTGAACACTGATGAAGCAAAGAGAACCACCTCTCTCCTGACTCTTGCGGCTGCGCAGATGGTAGCGGTCCGGGGTTCGATTCTGAAACTGTACTATCTGCTGAGCCATGGGCACGTAGGCGCCAGACTCTGTCTTCTTCTTGCCCGTGGACAGGTTGAAGGGTTTGGGGACTGTGGCGCCTCTATTGGTCTTTGCCTAAAAACAAAAATAAGTGAGGGGTGCACTGACAGCTGTATGTACATTTACAGAAGGCTGTTCAAATGTGTCACTATTGTGTGGCATTTTAATTTAATACAGCAAACGGAGTTTCATGGTTTCAAGAAAATGTCCAAATTGTCAGAATAAGAAGCGCTTACCTGAGAGGCACGTCTGCGAAGCATCATGCGGGACGCACTGGATGAAGCGCTCGCTTCTGTGGAAATGGTACAACGGTCAAACAATAACAGACCAACAGCTTATAGAGGGTACGCACGTGACGTCACGGCACTAGGTAGTCGCTGCGGTTACGCCCACTGAGTGGAAGAGCCGCCAAAATTTCAAATCTTTGAGACGAAGCATGCTTGACCTACCAAAACCTCAAAAAGTCACTCGAACAGTATTTTTTTTCGATCGATTGGCTGCTTTTCTGATTCAGGTGTCATAGTGATGATGGTTAGACGGATGAATTAGTCCAACACATCCTAATGTTTGACATGTCAGAGGTTTTCAACATAGAAGTGAGGTGTCAGTTTAACTGCCATAAATATAATTTATGATGTCATTTTATGTTTTGTATAATATTTTATTTAACACCGTTTATTTTTATGCAGATTTAATTAAGAAGTTTTTTGTCGCATGGTGCACTCATTCCCTCAGGGCTGCAGCCAGCGAGGCATTTTAATTTCCTTATACTGTGTTGTATGTGTCTGTATATGTGTGAAACATGTTTAATTGTGTTGTGTGTTAACAGTTTGACGGTGGTGGTTGTAATAGTCAGGATGAGCATTTCTGTCACCCTGCTGATACCGCGGTCACACGCTGTGTGTTACAGAAGTAATTAAAAACACAGCGTAAACAATATGACTGTATTTACATGTAGATAGCAGACTGTAGGAGGAGGGCAGAGACCAGTGGTTAGTTTTGGTTTCTGTTTAAATCTAAATGGCCAATTGAGGGAGGTTTGTTTTGCCACTCGGTCTGAATGAAAGGGGCGTGTCCCAGGGGGAAGTGACGTAAACGCGTATCCTCTATTATCCTACATGTACACAAATCCATTCAGTAGTGTTGTTGCATCCCCACACAAAGTGAGACAGTTCCATCTACTCACTTCCAGCCAGAGCAGCTTTGTAGCTGGCCTCATTCTTCTTGCGATGCAGAGCCACTTCGTTCTGGAGCTTCTTGATGCGCTCCAGCTCCAGCTCCTCAGAGCTAAGCTGCCTGTCATCAGCCCAAAAGAAATAAAAATCTATTTTAGAACTCCACTTCTCGCCATTGAGTACTTGAGTCCAGAAGCTAACTGCGTCTTTCCACTGTTACTTTCATTTGTGGAACAGAAAAGTTCCAAGTTTAGAGCAGAAATACACCGTATGAACCTACGATGGGGAAATTAACAATGTCGCAGCAGCAGACAGTGAAAGGAATATAGAGCAAAGACAAGAAATAAAAAGCAATGAAGAAAGAGATGCAATATTTGAAGAGGCTGACGAACAGTTTCACGAGTGGTACTAGCAGTAGTCTTACCCTGTGGGTGCAGCTGGCACACTCCTGCTGCCCGACTTCGAAGACTCAGCAGGGTCCTCCACAGGACTCCTGGAACAAACAAGTGCAGTTGAAAAGCTGTTGCACAGTGATGAAGTCTTGTTGCTATTCCAGTTCAGAGAAGGCGCCACCAGTGCAGGGCAGGAGGACATCTTGATGACATGACAGGGACACTTACTTTTTCTGTTTCTTAGACGGTGGTGCAGCGGATGTTGGCTGAGCTGTAGAGCTGGTTACGCTTTTACGTTTTGAGACCCTGAAAAGGAGGAAGAAAACTGAGTTATAGAAAAACACGGTGACAAGTTGAGTTAACTTCTATCTCCTGTAATAGTTGCATGTGCACGAACAGAACACCTTACATCCAAACTCTTTGTGTTTGGATGCAATTTAAAAAAGGAATACTTCACCCAAAATCGATAATTCACCAATTTTCTACTCACTGTCATGCCAAGGAACGGTTTGAGAACTTTCAGTTATCTGGAAACAGATTTTCATATAATGGCGGCAGTTCACTTTTGAATTGTCCAAAACAGTTCTCCAAACCCTTCCTTGTCGATTTTGGGTGAAGTTTCCTTAACCACATCTTGATGCAAATTAGAAATACCTGCCTTGATGTCACCACTGAGCCACAGTAAGTTTGTCTAGTATTGGATCGTCTGAAGCACATTTCAGTTTCATTTATTATAACAATTTCAAACGGGTAAAGTTTACTTCATTACAGAGCTAGATAGATAAATAGATAAGCTTTATTGTCTGTCATGAGTGACAGAAATTCTTCTTTGACAGGCTCATATAAAAACATTAAAAACAAAAACGTTGTGCAGTCATGCTAAAAAAGGAGAAAGGGGGCTGCAGCAAAGTGTTCATTTTTTATTGTTCAGGGTGGTTATTGCAGAGGGGATGAAGGATATTTTGTAGCATATATAGGATGAGCTGTGCATCAAGTCACTCAGCACATCCTTGTCCTGTGCTCACTCTCAAACATTAATCAGCTCAGACTGGCGAGCTGATTACAGGAACCGTACCTGCGTGGTTGGGCAGGGGCTTTATTGATGGTCCTCCTTGATTGGCCACCTGTCTGCGTTTCAGGACCCCAGGACGTGACGATATTTCCAGGTGGCGATGTGGAAGTGCCAGGACCTAGAACATAGATCAATCCACATTAAACAAGCGTTATCAATTGAAATGGCTGAATTTCCTTTTCAGGACCAACTCAAATTACAGGGCAGAGAATTATGCACATAAATAAATCGCTATAATGTAAAGAACACTAACCAGCATCCACATCTGTCTCGACTGTAGGACACACAGTGGCCGTTGGTTTATCAGGCATGTTGCTTCTTCCCATTGGAGTAGCGAGGGGAGCATCTGCACCCACGGCCTGTTGGTCTGTATTGACACAGTCAACAGTTGAGTCGAGAAATATTCTAAGATGGGTATTTAAAAAAAACATACGTACTATAGCCCGTTTTCAAAACTTTATAATCATGGTCATGTGAAATGCATAATACCATAACATAGCATTTCAAACAGGGTCACTAATAAAATTAAAGGAGACAAACATAGAAATTCACTCTTTGTATAATTAATAAATAGCAGTAATAATAAATGTATTTATAAAGCACTTTAGATCAAAGTGCTGTACAAGTTGATGAAAACAGAGACAAAAATCAAAAACTGCAAGCAGTTCACAAGCAGAAATATACACCATACCAAGCCATACCTTAAAAACCTTAAACAGACCTGGCTGGTGTCAAGCGGATAAACAAAAACAGCCAAGTGCAATGTACTTAACATCACAGATCAGTTCATACAGTGGTGTAGAGTTCACGTCTAACCAAAACAAGAACAATGCTTCAAAGCATCAGCTGCAGGAATCGGTTTACATGACTTCTTTCTTATGTTATTTAATGTCCAGTGGCTTTTCGGACTGCATGAGGAAGCAACAAAGAGCGACCTGGTCCTAAAAACAAAACACTGTCCAGGCAGGGTAAGTTTGCTGTGAGGATTACACCCACTACGTTGAAAAGAAAAATGCTGCTGTAGCCGGCTGTGGCACAAATAAAGAGTTGTGCGTGTTGAAGGAGACTCACCAAACCACTTGTCGTCTATGTCTGCGCTAGCCAGCTCTCTGAGGTCCACGACGTGGGACGGGGCGTCGAACTCGTACAGCTCCGAGTCGCTCGTAGCCATGACTCTTCCTCAGTTCACCTACAGAAGAAACCAGTAAACAGGGTCAACAACCACATCCCCTGCTTAACAGCCTGCATTTAGTATTAGCAACCAGGCTAGGAACTAAAGCTGGGCTAACGTTAGTACAGCTAATAACTGCTTTTCGATGGGTGGTATCGCCTGTAAGTTAACGTGCTAAATAAACAAGGGAATTGAACTGGAAAAGCCTCACCAAGAGACATGCATTTCACGGTTAACAATGTGCATTTGTTGGGTTCGTGTTACTATTCAGATAGTAAATTGCGCCACGAAATCAACTTTAGTGGTATAACTGTAGGTTAACTGTTAGTTTACATTGCGGCTCTGCTATCGAGGCAACAACAACTGGTTAGCTCTGCCTGACGCTAAACACAAGCGGTCGAACTTATAACATGCTTTGTTTTGCTCATTCTTAGTAACACATAACACATATAGCAACATTCACGCGACTGCCTCGTTTAATAAAGCTGAACCCTGAAATGTATTGATTTTGCTGCTTAGAAAATATTTAGGGAAAGACTTACCGCAGCAGTGCGTTTTCAGGGCGACGCAGAAAACGAATAAACTCCGCGCGGATGTAACGTTAGTGTTTAAACAGCTTTTAAGTCGTTTGAAACAGCCAATGGCTGACGTCCTGTGCGCCAGCTCGACGCTCATTGGCTCACACGCGTCAACTTCCTCTGACACGCCAGACCACGTGATCAGCCCCCACCGGTATGTAATTTTTACAGTCTGGTATGTAACAGATGTTGAAGATACAGAAGGAAGATACGGTACGACGTGAACAACGCCTTTACTGGGTCAAGATTGTTTATGATTTTGTCAAAACTGTAAAAATACAATCAAGACAGAAAAAACAGACGTCACAACTCTCATGCTGAGAGTGAAAACCCAAAGAATAAAACTCATTTCTACAGTGTGTGGTTTCAAGATAGGGAGGGGGACAGTTTTTTATTTCTAGTCATAGGCGGTCTTACCTATGTTTCAACCTCTTTTACCTACAGTCTGTTTCAAACGTTTCAATTGAAACGAGCCCCGGCCACCAGGGGGCCCCAAATGATCGCCAAAAAGTAAAAGACAGAATAATAAGGGACCGGGCGGGCAGCCTTGGGGGGCAGTACGCTACACTTTTGCAACTTTCACAAAAATGTAGCCCCAATGGGCTCTGTGCACAGCTCCTTCCTGAACTTCCTGAACTCGGACCAAGCACCGAATCTGGGGGGACAGAGGGTCCGTGTACTTCGCGGCCATTCGATTTTTCCTTTATACAGAACTGTCAAAAAACGAAAGTAAGCTGGTAATTTGGTTTTCCGTTTCAAACCAAAAACCAAAAAAACTAAATTCAGGCTGGTTTTTTCGTTTTTTGGTTTTTGGTTTTAATCACAGACAGTCCACAAAGAGCTTCTGAACATTTCCTCCTCAGTTTGTCCCAGGCGGCGGCAGATAGTTTTTATTTTTTATTTTTATTTTTTTATGGCTTGAACGCCATTATATGAGACCCGCCTATTAATTGAATACCGGCTGATTGTTTTGTTATTTGAGGAATATAGCTATATACGATCTGCTGCAGTAACGTTCGCCACCTTACGGAATAATGCTGCATGGGGCTGGGTGATAGACCAGCTCTTCTCAGAGACTCAACGCGACCCTGAGGTCTCCAACCCCGGGCATATTTGGCAGGTGGCAGCGGCCCCTTTATGGTTCTTTTCTACTCTTTTCAGTCACATGAGATCCAGTCCCAGACCTCAGCTACAGTCCGGGATTTCATCAGGCTCCCTTCCCGGCACAGGGCACTCTAATTGGCAGCTTAGATGAGGGGAATCGCTGTGCGTAATGGTCGCGCGTAATGACAGCTCCTCGCCGGTGAAACACAATAAACTGCGCTACTTCTTGCATGTTTGTCTCATGGCACGGAGGAGCCTACACAGAGGTACACAGACCAGATCAGGCTGCAAAGAAGTCCGCTGTGAAAATGATCTGACTGACTGGAAGCAAAGCGAGGAGAGCAGTAGCTATAAGGAAGATGAGTTAACGATCAGCTTGTGTGAAAAAATAAACACAGCTGTGAAAATGTCCATGTGCTCAAAACACAACATTTACAAAAAAAAGAAAGAAAGATTTCATAGGCCATTCATCTACAGTCTGTGGCTATAACGCAATTCACTGGGCTTTTATTTTGAAGTTCAGACATTTCCGGTCTGTCATCGGCGTTAATGTGTTGTTTAAGATCAAAAATGAAAAGACAATCCAATTTTGACCGTAATTTGATTTTGGTTTACTCGTTTTTTCGTTTTAAAACCAAAAACCAAAAAACGAAAAAACCAGCCTGAATTTAGTTTTTTTGGTTTTTGGTTTGAAACGGAAAACCAAATTACCAGCTTACTTTCGTTTTTTGACAGTTCTGTTTAAAGGAAAAATCGAATGGCCGCGAAGTACACGGACCCCACATCTTCAAATCACTCCTAAAAACCTACCTTTTAAAACTGGCTTTTTAAAATTATACATCTCTGACTCTCTACCCTATCTAATTTCATATCTCTTTTTGACCTTCCAACATTGTCTTTGTATTTTAATTGTGTTGTTATTCTGCATTGTTTCTGTTAATTAGACTATGTCGCTATTTTAATGTAAGCGTCTTTGAGCACCTGTAAAAGCGCGTTATAAATAAAATGTATTATTATTATTATTATTATTATTATTATTATTATTATTATTATTATTATTATTATTATTATTATTGTTGTTATTATTATTATTATTATTATTAATGCTGCTCCTTTGTTTCCTGTTTTACATGATTGGACAAACTGATTAATCCAGGTGTGACTTGTGACCATTCAGACACACCTGGATATCAGTTTGTCCAATATGTAAGATAGGTAACAAAGGAGCAGCATTAAGTTCAGGAAGTAGTGGAGCTGTGCAGAGCCCATACTGCAGAAACTTTTGTCCACTTAAACTCATTACAAATTATGAATTCCATCACTCTAAAACTTATTGAACCTATCTCCTCAATTTTTGCTCAATTGGCACCAAACTTGCTAGAGAGCATATTCAGACTGTCCTACACAAACAATCCACACAGATTTTTTATTTATCAAAAATTGAGCCTACAGTGCATGAAAATGTTTGACTGTAAACATATACAGTTATTTATCATATCATTTACACATGCACCATCTCCAGATAGAGAGGAGCCAGGCATATCCTCTGACCTCTTTAACCTTTAGGGTACGGAAAAACATATAATCACATTTCACCAAAACAACAACATTAGCATGTTGCTGTTATTGTTGGCCGGTTGGTGAAATTGACAATGGTGATATTGCTATGTGAGGAGAGCTTGCACACCAGAAGCGTCCTGAATTAATCAGTAGATTAATGTAGTAGTAGGCTATTTTCTGCAATATGTAGCAAAATAATCGAAAGGAAGATGTTGTGCAGTAAAAAAAAAAAAAGTGTATTAAAAATTTTGTGTTGAGATGGTTGCTAGGTGACAGGAGCTACTGCATCAGTGGGGGCACAGGCACACATGATGTCACATGTGATGTCATCAGACTATGATGTCACAACTTCCTGTGCCTTTTATCTCTGATAGAATGTCGGTCACAAAAGAAGTGAGTGTCATCGACTGAGTGTTGTTGACAAGTACTACAGACCGGGTCCAAAGACGGTTCAAAGAGGGTCAGTCCTTTAGTAAAACAGCTGGATGTTGTTTTTTTTCTTTAATAATCAAACAAACAGGAAGTGAAATGGTTACTGGAAACTATTTAAAGCGATAGTTCAACATTTTGGCAAATTCTCCTATTGCCATAATCTCTATAGTCATAGGAGTAGGTTTGTTACCTTTAATTATCGGTGCATGTTGTTTTGAGATCAGCGGGGCAGAGACGTGAGCTGCTCACTGAACACAATGGAGGTCAAACTCCTCAAATACACAGTACAACCACTCCAAAACGCTCTTGTGGAGAAGTTGTGACCTGCACCACACCATGAAATAATCTTGTACAATTATGTAACATTACGACCCATGAAGCAAATACTCTGAACAACTTGCGCTTTTGAAATCACTCCGCCCAGCGGCCGTGTCTGGAATGTAGTTCCGGCTGCATTTGCCTCGAAAACAACTCTGTCTCGTAATGTTACATTATTATCTCATAGCGTGGTGAATGTGCAGGTCACAACTTGTCCACCAGAGCGTTTTGGAGTTGTTGGATTGTGTATTTGATGAGGGACAGGGGACCTGTACCGTTAACCTCCATTGTGTTCGCTGAGCAGCTCACGTCTCTGCCCCGCTGATCTCAAAACAACATGCACCGATAATTAGAGGGAATGAACCTACTGCTATGACTATAGGGATTATGGCAATAGGCGAATTCGCTAAAATGTTGATCTATCCCTTATACATCCTCAAATCCACCTCCACCACAATAACATGGTATATTGTGATGTTTAGGTTGGACTGAATGGAGATCAGATAATCTATAGATTTGAGATATTGGCCTACCTAATGCTACTTTGTCATTATCTGTGAATAGTACAGACGATGACGTGCGTCCGCCTCGCTGTTGGCTCTATGCCTCTGCCTGTGTGTTGTGCTGACCAACATGTCTTCTCTCATCAGTGCTCCACCCCCTTGAACTTTGTGGTGAGGTACAAACCTGACGAGCAGCCGCTGCTCGAACCTCACCACGACGCCTCCACATTCACTATTAACATAGCTCTCAACAGCAAAGACGTTGACTACCAGGTAAATGGGGAGGAGCTGGCAGGTGGTAGAAGCTACAGGACATGGTCATGATGATGATGATGATGCAGGTGGTCTGCGGCTCGCTCTCTGCTTTTCTTCTCCATCTCTGGACGCGAATGCTGGAATAGGAGCCAAGCTGATCAGTGGAGTGGCGTGTACACACGTGTGCACACACACACTCTTGTCTCTGGCCGGACGAGCAGTTTCCATGTGAATGCTTGCATGACTCCTTTCTGTCTGTGTGTTTGCAGGCTCTGTTTGAGTTGGCCTTTGTAGTTAGATATAAACCAGATGAGCAGCCCTCTTTGAGGCCACACCATGATGCGTCCACATTCACAATAAACCTTGCACTCAATGAAGTGGGCCTTGATTATCAGGTGAGTGTGTTGCCAGGTTGGTAGTCTGACATTTCCTGCAGGTGTGGTTACAGCATCCTAGAAATAGAGTTAGTGCTTTTTACCCAACACACAGTATAATTACCCATGCAACTCTTGATACAAGACAACACCTGGATAACTTGACTGTTTTTTAAAGGGATAGTTCAACATTTTGGCAAATTGGCCCATTGCCATAATCCCTATAGTTTTAGGAGTAGGTTCGTTCTTTATTTGTCGGTGCAAGCTGTTTTTAGAACGGCGGAGCAGAGCCATGAGCTGCTCAGAGCTACGCTACGGAGGCTAATGGGATTTCTTGGTTTCCCTCATCAAACTCATCAAATACACAATCCAACAACTCCAAAACGCTCTAGTGGACAAGTTGTGACCTGCACATTCACCACGCTATGAGATAATAACGTTACGTTAGGAGACAGGGAAACCAAGAAATCCCATTAACCTCCGTAGCATAGCTCTGAGCAGCTCGCAGCTCTGCCCCGGCTTTCTGAAAATAGCTTGCACCGACAATTAAAGGTAACGAACCTACTCCTAAAACTATAGGGATCATATGGCAATGGGCCAATTTGCCAAAATGTTGAACTATTCCTTTAAATGTAGAAATCCACCTTAAATCAGAATTAACTCTAATGATTCGAGCTTGTGGTGCAGCTGAGAACTCAGCCATGTGGATATTAAGTGTCAAGTCAACCTCAGAATAGCTCTAACTGGATATAGAGATGCTTCTGAAACATGACTGGGTCCCAGTTAAACTACATTTAAATCCACTATGCAGACTCTGAACATGTCTTCATATGCTGGTGGAATAACAAAGGGCATATCGAGCAGAGGCCCGTCCACAGCTGCTAATTCAAACTCGAAAATCTCAAATAAATATGACGCAATACTACAGAAATGTTGCTTTATCCATTTTAAGGTGGAATTTTCCCTCAAATCAGATAACAGGTGGGAGATTTTCTCCTTTTGCAGCGTTCAGTGTTCATACAGGACTGAGTTTCATTTCAGCAAACATTTATAGAGCTGAGGCCAGAACAACAGGGTTCTGGATACGTTTGTAAAGAAAGAAACACAGCTCACTTCAGTTGTGTTGATCAGCTCAAGAACTTAGACACATGCATGATGCAGAGAGAGGGAGGAACAGGGGCACCGAGGGGTTAATCTGCCCCGTACACGGTGCAACACAGAAGAGCTCAGACAGTAAAAAGCATGATGCTGAGTTACAATCATATCATTGACTGAACGCCATCATAACTCTGGCATGTACATCTACATCCCTGGTGTTTCAAACTGTCCATGTGTCATCTCTCCTTTGTGACCCTGTCCTCTTTGCATGACACATGAAGCTGAAGCAAGGGGCCTTGTTTTTTAAAATGTTTTATTGTTGCATCCATGTTGTTTCCCTGCATCCAAGTTATCAACTGTCAACATGTTGAGGTCCTCACCCAGCACTCAGTAGTTATTACTCCATTATTACTTGAGTCCTCAGCCTTTATTCTTATATTACTACAATATTACACGAGTAAAAGTTTGTAAGTCCCGTGCACAGCAACTAAGTGCTTCTTCTGGGTGCCAGCTGGTGCAGGATAAATCACAGTCAAAACTTCCAGTGCACACTAGAGCATAGGACAGACAAGATTTATTATTAAAAGTTAAAAACAGAAGGTGGCGAATCCGATGAAGCAACATGTGAAACGCATTGTTCACCCCTTCTATTTTTAACTTTTGATAATAAATCTTGTCTATCCTATGCTCTAGTGTGGGCTAGAAGTTTTTTTGAATTTTTCAATATTACACGAGTATTCTTTTGTTATTACCATAATTATTACATTTACTACTCAGTAGTCAGAGTTACCACTACTACATGATTGCATGAGCCCTCTGTAGTCATATTAGTACATTATTTAAAGCTATGGTCTACGATTTGGAGGATAGGTAATTATTAATAACATCGTTTATACGGCGATTATAGCCCTGTGGTCCGATCTACACAATATAAATAGCAAAAAGAGGAGGAGCAGGGGAGACGAGGGGATTGGATGGAGGATACGAGCCAATGCGCGCAACGCCCATTGGTCAATTTCTATGCAGGCCCACGGCTGATAGACTGAATGGATTTTTTTGGTTCTTTTTGCTATTTATATTGTGTAGATCGGACCACAGGACTATAATCGCCGTATAAACGATGTTATTAATAATTACCTATCCTCCAAATCGTAGACCATAGCTTTAAGCAGTACTCAGTGGTTATTGCTACAGTATCAGACATCATGCTAAACAACCTTTCGTTGGATCAGGGTGGTGGATGCCGGTTCCTGCGCTACAACTGCTCCGTTCAGGCTCCTCGGAAAGGCTGGGCCCTCATGCACCCCGGCCGCCTCACCCACTACCACGAAGGCCTGCCCACCACGGCCGGCGTCCGCTACATCGCAGTGTCCTTTGTGGATCCCTGAACCACCCCTGAAGGTGGCACACACCTCACCGGCTAGTCCAGACCAAACAGGACACACACAAACATGCTGTCCACATCATTCAGCATCACAGCTGCTCTTTGTTCTCTGATCTGGAGTGATGACCCGTTTCCTTTTTTCCATGAACTTCCTGAACATATTACAGATGTGTGTGGTGGCAGAAAAACGAGATATTAAGACAAAGTATCATGCCGTTCAAACCCTAAGAGACAAAAACAGCAGCCAGCATACATCACTGAGAGGCACTAATTGTTATAATGAGTGTGAGCAGAACTAAGAATGTTATTAATGTTGTCAAGACTGGATTATCATTGCAAGCAAACTGTGCAGCGGCCCTGGACCTCAGACTCAGGTCCTGTGTCCACATGCAGTTAAATAACCTTCATTATTCCTCTCGATGCAAACACAGAGACACCTGGAGACAGGGGACTCTTCCAGGGCAGGAAGTGATGTTTTGTTGATTGTGGACATGCACACGGCACCTGAGTGCCGAGTCATCACTTTGTGGTCATCACACATGGAGCTGCTCTGGTGCAGCTGTTCTCTCGGCTCCAAATCTAAAGCTCCTGTATGGTCTGGAGGGTCTGGTGTGGATCACAAACGATCCCGTTGTGCCTTAAGCTCTCTCAGGAATAAATCAAAATTTGACCTTTAGATGCTTTTGTAAAAACTTTGTTGTTGAATTTTACTTTCAAGTTACAGAAATTGTGCCCTTTTATGTATCCAAAGCAGTTTCTCTACTCACTCTGTCTTTAACAGACACTCCAAAGCCTGTTACGCATCTATTTATTCTGTGTATATTTTATTTGATAAAACCCAGACTGTCTTTTTTTATATATATTTGCAACATTGCTGCCTTCTAACCATGGTCATATTGGGATCAGAGCACTGTCCTTCTGTACATTGCTGTCAATCAGCAAAGTAACACTTGTCATTTGATGTTACAAGCCATTTTGCTGTTGTTTTTTTGAGCCCAACTTTAATAAAACAGTGAGCGAACCCAACTGAAGTGAGTCTGAAGTGAATGAAGGGTTAACACTGGGGTAATGGAACAACTAAGAACATACTGGAGATGAGATTCATATATTCAGGCACTAGTTCAGTGCTTAAGAAAGGTTTTTTTAGCAGCCCCTGTGCACACAAACACACAGAGCTCCTGGTGGGCGAGCAAGTCGGAATCTCCTGCAGACAATGTACCACTATACAGGACCACCTCACAAAAAGGCCACAGAAACTCCACACCTTAAAAGGGATAGTTCAACATTTTGGCAAATTGGCCCATTGCCATAGTCCCACTCTACCGCCTGAGCCACTGCCGCCCCTATAGTCTTAGCAGTAGGTTTGTTACCTTAAATTGTCAGTACAAGCCATTTTTAGAACGGCGGAGCAGAGCTGCAACTGCTCAGCAAATACACAATCCAACAACTCCAAAATGCAAGTTGTGACCTGCACATTCACCACGCTAACGGAATGTTACGAGACGGAGTTGTTTTCGAGTTTGATGAGTGAAACCAAGAAATTCCATGAGCCTCCGTAGCGTAGCTCTGAGCAACTCACGGCTCTGCTCCGCCATTCTAAAAATAGCTTGCACCAACAAGAGGAAATGAACCTACTCCTTCACATAAGAAAAAAATCCATGACGACGACAGCTGCCATTTGATAACTTTATTGAGCTTTAGAAAATAAAATACACAGGTTTATATTATTATTATTATATTACATTTTCCCCAAACGTCTGGAGTAGAAAAAGATGCAAATTTTGAACAGAGAAGCGAAGGAGGCTTATCACAGGCGGAAGCGATCAGAGAAGTTTGGTGAGTGGGGTATGGTGAGGGGAACTTCACTCTTCTTCACTGTAACAGTCCTATAGTGTCTGACGGGCTGAGCCTTGTGGACCTGCAGAGAGTAAAGACAAACTGTGAGACAGACTGGAGCTGCAGGCACAGGTTGCTGACCACAAGACTGCAGTGTATATACCAGCCTGGTGTTGCATGTGGTCTTTGTTGTTATGGGATATAAACCTCATGATAATCAGTATGATAATCAGTTAATACTGATTAAGACAAACCTTGTCTTGCCGTAGCCTGGCGATCTCATCCTTCTTCCTCTGCTCCTCCTCTTGTCTTTGCTGCTCCTCCATGAGCGCCCTGAGCGCCTCCTTCTCGCTGGCCACTCGCTCGTACTCCTGCCGCTCCCGGGCGCGATGCGCCCGGGAGCGGCGCGCCCGGGAGCGGCGCGCCCGGGAGCGGCGCTCCGTTGACAGAAGAGGCTGAGCCTTGAACTGTGGAACCTGGAGAGAGTTCAGAGGACAGTGGTTTACACTACTGTGTCTTTATTGTTTGGATGTGTGAGGACACTGGGGAAGTGTGACAGCACCTCTTCGTTCTGCTTCTCCAGCCTCTTCTCCTTCAGTGCCCTCCTCCCTCGCTCCCTCTCTTCAAAGGAGAAGGGACAGACCTCCACGTGGTGGGTCTCTGGGAGCCGGGGCTGGAAGGGGAGGCCGAAGTGAGGCACCGGAAGGGCCTTCACTGGTGACGGACGCTTTTCCTGCCAAGAGACACCAGGTTTAGTCCTTTCCATGGGAATGGCAGGGATGGAGGGATTTGGGTACCATTGGTGCTGTAACTTATCATCCTGACAGTTTGGTTTGATCTATATCTAAAAACACTCAGGCATAAATAGAAAATATAAATGTTTTTGATTTGAGAAGCTTGGATCTGAATATTCTCAATTTTAACTTCAAAAGTGACTTGACGATAAATTAATTGATGACAAAAGAACATGCCCTTACTTCCTCGACCTTGCGCTCCACACGGACTCTGTTCTTCAGGGCAAAAGCTGGAGACTCTGGTATAGTTATTTGTAAAACTTTCTTCTCCGGCAATCCCTGTTGATCAGAGGAAATCCTGTTTACTACACCTGGTTATTGAACAAACCTTAAAAGCCTTGTGTTTCCTCTGAATAATCACAGCCAGCCAAGTGTAAACTTCAGCGCTTGGCTCTGAACTGTTGGCAGCAAGGCTTCAACTCACCACAACTCCCTCCAGGATCTTTTTGGGCAGAGGCTGCGGCTTGAATGTGTGGGGCTTCTCTTCGTCGTCCTGAGGCTTCTTGGTTGCCCGTCTCTCCTGGAGCCTCTTCTCTACCTGCAGCTCAAACCCTGTGGGTACTGTGGACTCCTTCACTGCGGGCTTCTTTAAATCCTCTGGCTGCTCCAGGATTTTCTTGTTGAGCTCCTGGGCCTTGAACCTGAACCTGTGATCAGAACACAACAGTCAGGAGTCTGTGCAGACAGGAGGAACACTCAAGGCCGAAGTAAACGTTTCTAGCAAAAGAAACAAAAAGGCAGCCACTGACATACGCTTATGTTCATTGGTCATTATTTACTTTTAAATGCATTCACCTTAATTTTCCCTCATATTTAAACAATACAGCCTTAGACATACAGATCACCTCTTTTTCCGTACTCCTAGAATATCTAAAGAATCTGGTCGTCGTTCATTTTATTTCAAAGCTCCATCTCCTATGCCAGCTTAGGTCTATTACTTCTCTTTATGGTTTCAAAACATCACTTCCAATCAATTTGCAAACTCCCTGTTCTTGTTTCTGATGTTAATTTTTTTGTCTTATTCTTATTTCTCATTTCATCATCATCATCATCATCCTTTACTTAACCAGGCAAAAAATTGCTGAGAAAAAAGTTTCTCATTTAGGCAATGGCCTGGTATTTCCCTGTTCATATCTCTGTTGCATTTTGCGGAAGGACCCCCTCGAAAATGAGATCCTGAATAAATAAATCGACCTTTTCAGCTTTTGGAGCTCCAATGATTTATGATACATTTTAACACATGCCCTCTCAATGGGGAGGACAGAGTCTTAGTAGAGGAAATTATTTTCCATTCATTTGCCACAGTAAATATCTGCATCGGCTGTTATTTACAAAATTGTAATAATATTAGATCCTGCTGAAACAAACTGCAGTTCAACTGTGGACATCCAAGGAAACTGGGTAAAATGCCTGTATTCTACATGTGTTTTTGTTGTTATGTCTCCTTGAAGCTGACTAAAGGCTACTTACTTCTGAAGGTTCTCCACCTCTTCAGCCTCCAGTTCAGCGCTGCTCTTGGTCGCAGTGGGTCGGCTCCTCTGGCGGGTCATCAGGTTTGGAGAGTGAGGCATGGTGAGCTTCAGGTGCTCTCCCTTCACTGCGGTCGGCCCTAGAACCAGTTTAACATGTTAATCATTAGATGCTAATGCAAAAAAAAAAAATACACCAACTGAACACTGATGAAGCAAAGAGAACCACCTCTCTCCTGACTCTTGCGGCTGCGCAGATGGTAGCGGTCCGGGGTTCGATTCTGAAACTGTACTATCTGCTGAGCCATGGGCACGTAGGCGCCAGACTCTGTCTTCTTCTTGCCCGTGGACAGGTTGAAGGGTTTGGGGACTGTGGCGCCTCTATTGGTCTTTGCCTAAAAACAAAAACAAGTGAGGGGTGCACTGACAGCTGTATGTACATTTACAGAAGGCTGTTCAAATGTGTCACTATTGTGTGGCATTTTAATTTAATACAGCAAACGGAGCTTCATGGTTTCAAGAAAATGTCCAAGTTGTCAGAATAAGAAGCGCTTACCTGAGAGGCACGTCTGCGAAGCATCATGCGGGACGCACTGGATGAAGCGCTCGCTGGTGGTATGGTACAATGGTACAACGGTCAAACAATAACAGACCAACAGCTTATAGAGGGTACGCACGTGACGTCACGGTACTAGGTAGTCGCTGCGGTTACGCCCACTGAGTGGAAGAGCCGCCAAAATTTTAAATCTTTGAGACGAAGCATGCTTGACCTACCAAAACCTCAAAAAGTCACTCGAACAGTATTTTTTTTCTGATTCAGGTGTCATAGTGATGATGGTTAGACGGATGAATTAGTCCAACACATCCTAATGTTTGACATGTCAGAGGTTTTCAACATAGAAGTGAGGTGTCAGTTTAACTGCCATAAATATAATTTATGATGATGTCATTTTATGTTTTGTATAATATTTTATTTAACACCGTTTATTTTTATGCAGATTTAATTAAGAAGTTTTTTGTCGCATGGTGCACTCATTCCCTCAGGGCTGCAGCCAGCGAGGCATTTTAATTTCCTTATACTGTGTTGTATGTGTCTGTATATGTGTGAAACATGTTTAATTGTGTTGTGTGTTAACAGTTTGACGGTGGTGGTTGTAATAGTCAGGATGAGCATTTCTGTCACCCTGCTGATACCGCGGTCACACGCTGTGTGTTACAGAAGTAATTAAAAACACAGCGTAAACAATGTGACTGTATTTACATGTAGATAGCCGACTGTAGGAGGAGGGCAGAGACCAGTGGTTAGTTTCTGTTTCTGTTTAAATCTAAATGGCCAATTGAGGGAGGTTTGTTTTGCCACTCGGTCTGAATGAAAGGGGCGTGTCCCAGGGGGAAGTGACGTAAACGCGTACCCTCTATTATCCTACATGTACACAAATCCATTCAGTAGTGTTGTTGCATTCCCACAAAGTGAGACAGTTGGATCTACTCACTTCCAGCCAGAGCAGCTTTGTCGCTGGCCTCATTCTTCTTGCGATGCAGAGCCACTTCGTTCTGGAGCTTCTTGATGCGCTCCAGCTCCAGCTCCTCAGAGCTAAGCTGCCTGTCATCAGCCCAAAAGAAATAAAAATCTATTTTAGATCTCCACTTCTCGCCATTGAGTACTTGAGTCCAGAAGCTAACTGCGTCCTTCCACTGTTACTTTCATTTCTTAGTGGAACAGAAAAGTTCCAAGTTTAGAGCAGAAATACACCGTATGAACCTACGATGGGGAAATTAACAGTGTCGCAGCAGCAGACAGTGAAAGGAATATAGAGCAAAGACAAGAAATAAAAAGCAATGAAGAAAGAGATGCAATATTTGAAGAGGCTGACGAACAGTTTCACAAGTGGTACTAGCAGTAGTCTTACCCTGTGGGTGCAGCTGGCACACTCCTGCTGCCCGACTTCGAAGACTCAGCAGGGTCCTCCACAGGACTCCTGGAACAAACAAGTGCAGTTGAAAAGCTGTTGCACAGTGATGAAGTCTTGTTGCTATTCCAGTTCAGAGAAGGCGCCACCAGTGCAGGGC
The DNA here is from genome assembly GCF_905171665.1 of Trachurus trachurus. Lineage (NCBI taxonomy): Eukaryota > Metazoa > Chordata > Actinopteri > Carangiformes > Carangidae > Trachurus > Trachurus trachurus. Next base: position 5,351,840 of record NC_139901.1, on the reverse strand, counting down.
AGGAGGACATCTTGATGACATGACAGGGACACTTACTTTTTCTGTTTCTTAGACGGTGGTGCAGCGGATGTTGGCTGAGCTGTAGAGCTGGTTACGCTTTTACGTTTTGAGACCCTGAAAAGGAGGAAGAAAACTGAGTTATAGAAAAACACGGTGACAAGTTGAGTTAACTTCTATCTCCTGTAATAGTTGCATGTGCACGAACAGAACACCTTACATCCAAACTCTTTGTGTTTGGATGCAATTTAAAAAAGGAATACTTCACCCAAAATCGATAATTCACCAATTTTCTACTCACCGTCATGCCAAGGAACGGTTTGAGAACTTTCAGTTATCTGGAAACAGGTTTTCATATAATGGCGGCAGTTCACTTTTGAATTGTCCAAAACAGTTCTCCAAGTCGATTTTGGGTGAAGTTTCCTTAACCACATCTTGATGCAAATTAGAAATACCTGCCTTGATGTCACCACTGAGCCACAGTAAGTTTGTCTAGTATTGGATCGTCTGAAGCACATTTCAGTTTCATTTATTATAACAATTTCAAACGGGTAAAGTTTGCTTCATTGACAGGGACACTTACTTTTTCTGTTTCTCAGACGGTGGTGCAGCGGATGTTGGCTGAGCTGTAGAGCTGGTTACGCTTTTACGTTTTGAGACCCTGAAAAGGAGGAAGAAAACTGAGTTATAGAAAAACACGGTGACAAGTTGAGTTAACTTCTATCTCCTGTAATAGTTGCATGTGCACGAACAGAACACCTTACATCCAAACTCTTTGTGTTTGGATGCAATTTAAAAAAGGAATACTTCACCCAAAATCGATAATTCACCAATTTTCTACTCACCGTCATGCCAAGGAACGGTTTGAGAACTTTCAGTTATCTGGAAACAGGTTTTCATATAATGGCGGCAGTTCACTTTTGAATTGTCCAAAACAGTTCTCCAAGTCGATTTTGGGTGAAGTTTCCTTAACCACATCTTGATGCAAATTAGAAATACCTGCCTTGATGTCACCACTGAGCCACAGTAAGTTTGTCTAGTATTGGATCGTCTGAAGCACATTTCAGTTTCATTTATTATAACAATTTCAAACGGGTAAAGTTTGCTTCATTGACAGGGACACTTACTTTTTCTGTTTCTTAGACGGTGGTGCAGCGGATGTTGGGTGAGCTGTAGAGCTGGTTACGCTTTTACGTTTTGAGACCCTGAAAAGGAGGAAGAAAACTGAGTTATAGAAAAACACGGTGACAAGTTGAGTTAACTTCTATCTCCTGTAATAGTTGCATGTGCACGAACAGAACACCTTACATCCAAACTCTTTGTGTTTGGATGCAATTTAAAAAAGGAATACTTCACCCAAAATCGATAATTCACCAATTTTCTACTCACCGTCATGCCAAGGAACGGTTTGAGAACTTTCAGTTATCTGGAAACAGGTTTTCATATAATGGCGGCAGTTCACTTTTGAATTGTCCAAAACAGTTCTCCAAGTCGATTTTGGGTGAAGTTTCCTTAACCACATCTTGATGCAAATTAGAAATACCTGCCTTGATGTCACCACTGAGCCACAGTAAGTTTGTCTAGTATTGGATCGTCTGAAGCACATTTCAGTTTCATTTATTATAACAATTTCAAACGGGTAAAGTTTGCTTCATTGACAGGGACACTTACTTTTTCTGTTTCTCAGACGGTGGTGCAGCGGATGTTGGCTGAGCTGTAGAGCTGGTTACGCTTTTACGTTTTGAGACCCTGAAAAGGAGGAAGAAAACTGAGTTATAGAAAAACACGGTGACAAGTTGAGTTAACTTCTATCTCCTGTAATAGTTGCATGTGCACGAACAGAACACCTTACATCCAAACTCTTTGTGTTTGGATGCAATTTAAAAAAGGAATACTTCACCCAAAATCGATAATTCACCAATTTTCTACTCACCGTCATGCCAAGGAACGGTTTGAGAACTTTCAGTTATCTGGAAACAGGTTTTCATATAATGGCGGCAGTTCACTTTTGAATTGTCCAAAACAGTTCTCCAAGTCGATTTTGGGTGAAGTTTCCTTAACCACATCTTGATGCAAATTAGAAATACCTGCCTTGATGTCACCACTGAGCCACAGTAAGTTTGTCTAGTATTGGATCGTCTGAAGCACATTTCAGTTTCATTTATTATAACAATTTCAAACGGGTAAAGTTTGCTTCATTGACAGGGACACTTACTTTTTCTGTTTCTTAGACGGTGGTGCAGCGGATGTTGGCTGAGCTGTAGAGCTGGTTACGCTTTTACGTTTTGAGACCCTGAAAAGGAGGAAGAAAACTGAGTTATAGAAAAACACGGTGACAAGTTGAGTTAACTTCTATCTCCTGTAATAGTTGCATGTGCACGAACAGAACACCTTACATCCAAACTCTTTGTGTTTGGATGCAATTTAAAAAAGGAATACTTCACCCAAAATCGATAATTCACCAATTTTCTACTCACCGTCATGCCAAGGAACGGTTTGAGAACTTTCAGTTATCTGGAAACAGGTTTTCATATAATGGCGGCAGTTCACTTTTGAATTGTCCAAAACAGTTCTCCAAGTCGATTTTGGGTGAAGTTTCCTTAACCACATCTTGATGCAAATTAGAAATACCTGCCTTGATGTCACCACTGAGCCACAGTAAGTTTGTCTAGTATTGGATCGTCTGAAGCACATTTCAGTTTCATTTATTATAACAATTTCAAACGGGTAAAGTTTGCTTCATTGACAGGGACACTTACTTTTTCTGTTTCTCAGACGGTGGTGCAGCGGATGTTGGCTGAGCTGTAGAGCTGGTTACGCTTTTACGTTTTGAGACCCTGAAAAGGAGGAAGAAAACTGAGTTATAGAAAAACACGGTGACAAGTTGAGTTAACTTCTATCTCCTGTAATAGTTGCATGTGCACGAACAGAACACCTTACATCCAAACTCTTTGTGTTTGGATGCAATTTAAAAAAGGAATACTTCACCCAAAATCGATAATTCACCAATTTTCTACTCACCGTCATGCCAAGGAACGGTTTGAGAACTTTCAGTTATCTGGAAACAGGTTTTCATATAATGGCGGCAGTTCACTTTTGAATTGTCCAAAACAGTTCTCCAAGTCGATTTTGGGTGAAGTTTCCTTAACCACATCTTGATGCAAATTAGAAATACCTGCCTTGATGTCACCACTGAGCCACAGTAAGTTTGTCTAGTATTGGATCGTCTGAAGCACATTTCAGTTTCATTTATTATAACAATTTCAAACGGGTAAAGTTTGCTTCATTGACAGGGACACTTACTTTTTCTGTTTCTCAGACGGTGGTGCAGCGGATGTTGGCTGAGCTGTAGAGCTGGTTACGCTTTTACGTTTTGAGACCCTGAAAAGGAGGAAGAAAACTGAGTTATAGAAAAACACGGTGACAAGTTGAGTTAACTTCTATCTCCTGTAATAGTTGCATGTGCACGAACAGAACACCTTACATCCAAACTCTTTGTGTTTGGATGCAATTTAAAAAAGGAATACTTCACCCAAAATCGATAATTCACCAATTTTCTACTCACCGTCATGCCAAGGAACGGTTTGAGAACTTTCAGTTATCTGGAAACAGGTTTTCATATAATGGCGGCAGTTCACTTTTGAATTGTCCAAAACAGTTCTCCAAGTCGATTTTGGGTGAAGTTTCCTTAACCACATCTTGATGCAAATTAGAAATACCTGCCTTGATGTCACCACTGAGCCACAGTAAGTTTGTCTAGTATTGGATCGTCTGAAGCACATTTCAGTTTCATTTATTATAACAATTTCAAACGGGTAAAGTTTGCTTCATTGACAGGGACACTTACTTTTTCTGTTTCTCAGACGGTGGTGCAGCGGATGTTGGCTGAGCTGTAGAGCTGGTTACGCTTTTACGTTTTGAGACCCTGAAAAGGAGGAAGAAAACTGAGTTATAGAAAAACACGGTGACAAGTTGAGTTAACTTCTATCTCCTGTAATAGTTGCATGTGCACGAACAGAACACCTTACATCCAAACTCTTTGTGTTTGGATGCAATTTAAAAAAGGAATACTTCACCCAAAATCGATAATTCACCAATTTTCTACTCACCGTCATGCCAAGGAACGGTTTGAGAACTTTCAGTTATCTGGAAACAGGTTTTCATATAATGGCGGCAGTTCACTTTTGAATTGTCCAAAACAGTTCTCCAAGTCGATTTTGGGTGAAGTTTCCTTAACCACATCTTGATGCAAATTAGAAATACCTGCCTTGATGTCACCACTGAGCCACAGTAAGTTTGTCTAGTATTGGATCGTCTGAAGCACATTTCAGTTTCATTTATTATAACAATTTCAAACGGGTAAAGTTTGCTTCATTGACAGGGACACTTACTTTTTCTGTTTCTTAGACGGTGGTGCAGCGGATGTTGGCTGAGCTGTAGAGCTGGTTACGCTTTTACGTTTTGAGACCCTGAAAAGGAGGAAGAAAACTGAGTTATAGAAAAACACGGTGACAAGTTGAGTTAACTTCTATCTCCTGTAATAGTTGCATGTGCACGAACAGAACACCTTACATCCAAACTCTTTGTGTTTGGATGCAATTTAAAAAAGGAATACTTCACCCAAAATCGATAATTCACCAATTTTCTACTCACCGTCATGCCAAGGAACGGTTTGAGAACTTTCAGTTATCTGGAAACAGGTTTTCATATAATGGCGGCAGTTCACTTTTGAATTGTCCAAAACAGTTCTCCAAGTCGATTTTGGGTGAAGTTTCCTTAACCACATCTTGATGCAAATTAGAAATACCTGCCTTGATGTCACCACTGAGCCACAGTAAGTTTGTCTAGTATTGGATCGTCTGAAGCACATTTCAGTTTCATTTATTATAACAATTTCAAACGGGTAAAGTTTGCTTCATTGACAGGGACACTTACTTTTTCTGTTTCTCAGACGGTGGTGCAGCGGATGTTGGCTGAGCTGTAGAGCTGGTTACGCTTTTACGTTTTGAGACCCTGAAAAGGAGGAAGAAAACTGAGTTATAGAAAAACACGGTGACAAGTTGAGTTAACTTCTATCTCCTGTAATAGTTGCATGTGCACGAACAGAACACCTTACATCCAAACTCTTTGTGTTTGGATGCAATTTAAAAAAGGAATACTTCACCCAAAATCGATAATTCACCAATTTTCTACTCACCGTCATGCCAAGGAACGGTTTGAGAACTTTCAGTTATCTGGAAACAGGTTTTCATATAATGGCGGCAGTTCACTTTTGAATTGTCCAAAACAGTTCTCCAAGTCGATTTTGGGTGAAGTTTCCTTAACCACATCTTGATGCAAATTAGAAATACCTGCCTTGATGTCACCACTGAGCCACAGTAAGTTTGTCTAGTATTGGATCGTCTGAAGCACATTTCAGTTTCATTTATTATAACAATTTCAAACGGGTAAAGTTTGCTTCATTGACAGGGACACTTACTTTTTCTGTTTCTCAGACGGTGGTGCAGCGGATGTTGGCTGAGCTGTAGAGCTGGTTACGCTTTTACGTTTTGAGACCCTGAAAAGGAGGAAGAAAACTGAGTTATAGAAAAACACGGTGACAAGTTGAGTTAACTTCTATCTCCTGTAATAGTTGCATGTGCACGAACAGAACACCTTACATCCAAACTCTTTGTGTTTGGATGCAATTTAAAAAAGGAATACTTCACCCAAAATCGATAATTCACCAATTTTCTACTCACCGTCATGCCAAGGAACGGTTTGAGAACTTTCAGTTATCTGGAAACAGGTTTTCATATAATGGCGGCAGTTCACTTTTGAATTGTCCAAAACAGTTCTCCAAGTCGATTTTGGGTGAAGTTTCCTTAACCACATCTTGATGCAAATTAGAAATACCTGCCTTGATGTCACCACTGAGCCACAGTAAGTTTGTCTAGTATTGGATCGTCTGAAGCACATTTCAGTTTCATTTATTATAACAATTTCAAACGGGTAAAGTTTGCTTCATTGACAGGGACACTTACTTTTTCTGTTTCTCAGACGGTGGTGCAGCGGATGTTGGCTGAGCTGTAGAGCTGGTTACGCTTTTACGTTTTGAGACCCTGAAAAGGAGGAAGAAAACTGAGTTATAGAAAAACACGGTGACAAGTTGAGTTAACTTCTATCTCCTGTAATAGTTGCATGTGCACGAACAGAACACCTTACATCCAAACTCTTTGTGTTTGGATGCAATTTAAAAAAGGAATACTTCACCCAAAATCGATAATTCACCAATTTTCTACTCACCGTCATGCCAAGGAACGGTTTGAGAACTTTCAGTTATCTGGAAACAGGTTTTCATATAATGGCGGCAGTTCACTTTTGAATTGTCCAAAACAGTTCTCCAAGTCGATTTTGGGTGAAGTTTCCTTAACCACATCTTGATGCAAATTAGAAATACCTGCCTTGATGTCACCACTGAGCCACAGTAAGTTTGTCTAGTATTGGATCGTCTGAAGCACATTTCAGTTTCATTTATTATAACAATTTCAAACGGGTAAAGTTTGCTTCATTGACAGGGACACTTACTTTTTCTGTTTCTTAGACGGTGGTGCAGCGGATGTTGGCTGAGCTGTAGAGCTGGTTACGCTTTTACGTTTTGAGACCCTGAAAAGGAGGAAGAAAACTGAGTTATAGAAAAACACGGTGACAAGTTGAGTTAACTTCTATCTCCTGTAATAGTTGCATGTGCACGAACAGAACACCTTACATCCAAACTCTTTGTGTTTGGATGCAATTTAAAAAAGGAATACTTCACCCAAAATCGATAATTCACCAATTTTCTACTCACCGTCATGCCAAGGAACGGTTTGAGAACTTTCAGTTATCTGGAAACAGGTTTTCATATAATGGCGGCAGTTCACTTTTGAATTGTCCAAAACAGTTCTCCAAGTCGATTTTGGGTGAAGTTTCCTTAACCACATCTTGATGCAAATTAGAAATACCTGCCTTGATGTCACCACTGAGCCACAGTAAGTTTGTCTAGTATTGGATCGTCTGAAGCACATTTCAGTTTCATTTATTATAACAATTTCAAACGGGTAAAGTTTGCTTCATTACAGAGCTAGATAGATAAATAGATAAGCTTTATTGTCTGTCATGAGTGACAGAAATTCTTCTTTGACAGGCTCATATAAAAACATTAAAAACAAAAACGTTGTGCAGTCATGCTAAAAAAGGAGAAAGGGGGCTGCAGCAAAGTGTTCATTTTTTATTGTTCAGGGTGGTTATTGCAGAGGGGATGAAGGATATTTTGTAGCATATCGTTAGCCTCATAGCATAATTGCCTAAGTCATTTTTTGGCCAAATTGAGATATCTGCCTAACTTTCCTCTCCTACCACTGCTGCATCACCTTGCCTTATTGGCTATGTCCTCAACCAATCAGAAGACTTTTTAGAGTCCAAAATCACTATCTGCCTAAGTCATCTTTTTGACTTAGGCAATTTTGCCACTATATACAAAGATGGCTGATTGCACACGAAAGTTGAACATAAGTGAAGCATTAGATCTTCTGTTCGATTCATCTGGTAAACTGGTTCATTCCTTCAACTTTCTAGATAGTAAATGTACTCTCAGTCAATCAAGGAGATTAGGAACTGTGTGTTTAAACTTGTAATCACATTTCAGCAACAAGATATGATGTAGTGTAAGAGCTAGCTAATGCTAGCAAAACTTAATTTTAGTGTAAAGATATTTGTTTTGACTAGAAATAAAATAAGTATTCTTGGTAATATGGAATTAAATCATGATGATTAAAGGGATAGTTCACCCAAAATTCAAATTTCAGAGTCCTCCCTGCCTTCTCGGAGTTACGGGGGGGGGGGGGGGGGGGGGGGGGGGGGGGGGGGGGGGTCCGCACAGCAGTATTTGTCCATATGATGGTTGTGAATGGTGCTCACCTTTCTTCGTCCAAAAAGACACACCAAAAAACATCCAAATACCTCCATACTGCTCGTCTGTAATGTCCCTCTTGTATTGAAGAGCCGACATGAGAAATTGTTCCGCCTGTCAGTGCACAGGAAGAGCAGTGAACTGAGACACTGGGAGCTTCCACTACAAACAAGCTTAAAATATAGACTTATTTAATTTTTTTTCGGAACAATTTCTCATGTCGGGGCTTCAATACAAGAGGGAAATTACAGACGAGCAGTATGGAGGTATTTGGATGTTTTTTGGTGTGTCTTTTTGGACGAAGAAAAGTGAGCACCATTCACAACCATTATATGGACAAATACTGCTGCGCGGACCCCCCCGTAACTCCGAGACTCTGAAAATTCTCCCAGCCTTTCGTCGACATGAGGGTGAGTAGATAATGAGTGAAATTTGAATTTTGGGTGAACTATCCCTTTAAGTCTTTTTCATTATAAGAATGTGGCTGCATTATTTGATTTAATCATCAATCCTATTTGCATTTTCATTCTCATGATCTGCAAAATAGTGCACATAATTCAAAATGCCTTGTCAATGCTCTTTGTTTTTTTATTATGGCATAAAATATGCAGTTATGAAGAAGAAAATGAAAATCCAACTAGTATGGTTGTTGATTAATCAGTCAAATGATGCAGATGCATTCTTAAAATGAAAAAGCATTTCTGAAAATGCTTTTTAATTTAAATATTGGGACCACCAGTACTATGATGACCTCCCTCATCATTAGACAGCTGAAAAGGAGTTCACATAGCATCTAATTAAAACTTTGGTTAAGGTTTGACATTTAAAATAACTAAGGTTAAAACAACTTAGTTAAAGCAGAAGTGAGTGATCCGGTCGTTTTCGCTAATGCTGCGTTCCAGGCAGGCTTTTGAAATCGTAAATTACAGCTTCAAGTCACAACTTACGACTTTGTAGCGTTCCAGGCAACCCACTCGTGTTTTTCCGACCTGTTTTACCGGTGAAAGTCACTATAACGGCCACTCGTAACTTCCGACCGGTGAACTCGTACCAGATCGAACTGGTACCACTTCACGGTCGGAAAAATACGAGTTTCCTTGAACGCACCATAACAGTCCTCGTCGCTACGTCACCACATTCACGGCGTTCCTTGGCTGCACACACAGCCCTGCATGCCGTTCTCTCTCCTCATTGGATAAAAACTGTAGGATACGATAAATGTTTTCTCTTCGGCTCAGAGCAGAGCAGAGGGACTGAGAGACCCGTGTTTCAGTCCAAACACTCTATGTAAGTGATTGCTGTCGGAAGATATAACTATTTAAGACTTATATTAACACAAATATATCACTCACTTCTGCTTTAAGGTTAAAACAACTTTGATATTGTTCAAACAACTTTGATATTGTTCAAACAACTGAGGTTCGGTTAAAACAACTTTGATATTGTTCAAACAACTGAGGTATGGTTAAAACAACTTAGTTAAGGTTAAAACAACTTAGGTGAGGGAAAAACAACTTAGTTAAGGTTAAAACAACTTCGTTAAGATTAAAACAACTTAGGTGAGGGTAAAACAACTTAGGCAAGGTTAAAAACAACTTAGGCAAGGTTAAAAACAACTTAGGCAAGGTTAAAAACAACTTAGGTGAGGGTAAAACAACTTAGTTAAGGTTAAAACAACTTAGGTAAGGTTAAAGCAATATTGCAGAGTTTTTCGGCCTTAAAATAATGTTTCCAGACTCATTGCAATGGTAGAAAAATGGTTAATAGGATGAATGGTGCTGCCGCTGCAGCCTGAGCCGGGTCGCATCGGCTGAAACTGCACTATGTAACTTCCCTGCACGGGTAGGATCACAGCCCCCCCCCCCCTTAATTTTAATAAGGCTAAACTTTAAAACAACTTTGTTAAGATTAGACTTTAAAACGCCTTAGATAAGGTTAGACTTGGTTATGTTATCATTATATACATTATGTACTGTAAGAGACAAAATTGCCTAAGTCATGACATATTCTGCCTAAGTCACTTTTCTTTGTTATGGAGTTGATGTTGTGTCTTATTTTTTTTTCAAACTTGTTCACAGGTCTGGTTGAACTTGCTGTTACATTATCAAAAAAAAATACCATTGCGCTTGCTAGAAATTGTGTTTTTTCTATTTTCCCGAAAATGTTCGAATATGACTTAGGCAATTATGCTATGAGGCTAACGATATATAGGATGAGCTGTGCATTAAGTCACTCAGCACATCCTTGTCCTGTGCTCACTCTCAAACATTAATCAGCTCAGACTGGCGAGCTGATTAGGAACCGTACCTGCGTGGTTGGGCAGGGGCTTTATTGATGGTCCTCCTTGATTGGCCACCTGTCTGCGTTTCAGGACCCCAGGACGTGACATTTCCAGGTGGCGATGTGGAAGTGCCAGGACCTAGAACATAGATCAATCCACATTAAACAAGCGTTATCAATTGAAATGGCTGAATTTCCTTTTCAGGACCAACTCAAATTACAGGGCAGAGAATTATGCACATAAATAAATCGCTATAATGTAAAGAACACTAACCAGCATCCACATCTGTCTCGACTGTAGGACACACAGTGGCCGTTGGTTTATCAGGCATGTTGCTTCTTCCCATTGGAGTAGCGAGGGGAGCATCTGCACCCACGGCCTGTTGGTCTGTATTGACACAGTCAACAGTTGAGTCGAGAAATATTCTAAGATGGGCATTTAAAAAAACATACGTACTATAGGCTAGCCCGTTTTCAAAACCAGTTTCAGTTTAAGAGCTCCAAGTTTGTGGTAACAGGAAACTTTAATCATGGTCATGTGAAATGCATAATACCATAACATAGCATTTCAAACAGGGTCACTAATAAAATTAAAGGAGACAAACATAGAAATTCACTCTTTGTATAATTAATAAATAGCAGTATTAAATGTATTTATAAAGCACTTTAGATCAAAGTGCTGTACAAGTTGATGAAAACAGAGACAAAAAACATCAAAAACTGCAAGCAGTTCACAAGCAGAAATATACACCATACCAAGCCATACCTTAAAAACCTTAAACAGACCTGGCTGGTGTCAAGCGGATAAACAAAAACAGCCAAGTGCAATGTACTTAACACAGATCAGTTCATACAGTGGTGTAGAGTTCACGTCTAACCAAAACAAGAACAATGCTTCAAAGCATCACTGCTGCAGGAATCGGTTTACATGACTTCTTTCTTATGTTATTTAATCACTCTTGTCCAGTGGCTTTTCTGACTGCATGAGGAAGCAACAAAGAGCGACCTGGTCCTAAAAACAAAACACTGTCCAGGGTAAGTTTGCTGTGAGGAGTACACCCACTACGTTGAAAAGAAAAAATGCTGCTGTAGCCGGCTGTGGCACAAATAAAGAGTTGTGCGTGTTGAAGGAGACTCACCAAACCGCTTGTCGTCTATGTCTGCGCTAGCCAGCTCTCTGAGGTCCACGACGTGGGACGGGGCGTCGAACTCGTACAGCTCCGAGTCGCTCGTAGCCATGACTCTTCCTCAGTTCACCTACAGAAGAAACCAGTAAACAGGGTCAACAACCACATCCCCTGCTTAACAACCTGCATTTAGTATTAGCAACCAGGCTAGGAACTAAAGCTGGGCTAACGTTAGTACAGCTAATAACTGCTTTTCGATGGGTGGTATCGCCTGTAAGTTAAAGCCTCTGGAAACCCAAATCCACCAAAGCCTCCTAACCATGTATTTTAGGGTCTTATGTACATATTATTAAACATGTAAAAATAATTAGAAAAAAGTTTCCATCCAAATTGAAAATATTTGTCTTTTAAGGTTTTGTACAGTAGGTTTGAATTGGGCGGAGTTATCTCTGGGATTTATCACGCAATAAATCCTACCACTCATAAATCGCCACGTCAGTTCTCTCACCCAGCCCCCCAGTGGCAGCGAACAAAACCGTTCTGCTAACGGTCGCTCCACCACTCCTCTGAAGTCCTCACAACCAGAGCCATGTCAACCAGTGTGGCGATTAGCATTTAGCATTTATTAGCTTTCCAGCGCGACCTACCTTGTCTGTGTCTGTGTGTCAGTCTGTCTGTCTGTGTGTGTGCCCACAACTCCTCACAACTCCTCTCTACATGCAGCCGATACAGCCGGTTTTTGGGGGGGGTGAGGGGAGGGAGGGAGGGTGTGTGTAAATTGGCGATTAGCTTTTAGCATTATTAGCTTTCCAGTGCGACCTGCCTTGTCTCTGTGTGTGTGTGTCAGTCAGCCCCTCCTGGCGCTCACACAGACATGAGTGACGGTTAAAAGCTTCTTTTTTTTTCTGTGAGACTACGACCACAGACGGTTATGATGCTCCAAAACGAAGCTGGTAGACTAGTTAGCTGCTAAATAGCATCAATCAATCGATGCACGTCCTCCAGTGAGGACTTTTTTTTTTTTAACGGTCGCCATTGACGTGTTGCTATGACAATGGAGCTGTCAATCATAGCGTTATCTGCCACGCCCACACTGTCCTGACCAGTGGCCTCAACAGTGCCTCAATTGACCCCTTGCAGCTACGTCACAATTAGAACGTTACGCGAGAGGCGACACCATGACGGACGGCAGAAAGTGCTCAGTGATAATGTACTGTCTATGGACTGTATGGGTGCCGTCCAACAATGTGGCTCGATCACTTCACACTACAACCTTACAGCATTATCACTTATTTTAAATAGAATATCTACACACCCGTTGCAATAATCCGTTTGTTTTTTTGTTATTCACCGTAGAATATCTCAGTTTTCTGTGCTTTTTCCACTGCTAAGGAGTTAACGTCAAGTCAGTGCCACACTCCCCATACAGCAGCTGCTGCTGTCTTTGCTGCTGCTAACTACAGTTAACAGACCTGGAAAGTAAAACCTGGTCCGACCCGTGGGTGTTGAAGACCTGACCCGACGTCTGTATAATTAGTGATCATTCTCTGATTAAAGCCGGCTGAAAAATAAAAGAAAACGGGAAGCCGTCTTCGTTGTAATCGGCGCGATCCGACGGCGGCAACTACGTTGTGACGGTGCTATGTTTACTACGAGCGTTAGCTGTTGTTAGCCACAGCATGTAGCTCAGCTAGTTAGCTTCAACTGTGTTTACATCGACTATACACTGTAGATAAACTAACTTATAATGGCATCGATAACGTGTCTGTATATCTTCACACTGGTCCTGTTGTTCATGTAACCCCGCTGCCAGTGGCCAGCCCTGGTTCTTAGCTCTAAACCAGCAAGGAGTTGGTGCTTCAGACCAGTTTTAAGAACCAATAACCGGTTTTTAAGCGGTGGAAAAGCAAAGAACCGGTGCTAGTCAGGCTCTGGCTCCGAACCAGCACTGGAACCAGCTCAGTGGAAAAGGAGGGGAAACCCTACAACCACGGTATGTCACAAAACTATAACGCGCCCATTCAATTACATTGACGTTCACTGTTCTTTTGCCGTCCATCATGGCGTCCGGAGCTATCGCGAGTGGAACGTGACGTCACGTGCAAGGGGTCAATAGCAAAATGAGCTGTTTTTAAACAAGGTTTTCTAATAGTTGTGAATAGTTATTGTCACTCAGACTTTTGTGGATGCTTAATGAGGCACTTGACTTTGATATAATATAAGCATTTTTACTATATATAGTCAGGTTTCCAAAGGCTTTAACAATAAACAAGGGAATTGAACCGGAAAAGCTTCACCAAGAGACATGCATTTCACGGTTAACAATGTGCATTTGTTGGGTTCATGTTACTATTCAGATAGTAAATTGCGCCACGAAATCAACTTTAGTGGTCTAACTGTAGGTTAACTGTTAGTTTACATTGCGGCTCTGCTATCGAGGCAAAAACAACTGGTTAGCTCTGCCTGACGCTAAACACAAGCGGTCGAACTTATAACATGCTTTGTTTTGCTCATTCTTAGTAACACATAATAAATATAGCAACATTCACGCGACTGCCTCGTTTACTAAAGCTGAACCCTGAAATGTATTGATTTTGCTGCTTAGAAAATATTTAGGGGAAAACTTACCGCTGCAGTGCGTTTTCAGGGCGACGCAGAAAACGAATAAACTCCGCGCGGATGTAACGTTCAGCTTTTAAGTCGTTTGAAACAGCCAATGGCTGACGTCCTGTGCGCCAGCTCGACGCTCATTGGCTCACACGCGTCAACTTCCTCTGACACGCCAGACCACGTGATCAGCCCCCACCGGTATGTAATTTTTACAGTCTGGTATGTAACAGATGTTGAAGATACAGAAGGAAGATACGGTACGACGTGAACAACGCCTTTACTGGGTCAAGATCGTTTATGATTTTGTCAAAACTGTAAAAATACAATCAAGACAGAAAAAAACAGACGTCACAACTCTCATGCTGAGAGTGAAAGCCCAAAGAATAAAACTCAGTTTTGTTTTATATAGGCTACAGTGTGGTTTCAAGATGTTATTCGAAAGTAGGTAGGGAGGGGAGCAGTTTTTTATTTCTAGTCTTACCTATGTTTCAACCTCTTACAGTAATAGCCTACCTACAGTCTGTTTCAAACGTTTCAATTGAAACGAGCCCCGGCCACCAGGGGGCCCCAAATGATCGCCAAAAAGTAAAAGAGAGAATAAACCGGGCGGGCAGCCTTGGGGGGAGGAGAGGGACCCAACTGCAGTCAATATGGCGGACACGGGCGGCGCCATACATCCAATCCATACCGGAAGTCCCAAGCGGAAGTTTGTTCTTCGTGCAGTCTGGTTCACACTCCAGGACAGAAGGTGGCGGTAATGCACCAAAAGTGTAGAAGAAGGAAGAAGTCCATAAAATCCACCATCTTTGGTGTAGACAGAGCGGTTCAACGAACGGTAAGAAAAATAGTTTTTTAATTATCATTCCACGAGTGTGGTATTATCTTTAGGATGTAATTCGTGCTTTTTACAAATGCGATGCGTGGAATAACTGAGTGACACGTCTCGTGAAGGTTGTTTTTTCTTGTCCGAGCTATTATCTTAGCTTAGCTTAGCTTAGCTCATACGGCAATTTTAGCAGATAATCACACCGTGCTGATATACAGTACAACAGCACGACCTCGAGTGTGATATTGCTTTTATACAACAGTGCTACGAGCGCATTTTAGAACAGTAATAAACTACAAGAGATTATGATTTGTTTGTTTATTTAATCATTTCTTTGGCTCCGCCAACCGTTCCGCAACTGGAAGGGAGACAAGGCTGTTGCCAGGCAACACATAAACATTTCATACTAGCTTGCTACTAGCTACAAGCTTCTCCACCGAGCTGCTTCCAGTGCTGGTTCTGGTTCTGAGCCCGTGTCTGATTAGCACCGCAGCAACAGGACCAGCGTGAAGACATACAGAGAGGTTATCGTTACCGTATTACATTTGTTTATCTGCTATGTAATCAATATAAACACAGTTGAAGCTAGTAGCTGAGCTACGTGGCTAACAACAGCTAATGCTAATATCAAAACACATCACCGTCAAAACGTAGTTGCCCCCGCGGCGATTTTTTTCCCAGCCGGGTTTAGTAGAGATTTATCGCCAATTAGACGGACCAGGTCAGGTCCAGGTTTTAATGTTCAGGTCCGTTTATAACTGTAGCAGCAGCAGCAGCAGAGAGATGGGGCAGCTCCTGTATGGGGAGCGTGGCTCTGATTTAGGTCCTGTCCAGCTGAACAGCGGAGTGATACTGTCTGTGAAAAGTCCCAGTGCTGTTATACTGTATATCAGCACTATGGAATGTCTCGTTGTCCAATCAAATTGCTCGGTTGGGACCGGTCGGAACTAACTGTTGTATAATTAAGAGCAATCGGGACACACTTGACAAGTGCAGCCTGTGCCATTGCGCACAGTAGCACAACAACACACACACACAGCACCGGTTTTAATAAACAGTGCTGCTGTTCTCAAACTCCGTGTTAAGAACTTTGTTGCCTTGTTTGTTTGTACAACACACACATTTATTCATTCATTCATCCATTCTTTTCTTCCAGATGCATCCTTCTATATTAAAAGAGGGCGACAGCCTGATCTACTCCGTGTTGCCGTCTGGTTTGGGGTGTCCTCTCTGCCCCTCATTCAACACAAAACGTGAGAGCGTCATCCACAGGCACCTTCGGAATCATGTGGCAAATGCAGTGCATTTCAATGGTATGGCCATGATTAAATATATTATTTAGATCATATGCCTGTACATGTCATTTTGAATGATACTTGTGTTTTTGCATGTCTAAGGTAATGTTTTAACCAGTCTTACACTGGGTTGCACTCCTTTGATGTCTGATAAGTTTATCAAAGAAAGCAAGTTACTCTCAAGAGATTCCTACTTGTAGCACTCCTTGGAGAAGTTTCACTTTTTGAAATGGACATACCGGTAACTGTTTATAATGAGGAAAAACACATCTGTATTATACTCTATATAGGATGTTTTCTCATATGATTTTCTTTTACGGCTAATTCTTTATTTTTAGGAAATATCATCTGCAGATGTAATCTGCAGTGCAGAAATGGAGGACATTTCCATTGTCCATTTTGTTGTTCAACAATAATTCGGAAAGAGGCCATTACCACACATGTCACAGACTGTCAAAACAAATGTGATGTGCCCCAGCTCACACCGGTTTCACCCTCTCAACCATCAGTTCCACCCTCTCAACCGCCCTTATCAGAGACCCACCCTACTGTGTCATCATCAATGAGTGTGGACCATTTATATTCACTGCCAGCTTTGGTTTCAGCCATTGAAATGGACCATTCCTACACAATAGCATCCCCAAAAACCCCTGCTGTTGAGCCAGAAGAGCCAGATCACCCTCAGTCACCCCCCTACACAACAGCATCCCCAAAAACCCCTGCTGTTGAGCCAGAAGAGCCAGATCACCCTCAGTCACCCCCCTACACAACAGCATCCCCAAAGACCCCTGCTGTTGAGCCAGAAGAGCCAGATCACCCTCAGTCACCCCCAGCTACAACTTCAGAGGAGCCCATTGCTGCAGAGGAACAAGTCACTGAGGATGTGCTACCAACCCATGTAAAGTGCCCACACTGCCCAGTTGTCCTGTACAAGAGGAATTTGTTTTTACATATCCAAAGAAAACATGGCAAAGCACAAGACATAACGGCACAATCCCACTTACGAAGTACATCGGTTGATCAAAGTAATGGCCTTTATGCTGTTAGAAAAACTTTAAGAGGATTCAGTGTTCCAGTGCATGTGCAGCGCAAGACATGGGGACAGCAACATGTGACAAGATGTGAGATGGAGGATTGCCGGCAATACCACCTGCTTGCACAGCGAAGTGGCCTCTCTCACAGCTTGTGCCATCACATCCGTTCATTGGATTATTGTGACAGTACAGCCAGTGAGGACCAACTGGACCACCAAGTCCTCCAGGAAATGGTGGAAAACCGTTTTTTTGCAGACTCTAAAGTAGCAGTGTGCAAAACAAGGCAACAAGAAGCAGAAGCAGCACATGTCCCCTTGTCTGTCCTTGTTGACCTTACTGGTTCAAAAAATCATATCTGCCTTTCCATTCATGAACCAAAATTGCAACATTACAGCACTTTAGGGAGAGTCTTTGTAACGTATAACATTAAAAAAAACACCTGGCATTGTCCCTGCGCTAAGGCACGTGCATCTTGTACTCACAAATACATTGCAAAGTGGCACCTTTTCCAGACACACAAGCACCTTTTCAAGACGGTGCCACCAACCACCACACCAGCAACGACAACTCACTCTGTCAGTCACCCCACTGCAGAGACGGAGAGAAGTGTGCGGTATGTCTACAAGTACAAAAAAATACCAACCACTCTCCCTGAAGATGTGACAGCCCGCAGAGCTCCAACAGATTTCCCTCAGCAATTGTTTCCTATTGAAACAACCTGTAAGCTCTGTGAAGGCAATCCAAAACTGGAGAATGCTATTAGAATAACTAACAAAGCCACAATTGTTGGCATGGAAGGCTTAATACAAAGTAAGTTCATTAATTTTTTTTTTGATTTATCATGTACAGTTAATTTGATATATCATAATATATGTTTTTATGTTTATTGCAGACATCTCAACTTACAATAGAAGATGCACCAAATGTCAGATGGTGTACAGATACCAGGAGTGGACAGATGGCCTCCACAACTTCAATGACCGTGTCATCATTACACTGCAGCTATGTCTGTATTTGAGGCACAATCTTCAGGTGTGTGTGAAACCACAAACCATACAAGGTGTTGCTACTCATGTTGCCACAAATGTAATTATTTGCTCTGGTTCTAAATTTGTTTTCCAAGAGTTATTTCAGCTAATGTGGTTTGTTTGGCACATGGCACATTTATTGTGACAGTTATTCTCTGTTTAAAACATAATTTGCAGTGATTTACAGATGCAAATGTCCAGGCACAGTGATATCTGGGATTAATTTTACTACTTTTCTGGGTATTTTTTGTCAATCATAATATTTTCCTGTTACTCTTCTGTTTTTAACTATAGAATCATGTGTCTGTGTCTCGAGTCATCAACTCTCATGAGAAGCTGCTGAAGGTTAAGTTTCCAGCCAGTGACCTCATTTTTCAAGGATACTGCCAGTTCGAAGCTCTTTGCGAGACAGAGTACAGATACTCTTGTGTCAATTGTGGCTTTTACCCTCCTGTGGTAATTATGGACCTCCACAGAAAAGGAGTATTCAATTTTGAGGGTATGACTCCCTTTCAGTTACACATATACATACTCTTTTACAAATGTTATTATTGTGACTAAAGATTTATTTACAAAACTATCTGATCTAAGAGTACTTGTATTTTATGCTTGTCAATTTCAGTTAGTGAGCTTGAAGAACCAAGAGAGGATTTTAATGGTGAACACGACATAGTTTCATTCTGGGATTCTGTTGATCACCACATGATCAGCCGAGGATTTTTTGATTGTAAGTCTGTCTAGATGTTAAAATTCAGGCACAGGTGGTTGTGTATTCTTCCCTTCAGAATTAACATTATTCAAATCTCTGTCTTTTCCTTGAAGCTCCTGCAAAGAACCCATTTGTTGTCAAACCAAAATACGACAACTGGTCACCCTGGGTTGGAGGGGAGACCCGTAAAGGCAACAAAGTTCTTAACACGGAGTTTAAGAAGGTGCCACCACGGAGCTCCTCCAGTAACCCTAACCTTGGTGATATGACAGAGGACCGCTTAGCAGATGAGCTGCTAAAGCAAAAGGCACAGTGAACTTTCTTGATTATGCCTTCTTTTATTGAATTACATTATCACTGCCCTTTGTGATGTTGCAGAGAAAACTATGAGAAATGCATTTTATACTTTAGTCATGCCTTTTTTTTAGTTTTGTCTTTTTACCCACAGATTCATTTTAATGACATGAAAAAGGTGACTTTTTTTCCTTCACTTTTTTATTGTCCTAATGTAATATGGCCTAGGTATCCACTATTCGAAAACTTTGCAAAAGCTGCAATATGGATACTAAGGGGTCTCGCATGGATCTAATTAACCGGCTACGGGATGAGATGAAAAGCAGGCAGTCCTACGACAAAGTCTTCCAGTCAATTTGGGGGGCCTCTGGTGAGTGTGGAAATGTGAAATTATTACAATTATTTCTTAAAATACAGAAAGAAATTTGACTAAACATTTATTTTGTATTCTCATAGGCGGATGGTCTGTCATTATGTGCCCCCATGGGATAGTGTACAGTGTCAAGTTCAACCTGAGAGCAGAAAGCCCTAGGGATTTCGCTGACATGTTACTATCCTGGAAACATCTCCCAAATGTCTGTGTGTATGACTTTGCTCGTGGACTGGTGGCCCATGCAAATTTAAGAGTGCAGAAAGCCCTCCGTTCCACCCCAATGAGGGAAGGCTCGCTGAGCCAACAAATGAAAATGTTGAGGCTGCTGCCATGGCAACCTTAAAATAAATCTCCCATGGCTGGTTGATAACTTGCGAACCCAGAACCAAATGGCCATCCTGTTACAGGATCCAGTGACCACTATGTCGTATATGACAAATTCCATCAGGCCAACACCAAAGACCCACAGGATGTACTCAGACGCATCCAAATCTCACCGGAACTTCAGGCCAACCTAAATAGCCAGGCTGCTGAGCAACTGTTCTCTTCTCTGCGAAAAAACAACTATTTCTTAAATAACATGGGGCCCTCTGCTCATATATTCCTGATGCGGAACATTCTGGAACACCGAAACAACCAGCAACATGATAAAATACTGGACCGTCAGTTAAGAAGGGGTCTACAACTTAAGCAACTGCACAACGTTACCCTGTCACACTTGGGCCAAGTGATTATAGGTTAATGTCAAACATTAACTTAATGTTACACAGTAACATTAACTTCTATTTCATAAAATAATTCCCCGGTTTATGACTTTGCCATTGAGTTGTCTTTCTAACCTAATCTTTAGGTCAACAACCTAATGGTGGTGTGTCAGCAGAGCCACAGCAATCAGAAGGGGGAACTCTGGATGCAGGTACATTTGTGTCTTACTACAGCTGAAGCATAATAATTCAAGTTTATTTCATTACAGTCTTATATCGCTTTGTCCTTTTTGTTGAAGAGGAAACAGTCACCAGTTGTGAAGCTCCACTCGAGGCCTCAAATGAGAGGACCATGCTGTGGTCCTCACTGTGCAAGTGTCACAGACTTGCACTCTGTAGAAGCAAAACGGTCCTGCTGGCAATTCCCCTTGCATCAGGATCAGGAAAAAGTGGTAATCCCTTTTTTTCATTTATTTTTTAGCTTCTTTATGTGCCTGGGAGGATCATGAATGAAAGTTTGACATAGGTGTTACAAGTATATTTAACAAATGGTTTGTATTTTTCCAGCTCAATTATGTTTTGGATTCCAGCAGACCAGGCAATGAGCTGATTGTCAGCACATTTAAAATGTGCCTGACTAGATCAGACTTCCTGACATTGGGCATGATGGAGGACATGGACTCCACCGTAAGTGAATTATCCTACATTGTGCTATGAATACAGCATTGGTGTGTTTATTTTACAATTAAACCATTTTTTTCATAGATTGGGAATGCCTGCTTTGAAGTGATGGAGAAGATTATTCTTTCCAAGGTACTACATTATCTGTGTAACAACCTATGAATAAAACAGATGTCAGAAGTTTCCTGAGTGACATTGGCAAACAAGCAATGAAGTTTGCCATTACTAGGTATACATATTTTTGAATCAAATTCTTTTTATGTTTCAATGCTTGATCAGGGGAAGAATGTCTACATTGAAGATCTATATGTCTGTCCCACCTGGCTACCACCTCACAATAATGATCCGATGGAAAGACTACCTGTAAGTATATGTCTTATGTTAGATATACAATGCCATGCTAAAATTCAACACATTCCTATTAAATCTTATAATCTAATCTTCTGAATATCTTACCTATTGTGAAGAGTCAAGCTCATCAGAAGGATGCCATCTGATCCCACTGTGGACACCTGGTCATTACCAGATATGTGTGAGTATCTGCATACATTCTTATGAGGTTATTGGAAACATTAATTTATTTTAATATAGACAATTGAATTCAAATGCATGTTGTGTCAATGAAAGCAAACTATTATTCTTGTCTTTTGTTGTCAATACTTAAAATTGCAGCATGCTCCAAGTTCATCCTGTGGCACACGTACCTCTGTGAAGCAAACAGCAATGTGAAGCACTGTGACAGAATACTGTTTTTACCTGTTGATTTAAAAACACTCTTTAGGTCATCAAGCCAGCTCACAAAGAGATCCTCTTTCTTGACTCCCTTTTTGCAAGAGTGTGTCAGGATTTAGAGGGCCAGCAATACATCCAATTCTGAGGTTACACACAAAACAATTTGGATTTGGTCGTGTTCCTATGACCTTTACATTTTATTTGGTCGTGTTCCTATGACCTTTACATTTTATTTGGTCGTGTTCCTATGACCTTTACATTTTACACTATTCAAAAAAAGTTTGGGATATTTGACTTTATCACCTTATGTACGTTATGTTGTATGTACAGAAACACTGAACACTTGGACATGTGCATTCAAACACTTAGAGAAGGTCAAATTAGGTTCACCTGTAGAGGTCAGAGTGCATTTTAGGTGCATTCTGACATTTTCTCCAAAAGCTGATATCCCCAAATTCTTGTGAATAGTGTATTTGGTCATGTTCCTATGACATTTACTGTACGTCTTAATAATTGTTCTGGATGTTTTCTTTTTTCTGATTTTTCATTACTACAAATATATTTCTCCTCTTAATGTACAGGCATATTGCTCAGAACATATGTGCAGGTCAATGGACAGAAAAACTGGCAAGGACTTAAAGGTATTTATATTTGGCCTAGTTCATTTGACGTGAGTGATGACACTATTAACGTTGGCATTTCTTAAATCAGGGCTTCCCCAGACAAGACTTTGGTTCTGACTGTGGAATATTCATGTTAATGGTAGGTCATACCATACAAGCTGCGGTATGTTGAAGTTTTTGAACCCACTTTCAAACATGGTTCATTTTTCATCAATTCTCGTCTCATTATTTCTTATAGTCTGCCTTGTACATTGCCCTGGATGCACAGTTTTGACTACTCAATTGTAAGTACATTTCGACATGGAAAATGTCATCTTCAAGCTTGTAGTTGGTGTTGTGCAAGAAAGTTAAATACTAACAATACTAACAACAATTTCAGCTCGACATGCTGTTTTGCGGAGATGGTGGTGTCTGTTGCTTTTGGAAAACACAACACCTTGAAACAGGTAGAAATAAGTATTCACTAGTTGAGATGGCCAAATAACATTGGTAGCCATTTTTATTTTTCCACTATTATGAAGTAACTTTTCTCAACTCTTTCTGTTACTGCTGTTGACTGACTGTCATTGCTTTATGTATTGTTGTTGCATACCAAGCATGGTTTTGGTTTTCTTTGATCATTAGGAGGCGTTGTAAAGCCATTTGATACTTGTTTGTTAAGTTAATACACAACTGGACTGGACTAGAAGAAGCTCAACTTCCTTGTACTTCTATGATATGTCATTGTAGTTATGGAAAAGTCTTTGCCCACTGGACCAAGGAATGCCAGGAGCTCCTTGAGGGAAATCATACTCCAGTCTTCAGGCTGAAGAGGAGAGGAAGCTGAGGAGGACATTGATGTTAGTTATCAAATGGGCTGTGAACACAACTGAAGTTTTAGTGATTTTAGAGTCATTAAAAACAGTTTAAACACATAACTGTGTGTGTTGGAGTCCTTCACAGTGGTAATCCAATAGTCTTGCATATTTTGATGACCTATTTGCCAGATAGGCATGGATGTAATTCTGCAAATTGACTCCAGAAAACCATGGCAGAGGGGGCGTCTGATGACAGACAGTGCATGGCTGACCCAGAGAGATTCTGTGTTTCCAGATTTCAAAAAACACCGGAATGAGGTTGGTTTGAGACTTAATTTAAGAAATGATCACTTCAAGGGCTACAAAGTGTTTTCAAGAAGTGACTTGAAGGACTATGTTTATTTTTTATAGATGTATTCAGGAGAATAATGATTTATTCGTTTCACATGCACTGTGGTAGGGATAACAATTGGATAGTATATATGTATGTGTATTGTGCAATTTCAAAGATGTCCTCTTGTGTGGTTAGACCTGTTGTACCCAGATGCAGAGTCTCTGGAATGGGTCCAGTGCAGATGTGCAAGGCATGGTTGCACAAAGAATGTGCTGGGAAAAACCAGAAATGACTGTGGATGCACAGATGACATTGAACGACCGAGGTATAAACACCATTTACTATTTTAATATATGTATAGTGACACAATAAGCTGCCACTTAAAGTCTCAACATTTGATTATTTTCAGGGGGGGTTTAGTCTCTCTCCAACAGGCAAGCAGAAGTCCTTTCTTAGTACTGTATCAGTCCACCTGCATATGTTCCAGATAAAAAAAAAAAAAAAAAAGATTGAAAACAAATTAACATGAAGAATTAATATTCCTGCTCTGGTTCTGCCCCCTCTCACTTTATGTGACTGTTCCGAGAATCTGTGGCTGAGTAGTCCAGTTTTGGAGTTTCCTGGAAGTCCTAATATTTTCATGTTTCTCTGCAGGATCATGGATGCAGTTGAGGATGGTGGGATCCTGACATATCTCTTTTCTAAGATGCAGATCAAGGTAACTTTTTTGAATAGACGGTGCTTTCAGTAGTTCCAGTCTGTCTTACTTTCTCTAATGATTACATGTTCACCTTTTACTCTTTGGTTCAGAACCTGTATGGTCGATCTCATCAGTGGAAAGATGAGATCCAACCGATGTATCTCTGCAAAATCCCTCCACCTCATTGAATCTGAAGCAACATCTGAAAAATGAGACGCTTAACTCAGTGACCAGCGAGTAAATGAAAATGCCATAAGTCATGTGTATGTGTGTTCAAGAGGTAACAACGGTTAATTGTTTACTTTGTGTTTGTGTTTTTAATAGATCTTTGACGTCCTTCGAGTCATTGAGGAGGTCACGGGCGTGGGGGAACAGATAAAATAGGGGATATCTACCTCCTCGATATTGTCTTGGATGTTATGCTCCCAGAGGTAAGTAATGTCAATCGAGCTTGCATGGGAATTGTGAGGAAATTATTGGGTGTTCAATTTTATTCCTTTGGAAAGCATAAAACAAAGAGAACACTCTTTACAGCATCATAAGGTTACTGTATGATTGGATCATGTTACTATTTTTCAGATTTTGATCAGAATCCTCGTGAGAAGGCCTCACCAGCTGAAGGCTGAGGTGTGTTGGCCAGTGGGAGCCTGTTTTAAGCCCCACCACCACCAGATACTGTGCCCCCAACAAAGCAGGATGGCCTGGCGACCCCTGTTTGTTCTGGTTTGTTTGTTCTGTTTTGTAATAAAGGCATTGTTTACAAAAAAAATAACTCAAGTCAAGTTATTATTGCCAGTATGAAAGTGCAATATTGTGTTTTGTTTGATTCCAGAAAGATTAACAGAGGACTGAAATGGGAAAATTCAATTATTGCATTCATTTGATAGCTAAAACCTGATGATGAATACATTTGTAGACCCAGGAAATGCCTGCTCTGTTGCAGGAACACATGTCCAGGGCCATCATGTTGTCCATGATGCTCCTACTCATCCCTGAAGATCCTGAAGGGTTAAAATATGATCAGCAGGATTGAAGTCCCTACTCCCCAGCAGACTGCAGCATAAAAGAACACACTTGCTATCACAGACTGATTGTACTACAGATGTCAAGAAATCTGAGCCTCCTTAAGACAGCACAGTTCCCCAAACTGCCTTTATCTCTCTGTCACATCTTACCTGACAGGAAGGATCATGATCAGTGCATAATGTCTGGTACCACCAATTATTTGTGTCTTCTATTTTTCTACCCCCCCCAATTAATTAAAATATTAATGTCAAAGTATGACTGTGTGGTGTGCATGTTGCAACTACTGACTAATCTGAAAGTGGTCAATTAATTTGATATTGTAAATTCTCATTTTATTAATCCTAGGTTTATTTAATGAGAATTCAGTCCATTCAATATTATATTATTCAGTCCTATTGGGAGCTAGAGAGAGTGTGCGTGAGTGAACCCCACCACACAACCATATTTTTATGTTAACGTTGAACGTTAGAAGTTATAGAAGTTATTAATCCATGAAAAGTTAACATTATATTTAGTGATTAGTGGACTTCTAACTTCTGAGTTGTACAGTAGCCTATAAACTTTACGAAGTTAATTACCTAGTCAATTATACCGTTACGATAAACATGTAACTGCAAAAAGAATCCATAATTATGTGTAAACGTACGTGCTTTTATTGTTGTAGCTCGCCTCGGAGCGGTGTTTAACTAACTTCCGCTTGAGACTTCCGGTATGGATTGAAACGTACGTGCTTTTATTGTTGTAGCTCGCCTCGGAGCGGTGTTTAACTAACTTCCGCTTGAGACTTCCGGTATGGATTGGATGTATGGCGCCGCTCGTGTCGGCCATATTGACTGCAGCAAGGTACTGGCCTTGGGGGGCAGTAGCCTACGCTACACTTTTGCAACTTTCAGCAAAAATGTAGCCCCAATGGGCTCTGTGCACAGCTCCTTCCTGAACTTCCTGAACTCGGACCAAGCACCGAACCTGGGGGGGACAGAGCCTT
This sequence comes from Trachurus trachurus, assembly GCF_905171665.1. NCBI lineage: Eukaryota > Metazoa > Chordata > Actinopteri > Carangiformes > Carangidae > Trachurus > Trachurus trachurus. Next base: position 5,325,755 of record NC_139901.1, on the reverse strand, counting down.
CTCGTCCCCCAACCCATCAGGACTACAGACCCCCACATCTTCAAACCTACCTTTAAAAACTGGCTTTTTTAAAATTATACATCTCTGACTCTCTACCCTATCTCATTTCATATCTCTTTTGACCTTCCAACATTGTCTTTGTATTTTAATTGTGTTGTTATTCTGCATTGTTTCTGTATCTTAATTATGTCGCTATTTTAATGTAAGCGTCTTTGAGCACCTGTAAAAGCGCGTTATAAATAAAATGTATTATTATTATTATTAGAATAATTATAATATTATTATTATTATTATTATTAATATAATAATAATTATTATTATTAATAATTATTAATATTAATCAGTTTGTCCAATCATGTAAAACAGGAAACAAAGGAGCAGCATTAATAATAAAAATAATAATAATAATAATAATAATAATAATAATAATAATAATTATTATTATTATTATTATTATTATTATTATTATATTAATGCTGCTCCTTTGTTTCCTGTTTTACATGATTGGACAAACTGATTAATCCAGGTGTGACTTGCGACCATTCAGACTCACCTGGATTAATCAGTTTTGTCCAATATGTAAGATAGGAAACAAAGGAGCAGCATTAAGTTCAGGAAGTAGTGGAGCTGTGCAGAGCCCATACTGCAGAAACTTTTGTCCACTTAAACTCATTACAAATTATGAATTCCATCAATCTAAAACTTATTGAACCTATCTCCTCAATTTTTTCTCAATTGGCACCAAACTTGCTAGAGAGCATCTTCAGACTGTCCTACACAAACAATCCACACAGATTTTTATTTATCAAAATTGAGCCTAAAGTGCATGAAAATGTTTGACTGTAAACATATACAGTAACGTGCCTCTGTTATTTATCATATCATTTACACATGCACCTTCTCCAGATAGAGAGGAGCCAGGCATATCCTCTGACCTCTTTAACCTTAGGGTACGGAAAAAACATATAATCACATTTCACCAAAACAACAGCATTAGAAAGGAAATGGGAACCAAGAGATACATCCCACACAAAAAGGGGGTTTAGAGAAGACAGTTCACAAGGTTCAGGTACTTCACTGTGTTTTCTTTTCTTTGCAGTCCTGGCGACTGCTGCTGCTGCTGCTGCTGCTGCTGCTGTCAGGGGCAGGAGGCTGCACAGTTGAGCCTGAGAGGAGGGGCCCAGTTTGAATGTTTTGTTTACAAACTGTAAACCTCCAGACTCTACCTGTAAGTGTTACTGTAATATGGCAGCCCTCCTCCTGCAGACAGTCACCCACACATGAGTAGAAGCCCATGGGTGGATTTCTTTTGTATAAGTCTATACTTAGGTGTTTTTTTTAAAACAATCCTACAGATTTAATTCTGTTGCTGTTATTGTTGGCCGTTGGTTAAAATTGACAATTGTGATATTGCTATGTGAGGAGAGCTTGCACACCAGAAGCGTCCTGAATGATCAGTAGATTAATGTAGTAGTAGGCTATTTTCTGCAAAATGTAGCAAAATAATCGAAAGGAAAATGTGTGCAGTAAAAAAAAAAAAAAAAAAAAAAAATTCAAGTGTATTAAAAATGTTGTGTTGAGATGGTTGCTAGGTGACAGGAGCTACTGCATCAGTGGGGGCACAGGCACACATGATGTCACATGTGATGTCATCAGACTATGATGTCACAACTTCCTGTGCCTTTTATCTCTGATAGAATGTTGGTCACAAAAGAAGTGAGTGACAAGAAGCCACAGCCACATGTGATGTCACACACTGTGACATCATCAGACTATGATGTCACAACCTCCTGTGCCTTTTATCTCTGATGGAATGTGGGTCACAAAAGACTATGCTACTGTGTTGACAGACACACACATGCTCGACGGACACACAAGTCACAAGTGTTACTGACAGACACAAGCGAGTGTTCACAGTTGAAAGTAATATTTACTGACAGTACCAGTGTACTTATTCTCATTTAAAATGGAGAAAGACAACAATTCACAGAACTTCCTCCAGTGGAAGGTCGACAGACTCAATGAGAAAATTCAGGGCTCAGCGCAGCTTCTGAGAGAGACAATTGAAGGTCAAGGCCAGGAAATAGACTCTCGTGAGGATAAAATCATGGCTCTTACAGAAGAGCTGCAAGCTTCCAAAAACACAATACAAAAGCAGAAGCCCAGTTCAAGATGTACCAGCGCAAAAAATGAACAACTTGGACTATGAGGTATCACGGTTGAAAAATGTGAGCAGGATTGAGCAAGAAAAAATGCAAAAAACAATAGATGAACTAGAAGAGAAGATAAAGACAGATCAGAAGGGTTTTTTGAAGACTTTGCAACAACAGGAAAAACTGGAAAACGTGAAAGTGTCACATTTAAAAAGAAGAATGTGATAAGGAAGTGAAGGAGGTGAAACACAACAGAATGGAAGACCTGCGAAATGCAAAAGAAAAGAATGCAGACAATCATTGACGATGAGATGTTGAAGGTGTCAGTGCTCCAGAAAAGTCCACTGAGACAGAGCTGGACCAACAAAAAGACAGTGGAGATGATGGAAAACGATGGCCGAAAAAGTGGAAGAGATTGCACATCTTCGGGAACAGTTGGATGCGGAGGAATGTAAAGTCGTACAGCTGAATAATTCCTTTGCTAATAGAACAGCAGATATGGCAGAAAAGATCATTGAACTCGAAAGGGACATTATCGATTATAAAGGAAAGTGGCCAAACGGGAAGATACCATCAAAGAAAAGAGAACAAACAATCAAAAACAAAGAATGGGAAATTGTTTCTTTAAGGAAAGGAAAGGCCGCTGTTGTGGAAGAGATGCTGAACGATAAAAGAAAAGCGCTCTTTAAGTGAGATGAAGAAGCTTATAGAGGCAGAACGTGAGGAGCTCCAAGAGGAAGTCGAATCCCTCTCTTTATTTTTAGCAGAAACAAGGAAACAGTTAGATAACACCAAGCGTGTGAATGGAATCATAGTTGAAGAACTTAAAAAACGTAGGGGACTATGCAAAGTCCCTTCAGCCTGAACGTGAACATATGAGGGATGACGTGTCTAAACATAAGACACTTCTGCTTCGTGTGAGGGAGGGTGTACAGACGTGTATGCTTGATGTTGAAACCCCCACGGAACTAAGGCAAAGAGTGCTTGACCTGCAAAACACATCATAGAAGAGGATGAAAGGACAACAGAGAACAGGGGCATGTGCCAAAAGGCTGTTGAACACCATAAGCAAAAACAGCAGCAAGCCGCTGAGTGTTGTAGGAAGAGAGAGTCAGTCAGAGCCGCGAGAGTTTCACTTAGAGGGGCAGCTGAATAAGGCTCACATGAATGTGTCGTCGGTGAGAAATCATTACATCAAATTAATCAACCAATACCATTGTGACAGAGCACGAGTTGAAGCAAGAGCTCAAAGACGTGAAAGAAAAGCTTCACAAGGCCACAAAACCCCGCTTCACAGAAGGTTAAGTCCTGGGTCAATAAGAAAGTTCTCAGGTCTACAACCGCCACCACAGGACATGAAGAAGTGGAAAGAGCCAGTTCTCTACGCAGAAGACGAGATGCCACTGAATCCCCCTCATGACACCCACATCCCATCACAGGGCTACCACATCACTGGTGTCAAACCTGTGCAGCGTGTGGTGGAAACATTACCACCAGTTGACATTTAAAACACCTTCCTATCTCTCTCTCTCTCTCTCCTCTGTGTCTCTGTCTCTCTTCTCTCTCTCTCTCTCTCTCCTTGCTCTCGTGCTAGACATGAATGGATTCAGTGTCGAGAATGGGTTTTCTCCAGGTGCTCTGGTTTCTCCCACCTATTCTGTTAAAAGAACCAAAAAAAAAACCCCAAAACAACATCACTTACATAGACACTTGTTTATCCTGTTACATGCAGCGTCCGTTGTCTGTCTGACGTCTGCCCGATTCACGTGAATGCAACATCAAGAATACGTTCCGATATGCAACCGCAACCGCTAGATGGGGGTGGTTCCTACATATTATAGACTACCTTTAAATAAGCAACAATTACATTAATACTGGCACGAATCCACAACCCCCCTCCCTCTCCCTTTCTCTGTCCTCTCTCTCTCTGTCTGTCTCTCTCTCTCTCTCTCTCTCTCTCTCTCCTCGCTCCTTCTCTCAACACCTCCTAGGCATGTTGCTCTCGTGCTAGAAATGAATGGATTCAGTGTCGAGAATGGGTTTCCTCAGGTGCTCTGGTTTCTCCCACCTATTCTGTTAAAAGAACCAAAACAACAACAACAACAACATCCGTTGTGTTCATTTGTTGTTCTTGATAACATACTACATACATTAATAATGAAGAGTTCATTTGCAAAAGGCAGATAACTCCGTTTTTAAAAAATTCTAGAATCTCATTTTTTATTTTTTATTTACATAAGGTTATATCAGTCAAACCAAAGTTGAGTGACTTTGAGATGTAACGAAACAGACATATCTCAAAAAAATAAAGTTTTATTGAAAACAACACTATGCAAAGAATAATTACAAAGCCTCAGCTCATTTTTTCAAAATGGCACTTTATCTGCTTTTTCAAATGAACTGTTGTTAAAGGGATAGTTCGACATTTTGGCAAATTGGCCCATTGCCATAATCCCTATAGTCATAGCAGTAGGTTCGTTACCTATAATTGTCGGTGCAAGTTCTTTTTTAGAACGGCCCGGCCGCGCCGCGCCGCGCCATAATGTTGACTATCCCTTTTAATAAGCAACAATTACATGAATATTACATAAATTTGTATTATTACAAATAACTAAGTCCAGTTGCCTTTCGATTTAACCTCCTTTGAAATACTATGACCTGGACAAAATAGAATATGCACCGGCTTAATTACATGAATACTGGCACAAACCCCCCCCCCCCCCCCCCACCTGTACTAAATATAGCTAATTTAACTGTAATTAAATTTTAGAAAAGCTCAACTTGAAATGTATTTAGTGTACTTTAATGTGTTTAAGTGGAACAACTAAAGTATATTTTTGTATAGCCTACTTTAAGTATATGACTTTATATATATATGCTTAATTAGAAATGTGTTGTTAGTGTCTTAAAAATATAGCTACAAGCTTTATACTTTATTCTATATCTATATTATTACTGTGGTAATACTTTTGGCTTATTTCAATTAGGCCTACTTATAAAGCACAGTTTGCAGGTTTGCTCCACCTGGCGGTCCTGCTCCATCCAGAGGCCCTGCTCCATCCGGTGGTCCCTGCTCCATCCCGTGGCCCTGCTCCATCCGGCGGGCCCTGCTCCACCCTGGCGGTCCTGCTCCATCCAGAGGTCCTGCTCCATCCGATGCCCTGCTCCATCCAGAGGTCCTGCTCCACCTGGTGGTCCTGCTACATCTTTCTTTCTTTTTTGTGTCATTGTTGTGTGAGCTACTGGACTAATTTGAATTTCCCTCCTAGGGATGAATAAAGTATTCTCTACTCTCTACACTACTCTAATAGTCAGTATACTGTACTTATCATTACTTTTGCTATACTTCATTCTACCTTGCACATTCTTGCAAATGTATTACCAGTAGGAAAGACTTGTGGGACTACTTCCAGGTGAAAAAATATACTTTAATGTATTGGAACCATATCCAAATTATAATAGTACATTGGAAACAATACAAAAACTCTATAATGTATAAACATTTACATATGACTTTTAAACATTTTCATTATAAAATTTATAACACATTTTCAAATATTGTATAGGACTTTAGTACATTTGAAGAATAATATGTTATAGCTACAGACGTTGCTAGGGACAGTGCCGCTGTCCAGCTCCTCTCTCAAGCAGGTCTTGAAAGTGGGCAGTAGTACCAGCAAATCACCAATAGGTGTCAGCATTGCTATGCAAAAAGAGCAAATCAGATGAACGTTGTAAGGAATTGCATTTTGCAGAAAATCTTAATAAATGTGTTGATTAAATTGAATAGTTAAATAAGTAGTCAAATATACAAAGACCAATATAATTTGTTAATCTTCAGACTTCAGCATTTCAGGCCTCCATCACAGCAGAAATACGTCCTTGACAGCATCATCACAATCTTAAGGAGAAATAATAAAATAAAGACAACTGTTTGAGATTTAAATATACTTGGTTTATTTCTCATATTTCATTTCATTTTAGTATAAAGTATAGCCCTATATTATACATATGCATTTTACATTTAATTTTAATATTCACCTTTACTTATTCAGATGTAGATATTTAAATGAAAACTTACATTTACAGATGCTTTCTCCTGAGGTTTGATGAGCCGTTCAGGTAACAAGCTACTGAAGCCATGTCAGAGTTTTCAGTTTTGGTATTATATATTTCTATTGGTAATAGTGTTGTTACCCTGACCCAGATTTGTCACAGCATGGCTTTGTCTTTATGTTCCTGTCTTACGTGTTGTTGTGTTATGTTGCTGTCTTGCATTGTTTCTGCACAGTAAAACAAACAAACAGAAAAAATATATTTATATTTTCTTTTTCTGCATTCCAAATTGAGTTGATTGAATTATGCTCATTAAAATTAAATTCTACAGACTCAAAAACATAATGAATTAATCAGTAACGTGCCTCTGTTATTTATCATATCATTTACACATGCATAAAAGCAGTTTAAATACGGAAATGCCTAACCCCGTCCTAACCCTTATAATAAAGGTTTCCCTCAATGACAACAACCAATTAATATTATAATAATATGATGTATTAACCTAATATGGCCTGCAGAAGACTGTGAAAAACTGAAAAACGTATTGTTTTTCTGTAAACAGTCCTGTCAGGGTGAGGCAGGTTTTGGCAAAGCTTGATATGGGACAGTGTGTTACTAAGTGCTGCAGTGAAACTGTTAGAAACTACACACAAAAAGGATGAACAGTCATAAAGAAGTAATAAAAAATGGTTATGTTTCTATATGAAAGACAAAAAAACAAACTGTCTTTCAATTATGACAGATTATGCCAGGGGTCACACCGGGGGTGATCTGTGGTAGGCTACTGATGCAGAAAACACACAGGGTCTAAGATCTAAGAAAAGGCTGGGTTACAAGTAACATTAAGTGTTAAAATATTCGTTCTACTGTTGGAAAGTTAAATTTGACTGTGACTGTGCTGCCCTTTAGTGGACAAAGATAAATATTGCAGATCTTAGCAAACACTGAGGACCTCAACATTCACCAATACCACCCTCATACCCACTCTGCTCTAAACAATCAGAGATCCCTCTTGTCTGTGATTTCTATGAGTAAGGAACACACTCTGAAAATCACCGATTTGGTTAAACACAAGACTGCACAAATCATGTATAAAGCAAGATACAGTATAACCTTCTGTTTATGGAAAGACAGATTGGGTATTATCTGAGGGGGAATTGAATTTTAAGAGAATTAAATTCAGAACAACTCTGAAAAGTATAGGCATACCTGTGGGGGTGCATTGAGGAATGGTCTGGAGAAGGAGCTCAGAAAAACATATTAGAATAATGAAAAGTAGGTTGGAATATCATTTTGACTACATAGGGATAAGTGATTATAAAACTGAGAGTGAGTCTGTGACTTTGTTTGCTTGTATTCGGTTTATTTTGTTTTACCTTATTATGGAATGATGGAGTAGTGATTAAGGGGTGGGAACTGATAGGCTCGACTTCCCTCCTGCTCCTTTTCGAGCATTCTTTGTATACTGATTTAAAGGGACAACGAGGAGTTTCTATTCGGTTATAAAAAAGTCTCACGTTAATGTGGATGGAATCTCCGCTACTCACACTTGTTAATGGCTCCATTTTCGCTAAATATATCGATCTGTCTCTATCGTTATTTTGTATTATTAGTGGTGGCGGAAATGCTGGTCGAGCCGACCAGCGTTTCCTTCATGGCGAGTTATGAGAATAACGCCGCAGAATCGCCGTTATGGTCGGAACTACGATGGTATGTGAACCTCTTTGAACCTCTTGACTTTAATTTTTGATGAATGAAAACATGAGTCCGTCTTGCGCCGGGTCAAAGAAATGTACGGTGCGCGCGGAGGCTCATAAATGTAGTGTGAAAACGCTTCGCTTTTCCAAAAACTCCTCGTTGTCCCTTTAAATATTGGACTTGTTCTTTGGACACTATAATGTGTTACTTATGTTATATGACTTTTTTTCCTCTCTTTTTAATATATTCGAAATACAGAATAATCAAATCAAATCAAAATGCTTTGACCTAGATTTAACTTCTGTATGTAGTCAATCCTTCATCTCACTTTCACTTATCTGCAATTTCACAATTGATGTCACTCCTCATGTCCAAAAAGGATTTGCAAAGAAATCTGAAGAGGCCACACAACTTACACTATAGGAATTATAACTAAATAAAAGGAAGACGAAAACTCTGGTTCCAGTCTGTCAAATGTGACTATTTGCCTCTCTCTTTCATAGATAACAACAAACTGCACAGATTTGGGTTTTGTTCAGACAAAACCAACAACAAACATCAAACAGAAATCAGTTCATTAAAAAAACAAAACAAAAAAACAATGAAAAATGTCAATCACAAAGCCAAATCTGATGTACTTTTGTTTTGTCAACAGACAAAGCCAAAGATATTTGGTCTACTATCAAAGAATAATCATGAGATTAAGTGATGATGAAAATAATCATTAGTAGTGGACTGGAGAAAATTTGCAACTTTGCAAGTTTACATACAAACAGTCATTTCAAATATGTACAAAAAAGCCTCTGGTTTCTTGTAAAAGTCCTCACTGTCCCGGCTCAAAATCGGTCTCTGCTGCCCCCTGCAGTGCTGACCATGTACTGCAGGAATCAGGCAAGTCACTCCAGCTCATAAGAGCTGCTGTCCAGTTGGATCCTGAGGGATTTGAAAGATGCCCTGTCTTCTGGGAATGTCTTTCCAACACTGCAACATGGTTTGATAGAGAAAGTTGGGGCACCTGTTTCGGAGCTGGCATCCGGTATCCTTGGTAACAAGATTGAACACTTCTTGGTTGCTCAAGGCTGAGGCGAAAGGGAAAAGGATGGTACATAGAGAAAGAGGAATTAGCTGCACAAAAGTGCTAAAGTGCAAGGTTTTAAAGGCGCATTATCGCAAATCAAATTCTTAATTCGGCCACTAGATGGAGCCAGGCGGAGCTTATCAGATATAAACAAGTGGCAGCTGTCAGAGAGAGAGAGCAGCCTCGTTGGCTACACTGTTGGCGATTTTTTTTTGTAAATTTAGTTATGGCTCCCCCCGACCTATCTTTTGCATATTTCAGCTTATTTTATGCTATTACTGCTGTATTTGCGATAATGCTCCTTTAACATTTGTTCCCTTCAAGGCGCCAAACTCCTGGGGCCATCAGAGGAGCTCAACACACTTTTATCGAATGGCCTTCTATGATACATAATCATTTTATCCTCTATTTTCTTTTACATTTGTTCTGTTTTATCTGGTTGCTACGATCCACCTGGTCACATCATTCAAAAACAAGTCATTCCTCTCACCTGGGTAAGGAACGCATATCCGTAGGTGATTATCTCATAGAGCAGGATACCAAAAGACAAACGTCTGATTTGATGGAGAACTTTCCATGGCTGATGGCCTCAGGAGCGCTCCACTTGTAAGGAATCTTTTTATCCTCTGTGATGTAGAACGGCTCCTACATGGAAAACAGCAGCCTTTAAGAAATGTAATTCTTGATTTCACAAAAAGAAAAAAAAAAATAGCACAAAGCCGTCCTCTGTCCACACATACCTTGATCACTCTGGCCAGTCCAAAGTCGGCCACCTTACAGATGTAGTCTCCTCCCACCAGGACGTTCCGAGCTGCCAAGTCCCTGTGGATGCTGTTCTTCTCCTCCAGATACGACATCCCATCAGCCACCTGGGCACCCATGTCAATGAGGGATGCAGTGTCTAGAAGCTGCCCCTCCTGAACCTGAGACAGAAAAAAAAACAAAAAACCCACAGATGGAACAACAGAGAATCAGATCACAACAAGGTTACAAACCCAGAACCAACAAGTAAACCTGCCTGAAATGATCTGACCAAGAAGCTGTGCTGGGTCCTTGCTGGACTGGTTGAAGATAACCAACTATGCCAGATCTTACCACTTCTCCTGCTATCCTGAAGCTAGGCGCAAGTAAAAAATAACCCTGATGTTTACTTCTGAGGAAGTGGAGCAGACTGCCTTTCTCCATCAGCTCGGTGATGATGTAGTATGGTGGTGAGGCCATGCACACGGCAAACAGAGAGATGAGATTGCGGTGCCTGAGACTCTCAGGATTTGGACTTCCCTCTGAAACTCATGGTGGTTCAGCTCCGAGTCTAGGAATAAAACAGAGAAAGAAATGAAAAGAGGAACAGAGACAAAAGAAGAACAATAATAATTTTGATTTATATAGCAGCTTTCAGGACACCCAAGGACGCTTAACACTAACACAACAGAAAACAGCAATAGACCAACCAATTTAGCTGGCAAAAGCCTGTAGGAACAAGTGCCTCTTCAACATAGATTTGAAAGATAGTTCAACATTTTGGCAAATTGGCCCATTGCCATAATCCCTTATAGTCATAGCAGTAGGTTCGTAGCAGAAGGTTCATTACCTTTAATTGTCGGTGCAAGCTTTTTTAGAACGGCCAAGCCGAGCCATGCCAAAATGTTGAACTAGCTTATTTAATTACTTATAAAGCACAGTTTGGCAGGTAATAGTCAGTAGCTATACTGTACTTATCATACTTTTCTATACTTCTTTCTACCTTGCACATTCTTGCAAATGTATTAGCCAGTAGGAAGGACTTGTGGGACTACTTCCAGGTGAAAAAAATATACTTTAATGTATTGGAACCATATCCAAATATAATAGTACATTGCACAATGCACAGTCCAGCGTTTGTGCTTGGTGCAGATGTAGCGGAGCAATTTCCACAGAAGCTGCCACACTGAAGGCCCTGCTCCCGGAGGTGCGTCTACTTGTGCGCGGTATGGTGAGGAGACCCAGGTTGGCAGACCACAGGTCCGTGAGGGATGGTGATCAGTGTTTTTAATGACGCGCCCCGCCCGCCCCGCAAATAAAGTAAAATTTCTTGACCGCACCGCGCGTCACTAGTGTACAGACCTCCTCAGCCTGAGAAGGCAGATATGATTATCTTCTTAACAAAAAACTGTTTTTGATTTGTCATCATGACTGCTCCAGTGTTTGTTTTATTTTGTTGCATATACAGTCACCTGTTCTGCAGCTCTTTGTATGTTAGACTGCTTGCCAAGTTTCAGTTTTATAGTTACAGTAAGGACCCTCCCTTTTAATTGAATACCATAGTTGGCAAAATCTATTTTTGGAGGCCTTTTGGAGGTCTTACAAGCTGTGTAAGATGTATGTTTGAAGTCCAAGCATGCATGCAAAAATGGCCTGTGTGAAGAGTTTGTCAATAAAAAAAATATCCTGTGAAATAAGTTGTGACCTGTTGACCTGCACCTCAAAGAATCGGAATCGAGAATCGTTTAGAACAGGAATCGAAATAGAGAATCGGAATCGGAATCGCTAAAATCTAAACGATGCACATGAAGGAGGTCGATTAAATAACTGAGGGCAAGTGCATGCAGAGATTTGCAGTTTGAAGGTGATCCAATATTTGATGGGGACCGGTGCAGCTGTTTAAGGGTAGGGGTGATGTGCTGCCAGGGTTTGGTGCGGGTTAGAACCCAGTTACCCAGGCAGTCGAGTTTTGTACATGTTGAAGTCGGTCCAAAGTTTTAGTGGTGACCCCCATGGAGGATGGCATTGAAGGCGTGTATGAGGGTTTCAGCAACAGAACAGAACAGTTGCTACCATCTTTGTTGTTTTTATCTTGCCTTGTTATTTATTCTATTGTCTCGTGCTTTATAAATAAAATTGTTATTATTATTTCTAATTTTCTCTAAAGGTGTATCATATAGCACTGAGTGTGTTTTAGGAAAGATGTTTTTTTTAATATTTGTGTTCAGTGCTGTCTTTCAGTTCCCTATACTGCCAGCTTACATCCTTCATAAAAATAGTCTCTATCTCATCACCTTTACTGTGTGTCTTCAGTTCTACAATCATATTCAAGCTTCTTGGACCTTTTATAAATGATCAGAATAAGTAGTTCTGAATGCCACAAATGACAACATCTGTAAGGCTAGTCTTTCTCGGCCAAGATCTCAATCTCAATTCAGGTGTTAATGCGAGCGCATCAAAGCAAACACTTCTGAATTTCAGGAGGTTGTCCGATATATGATGGGGAGACCAGTGCAGCAACAAGTTTCAGCAACAGAATTGGGGAGTGATGGCCAGATCTGGAAATGTTTCTGAGGTGAAAGAAGGCAGATGTTGTGAATAGAGAAAACCACTCTGAAATCATTGGCCATTTGAAAAATATGACGCACTTGAAGAGGACTCATCACAATAACGGAATATCTGTGATGCTGATTAAATATCCTGTCAATCAAAACTTAAATGTTGGTTATGATGCCATGTAAAGCCCTTTGAGACAAACTGTTTGTTTGCCTTGCCCTTGTCTTAAAATTTGTTAAAGGTGGGAGTGTCCTGTCCTCCAGTGCCAGTATAATGATAAGTGTATTGCCAGCTATGTATGACAGTTTATAAGGGGATTACCAACATGACTTGTTAAACCACTCCCAGTTTCACTCAAATGTTGTCCAACGTGTTACTGACAATTATACATCGCCTACATAATGCTCCAACTAGGGCATAAATCCATTGACTCGAACACCCAGATTCAGACCGCACTGCATTTGAAGAGTTATAGTATGATTGGCTTAGTTTGCACAAACACTGACAGTGGAGGAAACAGCTGGACAGCTGTCAGTGTACATTCACATCCATGTAGCCAGAGTCAACTGATCTGTTTAGAGACACAAAACATGTGCCACACAGTAACCTGAAAACATATTTCCTGTTTCATGTATGTAAGGAAGGACTGAGGGACACGTGTACACCTGTTTATTAAGGCAAAAAATCCAGTCAAGCTTCAGTTAAAGGGATAGTTCAACATTTTAGCAAATTGGGCCATTACCATAATCCCTATAGTCATAGCAGTAGGTTGTTACCTTTAATTGTCGGTGCAAGCTATTTTTAGAACGGCGGAACAGAGCCACGAGCTGCTCAGAGCTACGCTACGGAGGCTCATGAGATTTCTTGGTCTCCAAAACACTGTCGTGGACAAGTTGTGACCTGCACATTCACCACGCTGTGAGATAATAATGGAACAATATGTGACAGAGTTTTTTTCGAGGTAAATGCAGATGCAGAAACCACTAATGCGCGTTTCTGTCGGGGGCTAGTGTTTTCGGCAGTCTCTGCATTTGCCTCAAAAACATCTCTGTCACGTAATGTTCCATTATTATCTCACAGCGTGGTGAATGAGCAGGTCACAACTTGTCCACGACAGTGTTTTGGAGACCAAGAAATCTCATGAGCCTCTGTAGCGTAGCTCTGAGCAGCTCCGGCTCTGCTTCCGCATTCTATAAATAGCTTACACCGACAATTAAAGGAATGAACCTACTGCTATGACTATAGGGATTATGGTAATGGACCAATTTGCCAAAATGTTGAACTATTCCTTTAACTGAAGCTTGACTGGATTTTTTGCCTTAATAAACAGGTGTACACGTGTCCCTCAGTCCTTCCTTACATACATGAAACCAGGAAATATGTTTTCAGGTTACTGTGGTGGCACATGTTTTGTGTCTCTAACAGATCCAGTTGACTCTGGCTACATGGATGTGAATGTCCCACTGACAGCTGTCCAGCTGTTTCCTCCACTGTCAGTGTTTGTGCAAACTAAGCCAATCATACTATAACTCTTCAAATGCAGTGCGGTCTGAATCTGGTGTTCGAGTCAATGGATTTATGCCCTAGTTGGAGCCTTATGTAGGCGATGTATAATTGTCAGTAACACGTTGGACAACATTTGAGTGAAACTGGGAGTGGTTTAACAAGTCATGTTGGTAATCCCCTTATAAACTGTCATACATAGCTGGCAATACACTTATCATTATACTGGCACTGGAGGACAGACACTCCCACCTTTAACAAATTTTAAGACAAGGCAAGGCAAACAAACAGTTTGTCTCAAAGGGCTTTACATGGCATCATAACAAACATTTAAGTTTTGATTGACAGGATATTTAATCAGCATCACAGATATTCCGTTATTGTGATGAGTCCTCTTCAAGTGCGTCATATTTTTCAAATGGCCAAGATTTCAGAGTGGTTTTCTCTATTCACAACATCTGCCTTCTTTCACCTCAGAAACATTTCCAGATCTGGCCATCACTCCCCAATTCTGTTGCTGAAACTTGTTGCTGCACTGGCTCCCCATCATATATCGGACAACCTCCTGAAATTCAGAAGTGTTTGCTTTGATGCGCTCGCATTAACACCTGAATTGAGATTGAGATCTTGGCCGAGTAAAGACTAGCCTTACAGATTGTTGTCATTTGTGGCATTCAGAACTACTTATTCTGATCATTTATAAAAGGTCCAAGAAGCTTGAATATGATTGAAGAACTGAAGACACACAGTAAAGGTGATGAGATAGAGACTATTTTTATGAAGGATGTAAGCTGGCAGTATAGGGAACTGAAAGACAGCACTGAACACAAATATTAAAAAAAAACATCTTTCCTAAAACACACTCAGTGCTATATGATACACTTTAGAGAAAATTAGAAATAATAATAACAATTTTTATTTATAAAGCACGAGACAATAGAATAAATAACAAGGCAAGATAAAAACAACAAAGATGGTAGCAACTGTTCTGTTCTGTTGCCTGAAACCCTCATACACGCCTTCAATGCCATCCTCCATGGGGTCACCACTAAAACTTTGGACCGACTTCAACATGTACAAAACTCGACTGCCTGGGTAACTGGGTTCTAACCCGCACCAAACCCTGGCAGCACATACCCCTACCCTTAAACAGCTGCACCGTCCCCATCAAATATTGGATCACCTTCAAACTGCAAATCTCTGCATGCACTTGCCCCTCAGTATTTAATCGACCTCCTTCATGTGCAACGTTTAGATTTTAGCGATTCCGATTCCGATTCTCTATTTCGATTCCTGTTCTAAACGATTCTCGATTCCGATTCTTGAGGTGCAGGTCAACAGGTCACAACTTATTTCACAGGATATTTTTTTTATTTGGACAAACTCTTCACACAGGCCATTTTTGCATGCATGCTTGGACTTCAAACATACATCTTACACAGCTTGTAAGACCTCCAAAAGGCCTCCAAAAATAGATTTGCCAACTATGGTATTCAATTAAAGGGAGGGTCCTTACTGTAACTATAAAACTGAAACTTGGCAAGCAGTCTAACATACAAAGAGCTGCAGAACAGGTGACTGTATATGCAACAAAATAAAACAAACACTGGAGCAGTCATGATGACAAATCAAAAAACAGTTTTTTGTTAAGAAGATAATCATATCGCCTTCTCGAGCTGAGGAGGTCTGTACACTAGTGACGCGCGGTGCGGTCAAGAAATTTTACTTTATTTGCGGGGCGGGGGCGGGCGCGTCATTAAAAACACTGATCACCATCCCTCACGGAACCTGTGGTCTGCCAACCTGGGTCTCCTCACCATACCGCGCACAAGTAGACGCACCTCCGGGAGCAGGGCCTTCAGTGTGGCAGCTTCTGTGGAAATTGCTCCGCTACATCTGCACCAAGCACAAACGCTGGACTGTGCATTGTGCAATGTACTATTAATATTTGGATATGGTTCCAATACATTAAAGTATATTTTTTTCACCTGGAGTAGTCCCACAAGTCCTTCCTACTGGTAATACATTTGCAAGAATGTGCAAGGTAGAAAGAAGTATAGAAAAGTAATGATAAAGTACAGTATAGCTACTGATCTATACCTGCAAACTGTGCTTTATAAGTAATTGAAATAAGCTAGTTCAACATTTTGCATGGCTCGGCTTGGCCGTTCTAAAAAAGCTTGCACCGACATTAAAGGTAATGATCCTTTGCTGCTACGAACCTACTGCTATGACTATAGGGATTATGGCAATGGGCCAATTTGCCAAAATGTTGAACTATCTTTCAAATCTATGTTGAAGAGGCACTTGTTCCTACAGGCTTTTGCCAGCTAAATTGGTTGGTCTATTGCTGTTTTCTGTTGTTTAGTGTTAAGCGTCCTGGTGTCCCTGAAAGCTGCTATATAAATCAAAATTATTATTGTTCTTCTTTTGTCTCTGTTCCTCTTTTTCATTTTCTTTCTCTGTTTATTCCTAGACTCGGAGCTGAACCACCATGAGTTTCAGAGGGAAGTCCAAATCCTGAGAGTCTCAGGCACCGCAATCTCATCTCTCTGTTTGCCGTGTGCATGGCCTCACCACCATACTACATCATCACCGAGCTGATGGAGAAAGGCAGTCTGCTCCACTTCCTCCAGAAGTAAACATCAGGGTTATTTTTTACTTGCGCCTAGCTTCAGGATAGCAGGAGAAGTGGTAAGACTGGCAATAGTTGGTTATCTTCAACCAGTCCAGCAAGGACCCAGCACAGCTTCCTTGGTCAGATCATTTCAGGCAGGTTTACTTGTTGGTTCTGGTTTGTAACCTTGTTGTGATCTGATTCTCTGTTGTTCCATCTGTGGGTTTTTTGTTTTTTTTTCTGTCTCAGGTTCAGAGGGGCAGCTTCTAGACACTGCATCCCTCATTGACATGGGTGCCCAGGTGCTGATGGGATGTCGTATCTGGAGGAGAAGAACAGCATCCACAGGGACTTGGCAGCTCGGAACGTCCCTGGTGGGAGGAGACTACATCTGTAAGGTGGCCGACTTTGGACTGGCCAGAGTGATCAAGGTATGTGTGGACAGAGGACGGCTTTGTGCTATTTTTTTTTTCTTTTTGTGAAATCAAGAATTACATTTCTTAAAGGCTGCTGTTTTCCATGTAGGAGCCGTTCTACATCACAGAGGATAAAAAGATTCCTTACAAGTGGAGCGCTCCTGAGGCCATCAGCCATGGAAAGATCTCCATCAAATCAGACGTTTGGTCTTTTGGTATCCTGCTCTATGAGATAATCACCTACGGATGCGTTCCTTACCCAGGTGAGAGGAATGACTTGTTTTTGAATGATGTGACCAGGTGGATCGTAGCAACCAGATAAAACAGAACAAATGTAAAAGAAAATAGAGGAAAAATGATTATGTATCATAGAAGGCCATTCGATAAAAGTGTGTTGAGCTCCTCTGATGGCCCCAGGAGTTGGCGCCTTGAGGGAACAAATGTTAAAGGAGGCATTATCGCAAATACAGCAGTAATAGCATAAAATAAGCTGAAATATGCAAAAGATAGGTCGGGGGGAGCCATAACTAAATTTACAAAAAAAAATCGCCAACAGTGTAGCCAACGAGGCTGCTCTCTCTCTCTGACAGCTGCCCACTTGTTTATATCTGATAAGCTCCGCCTGGCTCCATCTAGTGGCCGAATTAAGAATTTGGATTTGCGATAATGCGCCTTTAAACCTTGCCACCTTTAGCACTTTTGTGCAGCTAATTCCTCTTTCTCTATGTACCATCCTTTTCCCTTTCGCCTCAGCCTTGAGCAACCAAGAAGTGTTCAATCTTGTTACCAAAGGATACCGGAATGCCAGCTCCGAAAGGTGCCCCAACTTTCTCTATCAAACCATGTTGCAGTGTTGGAAAGACATTCCAGAAGACAGGGCATCTTTCAAATCCCTCAGGATCCAACTGGACAGCAGCTCTTATGAGCTGGAGTGACTTGCCTGATTCCTGCAGTACATGGTCTCAGCACTGCAGGG